>NC_138552.1:94825126-95535126 GCF_964273705.1 Natrix helvetica
GATTTCTCTCAGTAAAGTATATCACAACATCCCTTGGTAGTTGCCTTTGTGATGCAATACGTGAATTAACTCTGTAAATTTTGTCAATCCTTGCAAAAATCTCAGAAGAATCCTGGATCTTCAATAATGTGGCCAGAGCATCAGCACAAACTTTTCTTAAGTCCTCTCTAGGGTTTTCTCTGATACCCCTCAGTCTAACAGCGTACTCCATAGATCTGAATTGCATCATGATAATCTCCTTCTCCATCCTCTCCATATTCCCCTCCATTTCAACAAATTTCAAATCTGTTTCCTTCGTTTTAGTTTCCAAATCCAAAGCCAGATGATCAACTTTGCTGTCCACCTTAAGAACAACTTCTGACAGACCTGTGGCTAAAGTATGTAATTTTTTATCAAGTTGATCATGTTTTTTAATGGTATCCTGAACCATTTCTTTAACCTCCTTAATTTCTTTGCGTAAAAAAGCATTTTCTTCCCTTATAAAGTCCTTGAAATCCTGATAATTTATTGTAGCACCCGATGAGGCTTTTTGTTCCGTTGCCATAATTAATAATTCTTACAGCCGCCTCTAGCTGTCACCATTCAATTAACTTTCGTTTTCCTTAGGTATTCAGCTGTAAATTAATACTTGCAAATGTTTCTTTCTAAGTTGCTCGAAATTAAAACTTTGACATTTAAGTAGTTCAGGTTATGTAAACTGGCTTAAAGATTGTTAATAGTTAGGGTTGTTTCAGCTGTTCCGCCTTTACTGCCCGGCTATCAGCAGATAATTAGCTTTCGTTTTCTGTAGGTTTTCAGCTATAAATCAACGCCATTTTGAATCCTTTGTTCTAAGCCCACGCCTCTCGAACTCAGCAGTAGCGTTCTTTTTAAAGAGATTTTTTTTGCTTCCCCCAATTAAAACTTAAAATACTTGCAAAAGTCTTGCTTTCTTCTTGGGATGTTAAGATGTTAAGATGTTAAGGCTGTTCCCGGCGACTGGTTCTGCTAATTAGCAGAGGTTATCAAAAAGGCAGGAGAATACAACAACTGCGAAGGGGGGCAAACCTCGTCGGACTCCGGACTCCGGAGGGTACACGAGGGCTCAACCCAGCAGCTGAATCTCTCCCTCATAAATTCCAAGAATTTACGAGTGTCCGAGGTGTTAAAGATCGTAAAAAAAACACCTCTAACTGTCTCTTGATCTGACAGGCTCAAAAAAAAGCCTGCCATCGGCACCAGGAACAACCGGAAGTGAGAGGACAGAACCTTTTAACACCTTTTGGAGCTGGGATTGTCGCCCCCCCCCTAACACATTTATGTTTTTTCTTCAAAAGTGAGGCCAGTTCAGATACTTCTTTGCAGTTCCCATAGCACAGCGGTTCTCAAATAGTGGGGCGCGCCCCCCTGGGGGGGCGCGAGGCTCCGTAAAGGGGGGCGCGAAGGCTCCCTTTCCATCTGGGTGCAACGGTGGCGGCGTGGGCGAGGCATAATATATCCCGGCTTGAAGTGGCAGCGCTGGGGACTGCTCAGAGACTCATCAGAGCCGCGGGCTGGATCTGTGCAAGAAGCCTGCTCGGGCGGGGGTGGGAGGGAGGGAAGCATGGCTGTCCCAGGCTTCCCTCCATCCCCCCCCCAGCCCAAGCAGACTTTTTGCACAGCTCCAGCCCGCGGCTCTGATGAGTCTCTGAGCAGTCCCCAGCGCTGCCACTTCAAGCCGGGATATATTCTGCAATGCCCTCGGCGGTGTCTTTATGCAGGTAGCTCGCCTCCCCGCCAGCAGCTCCACCGCCAACATTCCGTCTGGAAGCGGAAGCGCAACAGCCGCTGTTGGGGAAGGGACAAAGGGGCGGCGGTCGCCCGATCTTGCCACCCCCACCCCTTCGCCCCTGATAATGGCGACTGTTGTGCTGCTGCTTCCAGCTGGGATGCTGGAGGAGCTGCTGGCAGGGAGGGAGGGAAGAAAGGGAGGAGGGAGTAAGGATAGACAAGCAAGAAGGAAAGAGGAAAGAAGGCAAGCAGGCAGGAAGGAGGCAGAAGGAAGGAGGGAAGAATGGAACTGGAAGGGAGGCAGGGAAGGAGGGAGGGAGAAAGGAAGGATAGGAGGATAGGGAAAGAGGAAAGAAGGCAGGCAGGCAGGGGGAAAGAGGAAGGAGGGAACTGGAAGGGAGGCAGGAAGGAAGGGAAGGAGGAAGGGAGGGTGGAAGGAAGGATAGACAAGTAAGAGGGAAAGAGGAAAGAAAGCATGTGACTACGGTGGGAGTCGAGGAAAGACCGGTGTGCTATGTTATGCAGAGGTGTACTTATAACAATTTTATAGACAAATTAGACTATTTACAGTCGCGCGGGGGGGGGGGGGGCGAAATGTTTTCTTCTTCCTAGGGGGGGCATGACAGAAAATAATTGAGAAACACTGCCATAGCACAATGAAAGGCCTACATTGTAAGATTTTTCAAGTCCTCAATAGGCAAGAAAGTCCCATACTTTGGGAACTATGGATATCTGTATACATTTTGAAGGTCCTGGAAAGGAAAGGGATTTTTCTTTTTAATATGTGTGTGTGTGTGTGTGTGTGTGTGTGTGTGTGTGTGTGTATGTGTGTGTGTGTGTGTATTTGTGCTGATAAATAAATAAAGGGAGACTAGTATGGATCCATTTCAAGCTATTTAGCTCTCATCAGCTAGCCATACCCTTACTGGGATTCGAACCAGGGCTAGCTGATGAGAGCTAAATAGCTTGAAATGGATCCATACTAGTCTCCCTTTATTTATTTATCAGCACAAATACAACACACACACACACACACACACACACACACATTCATTCATTCAGGGCTGAAATTTACAAAGTTTCTGAGGCAAAATCACAACTTCAAGAGGATTTAGTCACAGAAACAAACTGAAATACACACGTTTTGCTTGCTTCACCCAAACGTATTCACCTAGTGTCAGGCCTGCAGCCATCTTTTCTTTGGGGTCTTTGGCCTGCCACACTTTCTATTATTCTGCTATGCATTTTCTATTGTGGGAAAATGGGAGGGAGGGTTGTAAGGAGTCACATACTATGTAACCATAACAAAATTCTTTCTAGAAAGCCAAGGTCATCCTTTGTCTCTGCACCTCTGCACCTGACCGGAATTGGATGGGTGGAACTGCCAGCATGGCAGTGGGAGATTGGACCATGTGATGGACTTGTGGATGTGGGGGCAAGATCTTGAACTTTCAATTGGGGGGGGGGAATCGGGAAGCTTTCAGATTCGGGTTTTCCCAGTTGTGCCAACATGGCCCTCTTAATAAATTGGAACTTTGAGCAATACTTTGCCTTGGACTCTGATTTACTTTTGGATGTTATTTGGAACCCTGACGCCTAGAGTTCTAGCTTAGCTTGGCTTGCCTATTCTGTATAAGCATACAATTGAAATGCAGAAATCCTCAGAACCAGGGAACAAATCATTTGCACATATGTTTGGATGAACAGTAGGAGTAGAACCTTTTTACCCAAATGCCTTGTCATCTGAGCTATAGACAGGGGATTTCCTCTGTGTTTAAAATATTTTTCAAATGATAAATGTTAATAAGTAGTAATTTGCTTGGCCAACAAGTCATTGTTTTCAAATATTATATAGACTTGGCTTTGTTTTTATAAGAGCAAGAAGTATTCTAGCTGTCCCTTTCATGTTAGTTAAAATCTAAGAACATCCTTCTCTCCCACTAGACTTATTTATGGGGATTTCTCAATGGGTTATTGATTTATTTCAGGACGAACAGAAAACAAGGTCCATTTGAACACATTTGCACAAGAGGAAAATCCCAAAGACTGAATGGAGATGAATGCAACCATCTATGGAGCTGTCATTCATACTAATTTAAGACGTGGGGGAGTTTACTTATACTTGGAGGTAGCAGAACAGATAAACGGGTTAAACTTTCCCGCCGAAGAACTTTTTTTTAGTCAACTTCTTTATTTGTATTTGTCATAATGTTATTCCAATTAAATTCATGAATGCTGTTTGCTGTTGAGTATGAGCAGATTTTTAATGTATGTAAATGTTGCTCTTTCTGCATATGTACATATTTCTGCTGAATTGTTTGGGCTCTCTAATTTGGTGAAATGTTCTTTGTTAAAATGAGATTTCTTCTTTCACTTGCTGGCATTTCTTCTCTATTTCTAGCACTATTTCTTATTTTGGGTGAGTGTGTTTGAGGGTACCCATTTATTTTCCCACTCTGCACACAAAAGCTGCATTCCTGCATTCATTTGCAGGGTCTCTAAACAACCACAGACAACAAGTAGTCCTTGACTTACAACAGTTCATTTAATGAATGTTTGAAATTACAAGGCAGTGAAAAAAAGTGACTTATGACAATTTTTCACACTTACAACTCTTATAGCATCCCCACAGTCATGTAATCAAAATTCAGACACCTGGCAACTTATTCATATTTATGATGGTTGCCGTATCCTGGAGTCACCTTTTGCGATCTTCTGACAAGCGAAGTCAATGGGGAAGACAGATTCACTTAACAATCATGTTACTCACTTAAGAACAGCAGTGATTCACTTAACAACTATGTCAAGAAAGGTTGTAAAATGGAGCAAAATTCATTTAACAACTATCTCAGTTAGCAATAGAAATTTTGGACTCAATTGTGGTCATAAGTCAAGGATTACTTATGCACACAGTTCCGGTGAATGGATGAAAGCTGTGTGCAGCCTCATCCTCCTGCATACGTGGTCCCATTCCCCGCCTTCCTGAGTCAACAAGAAGGAAACCGCGGAGCGCGAGCTGGAGGAGCGTGCTCCGCGGTCCCCTTCATGTTGACTCAGGAAGGCAGGGAATTGGACCACGTGTGCCTTTTCCCTTTTTTTTTTCTTTTCATGATGAGAGCGGTGAGGCTCTGCCTCCCCTGCCTCCCCTGACCGCACGTCCCTGGTGATGGGACAGAATGAGTGAATTCAATCCCATTCCCTTTCAGCATGAAATGACTGTTTGCAATGAGTTAGAGTTACTTCTAATCACGGCTTCCTGAAAATTTGAACTTTTTATGATGTGCATTTGTCATATTCATACTGAGTGTTGTTGATGTATCAATTCAATTTAGCTCTGTGACCAAAAGTACTGCATGTACTGCTTTCATAGTCATAAGCTCATTACTCTTTGCATTTTTGTGGGGGCTGAAATATTGACGATTCAAAAGGGTCACAGTAATAAATTTTCACTGTTAGGTTAATTAAATTGTTCTGTACTCATTAGCCTGGTAACTTGGTAATTCTATCTTTATCACCCAAAGTTTAGTCGAGAATGAGAAAAACGAGAATGGGCAGTGAGTCAAATCGCATATGGGGCTTTAATTACTCAAATGGCATAATTAAAATGCCATAATTTACAGACTAGATGGGGTTTCTAAATCCTAATGCTTTTTAGCCTGCAACCAGGGCAATCATAAGATTAGGAATTAACACAGTAGAAACTTTCTCAGTACAAGATTTCTAAGGTATGTTCTCTGCTACAAAAACACAGCACAAGAAAAGTCATTTGAATGTTTGGACCTGGAGAGATTCCGTATCTCTGTGAATTGAATAGGACCAATTTTTAAGCTTCAGAGATGTTTATCGTCCTCCCATCATAACATACTGTAGATACTAGTCCCTCTGATATCTCTCACCGACAAAATCACAAGGAACTACCTCACTTGCCTTGTTGTAACAGGAAATTTATATTGCACAAGCCTGCATACTTCATGGCAGTCTCAACTCCTTAGTTTGCTATTATCACAATGTTCTAATCCATCTAATAGCAGGATTTGGCAGATGGATTATAAAACTCTTAAAACGAAACACAGGACATCTCTCCTGCTTGCTTATAAGGGAAGAGACAGGGAGGGCATCATGCTGCAGGCCAGTATATTCCAATTGGGTGACTATTAGATTTTGGTATTGTGCCCTCAGTGTTTTTCGTTGGCAGCAGGATACTTAATGGGTGGACTTGCCTTCTGCAGAAAAGGTGCCCTTATGATAATAATCAGACTTCCCAAATCTGCTGCCCTCTACTGAAGCAGTCTTTCCTATGAAAGTTATAGTTTATTAGAAAAAAATCTCACTTTGAAATTATTTTTCATGAAAAAGGAGTCTTTTTTTCTTTAAACAAATTAAAAATAATAATATTTTTTATATTAGCTGAATAGGGATTAATCTGTTCTGTTCTCTGAATCAGATCTATCCCCAAGCCACTTTTTAGATAAGCTTCCCCTACCTACCTGGGAATTAACCTGAGGATAGTTTAAACTCCCTGAATTTTCTGTGTCCTGTAGGAATTCTGGAGTTAAGAGTCTAGCCAACCAATAGTAGCAAGGTGGATGAACTCAATTACAGAGGCCCTGAGTGCACCATTGGTAGACCTGAAACAACATGTTGGGGATAGACCATCATGGAGAAAAATCTGATTTGATGCTTGAGTTTTGTATGAGACATTCATATTTACAACATTTATTGAAGAGAGATCTCTTACTTTGATAAATACTGGCCTGATGTGAGATTCTTTTCCTCTGTGCTCAAGCAGTTGGTTGTACTTGGAATCAATGCCAGTTCTGGTTGGATAATTGTAGCTGAAGCAACTGCTCTAGCTACCAGCTCCATTGCATCCTGCACATAATCTTCAAAAAAAGATTGCGTTGTTTTCCCATGAGCTATAAGACCTAGCGGCAAACCTTCTGTCCTCAGCTCTTCCACATTGTGCGAATCCCCAAGAATCCAATGAAGTTCAGGTGGCATAACCCCAAATTGTGTGGTTATCTCAAAAACCCTCCTTGTGCTTTCCATGTCACATCCAAACATCACCACTGTTGAAGTTGTATCCTTAATGTTCTCCAGATGAAACTGCAGATAGGTCAAGAGGTCGCTGGCTGATGTGAGGTTTCCTGTGATATTTATAATGGATCCCAAATAAAATTTGGAGCTCTGCTGAGTAAGGAAGAGAAAATCTGTGATGTTCCACTCTTCCTGGCATACCATCAAACTAAAATTATACCAGTTGTTCAAGGCCAAGATTGAAAAAGTGACATCAGCATCAAAACTCAGGGAACGTTCTAAACTCAACTGCAGGTGAAGGGGATTCTGTAAAATAAGGAAAATATTGGTTAGAGAGCCTTAACTGGAAAGATATTCAGAGTTTGTCTGCAATGTGGCTAAGTATGTCAACTCTCTTGCTAGAATGCATGCCTAAATTATGAAAACTTTAAAAATTATTCTGATTCATCTTGGAGATAATTCTAGGTAGAAGTAAGTCTTATTTGCAGATACAATCCTGTTATGCAACCTAGAAACATATCTATTCAAAATATTCTGAATATTTTGAACATATCTCCTCAAACTATTCTAAATATTCTGAAATTCAGCAGGGCTTATTCTGAAGTAAGCGTAGATAGAATACCATCCATAGTACCTGAATTTCCAGCATTTAAATCTCCAGCAATAAAACTGCCAATAATTTATAATGAGCCAGGGATGTCATTCCTAAAGGATGATAAGAAAAACTCAAACCCAATTTCTCTTTCTCTTACCTACCATCATTTGTGTGTTAAGTATTCAGTGTTTTTCTATAAAAGCAGAGAGGCAAGCTCATTAAATGTATATGAGATAACACTATTTAAATCAATAAACATCTTGTAGTGTCGGTTATAGTCTTGAACTACAGGATTAAAAGTGGTGATGGACGTGAATTCTACAAGACTATCATCTAGACCCTTGATTGCAATGCAATGATTAAAAAAAAATCTTGTTATGCTTTTGTGATACTATTGACTCATGGGGACAGCATGGATTAGTCGCTACAATTTTCTTGGCAAGGTTTTTTGGAAGTGGTTTGCCCCTGCTTCCTTCCAAGGGCTGAGAGAGAGTGCCTTGCCCAAGGTTACCCAGATAGCTTTGGGAAGGGGTAGAACTCACAGGTTTTTAGCCTGGTATCTTAAGTACTATGCTAAACTGGCTGTCATTGAAGTGACACATTCCATTAAAAGAAACTATAATTCATCTAACTAGCATTTATGGAAACTTTGCTTTGAGAAGTCAACATCATTAAAAGGGTTCAGAAATCCTTAGTATGCATCTGAGGTTTTGGTAAATCTCTCAAAGGAACAGAAGCACTTCGACAATGGAAAATAGTGGTCAGTTTCTATTATCAATTGTACTAAATTCTGTACAACTGAACATCTAACACATGGGTCCAAACTCTAAGCTTCTTCCAATCAACTAGGCAGGTAACCTGGTAGCTTTGAGAGGCTAAAATATGTTTACATAAAACCATCTTTAGCCTGGGAAACTTTGACTCCTCCCTTAGCAACCTTGGCCCTTATCTCTTTATTGCTTACTCATAAGGAAGTCCCACTAAATGTAACTAGAGCTGGCTGAGAGTAAATCCCACTGGACTCAGTGTAATAATTTTTTGAGGACTGAACTCTGTGAAATAATTACCTCTCATATCAAAGCAGTAGCTTAGTTTGGATTTATGGCATATAATTCATGAACTAGCAATATAGGTTCACATTCCATCTAGATCAGGGGGGTCAAACTTGATTTCATTGAGGGCTGCATTTGACCTTGGAGGGCCCAGTTTAGCAAAGGGAAAATACAGTTCCAATACATCATGTGATGCCGCTGTGATGATGTGAGTTTGACACTTTTGCTGTTGTTGTGGCCCACTGGGGGCCAGCGGAGCTGGTAGCAGAGTTGGACAGTGAGGAGGTTGGGGAGGAACATGGGCCAGTCTGGGGGATGAGGAAAGCTCAGATGAGGGTTCTGTGTCGGAGGCAGAAAGGGAGCTAGACAGCAGTGAGGCAGAGGAATAGCTGGAGCCTGTTCCCAGTGTGCTCATGCACAGAGCTGCCAAAAGACAAGAAAAACTAAGAAAGCAGGATTGACTTTGGAGTAAAGCTACACCTTGGAGGTTATTGGCCCTTCCCATAGGAAACAAAAGAGGAGCGAATGGGGAATGGGCTTTTGCAGTTCATTTAATTGTTTCAAGAGTGGAAAGTTCTGTTTGTGACTATAAGAGACTCTGTGCCAAATTTTGCCTTGCCCTGCATTTGAAAACTAATTATCTGGCAGCTCTCCAAATGAGATAAGGTTCATGGTGATAAATATTCCTTGGAAAGGCAGTTTGCTAAGCCTTGCTGACTGTGAATGAAAGGAATTCATAGTCGTGTAAATAAAAGGAGTTTTGCCAGGACCAAGACTCTGCTTCTTGCAGAACAGCAAGACCAGCCTCCTGGTTCACCTAGCCTAGATGGCTGATAATACTGGGCAGTTCAGTTCTCCAGGTTATCAAGTATGATTCTTCTAGCTACACCTGAAAATGCCAAGAATCAAACTTGGGACCTTTGCCTGCAAGTTGTTATTGTTTACTTTTAGGCTAGTTCTTTATCTACACTTGACATCTCCATACCAACTACTTCTAATATAATAGCAAAAATTCACTGAGGCATAAAAATGTGAGAACTGAGAGCAATAAAGAGAGGTAGCCTACTGTTTCTAAACTACCTACTATTTCATTTGGATCCCTTTCACCCATCTGCTCCAAAGTTAAATATTAATCCCATCAGAGGTTTTTTTCCCCCCTTAAAACAAGGTTGATTTCCAAATAAACACCTTATATGTTCAAATGGGAATTCTTTGAATGGAAGCTGATTTAAACCTTCTTAAAATTCATCTGCTCCTTGCAGTGAGTAAAGCAGGCGACCTGCCAAATGTCACAAACAAGCCTCTATTGTTGATTTAAAACACATATTAAAAAAAAGTTCACCATTCTCTCTTTGATTAATTTAAGGCTTGTCTGAATTTATCTTGAAAGCAACTTATCTTTGCACCAGATTGTGATCATGCTGCAGGCTTATTTAGCATTTTAAAGGCGACAAAGACACCCCAGTCTCATCAGTATGAATATTTTAAGCTTTTAAAGCTGGAATTAAAAAAAAAGAACATTCAGCCATTTTAGTAAAGAATTATATATTGTTAATTCATGTTTCTCCTTGCAAATGTGGATAAATAATGTGATTTTGCAGTAGTTCTTTGTTAGAGGACATTTAAAGGGGACTGCAATATTCAAATCTTCATTGGCTATTTTAAGTTACAAGGGGACATGTAGTATGGGATTGAAGCTGAAGGAGTTTGCAAACAAACAGAGTCTCAATGATTTCTATTAAGACCTCTATATTGCGTCTCTGTGGCTGAATTCAGACTGCAACTGACCGCAAGTTTTAGTTCGCTTATAACTTTTCTTCAAGCTGAAATAAAGACATAACAATAACTTAGCAGATTGTAACAATTTCCCCTCCCTAAAACAGAATTGTAAAATGAACATATTTAATCCAGCTCACATAGTAAAGTCCTAATTTTTATTATCTAATGAACTAACATGGCTAACTCTTGCTATAAGATACCTTCCTCTTCCACGCCCATAAACTGTGATTTGTAAAAACAAAACAATGGTTAGGCAGAGTGATATGAACTCAGTTAATCTTTCCTGCAATTAGTGCAATTATTTTCTGTGATTGCAAGGATGAACAATTTGACTTGGGTCTTACCTTAAAAAAAAAAAAGAAATACATGCAGTATTCTTCGGAGCATAGAGAGCATTAGTGTTCTCTTTTCAAAGACCACTAGATGGCAACCTACATCCATTTTCCAGATCAGCATTGGTCCTCTAAGGCTGCCTTTCTCCTTTGATTTGATTGCCACAGAAACCCCTGGCTTGGCCCGAAGGTCTCCTGCATCTTGAATTCTGTTCTGCAGTTCAGTAATTTCCAATATACTCATAAAATCTGAATACAAGTAATATGTGCTGGTAAACATGACTCTGTAGTAAAAGAAAGGTTTTTGTCCAGACTTCCAGGTCCCTGGAGCATTTCCCCCCCTGCCAGTTTTTGGCATGGTAATTACAAGAGCAGCACCATGAAGCCATTGTGATAAGTAAAAAATGATGATAGGACCTTAATAATGCAGTGATCAGAGACCATTGAGAAAGATGGAAAAATTTTGTGCAATGAAACTTTGTGATTCCTCTTTTGTCTTTGAGACTGCTTTACTTATTAACAAAGGGAAGAAATGGGTGCAGTTTGGTCTTAAATTTTTGTCTTTTTAAGTCAATTCACCAACTTAAATTAAATCATCATTCCAAATTCTCAGGTCTCCAAATGTTGCATTGCAGTTTAGGAACAAGTACGTATATCTACATCTACAGCAGCGATGGGATTCCGTTTTTTTACTATGATTCTGTGGATGTGGCTTAGTGGACACAGCATGGTGGGTGTGGCAGGGGAACGATACTGTAAAATCCCCATTTCCTCCCCACCCCACTAACCTGCTTTCCAGCTCTGTTCTCCTGTGCAGGGCAACAGAAGAACAGCCAGCCGATTAGCTGGGATGCCAATCAGCTGGGACTCGGGAGGCATTGAATAGATTGGAGTCAGGGCCAGCCAGAAGTGGTATTTGCCGGTTCTCCAAACTACTCAAAATTTCCACTACTGGTTCGCCAGAACCGGCTGAATACTACCTCTGATCTATACTACCAATACAAAACCTTGTAAGTTCTGCAAAGTAAATTACAATAGCTAAAACAATGTACATTAGTTTGGGGATATATATATGTTTTCTGATGTTCTGAAGCCCGACCACAAACCAGAAGCCAGACCACAGCTGCATTATTAGCCACTTTAAACCCCTCCAATCCATACATGAAGCAAACTGATGCCCACCACGGAGATGTGGCACGATCACAAACGCGAAGCCAAACAACAGTAACGCAGCTCACCAGTTCAAATCCCTCTGCAACTCAGACTAACACAAGCACAACCAGGCCCCCACCCAAACAGAACACGCCCCCATCCAATCAGAGCACAGCCAAGCCCCCTACCAATCAGAATACACCTCCACCCAATCAGAATGCAGCCAAGCTCCCACCCAATCAGCACAAACCCCCACTGGCAGTTAAAAAGAGGAACCGGCTGAGATCTCACATTGCTCCTGGAAGCACCAAGCCGGAAGCACCAAGCCGGAAGCACCAGCCTGAAGATGATGAATGAGACTTCATTGAAACGTCGTGAAGATACTTCCAATTCTACGTGGGAGAAAACCCGAACAACCAAAGACGTACATTATATATATATATATATATATATATATATATATATATATATATATATGTGTGTGTGTGTGTGTGTGTGTGTGTGTGTGTGTGTGTGTGTGTGTGTGTGTATGTATTTGTGTTACAACCCCTGGTATGCCCAAATATGGGAGGGAGCTCACTACTCCCTCTTTCTGTCATTCGGCTCATCACAAAAGACCATCCAGGCAGACAACCTTATTTTTATTTTTAATGTTGCCTTTTTAATGTTGCATATTTGGGCATACCAGGGGTTGTAACACAAATACATACCTATTTCCCTGGCTCAGCTGATAAGCCTATGGCTTAGTGGCTAATACAACTGCCTAATATGTAATACAGCCCTGGTTCGAATCCCAGTAAGGGTATGGCTAGCTGATGAGAGCTAAATAGCTTGAAATGGATCTATACTAGTCTCCCTTTATTTATTTATCAGCACAAATACAACACAAATATAAAAAGGCAACATTAAAAATAAAAATATGGTTTTCTGCCTGGATGGTTTTCTGTGATGAGCCGAATGACAGAAAGAGGAGCCAAATGACAGAAAAATGGATCTATACTAGTCTCCCTTTATTTATTTATCAGTGCAAATACAACACATATACATATACATATACAACACAAACTATGCATATCAGACCAAACTGCAGATAAAAAAGTAGCAGGAGAAACAGCCACACCAAAAATATACAGTTGACTCTGAAGTTTGGAAAACATTTCTCAAGCTTGACAAGCCAAATCAGACATATTGCCAAAAATGAGAAACCAAGGGAAATGGAAATCAATAGATGTACTCATATCTAGTACCACCTGTAGCTAGTTCCTGTCTCCCCAAGGAGCTTGTGATGTGTTCATTTCAAATATGAACGCAGCTAGCATGT
Source organism: Natrix helvetica (assembly GCF_964273705.1). Lineage (NCBI taxonomy): Eukaryota > Metazoa > Chordata > Lepidosauria > Squamata > Natricidae > Natrix > Natrix helvetica. The sequence continues at coordinate 94,838,144 of NC_138552.1, forward strand.
GCTTGTGATCATGTTAATTGCCACACAAAATGAATGGGTCACATTTGATGACCCATGAAAATCAGCAACTGAGCATCTTTATAACAAACCAGCAACAATCAATGAATTGCAACTTTGTTAGTGTTTTTAGAAGACTTTCCTAAAGGTCTTATAGCTGGAACTCAGACTTAGCAAAAGAACAATCTGTGTCATTTTCTTGTGCGGATTCACAACATTGATTTTCTGTCTAAAATATTTTAGGGCTAATGCTCTCTACATTCAGTGCCTGAACCTTCAAGGGGTCAGTAGGCACAGCCAATCACAGTCCACATGTAGGAAAGTGTGAAGTACAACATTTCAGGATGCTGACAATGGGGAAAAAACCCTTTTGACTCAGTAAAATGAGCAATGCATTCTGCCACTGGAGGAAAAAGCTAGTTGCATATATTTTAGAGATCCTTTTCAACAGAAGGGAAAAGTCCTTCTCGGCGATGGTTTATAGGTCTTACCATCTTATGCTACATTTGCTTAAATAGTGTTAAGTCTGCTTTTAATCGTTCAGAGATAGAATTTCTCCTGGCTGTTCTCCCAAATGGAAAATGTTCAGCGGTAAACTGAAGTTGGATTATAGCAGGGGTGAAATTCAGCAGGTTCTGACAGGTTCTGGAGAACCGGTAGCGGAAATTTTGAGCAGTTCGGAGAACTTGGAAATACCACCTCTGGCTGGTCCCAGAGTGGGGTGGGAATGGAGATTTTGCAATATCTCTCCCCCAGGAGTATGGAGGGAATGGGGATTTTGCAGTATCCTTCCCCTGCCATGCCCATCAAGCCACGGCCAAAGAACTGGTAGTAAAAAAAAATTGAATTTCACCACTTGATTACAGAGGGAATCAATTTGCTTGGATTTCCACTTTAATCTTGTCAAAGATAATAGTCCAGGGTGTTTAAGAGGCAAAAACAAATGTGCATCTCCCCCCCCCCCCGCAAATGAAGATGGTCTCCTCATGGTCTCCTCAAAGCTTGCTTTGGAATGGAAATAAAGAAATAATCTGTTGCTAAAATCGTAGCCCTGTTAAATCCGATCAAGGAATTTCCAGGAAACCCGGAACAGAGCAAGGGATGTTATATGGAGCTCTTGAGAACTTCAAGAGGAAAAGCTGCCTTCCATGTGATTGAATTGTCACAGAGCTAATGTGGCAGAATTTTTCATATTCCTTGATAAACGGTTCAAAGAAAACACATTTTTCCCCCATGAAAGGCTGTAAAGTACGCACAACAGCCTCTACTAGGCTGGTCATGCCAGTTTGTTTGTATATTTTGAGTCGCAAAATTGGAAGCTTGAGCTGAGACATATTGAGTGGCAAGAGAATCCATTAAGAAGCATTCTATTAACCCTTCCCATTCCACTGATTGTCAGAAAAGAAAGAAGCCACGACTGATCCTTTTTCCCTTTCTCCTTTTCTTTTCAAGAAAGTTAATATCTGTCAACGGGGTACAATGCTTCTCAAAGATACAGTTGCCTTAAAATCAGGTTCCTTTTGCTGAAGAAAGACAAATTTACTGCACTGAGAGACTCTTGGCCAGGGATCAGTTACTATGGCCCTGTGGACTTTAACTCAGGGGTGAAATACTCTGAAGTATGCTACCGGTTTGATTCGTGTGTGCATGCGCGCTTTGCGGGCATGCACACCAAATGCACGCTTTGCATGCATGCGCACCACAGGTGCCAAGAAGACTTTTCTGAGTCTGCAAAGGTAAGTGCAACTGTGAAGGGGGGGGGACGACAGCTGTGCCGCACAATTTAGATTAGCTAGAAAACAGGATTTCCTTCTAGCAAATATAAATTGCACGCACAGCTGATTGTCGCACAGCTGATTATCAGAACTTCCCCTCCCTTTTTTTACCGTTTTTTTACTACCGGTTTGAGTGAACCGGTAGTAAAAAAATGCTAAAAAAACTTTTAAAAAGTTCCGGCGATCAGCTGTGCAACAATCAGCTGTGCCGTGTGATCGTCCGAACTTTTTTTCTGTTTTTAAGCATTTTTTTTTTACTACCAGTTCGGGCGAACTGGCTTGAACTGATAGCATTTCACCCCTGCTTTAACCATGCTGGCTGAGGAATTCTGAGAGTTTAAGACTACAAGTTGTAAAGAGAGCGTAATTGTTCACCCCTGCTCTAGGTCTTAGAATCTCAGGAAAAGTTAAGTGGATTTTCTTCTGGAGACAATAAGAGAGCCTCAAATTCTAGGAGGTTTATGAGCTACATAGATTTAGGAATGCATTCTAAGAGATCTAATTTTGTACCGACAAAGGTCCCACAAGATAAGAAAGGACAATAAGCAATCTTTTTTTAAAAACAACAAAAGACTGCTGGTAGAATAAGAAGACTCATAGAAAAAGAGGTTGGCTGCATAAATGTTTTCTTTCTCCAGTTACTAGAGAAGATAATCACCTAGCCAATCTAAGCTGATCTTTAAAAGGTTAGGCAAGATTAATGCTTGGTTGAGAGATCATCAGGGAATCTTTGACCTATAGACTAGAAAATGTTTAAAAAAATAGAAGAAGGCAATTGCATTTCACTTCCATATTGTTGCCAATAAATCTGGACTGCTAGTTCATATAATCAGCAGGAACTAAGCTCAACTTGAAGGAGATTTTAATTTAGAGAACTGCCATTACATTACAGGCAGTCCTTGACTTATGACCATCAAACAAAACGTTTAATGACTTTTTAAATATAACGGGGGAAAAAGCAATTTATGAGCAGTCCTTGCACTTATGACTATTCCAGTGTCCTTGAAATCACATGACCAAAATCCATGTGTTTAACAATTGGCATGTACTTAGAATGGTTGCAGCATCCTGAGGGGTCATGTGATAGCTATTTGCTACCTTCTTCTGACAGAATCAACAGGGAAGCTGAATTCACTTAACAACCATAGCAAAATAGGTTGTAAAATTGGGTGTGACTCAATTAACAATCTCATCATTTAATGATGGCGTTTCAGTCCCAGTTATGGTTGTCAATTAGGACTACCTCTATGTAATTTGTGGTCAGCCTTCTGGGGGAAAGTCAGCATTCAGAACTAAGATTTTCTTGCTGATGTTACATTTGTGCTTGCTTCCCAGGTGTATTCTCATTTCTCAAAGAAAGCTTCTTCTGAACAGGCCTTTGAAAATAGGTTTTTACTACAGAACAAAAAGAACAATTTAGAATAGTGATGTTCTTGAACTGCACTGTAATATTTAAGGGTAAAGGTTCCCCTCGCACATATGTGCTAGTTGTTCCCGACTCTAGGGGCGGTGCTCATCTCCATTTCAAAGCCGAAGAGCCAGTGCTGTCCGAAGACGTCTCCGTGGTCATGTGGCCAGCATGACTAAACGCCGGAGGCGCATGGAACGCTGTTACCTTCCCACCAAAGGTGGTCCCTATTTTTCTGCTTGCATTTTTATGTGCTTTCGAACTGCTAGGTTGGCAGAAGCTAGGACAAGTAATGGGAGCTCACTCTGTTATGCGGTGCTAGGGATTCGAACCACCATACTGCCAACCTATCTGATCAACAAGCTCAGCGTCTTAGCCACTGAGCCACCACGTCCCTTATACAGTAATATTTAAGAATGGTTAAAATGCATAAATATTAGTGGACAGGTAGCTTTGTGCATAATTTAAGAGCATCTTTTAAAATTCTCCTTTCCTGTATCATAATTAAACTAAAAAAGCCTTATTTCGAATCAGATCAGGGAGTCCTCATTAATATTGAGTAATAGATGGATCCCTACTATGATTATACAAACAGTTATCCAATATACAACTAACATCTGGTAGTACACTGCCATGTACAATTGCCATTTTATTTTATTTTTATATTTTTTAATTCCTCCCCCCCCAAAGTTAAAATACAAAAAAAAGAAAACAAAAAGAAACAAACTAACAACCATCTGATACTAATTAAAAAAATAGCAATAGCACTTAGACTTTTATAGAGAGTGCTCCCCAGCGGTTTACAGAGTCAGCATATTGATCTCAACAATCTGGCTCCTCCTTTTACCAACCTCAGAAAGATGGAAGGCTGAGTCAATCTTGAGCTGGCCAGGACTGAACTCGTGACAGTGAGCAGAGACAGCCTGCAATATTGCATTCTAATCACTGTGCTACCACGCCGCAAGATAAAACCATGTGTACAAAAAATAGAGAAAATAAATAAATAATGTATGCATCGTTCATACTAATGTTAAACAAAAAAAGTCCACCCTAGCAAGTATATCAAAAGTATCTGATGTGTTTTTGTCCCCCCTTACATAAGAGGTCTGCAAATAGTTATAACTTTCCCATCTACAGAATATTTGATACAGATACCACGTTACATAAAAATATCTCTGATGTAGCAATCTAGTTAGCTGATAATTTTTTTAATTCCTGCAATTGCCATAGTCATGTAAATTTTAAAACATGTGGTGGGGTTAAAAAAACAATGCATGAACTACGACAACAGGGAACTTCCTCCCTATGGAGAAACCATATCATCCTAGGTTCCAATGATGCATAATTGGTGATCCTTGGGAATTTTGACAGCTGCCTCATGGGCCCCTGAAACCTGACTCTTCCTGATTCATTAATTTCTGGATAATTGAGAAGATAGTTGAGAAGATTCCTTTGCATAGGCGTTTTAGTAATAAATCATTTTAATCGGGCCTTCACATGTGGACCTGCTCAGTGTAAAGCAGTGTACTGGGGCCCCTATGACAACTACTCATAGGAATAAACATGTAAATCAGTGGTAGTCAACCTGGTCCCTACCGCCCACTAGTGGGCATTCCAGCTTTCATGGTAGGGGTTTGCTGTAACTCTCCTTTATAAATTTTATAAAGTAAAGTTACTTCCCTACTTTATAAATCACCATTACTGTGAAACCGGTGGGCAGTTAGAAAATTTTACTACTAACAGAGATACAAAAGTGGGCGGTAGGTATAAAAAGGTTGACTACCCCTGATGTAAATGGTCAATAAAATTAAACATCAGTGTTATCAGTATTAATTTCTATTAATGCATGTTAGCATTGATAAACAAACGAAATGTAATAAATATATCACAGTATTTACCGTATGTGATACAAGATGCATTGAAAGATTAACATGCACAGATTAGTATGGGGCTCCTATGCTCGTGGGGCCCACAGGTAAGGGCCCATCTGCCCCATGCGGTAAGACAGCCCTGGACCTGCTCTTTTGTACCTTGTGATGTAATATGTTATATATAAGGGAGCCCTTCCTGCTTGGTTAGGCAAAGCATTCACATTCTGTAAGTAGCCTTTCAAATGAAACCTTCATGATAAGAATGGAAATGTTTCTAAGGACAGAGGCATGATTTTTACATAATGTCAATAGATAGATAGATGCTTAGCCAAAAGGACCCAATACTCTGCCTCTCATTGGGTGGGTAAGATAATGATGGCTCTGAAATAAGCAAGCTAGGATTGAGAATCCTTGGCTAACCATCCAGTGTTTACCACAATTAAAATAAAAACCTGACTTTTGTTCCATCCTACCTTATGATAAGAATAATTATGTCTTCTATTTAATTATATTATTCACTGGTTCCCAGGGAAGTCTGCCAAAGACTGAAGGCCATGAATTAGGCAAAATAACTTTCTATCTTTTAGAGCTAGCTGTTTTGGCTCCTGCTCACAGTTTTGATTAGAGACGGATTTTATACTTTTTAAAAAAAAATGCTACATCAAAGAAGTGAGTAAAAAAGTCTACCGTCTCTTTGCTATAGTTTTCAGCATAGAATTAGTTTTTTTTTCTTTTTTAGGAAAGAAAACAACACATGCAGACAAAATGCTGGCACTTAGTTGAAAGATCTTGATTGGAACACAATTAATATTTATTTCCCAGAGACATAAACATGCTTTGGTTGTTTGGAAAGATTTGTGTTACACAAGGAACAGGAACCCATCCATGGTCTTCCAAATGTTGCTAAACTAATCTCTCAGCAACTTTTATTATTGGCCATGTAGTCTGTTTATTTGGAATGATGATATATCAACAATCTGACATAATTTGTTGGGATACAAATGGCAAATTAGAAACTAACAACTATCTATAATATTTTAGTCGCATTATCCTTCTCTTTCTTTTTGTATTTTTAAACATGTGTTGTTGTTGTTGTTAGTTTCGAAGTCATGTCTGACTCATCGCGACCCAATGGACAACATTCTTCTAGGCCTTCCTGTCCTCTACCATCCTCTGGAGTCCATTTAAGCTCATGCCTACTGCTTTGGTGACTCCATCCAGCCACCTCATTCTCTGTCATCCCTTTCTTCTTTTGCCCTCAATCTTTCCCAGCATTAGGCTCTTCTCCAGTGAGTCCTTCTTTCTCATTTGGTGGTCAAATTGACTCTTCTTGTTGAGTTATCCCACACTTGAAATATGAAGGCTCGATTCCTCCTCTCAGAAGGAAAGCTGATTTTGTGTTTATGAATAAATCACTGGTCTTGGCACGCCTCCTGTTCAAAACAAAGTGAATGAAAAGTCTTCTTGATTCAAATCAAAGACCTATCCCAAGAGTCAGCAACCTGCGGAGCCGCATGTCTCTTTCATCCTTCTGCTGCAGCTCCCTATCGCTGGTTGGCTCCACAATTGATAGGGCTTTCGGTTAGGACAGATAGAGGAAAAAGGATCCTGTGCTAGGAGGAGACTCTATGGTGGGGAAACCGGACTTCCGGTTGGCTCCAGAATTGAATGGGGTGGTGGTGGTAGTTTCCGGTTAGGACATTTGTAGCTCTTTGAGTGTTTAAGGTTTCCGACCCCTAACCTATCCAGTGAACAAGCTTGATTCCCATGATGCTCAACAATGTGATCCTGGAAACCAACCAGCTTTCTGATCAGTAGGCTAATCCTGGAGGTATTACTTATACATTATGCCCAGCAGTCATTGATAGCCGTTTTTACGATTATAATGAATCAATTTCTAAACTCAAGTAAGTGGTAGCTGTTGTCAGTTGCAAACTTTAACAATATATAAGTATAAATATCCTTTCTATTTGATCTATCTTGCAAGCAAACATTTCTATGAACAGAATTGACTGCAACTTCAAGGCACAATTTAGGAATGCCAGTTGAGGAATTACTGTATCATAATATCAAAAATTCCATAGATATAATTGAATTGATGTTTTCTGATCCCGGTGAATTAAAGCCCATTTATGTTTGTGCTGGATCACGGCCTGCCGTATTGGAAAGAAAACCATTTTATTCATTTGGAAGGATTTAATTTCCACAGTAAAAAAACCCCACAATTCCAGCCAAGTGAAGGCACAATAAATATTTTTAATAATATTATGCTTACTCTTCTGGGCATAATTGGATGCAAATACAATGCTAATTATTTTAGCCAGCTAGTAACACAAAGTGAATTATTCATCCTGGTTTTTTAAAAAAATGGTCCCAAAAATCATAGGGAAAGTGACAGCTTTGGCCATAATCATTTCTGCCAAAACCGGATCGTTAATCTTGGGTTCAGAAAAGAGCATTATGAAGAAACAACAGATCATTTGCTACACTATCGTTATACCACAGCATATGCTATATCAGCAGACGTAAGAAAACTGCTTAGTTTTAAAAGGAGAGTAAATTTTGACATCACAACCATAAACTTTACAATGAACATCACAAACGTACACACATTACATGGAAGTAAGCACCAGTGCACTCAACCGGATTTAGAGTAGTTAAAACCAATAGAAGACAATATACATAGCTCAGGGTTGAACTGTGGAGCGCTCGGTGCTCTCTGAGCATCTCTCTCGGCATCCTCTGTTTGCCTGAGGATGTTTTTTCCCCTTAACTAGGTAATATCTTCAGTGCTAGAAAGGAGGGAGATTTGCTCTGGCCACCTACTATATATAAACAGAGCACAAACCCCACTTCCTTCTGAAATTGAAGGTATTCACTAGTCAGGTCACAAAATGTCTGCAAGCCAACAACCAAGGTCAGAGACCATCAAGGACTCCAGTCTACTTGTAAATAAGGAGGCATTGCGTAGTCATTATTGATATGAACTAGAAGAATGAATGATCATTCCCAGCTAAGCAATATGCTTTTGCATCTTTGCTTAGAAAGTAAAAATTGGACTCATTAAAATGGCAAACATTCAAAAATCAAGTTTTTGCATGGCGCTGGGAATGGAATTTGATACACTTCAGCAGAAGCTACTGGCAAAGACTGGTTAATAGACCAGATCGTTCTGTTTGTAAGGAATATATTAGAATAGAATAGAATAGAATTCTTTATTAGCCAATGGACAGACAAGGAATTTGTCTTTGGTGCATATGCTCTGAGTGTACATAAAAAGACAAGATACATTCCTGCATCTTGTCTTTTAAAAATGCTTTTTTAAAAAAATTCTATATTTAAAAAAATATTCTTCTTTTATTTTACAGCTTCTGTGGATTGGGTTACTGCTATCATTTTTTTAAAAAAAGTGGTAATGCAATCGATCAGCCATTTAACTACCAATGTCCCTATGAGTGATTGTGATACAAACGCACTATTGGCCTCTCAAGTCGAGAATGTCCATGTTTCAGGTGAAGTTGAGTTATGTACGGGAACATCCCATAACATTTATCTTGATGGAGTCCAATAAATATTGCCTTCATGCAGGAAACCCTGTGATACAATGGGTTGTTAAAGCCAATATCCTCTTAAGGAAACAATTGGATGGAATTGAAAGAATTCTTGCCAAGTCAGAATATGGAGTGTTCACCCATATTATTTCATTAAGGTCATATGTCCTTGAAGTCACGAGTGGGCTTCAAAAATTTTAGCAAGGGGTTCTCTGCCCAGTTGCTGGGTGGGTGTGGCCATGGTGGGTGTGGCCTAGTCAGCCTCCTGCACCATGGCAGGGGGGAACACTTTTGCTCTCTCTGGGCTCCAGAGACTTTCCTTGAGCCTCTGGGAGGGCAAACACTGCCTCCCCAAGCTCTGGAGGCCCTCTGGAGCCTTCCCTAACTTCTGGTAGGGCCATTTTTTGCCTTCCTCCAGCCTCCATGCGCAGTCCTGCATCCAAAACGGGCTGCATGGAGACTCCTGGAGGAGCGAGGTGGGTGGGGCCAGCCAGGAGTGGGATTTGGGGGCTCTTTGAACTGCACAGAATCTTAGCTATAGGTTCTCCCGAACCCCTGCAAACCCCCAGGAGCCCATCCCTACTTGAAGTCAAGCTTGCTTTTTGATGATTATATGGCCAAGTACATGTGCTTTTATTGGCAACAAGGTGGAAGTGATTTGCTGTTGGCTTCATCCATTATATTTACTTCCTAGTCTACCCAAATCACAGCATTTTGAAAGTAAGGATGGACTTTTTGCAAACATTGTCCTGCTTCTGGATATAATTGCAATTATTGGTGTACTGCAACAGTAATCTCAAATCATGTAAACCCGGAGAGGTCTCTGCTTGTTCAGAACACACACACACACACACACACACAAACACACACATACTCATTGGATCTGTGACCTTAATAAAGATTTGATTTATCCCTAGTCAAAATGTCAAAACACCCAGGAGAGAAATATTATTAAATGTTTACATGCACACATATCCCTCCTTGAGGTTAACTACAGGAAAGAGTTTGCTTGAAACATCTTACTAGAGAAAGAGAAAAACAATTCTAAGATGGAATGAAGCCTTCCCAGGTTCAAGTAGGAAAGGACCCATCACAAATTGACTTCTAGATGCAAAAGGAAATGTAGCTTAGAGTATAAGTTGATTTTTTTTGAAAGGGGGAGAGATGTGGTGAAAGCCTTACCTAAGTCTTTTCACTGGTATTTCTATGGAAGGTCTCTCCAATTTTACTCATTATTTTGTTATTTACACTTCCTTCCTGTGTTAGATATTAGCATATATCGGGGCAAGTCTCCTCTCTGGTCCGCTGCTACAGCGGGAAACAGGTATCGTTCTGATTGGTCGAGGGGTGTACCCGATCCCTATAAAAGGGGAACCCTCCGACCACAGAGCAAGCTGGATCACTACTACTATTAATAAAGAGCTGATAAGTCACTCCGTGTCCGCAGTCTGTTCTCTCGTTGCCCAGATCTAACATTGGCGACGAGGGTGGGATCGAGAGGCAGATAGGACGAAGAACGCTACCTCCAGAATCTCCGGATTTGATCCAGCCCAGGAATTCGGCAGAAATTCCGGCAGCCATCTCAGGTCACCGCAGTGCGGCAGATTCAAACGAAAGAAGATGGCGATGCACACTCCCCCCGCTCCATTCGACCCAGTGAACGACGAATGGGAAGCCTTCATGATTCGTTTCGAGTGTTTTCTCGAAGCGAACGAATACACGGGGATCACCGACGCCCGGAAGAAAAACATCTTCCTCGGATACTGCGGGAAAGAAGTCTTCAACACGGCCAGAGACCTCACCGCGCCCACTCCAATACAGGCAGTATCATGGACGACGTTGCAACAGGCTCTACAGACCCATTACGCGCCAAAACCTTCCCGCCATGTTTGCCGAAAGGAATTCAACACGCGGAACCAGAAGGCGGGAGAATCAATCAATCAATATGTTGCAGCCCTACGTAAAGCAGCAACTCACTGCGAGTTCAGGGATCTGGACGAGCATATCTTAGCACAGCTCATCTGTGGGTTAAGAGACATTTCACTACAAAAGAAGCTGTTGGCAAACCCGAATTTAACCCTATAGATAGCTCTAAACGAAGCAAGAGCGTCAGAGTCAGCAGAGAAATCATCGGTAACCATACAACGAGGTTTCAGCGTAAACCAGCCAGTACCAAGGCAAACCAGAGTTCACTACGAGGACACAAGCCCCGACTACGAGGATCCCGAGTTCGAGGACAGCCACCTGATGCGGAGCAGTCACATGAGGCCTGGGGGGAGACCCGGATCCCGTTTGCCGCCCTGCGCAAGCTGCGGAGGGAATCACCCCAGGTCTACCTGTAGGTTCAGGAACGTTGTTTGTTCGCACTGCAACAAACTTGGGCACATCGCACGAGTGTGCCGGAGCGAAGTCCCTGCCTCACGGCAGCCACCCATGTACCGCCAACAGAAGCCCAACCCAGGGGCTTGGCGAAATCAAAAAGGGCGCCCAGAGAGAAATCCACAAGTGTTTACCCAGAGAGAAAATTCCCAAAGAGCTGAGCGAACGTATCCCCAGAGAGATTACTCACAAGGAGCTGAGCGAGCGTATCCCCAGAGAGACTACACACAAAGAGCTGAGAGAGCGTTCTATCAAGACGCTCAACGAGAGTATTTTCAGGATACAGATGATGAGATAGAGTTGACCCAGAGAGAGGAATTGCGAACGTATCTCACATCAATAAGCCAGGTCCGCACCAAGCGGCCTAAAAAGCTGAAAGTCACAGTCCTCTTCGAGGGCTCACCTTGCGAGCTGGAAGTTGACACAGGATCATCCCTGATGATCATTTCATGGGCATCCATGAAACAGGCTATCCCTAGCCTCAAAAAGAGCCAACTACGCGTTCCAGACATCCTGCTACGAGACTACCAGGGGAACCGAGTCCCCATCGTAGGCCAAGGCACGTTCCAGATCCGTTTCAAGGACATCATAGCCCAGCTGCCCATGACCATCGCCAGCGCACCATTACAAAACCTCCTAGGACTGGATTGGTTCGAATCCTTGGGGCTAGAAGTCACCGGAATCAACGCCGTGGAAAACAGCAGCGCTGAGAAGATTTTTTAAGGAGTTCGAGGATGTGTTCAGCCCCGGTCTTGGTAAGTTTGTGGGCAAACCGATATCATTCAATTTAGACCCCAAAGTGGCGCCAATCCGACTTAAACCGAGACGAGTGCCCTTTGCACTCCGCCCAAAAATAGATAAGGAAATAGATAAGTTAGTGGAGCAAGGAATCCTTGAGCCGGTGGATCACGCGCGCTGGGAAACACCCATCGTGACCCCAGTCAAACCAGACGGATCAGTCCGCATCTGCGCGGACTATAAATGCACAATTAATGTCGCGCTACAACAGAGCGCATATCCTGTGCCTGTAGTACAGCACTTATTGCACTCGTTGGGGCCAGGAAAGGTATTTGCTAAATTAGACATGGCACAAGCTTACCAGCAACTGCCAGTTGATAGCGCCACAGCGGAGGCCCAAACTATAGTGACGCATAGAGGAGCATTCAAATGAAACCGGCTACAATTCGGTGTGAGTATTGCCCCAGGATTGTTCCAGAGCATCATGGAACGACTTTTGCAAGGGATACCGGGAGTCGTCCCCTATTTTGACGACATCTTGGTGTCCACTGCAAATGAGGAGCAATTAAATAAAAGAGTCAGAACTGTTTTGGCCAGAATCAGAGAAAAGGGTCTCCGCCTCAAAAAGGAAAAATGCCAAATTAACGTTCCTAGCGTAGAATTCCTGGGTTATAGAATCGATGGTCAGGGAATACACCCCACTTCAAAGAAAATTAAGGCAATCCAGGACGCCCCCACACCACGAAATCAGACCGAGTTGCAGGCCTTCCTCGGACTACTTAACTTCTACAGCGTTTTTCTGAGGCAGAAGGCGACCGTTGCTGAGCCACTACACCGTCTACTCCAGAGGAACGCACCATGGAAATGGGGACGATCCGAAGCTGCAGCTTTCGCCGGAGTAAAGCGCCTGCTCACCACTGACTCACTGCTTGTCCAATACAGCCAGACCCTACCGCTGATATTGACCTGCGACGCATCACCCTTCGGAGTTGGAGCAGTCCTCAGCCACAGGATGCCCGACGGAAAAGAAGCACCCATCGCCTTCTACTCCAGGACTCTTTCATCGGCCGAGAGGAATTACAGCCAAATGGACAGGGAAGCGCTAGCTGCTGTAGCTGGAGTAAAACGTTTCCACGAATACCTCTACGGCCGCAATTTTGAACTGATTACAGATCACAAACCGCTGTTGGGACTTTTGGCGGGAAACCACCCCACTCCGGTCTCCCTTTCTCCACGCATGACCAGGTGGACTGTTTTCCTGGCTGCGTACTCCTACAAGTTAATTCATCGACCGGGCTCCACTCTCGGACACGCAGACGCACTCAGCCGTTGCCCATTACCCGACATTCTGCCAGACTCCACTCCAGAAGTACCGGTATTGCTCATTGACTGTTTGGACTCTGGACCGGTTTCTTCATATGACGTTGCAAGGTTCTCCTCTAAAGACAATTTAATAAAGCAAGTTCAAACTTGGGTTTGGAGGGGGTGGCCGAAGGGAAACGTGGGCCCGGAATTCAAAGTGTTTTGGTCAAAACGGGACGAACTCTCAGTGTTACAAGGTTGTTTATTGTGGGGGGATCGAGTTGTTATTCCGTATGCTTTACGTAGGAATGTATTAGATGCTTTACATGTGGGTCATCTGGGGATTGTTAGGATGAAGGCGTTAGCAAGAAGTTACGTTTGGTGGCCAAACATGGACAAAGAAATAGAGGAGTGGGTGGCCACTTGCGACCCATGCCAGGAATCTAGACCAGCACCCCCGGAAGCGCCCGCCACAGAATGGGAGAAACCTAAAGCACCCTGGTCGCGAATACACATCGACTTCGCAGGGCCATTCCAAGGTCAGACTTTCCTTATAGTTGTGGATGCATACTCGAAATGGCTAGAAGTAGTCCTAATGACTTCAACCACGGCAGAGGCAGTCATTAAGGTTCTACGGCGACTTTTCGCCACTCATGGCCTGCCCGACCTCCTGGTCTCCGATAATGGGCCCCAGTTCACGGCCATGCAATTTGAGACATATCTAGCAGGACAGGGGATTCGGCACGCCCTCATCGCGCCATTCCATCCGGCATCAAATGGACAGGCGGAGAGAATGGTGCAATTCGCAAAAGAGGCCCTCGCTAGGATGGGTCCAGGTGATTGGCAAACACGCATTGACCATTACCTCTTAATTCAGCATATCACCCCAAGTGCAACGACGGGTAGGAGCCCCGCTGAACTACTCATGGGCCGCCGTCTACGGTCTCACCTGGACCGTCTTCACCCAAATTACTCTGCCACAGCTCCCCCAGACTCCACAAGCAAAATTCGGTCTTTTAGCATAGGGGATTCAGTATACGCCCACAACTATGCAGGGGGAACATTGTGGATGCCGGCAAAGGTCATTGGCATCACGGGTCCACGATCGTATCTGCTGGAGCTGGAAGATGGGCGGAACTGGAAAAGGCACATCAATCAACTTCGGGGTCGCCTAGCACACTCAGACCATCGAAACGAAGACGAGAGTTTCCTGCCAACGGAAAGTCAGCCACGCGAGAGCCCCATCATAGAGAACTACGACACCTGCGAACCCAGGTCGGAACAAGAGATTGAGCACGAAGCAGAGCAAACCCCAGACAACGCAACCGAGCAGACTCCGGAACGCCCTAGCAACGAAGGCACGAAACCTCCCGAACGTGAAACAGAAAAAGCATCCGATCCTGCAACCACTTCTAACCAACCCGAACTGCGACGCTCCTCCCGAGTAAGGCAAACCCCAACATACCTAAAAGACTATGTTACTAACCGCAACATAGGAGGGGAGGGGTGTTAGATATTAGCATATATCGGGGCAAGTCTCCTCTCTGGTCCGCTGCTACAGCGGGAAACAGGTATCGTTCTGATTGGTCGAGGGGCGTACCCGATCCCTATAAAAGGGGAACCCTCCGACCACAGAGCAAGCTGGATCACTACTACTATTAATAAAGAGCTGATAAGTCACTCCGTGTCTGCAGTCTGTTCTCTTGTTGCCCAGATCTAACATCCTGGATTCAAATCTTTCTCTATAAGCCCTAAAACCACCCGTTCTTCTATTTGTTGTGATACGTCTTTTCTTTAGATATTTTGGGTCCAGTTAGTTTGGGAACTGAATTTTGTTCTGACCTAGCCTATACTGGGTGGGCTACACTACCTACTTACACTGGGTAATTATCCCCAATGGAGTAATTTGGATATATCCCAGGGATTACAGAGCAATTCTTTTTTGTGGATTGAAGAGCCACAAAGTTTGTGAATTGTGGATCCATAGTGCTTGTTTGTAAATCAAGGTTTGGGATCACCACTGTTAAGATGCTTGTAATACAAGAGAATCTAGGGTTTGGTGTGAAAGATATTTGAGATCAGGAAAAATGTATTTAAGTCAAACAGATTAAGAACCACTGGTGGAGTCTCTGCTTTGGGCTGAAACACAATTCCCTTTATGTTTTTCTTTTCATTTGACAAACCGGGAAGATTTTGTTAGCCTTGCTGTAGCCTCATTTTAGAGAGGCTAAAAAACAACCCCCGAAGACAACAATGCCTTCAAATGCAATCACTGTTGCATGTTCCCTGGACGGTTCTGATTGGGCAGAAGGCAGGCCCAGGGTTGGTAATTGAGACCTTCATACAATAGCTATAAATTCATCCCTCCTTACGATGCAGCACAAGGCCTGATACAGAAGACTTCTTTCAGGTTTGACTAAAAGAAAGCATTACTTGCAAAAAAAAATTGTTAAAAAAACCCCTCTCCGTATAAAGAGGCAGCACTTAATGCATTCTCCTGACTCACCTAGAATCTGCAACTCCTGCTTTGCTCCACAGAGCAGTCTTGCAATTATTAAAATCATTATCAGAGACAGAACATCCCCATTAGAAGAGCTAAAAGAAGGGATGCATTTTAGGCTGGTACATTGGCTTTATAATGTACTGTGTCCACTTGAGCGTGCACAGACAGTCCATTATGGTATCCAGGTACTGACAGCAGGTATTAGTCACAGGGGCTAAGCATCTTCTCCACCTTTGCTTTAACTAGCCTTCCTTATTTGCACTAATCATTACGAAAACAGATTGCTGTGGGCTGTTGAATCTCCAGCTTTATCAGGGAAGATAAGGGTTTTATAGGCAGTGTGCTACTAAGGCATTCAATAGAATATTTTGAAATATTTCCTCTGTGACATTGACCATAGAATGAATGACCATGGGCCGCTCCTGGTCTGGCTTCTACCTGGGCAATAAAGCAGGAAGGTTGAAAGATCCCTTCGTGCTTTTTCCTGTTGAAAAGCCTTCAACTGTGCTGTCTCTTTCATTTTGCTTTCCCCGTATCATTGCCTGTGCCATTATTATCTCTAGGTACATGACGTGACTTGGATCCTCAAAAAGGCTGTTTCTGGAAAAGGATGTTTTAAAAAGTAAATATTGATCTGGAAAAAATACCAGCCATCCCTGACAGCACTTTGTACTTTCTAATAATGTATTAATGGTGTGCTAAACATTATCTTTCTCTGAAGTTTTCCTCCTCGGTGAAAAAGCTTCCTTTCTTCTAGATCAGGGGTGTCAAACTCACATCATCACAGCATCATCATGACTTTTCCCCCCTTCGCTAAATGAGGTCTGGGTGTGGCCAGCAGGTGACACTTCCGGCCTGCGAGCAGGGAGTTTGACACCCTTGTTCTAGATTATTTTCAGGATACTCAAGAGTGTTGTCCATATTTCTCTTGGTGGCGCTTTTGTGCTTCCTTTATAGTGAGAGGAGGGCTTAGGTGTAATTTTCTGTAATGCTCTAAGCCAGGGGTGTCCAAACTTGGCAACTTTAAGACTTGTGGACTTCAACTCCTAGAATTCCCCAGCCAGCAGAGCTGACTGGGGAATTCTGGGAGTTGAAGTCCACAAGTCTTAAAGTTGCCAAGTTTGGACACCCCTGCTCTAAGCCTTCATCTGGTTTGGGAGGGACAAACCCACCCAGTTGGTTTCCTAAGGAATTAATGGAAAGCAATTAATGGAAAGCAAGGCATGCTGCAAGACAGTTGAGAGGGACTGGCTCATGAAAGGCTCCACTTAATTAAAAGTCAGCTTTCCATACTTGGGTTATGAGCATATCTTCATCTTTCTCTTCTTAAATGAAAAAAGATCATGAAAAGTCAAATCCTTTTCATCAGATTCACTGAGAATGAACAGAAAGAAGCTAGATAATGTGTATGCACAGTGCTACTCAAATTAGTTAGCATACAGAGAAATACCTAATTGCCTACATATTATACTGTATATACACTATATTTTCTTTACTTGAACATACTCTACCAGGTCACACAATACAAGTACCAATATGATTTCCAATTCAAACAGAAGCACCAAATATTTCAACCGAGTAGTTTGCTTTGGAGAGAAAAACAGAAACAAGGTGACTGCTGCTTAACCAATTAGCACATTTTATTTCCGCAGATGTTCTAATCAGTTTAAAATCAGAATTAATCCCACCTCCCCCCAAGCTACCCTCAAAATTGTGGGATTTATAACACAAACCACAGTTTCTCTCCACCCTTCCAGTTCCTTCACAAATTCCAAAGAAGTTGGAAATCAGAGGAAAATTCAGATTAGGATGGTCCAAGTATTCTACATAATTTTATTCAGCAGCACAATTCAAAGTCGTTCATGTATACTCATGTAGCTTTTCTGATAGTTCAGCTCTCATAGCACATGTTACAACTGGGGAAACTGTCCCCTGGATTAATATGATATCTCTATATAAAAGCAAATACCACTCACTCATCATGAAATCTCCAGAACCGAAAACCTACGAACTTGAAATTTGGCACATATGTTCCTCTTGGCTTCTAGGTGCTCGCTAAGAAAGGATTTTTCAAAATGATGATCAGATCATTAGTATTTCTTATACAGTAATTAACACGCTCTGATGCTAAGGAGTTCTACTTCCCCTCCCCACCTGAAAAGAACTCTGTTCCAACTGCCAGTTGCCTTATATCAGTGCTTCTCAAATAGTGGGGCGGGCCCCCCGGGGGGGCATGAGGCTCCGTAAAGGGGGGCTCAGCTCAAATTATTTTATATATTTTTGTTTTGCAGGTTAAAGTTTTTTTTAATATTGTGTTCCTTTAAATCCTGTGCTCCTTTAAATCTTTTCTGCTACAGTTAATAAAGCTATTCTTTGTTGTAAATTGATCCACATTTCTTTCTTTTTTTATTCTCTTATATGTTAATAAGGATACAGTGTTATGCAGAGGTGTACTTATAACAATTTTATAGACAAATGATACTATTTACAGTCGCGCGGTGGGCGCGAAATGTTTTCTTCTTCCTAGGGGGGGCATGACAGAAAATAATTGAGAAGCACTGCCTTATATTAAAACGCACTGATACTAAGGAGTTAGACATTCTACTCCCCCTCCCAACCTAAAAAGAACTCTGTTCCAACTGCCAGTTGCCTCACATTCCATTACCTCAATTCAAACTGGCAGATGTTCCACTCCTTCACTTAGGAGCGGTCTGGGGCTCCTTACAGTAACAAACATTGGTACCTCACCAAAATGTCTATGCCTTCCACCTATGGAACTGCTTCCGGACTCAAGACAATGGGAGCAATATTCCCTTATGCATTTCAATCACTGACCACCACTGAGCCAACGGATTGAACCGGAGTGAACCAGATTTTTCCTCCATTGCCCAATCACATAGTTTTGTCATAAAGTATGGGTATAATGTAATATAGTATAGCATAGGATAATCAAGTATAACACAACACAACACAACACTATACTACACTATACTATACTAAACATAATGATATGATACAATAATATATAAAATTATATTATTATTTTGTATTATATTTTATGGATGATATTATATATTGTTAATCTGACATCCGCACTTTTTCTATTTTGTCTAGAATTGTCAACATCTTTTTCCCCAAAATAGCAGCTGTTTATTTCATGGCTCCAGTTCAGAATAACAGTGAATTTTGGAGGCTAGAAAGATAGTCTGTTTCTTGTTCAGCTTCTTCTTTGATTTGCACTAGGTTGGCATTGCCTACTGACATAAGTTCAGTGGCTTTTTTTATTGAGCAAAAGGCTGGGTTTCAAACTGTTTTTCTTTCATTGTCAGTAAGAGAATCCTTAAGCCTTACTCGCTTCCAGCCATCAAAATAATATCAACAACATATCAGTGCTTATTGCTGTTACTCCCAGACATTTTAATTTCAATTTCTTCGAGTCCAACATTTATCACAATATGTTCTGCATATAAATTAAAGAAATAAGCTGGCAGTATATAACTTCAGTGCCTTCTTTTCTCAGCTTTGAATCATCTGTTTGTTCCATATTTCACTCTAGATTGCTGGCTGTCATACAAAATTCTTCAATAATCAGACAAGGTGGTCTGATATGCGCATGATTTAAGAGCTATCCATAATTTGTTGTGCTATGCAAAGTCAGACTTACATAATAAATAAAGCAAAAACAGAAGGTTTTTTTGATACTCCCTTTTGACTTTCATCATTCATCAGATGTTAGCTATGAGATCATAGACTCTATGACTGTGATGGTGAACCTATGGCACATGTGCCACAGGTGGCATGTGGAGCCCTCTCTGCGGGCACACGAGCTGTCACTCCAGCTCAGTTCCACTGCGCATGCCTGTGTGCCTCCCGCCAGTCAGTTGATTTTTGGGTCTCTGCTGCACATATGCAGGGTGCATGTAGGTCTCCTGTGCATGCATGAGGGGCAGGGGATTGCACATGCATGTGCGGGGGGCAGGGGTGGCATGGGGGGTGCAGTGCTCCCCCCACACCCGATTTTTCATCCCAGGAGGCTTCAGTGAGGCTGTTAAGCCCAAAACGGAGCGCGAAGGAGGGTGTGGTGTTCCCCCATGGCCCATTTTTGGTCCCAGGAGGCTTCACTGAGGCCTGCTAAGCCTCAGAGCGTTTGTGTGTGGGGCTTAGGGTTAGGGTCATACGTGCATGTGTAGGAGGGTGTGGCAGGGGGGCACATTGCATTATGGGTGTGGGCGCGTGCGTGCATGCTGTCACACACATGCCCTTTCGGCATGCAATGACAAAAAGGTTAGCCATCATTGGTTTATGACATAGACCCCTCTTCTGAATTCAGCCTGCTGGTCTGGCAGGTCTTGTAAGATGCATTGTTGAAGTCTGGATTGCAAAATCCTGTGAGTTGTCTTACTATAATGTGAAAGAAGTGCAGTTGTATGATCTCTGAGCATTATTTAGAACTACCCCTTTCTGTCATTGGAATATCTTCTTCAGTTCTTTTTCCAATGGTGGATTTTCCAGACTTGTTTACAAACCTCAAGCATCACTTAAATTGCATTATCTTGAGAAGTTCTATACAATTTATCTAGAACTCACAAACTATTACAGCATTGTTGTTCAAGTATTTTCTAGAGTTCATTTGTTTTTTCTAAAATGTCTGGCTCCAGTTCTGTGATACAAAACTGCGTATGTGTGTGCTATCAGTTGTTTATATTTTCTTTCTCCAATAGAACTTTGTTTCTTTGTGTTTTACCCGGCCCATCTTTGCATATCAGGGTTCCTTGATTTCTGAGATTTTTCCAAGGAAAAAAAATGGTATTTCCCATTTAATTCTTCTCTCCAGTATGCACTGCTTACTCAGATACACCTTCTTATCTCATCTTACTCTTCTCTATAACTCATTTTTTAGCTTAACTTAGCTTTTCTTGTGTCTCTGTTCCCTTTTCCTATTCATGAGCTATTTTAACCCCTTAACAAACAGAAGTTTCATTTTATTTTCCTTTTACAATTCAGAACATTTTGTTCATTCTTTAGTGATGGCTTGAATTTTGGTCCAGAGTTCTTTAGGCACTACTATTTCTCAAATCTTTTATTATGGAGTTTTGACTTTTTTTCCTTGACATTAAGTTCCAATTTTGTAAGAAGGACTTTGTGATCTGAGTTGGTCAACACTGAGTCTTATTTTTGCTGACTGAATACAATAGCAGTAGCAATAGCGCTTAGACTTATATACCACTTCACAGTATTTTACAGGCCTCTCTAAGCAGTTTACAGAGTCGGCTTATTGTCCTCAACAATCTGGGTCCTCGTTTTACCAACCTCGGAAAGATGGAAAGTTGAGTCAACCTTGAGCTGGTGAGACCCAGATTTCCAAACTGCTGGCAGTTAGCAGTCAGCAGAATTAGCCTGCAATGCAATATTGCATTCTAACCATTGCACCATCTCAGCTCTTTTTGCTTGCAGTTTGATTTTGGACTTGTCCAGCCGTTGATCTGCATACGTAGAATTATCTTTTACGTTGTTGGAAGAAATGTATTTGTTACAAACACTGGTGATTGAAATCGTGTGTGTGTGTGCGTGTGTGTGTGTGTGTTGCCAGAATTCTATTAGCACACCTCTTATTAATTTTAGACACTAATGTGAATTTTTCACATTATTCCAGATACTATTTTATTTGCAACTTTAACATTCTGGTCTCCTATATAATAATACTTTATTGATTAGCCAGTTGGCCATATCAGGATAACAAATGCAAGTGTAACAAAACAGAGTAAAAGGCAAGACTAAAAGGAAATGCAAATCACACTTCTGTGTCACTCCTACATTTCACCCCAATCAGATCCACCTATGCCGCAGATCTACCTCAATTATACTGTTTTGTTCAGAGAAAGGGCTGTATTGTATGCAATACGTTCAGCAATTATATCTATGTATATATGTAATCCTGTTCAGCTATTGAATGGCCAAGACCTTTTCTACCTGGTCATTTTATTGTTCAGAAAGATTGTCCAAGCTGAAGCAAGTGATATTTGTTTTGCAAAGCAGATAACATTTAGCAGATTGTAAATCTTCACTGTGAAACCAGGATGCTTCGGTCATCAACAATATGATGGATGTCTTCTGGAAATGTAATAGAGTAGGCATTCTGAGAAGAGCAGTCTGCTTCAGTTGACAATTTTCCTTCCATTTTATTGATTCCAAAATGCTGTCTGAATAACCTGAAGATGATTTGGTTTTCCCCATCCTTATGCCGAAAGAGGTTATTTCTGTGATGTCATATTACCAAACTTGTGTAAAACATTTTTCAGGGTTCCAAACATAGGTGGGTTGCTCCCGGTTCGGCTGAACCAGTAGTGACCGTGGCGGGAGGCTCTGCCCATCCGCCCAGATGCTTCTACACATGCGCAGAAGCATCGCACGAGAGAGAGCGCGCGCACCAGCAAACCGGTAGTAAAACTGGTACAAACCCACCATTGCAGAGGTGGGTTGCTCCCGGTTTGGTCTGGTTCAGCCGAACCGGTAGTGATAATCTGGTCTGGGTTGCAGAACAGGTAGCAACCCAGGCTGGCCACGCCCCCAAACTGGTTCCCTGGTCTCCGTTGGCATTGCTGGCATCTTGTTTATTAGCTTTTAGTGGTCTTCGTGCATGCGCACAACAATTTACAGTGAACTGCACATGCGCAAGCAATTTGCAGCCAACATGTGTATGAGCGAACCAGTACCGGTTCGCTAGGAACCCACTCCTGCACCACTGGTTCCAAAAATATATGGATTTAGTCTACTGTGGGGAAATACTTTTATATTTACAGAAAGACTCTGGCAGCAAATTTCTACTCTCAGTAAATATTTTCCGTCTCAACTTATGTCCCAAAGGTGCTTTTTCAAAAGGCAACTGGACTTTCTTTGTTTTTCCTGAAAGACGTTTCGCTTCTCATCCAAAAAGACTTCTTCAGTTCTGAAGAATGCTGAAGATATGGCAGGTAACATTCATGTGCCTGACAAGAAAAGAGGGTTTCATTTGAAAGGCCTGACATTTTGGTCTCACGGTGCCATTCTAGCAGTCAAACGATTAACTTTATGTTCTCTTCATTTCTCAAGGACCGAAGCCAGAAATCTTTCTGTCAATTACTGTGCTTAAGAAACCTTTACTGACCAACACGTTGCAGGTCCAGTCTTTCCAATCCATTATCAAACAGAGCCTTCTAGCAAGGCTCTGGGTCTTTGTGAGGCTGATTAGCATCACCTGCCAGAGTCATGAGATCAGATTCCTGTAACAAGATCTAACCAGACATGCCTTCTCAACATGTTCACAAACTGGAGTGAATGAATAATGCAGCAGCTATTTATTTGCTGGGGTTTTAAATGATGTCACAAAACAATCTTCCTCCTCTCAAACCTTCAGTTCATTTGGGTCTGCATTCGAAATTTGTTGGGTCTCCAGTTCTAAATGAGCACTGTCCAACCTTGGCAACGTTGTAACTTGTGGTATTTGGAGAGTTGAAGTTGACAAGTCTTAAAGTAGGCAAGCTTGGACATTCCCGCTTTAAATAATATGAGATTAGGAGGTCTGAACAAAGTTCTCCTGCATGATTTTGGCCATTCTTTATGTCAGGAAGCACACCAGAGGTGGTATTCAGCAAGTTCTGACCAGTTGTGGAGAACCGGTAGTGGAAATTTTGAGTAGTTTGGAGAAATACCACCTCTGACTGGCTCTGTTCCCATCTATTTTCTGCCTCCCAAGTCCCAGATGATTGGGAGGAAATGGGGATTTTGCAGTAACCTTCCCCTGGAGTGGTATGGGAATGGAGATTTTACAGTATCCTTCCCCTGCCATGCCCACCAAGCTGTGCCCACCAAACCATGCCACTGGTTCTAAATACCATGCAGAATTAAATCATTGTCCAAGGCAAAGTTATCCTTAAAGGTCCAATTTATTCGTACAGGCAAGTTAGCACGTCTATGGAAAATTCCAACACTGATTTATATCCTGGAATTCCACCCAGTTGAAAGTTCATGATCTATCCCCACACCCACAAATCCATCACATGTTCCAATCATCATCTTCCATGCTGGCATCTACACCCCTCTGCTTCCGGTCAGGTGTCGAGGTGCAGAGACAAAAGATGACCTTGGCTTCTATAAAAGAATGTCAACAATACATTCCACAATCCTACTCCTTTCTATTCCCCCCTCCCAACTACTACACTAATGAACAGCATAGGAAATTAATAAAAAGTGTGGCAGGCCAAAGATCCTAAGGACAGCCACGCCCACCAAGCCACACTGACAGAACTGGTGGTAAAAAATTTTGAATCCCACCACTGAAGCACACCTCTTTGTTTGGGAGTTATAGTTCTGCAATATCTGGCCACAGGCACCATACTCCAGATTTACTATCATCATTAGATGTCCTATGCCAGCAATCGTGAACCTTTTTTAGCTTGTGTGCCATAACTGGGGGGAGTGCAGGGGGGTCGTGTGCAGGTGTGCCGCACCCATAATGCAATACACAACCCCCCCCCAGTGCACATGTGCACACTACAGGCATGACCCCCCCCCATTTTTGCATGCTTTTTCACCCTCCCCAGGCTCCAGAGGCTTTATAGGAACATGGGGAGGGTGAAAACAGCCTTCCCCGCCCCCCTGGAAGCTCTCCAGAGGCTTCAGGGACCTTCAGGAGGCTTCAGGGAAGCAGTCAAAATGACCCTCTGAGCAAACCGGAGGTCACTTCCGATTTGCTCGCAGGGTCGTTTTAAGCACTCCGGCTTCAGGGACCTTCAAAAGGCTTCCCTGAAGCCTCCGTAGTGCTCAAAACGACCCTCTGAGCAAACCGGAAGTCACTTCCGGTTTGCTCGGAGGGTCATTTTAGGCGATCTGAAGCCTTCAGAGACCTTCAAGAGGTTTTCCTGAAGCCTTTAGAGTGCTCAAAATGACCCTCCGAGCAAACAGGAAGTCCGTTCCTGAAGTTCCGGTTTGCCCGTAGGACTGGTTTTTTGCGCTCCAGAGGCTTCAGGGAAGCTCATGAAGCCTCTAGAGGGCCTCCTGGGGGGCAGGGGAGGGCGAAAAAAGCCTCTGGAGCCTGGGGAGGGTGAAAAATGGCTTTAAAAAAGGGTGAACTCAGCTGGCCAGCACACGCATGTGCGCTGGCCAGCTAACAGGGCAGTGCCTCGCGTGCCCTGACAAATGGCTCTGCGTGCCACCTGTGGCATGCGTGCCATAGGTTCGCCATCACTGCCCTATGCTTTATCAGCAAGAGATGGGTAGCTGATGTGAGCACAAAACAAGATCTTTTTGGTGAGATCACCTCATTAATGGAAGCTGTGGTGGCACGGTGGTTAGAATGCAGTATTGCAGGGTACTTCTGCTGACTGCCGGCTGCTAGAAGTTTAGCAGTTTGAATCTCACTGGCTCAAGGTTGACTCAACCTTCCATCCTTCCGAGGTCAGTAAAATGAGGACTCAGACTGTTGGGGGCAATATGCTGACTCTGTAAACCACTTAGAGAAGCCTGTAAAGCACTGTAAAGTGTACATAAGTCTAAGTGCTATTGCTAAGTCTTTACCCTTGGAGGTTCAACCAAATCCTCAAGGAGTATGGGCTCAGAAATCCAAATATTGCTGAAGCAAAAAAATGGCAACCAGGACTTAGAACTTTTTGTGTCTCTCTCTGCCATCCAGGATCCACCTGGTCTTTTTTAGTTCAGATCTTACAATCCTCCCTATTGTTATTAGTTTGTAGATACAAAATTCAGCTGCTTTATTATGCTGCGTGCCTGTGAGTTTTAATGGGCTGAGCTTTTATTCTGTTTCATTCTTGTCTGGTCAGGTTTGTGTTTTATTGTTGGAAACTACTTTGGAAGCTTTTAGAGGGGGGTGAGATGTGATTTATAATGTTTCTATAAACGAAATAAACAATTTCCACCTTTGTGGGCCACCAATTTTAGTGCTTAAAACATGGGCTTTTAACCTGATGAATATGCCTGTTATTAATTTATTTAAACTAAAAGCATATCAATAGTCTTGCTTTAACAGGTATTTTCTGCATGAAAACGCAGCATACATTTGTGCCCCGTCCTTTCTTTTAGAAAAAGGTTACCAAATCAAAAGAGCAATTGGTTGCAGAGGGATTTTGTTTTCAGGAGGTTTTTTTTTTTGCATGTAAATTAAGAGAAAGACTTAAGGTTGATAACAGGGCATTTGAAATTCAGCACCAGAAGTCAGAATTTGAAGTTGAACTATGTACAAATGATGACCGTGTAGCTGTCAAAATGTATAAACTTTTATTCAAATTTGAAACGGAAGAACAAGTGAAAGACTGTAGGATAAAATGAGCTAAGAAATGTGGACACACATTATACTGATGGAACAATGGGGAAATATGTGGCTAAAAGGACTGAAATTTACATTGTTCTAACCCAAGAGATTATATTGTTTATAAAACAATGTACCATTGGTATACCTCTCCAGAAAAAAAAATGTCTAGAATATATAAAGAAGTTTGGAAGTTATGTTGGAAATGTGGAAAATTGTACAGAGTCCAGAGATGGTGTTCTGCCAGTTTGCACCTGTATGGGCGAACCGGTAGTGGAGGCGGCATAAGGTTCCACCCACCCACTCGGACATCATCAAAACCTTCTGTGCATGCCCAGAGCTGCACTCTCACTGCCGAACCAGTAGTGAAGAAAACAGGATGCCATACCTGGAAGAGTCATTTCATCATGCCTGGTGGGATTGTGAAAAAGTCAGAAATTTCTGGGTTCAAATATACAGTATATGAAATAAAGGATTTTAAAAATCAACATTCAACTGAAAACAGAATTTTACTTTTTGGGATTAGTGGACAGCCAATTAGAAAAGAGCCATGGAATGGGTTTGTTTTTTTTGGTATATACAATATGATTATGCTGGGAGACTGAAATATCCACAATGGAGGAATGGTTGGTGAAGATGAAGTAGAGATGGCAAACTTAACTTGTTTAATTATAGAAAGATCAACAATTGCATTTCTCAGTGACTGGAAACCCTTAATGGATCTATTGCTGAAAAAGAAGAGAAAAATGGACTTGTGATTTATGGGTTTGAGGATTAAAAAGTGTAGTTTATGGAAAGAAGGAAATTATTATGTTCCTTTAAAAAGAGAGGCTAAAATATAAAGGTGTTTATAACCGCTGTCATAAAGATTGGAGGCTTATTTTTTATTTGTTTACCCCTTTTCCTTTCCCATTTCTTCTCTTTTCTCACTATTATTTTTTCTTTTCTAACACACACACACACACACACACACACACACACACACACACACACACTCCTAATATTATTGGAAACTAGCTTGACCAAATGGTTGGATGAGCAGAAGACTTAGTGCATTTGCTGCCATAGAATATCTGCCACCACTTTTATTACTATGAATTAATGAATGCAGCACCTTTCCAGTTTGTTCAGAATGTATCTGCACAGCTAGGTCTCTTCAATTGCTGTAGTAGACAGTTAGATTAGGAAGGCTTGATTATAATAAGAGCAGGTGACTGGGGACATATCAGCGACATATATTTTGGGTTATTTTCTCTTCTGCAGAGTTTTGATCAAGAAAAGTTATACCCTAAACCGTTTTTTTCTTTGATGTCACCCTGAAATATAGCTTAATAGAAAAACACACAAGTTTTTCTCAAGAGAATTTGTGGCAAAATTCTTCTTTATCCTATAGATGGACATTTTTTTTCAAGTTTGGGGAAGTTAAAAGAGGCTGCATACATGATGCAATGATATTCATTCATCCAACTGATATGACTGCCAACTCAACAAGTGACTGGGCAGCTAACATATGCCGCTAATAAAAGGTTAAAAGCATCAGAATACATAAGAATAAGCATGCATATATATATATATATATATATATATATATATATATATATATATATATATATATATATATATATATATATATATATATATATATATATATATATATATATATATATATATATATATATATATATATATATATATATTTGCATTTGTACTGATAAAAAAATAAAGGGAGACTAGTATAGATCTATTTCGAGCTAATTAGCTCTCATCAGCTAGCCATACCCTTACTGGGATTTGAACCTGGGCTGTATTATATCTTAGGCAGGAGTCTTAGCCACTAAGCCACAGGCTCGCCTCCTTATCAGTTGAGCCAGGGAATAGGTATGTATTTGTGTTACAACCCCTGGTATCCCTAAATATGGGAGGAAGGTCACTACTCCCTCTTTCTGTCCTTCGGCTCATCACAGAAGACCATGCAGGCAGAAAACCATATTTTTATTTTTAATGTTGCCTTTTTATATTTGTGTTGTATTTGTACTGATAAATAAATAAAGGGAGACTAGTATAGATCTATTTTGAGCTAATTAGCTCTCATCAGCTAGCCATACCCTTACTGGGATTTGAACCTGGGCTGTATTATATCTTAGGCAGGAGTCTTAGCCACTAAGACTCAAATCCCAGTAAGGGTATGGCTAGCTGATGAGAGCTAATTAGCTCGAAATAGATCTATACTAGTCTCCCTTTATTTCAGGGAAATGGAAAAGCTATCAGAAGTGAAAACATGTGTCCAACTGAGGTTTTGACAGCAAACACAAGAAACATGTATGTATATACTGGTCCAGCTTTATTTTTTCATATACAATTAGCCCCACTTATCAAGATATGACCATTTGTGCAAAATCTACTAAGGTATTCCCCCTTGCTTAAAAGCATCCCATGTTAACAGAGTCCATAAATGAGCAAGTGGCCTCGATCAAAATGTGTACTAATAATTAAGCAGTTACCTCTTTGAAAACATTATGTTGAATGCCTATATGTCAGTATGCCTGACCATCAATATATGCTGGGGGTAGGCAATGTGATACTTCTCAGTTATTTTAAATGAAAATTCCTATAATCCCAGATTAAATGGGACTATAAGAACTGTAGCTCAGAACATCCAACAGAACATCCTGGTTTATTCTTGCTTTCTTCATCACTATGTAAGTCTTGAAATATTATTTCAAGATGGCGGAAACAATGAATTGAAATGTATTGGGAGTGTACTATTGGGAAAACAAGGTCAACTCACTTGAAATCTTGCTATTTCAAATGTACCATTTAATGTAGATTAAATAAGGTATTATTCTAAAAAAGCATCATGTCCGAAGCTGTCTAAGCGTTTGCGCTTTAAAAGTGCACTTAAAATTTGAACACAAAAGTTGAGCTCAAAACGAAGTGCATTAGCAAAAAATTCACAGATGACCTTTCTTCTTGTGGAGGCTATGATACTGCCTCCTGCATTTAGAGCTGTGTTTTCTTTTTAAAGCTTTCAAAATTAGTTTTAGGTTGCAAATTTCTTGCAAACGAGGCCTGTTGAAACCAAGGTGGCTTCCTTTTGTTAACCATATTGATGATTTCAAAACAGATACACTTACAACCAGACTCCTTGGTCTTCTAGGAGATGAATTTTCAGGTAAGCCAGTCTCGAGAGTGCCACGTAATTTGATATTTTTATTTAACCTCCATCAATATAGTTTTAATTACTACAGTGGCATGGAAAGAAATGATAAATTACTACAAGAGTTTCCTTTTGGAAAAATCAGTTTCATACACATGCTGAGATGCTGCTTCTTGAAGAATTGTGAATTTCTGATGCAATTGGGAAGAAATTCAAGTCGCTTTTGATTTGTCTATCTGTCTGCCTCTGACTTAAAAAATCTTGCACTTTCACAGGCTCAAACAAGAAAGTGTCAAAGAAGTTTCTTTAAATAGCACCTGGCAGCTATGATTTTCTTTTTTAAAAAAATATAAGCAAACATAGTGGACTAAGTCTTGAGAGCCAGGATCAAGCATAATCCCCATATAAACTCCCACAACCACAAATTACGTTATCAAAATGTGGTCTAATAACATAACAGAGTGTCTTTGGAGTTACTGAAATTGTAGGCAAAGACGGAGATAATTCAGATTAAGGCATTATTTGAAAGTGAAGCAGCTAATGCCCTTTTAAGATACCAGTCTAGGTTGTGTTTATTATGATTACAGCAACACATTTAAATTTGGAGTGTCAAAAATCTGACTTTTAAGGCAGTCCTGGGAGCAGATTAAGTTAGGAACCTACCAACAACTGGGCTATGGTTTAATATTCATTTTTACAATGGTCCTTCTCAAAGGTGCTTTTCAAAAGGCAAGTGGGCTTTCTTGGTTTTTTTTCCTTAAAAATGTTTCACTTCTCATTCAAGAAGCTTCTTCAGTTCTGAAGAACTAAATTGAAGAACATGAACTGAAGAAGCAAAACATTGTCAAAGGAAAAACTACGAAATAAAATTCAGTTGCCTTTTGAAAAGCACCTTTGGGACTTGGATAACAGAAAATTTCTATATACAATGGTCTTTGTTTCTTTGCTATAATGCTATTAATGTCTGTGTTTTAACCTTTTACTGTAAGAACAGAAACCATTCACAGCTGTCTTGGATTCATTAAGAGGCCTTAATGAAAGAAACTTCACATCTGTGCGATCTCCAGTAAAAAAAACAACACCTAGCTCACATAAGGTCATCACATTTTATAAGAATGTCCATGCAGGCTCTTTCTCACTCCTTCAAGGTTTGGGAAAACCTAAACCATGAATTGTTGCAATGTATGGCTGTGAAAGTTGGACCATAAGAAAGGCTGAGCACCAAAGAATGGAGGCCTTTGAACTATGGTGCTATCAAGATTCCCGCGAGTCCCTTGGACTGCAAGGCGATCAAACCTGTCAGTCCTAGAGGAGATCAACCCTGACTGCTCTTTAGAAGGCCAGATCCTGAAGATGAAACTCAACCCACCTAATGAGAAGGAAGGACTCACTGGAGAAGAGCCTAATGCTGAGAAAGATTGAGGGCAAAAGAAGAAAGGGACAACAGAGAATGAAGTGGCTGAATGGAGTCACTGAAACAGTAGACGTGAGCTTAAATGGACTCCAGAGGATGGTAGAGGACAGGAAAGACTGGAGGAACGTTGTCCATGGGGTCACGATGGGCCAGACACAACTTCACAACTAACAACAACAACAAACTATGAATTAGATATAACCTACTACAAGATGTTAAGGAAAGAAGTGGGTTGGGTTTACCAGATTGGAAACTGTATTTTGATGCTTGTTGTCTTGTCTGTCTAAAAGAATGGCTGAACCTTCAAAATTAGAGCATACTTGATATAGAAAGTCATGAATTAAAATTTGGATGGCATGGTTATTTAACTCTTCCCCTCCTCTCCTTCCCCTCCTCCTCTCCTTCCTCCCCCTCCCCCTCCACAATAATCATCACCAGTCCAAGCATATCCCTTAAGTGATTTCCTGTCATATAAAGTCTCCCGAGTGGCATTATTTCAGCAAATAAATGAAGAACAGAAATGGCTACATTCCATATTCTTTCCATGCAACATTACTTGAGAAATGCACTGGGGAATATTCTCTAGTTTGTGGCTTTCCTTGCCCTTTTCATCGTGGCATTAATCAATAGCAATAATGATTTCAATTTCAGAAACTTGCCCACTCGACAGTTTAAAAAAAATATTGCAAGAATCTCTTGGCTCTTCTTCACAGGAAAAAAAAGAAGAAGAAAGGCCTGCACCAACTGTCATATGCTTTGACATGACAGGTGTCTCTGGAAAATGCTTAATGGCTAGTTTAAGGGTTTTACCAAGGAATAGTTGCAGAATATATTAGTGTTTTCTGAATAGGCAATACTATACTCGCTTACATGGGAATAAGCTGCATTGTACCTCTTAGGCATATTCTTTAGATACACACTATATAGCCATGATGGGGAACCTATGATACACTTCCCTGAAGCCTCTGGAGGGCAAAAAACTGCCCAACATGCAAACCGGAAGTTCAGGAACTGATTTCCGATTTGCGCGTTGGGCCATTTTTCGACCTCCAGAGGCTTCAGGGAACGTGAGTCATTGCCCTGTCAGTTCCAGTGTGCATGTGCACTGGCCAGTTGATTTCAGCCTTCATTTCTGGATATTTTTCACCCTTCGAAAGCCTCAGGGAAGCCTCCGGAGGGTGAAAAACAACCCAACGCACAAATCGGAAGTTTGGGAATGGATTTCTGGTTTGCTCATTTGGGTTGTTTTTCATCCTCCGGAGGCTTCAGGGAAGCCTTCGGAGGGGGAAAAATGGCTGAAAATGAAGGCTGAAATCAGCTGGCCAGCGTGCACATGTGCGCTAGAGCTGACAGGGCAACACCTCATGTGCCCTAAGAAATGGCTCTGCGTGCCACCTGTGGAATGCGTGCCATAGATTCGCCATGACGGCTATATAGGATAACAAGTAGCCACACTGTTCACATAGGAGAGAAAAATAAAAATAGTTCATAAGGTTGTTAGAACCAAATGATCTTGACAGTGTTGAGCAGTGGAAAAAAGTTGGAAGTTATAAGCATGGAAGAAGAAAAATGTTTTTGGGGAAACTCAAGACAGGGCAACAATTCTGTAAGAGGCCCATTTTTTCTTGAGGAAATGGATTATCATGACATGAGAAATAAATAAATAAATAAATAAATAAATAAATAAATAAATAAATAAATACATATGTAAGTAAAAACAAATAAATAACAGACAAAGCAGAAAGGTTGGGTGCAGGAAACATTTTTATTTTCAAAGAACGTTTATTTTCACATCTAGGTATGGATCTGATTGCAAATCATCCAAGGTCGGATTCAAAGTATTCACTCAAGAATACTTGAATTCAGACAATTCCGTGTGAATTGAATTTGAGCAAATGTGTGTGCATGTACAGAATGTGCAAATCCCTGAACTGATTTGGCACAACTGATTCAGTTTGCTGGATCATGTTGGTTTGATTGGAATATTCTATTAAAAATTGAGGTGGAGGGGT
Source organism: Natrix helvetica (assembly GCF_964273705.1). Classification (NCBI taxonomy): domain Eukaryota; kingdom Metazoa; phylum Chordata; class Lepidosauria; order Squamata; family Natricidae; genus Natrix; species Natrix helvetica. The sequence goes on from NC_138552.1 coordinate 94,870,551, forward strand.
GACTGAATTGCCTTTGGCTTGAATATATAAACCCAAACATCATAGTTGTGACTGACTCTTTGGTTAAGGATGTTAAGCTAGGCTGAAATCATACTCTCTCAGCATCAAGAACTGAACAAAACAGGTTATCTGTTTTGGCAATAAAATCAGAAAAGCAGTTCCTATGTACATTTTATGGAGGAGGTTATATGTTTAGGACTTCAGATCAGCTGCAGCAAGATTATTATATGCCACAACAATGGAGAAATAATGAAACACCCACAATGGCGGAAAGGATTGTGAAAATGGCAGAAGTGTCAAAACTGACCTATTTGGTCAGGGCAAAACAATAAATATTTTTTAAAAGCCTGAAAACCCTTTATGAACTCCACCCCCCCCCTTGAAAATGAAAAATAAATAAATAAAATGATGATTTGGGGATTCAACAATTGAAAATGGATTGAATAAAGGGGTGCAGGGATCTTTGAAATATTTAAACCAGAAGAATAATAATGAGTTAATTTACAACAGTTGAAAAGAATGTTGGAAGTTGCTTACTTTTCTGATTTATGTTTTTTTCTCTTTCTTTTATTGTTTTACTGTTCTGGTTTTTTTTTTGCACTTTCTCTTTCTTGTCTTTATATTGTCTTTTATTGAGATAAAACTTTTAAAGGGATTCCACAATTTATCCATAATTGTTCTAATTATAGTCTAACCTCTAGTGGGGAATCTATGGCCACTTTAAATATTTTTAAACAGTACTAAATATAAATTTAAATAGCACTTTAAATAGTGACCAGTTGAAACTGACTATTTTTGTGCCCAGCTGTGATTGTATGCAACTTGAGCCCTCTGTCTTCTACAGCTTTGATCTTTTTCTTGGTTCTTTTTCCTGTTTAAATTAAAAGTCAGTTCAGTGCCATCTTTGCAAACATGGAGAAACCTATAAGCCTGATGAAAGGCATTCAGGTCTCCACATTGGCTGCAGTAGTAGGGGAAAATATTGCTATTGGAATTTATGAATATATATTGCTTGGAGTCACATAGCCTTTTGGAGAACGGAATAATTAATTTGCTTCCTTAGAAAATCACTGGCAGCAAAACCTGAAGCTGGAAACAGGGGTAAGAGCCACTAGAACTGGATAACGTACAAATCATCACTGCACAGGGCTCCTGTAACAAAAGGATTAGCTAAAAAAAGAAAAGAAAAGAAAAGGGCTGTTATTTGGAAGCTTTCTTTATTACAGAGGAAGCCTAAACTGCATGGCAAAAAGGATCTGGATTTAAAAAAAGAGAGAGAGAGAGAGTCAGGGAAAAGACGTTTTTAGCACCAGTGCTGCATTAAAGACAGATCCTTTGGAATTTGCCTGCTTTTAGAAAGGTTCCTCTTGGAAACACAGTGGGATCACAGGTTGCATCTGTGACCGCAGATGACATGATTAAAATAATGGCCTCTTCTATCTTCTGGTACTATTAAAGCATAAAAAAGTGGTTCCAGGTTTCAAGGTCCACATTGCAAGTTATTTAACGTTGGGAATGGGAAGCTTGACTCTTATTAATTCTACTGGGATATTTTAATGTCCCCTTTAATGTTTCTCAAGTCTCTCAAGACCTGGCTTTATCATCAGACCTGGGGCTCCCAAGAGACCAGGGATGTCTTAGAATGACTTTAGCATCCTGTTTAATCTACCGTCTTCTGTACTGGAGGCTGTATGTATATGTATATGTATATGTATATGTATATGTATATGTATATGTATATGTGTATGTATATGTGTGTATGTATATATGTACATATGTATATTTATTGTTTATTTATTTTAAGTGTTGAATGCCACCTATATTCACTTCATGTGAGATGGGAAGCAGTGGTGGGTTTCAAAATTTTTTAGAACCTCTTCTGTAAGTGTGGCCTGCTTTGTGGGAGTGGCTTGCGGGCCATGTGACCGGGAGGGAGTGGCTTGCCAGACATGTGTCAGAGTGGGAGTGGCTTGGCAGTCATGTGACTGGGTGGGCGTGGCCATCTTGTAAAATGTGATGAAACTCACTTAACAACGTTCTTGCTTAGCAATCAAAATGTTGGCTCAGAAACTCTGGCATTTGAAGCACGCAAGTCTTAAAGCTGTCAGGTTACAAGATCCTCGCACCCCTAACCCTTTAGAAAAAAAACCCCCAGGGGTGTTCAAACTTGACAGCTTTAAGACTTGTGGACTTCAACTCCCAGAATTCCTCCTCCAGTCATGTTGGCTCAGGAACTCTGGCATTGAAGTGTGCAAGTCTTAAAGCAGTCAAGTTACAAGACCCTTGCATCCCTAACCCTTTAGGAAAAAAACCCAGGGGTGTTCAAACTTGACAGCTTTAAGACTTTAAGGTTTAGATATGACTCATAGAGGCAGATGGGGCGATTGGTGAGCCAGCCAATCAGTGAGTGGTGGGCAGGGCAAGCATGGTGTGGACGGGCGGGGGGAGGGAGCTGGAACCGGTTCTAAATGGCATGGTAGATTTGTGGAACCTCTTCTATAGAAGAGGTTAGAACTGGCAGGAACCCACCCCTGATAGGAAGCCATAGAAAATAAATAAATAATAAAAAAGAAAGAAAAAGAAAGAGACAAAGAGAAAGAGAGAAAGAAAGAAAGAAAGAAAGAAAGAAAGAAAGAAAGAAAGAAAGAAAGAAAGAGGGAAAAGAAAGAATGAATAACCGTCTAACTCATGAAAATGGGTTTCTGGGCAGTTAAAGACAAGAATGTAATTGATCCCTTAAAAACATCAGAAATTGCAAAAGCACATTTTGGGAAGCCCCCCATTCTCCCCCAGAAGAATGAAATATTTTGGGAAATATTAAAAAAAGGCAGGATAGAACATTTCCCCTAAAGGAGAAATGGGAAAAAATCTTAAGGGAGGCAAAAACCAGCACCAGTCTCCCTGCCCCCAAGCAGAAACTGAGGAGGCCAGTTTTTAGAAATGCAGATTGCTGGCTCAAAGTTATTCCTTGACCTTCCATGGCTGAAGATGGATTTGAATCTATAATTGAAAAGATCCAATATGCCATCATCTTCACTGCATCATGCTAGTTCCCGATGTCTAAATCATAGGACTATGTCTCAGAAATGTATCTTTGAGCTAACAAGAATGACACAGTAAGCAGAAAAAATATTATTTCGTATGAACACAGGTTTACTCATGGAGCATTGAGAGGGTTTCTATTTTAAAAACACATGACTTCCAGGCAATCTATTTTAATTTTTCTACATCTGACCATTTCCCTGCTCATAAAAATTAGTAACATCCTCTTGTTCTGTTCTTTTAAATGTTCAGTGTGGAATCTTCCAGCTTGATATCATAACTATTAGACAGATTCTTTTATCTGAGCAACAAAGATGATTAGGGGACTGGAGACTAAAACATATGAAGAACGGTTGCAGGAACTGGGTATGTTTAGCTTAAGAGAAAGAAGGACTAGGGGAGACATGATAGCATTATTCCAATATCTCAGAGGTTGCCACAAAGAAGAGGGAGTCAAACTATTCTCCAAAGCACCTGAGGGTAGAACAAGAAGCAATGGGTGGAAACTAATCAAGGAGAGAAGCAATTTAGAACTGAGGAGGAATTTCCTGACAGTGAGAACAATTAATCAGTGGAACAGCTTGCCTCCAGAAGTTGTGAATGCCCCAACACTGGAAGTCTTTAAGAAGATGTTGGATAGCTATTTGTCTGAAACGGTATAGGGTTTCCTGCCTAGGCAGGGGGTTGGACTAGAAGACCTCCAAGGTCCCTTCCAACTCTACTATTGTATTATTGTATCTAGTTTATTCTTATGATATTGGAGTGGGGCAACGTTAGTGTTGCAAGGTGCAAATTCTTGAAAAGAGTTGCTTTGAAAATGGACTACAGCAGGGGTGTCAAACTCAAGGCCCACAGGCCAGATCGGCCCACAGGATGCTTAGAAATGGTCCACTGGGCAACCTGGAAATAGAGATGGATCAGTCCGTGGTGTCTCTGCCAATAAAAATGGGGCTTGAAAGAGCAGCAATTGTCTCTCTCGAGCTCCATTTTCACTGGCAGAGAGTTGCAGGAGGCCATCCCAGCCGAAAATGGAGCTTGGGAGAGCGTTTTCTCTGGCAGAGCACTTGGGCCATCACAGGTGCTCCCCAACACAATCACTCTGGTCACACCCACTCCAGCCCCCTGACCCCCTGAAGTCAAACACAGCCCTGATGCAGCCCTCAATGAAATCGAATTTCATACCCCTGGACTACAGTATTTTATTCCTGCTGATTTTGTCTTCCTTGTCGTTAACTCACTATCTCCTTCTTGGTAGAACACTGCAGCTTCATAGAGGCTTGCGGTTGCTTTCTACCTACAGTTTTAATCAACTATAAATCCTGCCTGTTTTGCTGCTGGATTGTAAAGAGCAGCATCCAGCAAGCAAATCCTTTTCATCTTTTCAGAAAAAATGCTAAAAGATTTTTTTTTTAAGTTCCCGTTCAAATAAGAGACATTTTACATCACTTTGCAAGCTCTTATTTTGACAGCTTTATTTCAGTTTGGGCTACAAAATAGGGACTTAGTGGAGTAAATCATTTCATAGGAATTCTGGCATGTAGTGGTTATTTCTGAACAGCCAGATTTGAAATGAACCAAATGTACCCCAAGGCTATTTAATGTCATTCTTTCTAGAAAAGGGTGCAAGACTGGCAATCAAATGGCCCATTCTGCTCAAAGAAATGTACAGTTATGGAAAACCTGTAAACCCTAATACAGTTTTAACCGATGCTCGTACGACAGAATTTGTGGCCGATCGCTCAAAAGAGTTTGTGGGAATACAAAACAACGGCATTTTCCAAAACCGTCTTCTATGTGTTTCAAGGAATTGGTGTCACTAAATCTTAAATGTATCCTTAGGATCCAGTAGTTTTATTCAGAAGCTGACCAACCATTTCGGTGGTGGACAAGGAGGAGGACATTTATTTTTAAAGGTTTTGCACTTTCATTCCTCAGCGAGTGATTTTAATGGAATTGTAGCCCTAACAGAAACGGAACATGGAAATCAGAAGCCTGACAGGGTTTTGAGGAATGTTTAACAATAATTAGCTCAAATTAGACACACTATGTCAGGGGTGTCCAAACTTGGGAACTTTAAGACTTGTGGACTTCAACTCCCAGAATTCCCCAGGGCTGGCTGGGGAATTCTGGGAGTTGAAGTCCACAAGTCTTAAAGTTCCTAAGTTTGGACACCCCTGCACTATGTGTATTTGCTAGCAGTTTAATATGCCGGCCTATCCACACTCAGTAGTAGATATGCTCCTCTTATATTTTCCATCCTCAGAACAACCATGTGAATATATACATTTATGACAAAAATATATATAATATACCTTGTATTGTCATCCGGGGTTCTGAATTTTTCAGAAGGCTGAAGGAAGGGAAGGAAAGAAATGAATAGCCTGATCTGTGAAATGATCACTGCTTCTTTGGTGGAGGGGATCATAATGGCTGCCCTAATAGTGGTGGCAATGGTGATGCATATTCCACCATCACCTTTGATGAAGATGCATTTCTTAATGTCCAAATACCTAACTTACCCAGGAAAATTCTTTCAACTGTGGATAGATTCTCTTCAATCTTTTGATTCATACTATCCAAAGTTAAAAGGGACGTGGTGGCTCAGAGGCTAAGACGCTGAGCTTGTCATTCAGAAAGGTCAGCAGTTCAGCAGTTCAAATGCCTAGCACCACGTAACATGGACATGAGCTCCCGTTACTTGTCCCAGCTTCTGCCAACCTAGCAGTTCAAAAGCATGTAAAAATGCAAGTAGAAAAAATAGGGACCACCTTTGGTGGGAAGGTAACACTGTTCCGTGCGCCTTCGGCATTTAGTCATGCCAGCCTCATGACTACGGAGATGTCTTCGGACAGCATTGGCTCTTTGGCTTTGAAACAGAGATGAGCACTGCCCCCTAGAGTCAGGAACTACTAGCACATATGTGCAAGGGGAACCTTTACCTTTTATCCAAAGTTAACTATCAGTGATGTACTAACTGCTGTAAGCTAAAAGATTCCTTTTCTGCTCTTAATAATTGTGTTGTGTTCCTATTTCAATTTGTGGTGGCATGTGCACATGAAATTCAAGATAAATTGAACATTTTTTTTTTAATTAAAAATGTGACGGAGAGGAAAAGTGAAGAAGTCAATGTCATCTGTTTATATTCTAGGAACTGCAATGTAAGATATACAATATTAGAACAGAATTCTGGAGACAGTTTCAAAAGTCTGTTGGAGATAGGGGAAAAAAGGCTTCCAGGAATAGCTAAGAGCTATAACAGATAAGGGAAAATGTGTTTGCAGAGGTGATATAGTAGAGAGTTGACACATATTAGTATGTCATGGGATTCTAAAGTGATACTGGATTACATATGGATCAAATTTATTGCCTGCTTTTGATAATAGATGATTCAGAATATAAGTATGCTTTTCTACTGCCAAAATAAAGTGCTATTTATTCTGAGAAAAATAGAAGCAAGCTTCTGAATTAATTTATTTGCCAGTTCATTAATGATAATAATAATAATAATAATAATAATAATAATAATAATAATAATAATAATAATAATAATAATAAAAAAACTGTGATACCCATTGCCATCGAGACACTTGGTACCGTGTCCAAGAATTTTAAACAAACACATTAAGAAATTGTAGCTTCCTGCAATAACACCAATGGAACTGCAAAACACTGGGCTCCTCGGAGCATTGTACATCTTAAGAAGGTACTTGGTTGATACCTAGGATGCTGGCAGCAACCCGTATCAACCATTAGCAGCAGTCAATGGTATTTGTGATGCATTTTTGAATGTTCAGTTGACTGAGTTTCATGTTTAATGAATAATAATAATACACAAAATGTAAAGACCTGCAAATAGGAGTAGATTGACTCTGGTAAAAGAAAGCAAGGGTAAGTACTACAGTAATAAGTACCTTGGGTGCAATTTCAAAACATCTGGAGCACCACTTGAACACAATCAGCATTGACAAAATCCCTATCAGTCAATTGCAAAAGGCAGCTTTACTTGGAACCACTTACAACCTGCCATGATACCTCTAATATTATTAAGCAACAACACCTGCCTATCCCAAGTCCTTAGGAAGGACTTGATAGGTCGATAAAAATGACAAATCCAGTCTAAACATCTGGCAGTCTGTGCAACCAACCAACATAATAATAACTGGAGGTGTGGTTTGTCAGGGGAAAAAAACACCCTGTTAGAGACCGATGAACCGTGGCTGATTCCCTTCTGCATATCTTTTGAGATATTGAGAAAAATAAGTCTTTAAAAGTATTCTAATTAATAAACAAACTTTAATAATAAAATAAAACAGAAAATAACTAATTGGTTACATTTTGATAATGAAAGCTTCGTCAGCCAAAAGTTGGCTGCCGAACAAAGAAGAGAGGAATTTTGGAATGTGTTACGCGTGCGCAATAAATCACTTTCAGATAAGAACCCTTTTTTTGTTTTATGACCTGCGCAATAAAGCTTTCTTAGTTTAACTCTTGAGTGTCAATTCAGGCAGTTCAGGCCTAGCAAACTTTTTAACATCGTGACACCCCTTCTTTTGCTAGTCTGGGCTGACGTCATCAAATCATCAATTAAGGCACATCTTCTTTCGCAGATATTCGTGTTGATTTGCGGCGAGTGGTTTGTTAAGCATGTCTGCGATCTGATCATGTGTAGAAACATATTGCAATTTAACAAAACCTTGCTTAACTAATTGCTTTGTGTTTTGATAACGAATGTCAATGTGTCTGGACCTAGAACCTGTAAAATGTGACTCAGAAATATAAACAACAGATACATTATCTTCCATCACGGTGATTGGTCGAATCGGACGTGTCCAGATATCTGTGATCAAAGCATCAAACCACGTTAGAGAATTACAAGCATCTGAAACACAAGCATATTCAGCTTCAGTAGATGAACATGAAACAAAACTCTGTTTTCTCACTTGCCAGTAAACAGGACAACCATTTAGGAACATCATGTAACCAGAAGTGCTTTTGCGTGACTTCTTGTCGCTCGCCCAGTCGGCGTCGGCAAAACAAATCAACTTTGGTTGATCAGTGTGTGTTGGTTCTAGCAATAACTTCATGTGTTTAGTGTGTTTTAGGTATTTCAACAACTTCTTAATGCATGACCAATGAAATTGTGTTGCCTTACCTACGTGTCGTGATAAAAGATTAACACTAAGTGCGATGTCAGGTCTGGTCCAACTACTAATGTATAATAGTGAACCAATGACTGAACGATAAAGTGTTTGATCCTCGAACTCAGGACTTGGTTCATGTGTTAAGTTGTGAAAATCTGTTTGCATGGGTGTCTTTGTTGTGCTAGCATCTTTCATGTTGCAATGATGTAGAATGTGGTCAATTTTCTCCTCTTGTGAAAGACTAAACCCCTTCTGTGTCTTTTCAATTTGAACACCTAAATAAGTGCTAATGTGTCCTAAAGATTTTAGTGTGAAGTATCTCTGCAAACTTTTAGCAAAAATCTCACTCATTTTCTTATTTGGACCAATATAAACAATATCATCAACATAAACAAGAATTATCTCATATGCATTGTTAGATCTTTTTGTGAACACGCATTCATCAGTTTCGGACTTAATAAAGCCCATTGAATTTAGTTTGTCAGTAAGACATAAATACCACATTAAACCTGACTGTTTCAGACCATAAAGACTTTTGTTCAGAAACCAGGTATCCCCTTCTTGCTTTCGGAATCCTGGAGGGCTTCTCACGTAGATCTCTTCATCTAGGTCTGCATGTAGATAAGCTGTGTCCACATCAAATTGAAAAACTTCTAAACCAAGAATAGTTGCAGTGGTTAAAGCAATTTTTACACTTTCAGTTCTGACTGTTGGTGAGTAAGTGTTTGTGTAGTCCTCAGGATAACGTTGAGCGAAACCCTGAGCTACCAGTCTGGCTTTGTATAAAGACTCACCATTCGGTTTCTTCTTGATTCTGTAGACCCATCGGGTGCCAATGACTTTCTTGTTTGCTGGAGGTTTTGCAGGTGTGAATACATTAAGTTTCTTTAAACTGTCCATTTCATCCTGCATTGCATCATACCACTTGTCTTGTTCTGAATCAGGAAGCTGTTTGATTTGTGTGAATGTCTCTGGAGGAAGAGTAACGTTGCAAATCAAAGGTACTGGTGATTTTGTCAGTTGCCATGAATAACGTTGTGGAGGGATTCCTTTTGTGGCCCTCTTGGAGCGTCTAGGAACAACAGACCAGTCTTCTTCTTCTTCTTCATCATCATCCTCGTCCTCACGTTCGTCGCTAGCATCAGCATCCGCGGCTTGAGAAGACGGAACATCAGGTTGTGAAGAACTGGTAGAAGGAATATCTGCCTGCGAATTGTCATCAGGCTGCGTGGCATCTGGAACACCATCTCTAGGAAAATAAACTTCAGGATCATTGGAATGAATCCTGGACCAGTCAATGTCTTCCTCAAAATTAGCAGATTGTGAAATGACAATCACATGTTTAGTATCAATGAATTTGTACCATTTTGAATTATCATCAATACCCATAAATCTCAGTCTCTTTGCTACTGTACCTCCCTTTCTTCTTTGACTTAAGGGAGTGTTCACCATAGCATATGAACCAAAAATATGGAGGTTCTTGAGATTAGGCTTGTAGCCATATAGCATGTAGAAAGGAGTTTGATTGATTACACTGCTCCAAGTACGGTTGACAATGTAATTTGCATATTTGATTGCTTCACCCCAGTATGCGTTACTGAGATTGGCATCTTCTAGAAGACAACGCATCATGGTTTGTAGAACCCCTTGTCTTCTTTCTACGACTCCGTTATGAGCCGGTGTATATGGAGCAGATGTCTGATGAAGAATTCCATTCTTACGCATCCAGTCCTGGAAACGCTGAGACATGAATTCTGCACCACGGTCACTCTGGATTCTGGCGATGCGAACTTGGTATTGTGTAGAAACAAATGCTGCAAAGTCTTTAAAGATCTGAAAGGTCTCAGATTTCTCTCTCATAGGATATACAAATCCATATCTAGAATGATTATCTACAATTGTTAAAAAATACTTTCTGCCACCAAGTGTTGGTGGGAAAGGACCCACTATGTCAGTGTGTACCAAATCAAAAATGCGTGTTGACCGGCGTGTAGCGTGTTTGGGAATTGCAGCCGCCTTGGATTTAGCCTTTTTGCAAACCGCACAATCCAAAAACACCTTACACCCCTTTAGATCCAAACCTTTTGCGAACTCCGGCATCTTTCTAAGAACACGGAAACTGGCATGCCCCAATCTTCTGTGCCACTTGTGAATACACCTGGAATGCAAAGGTTTACCAGTTAGTGAATTCTCAACATTAACAGTTTCATGAGGACCCTCAGGCTTGCTTTGAGCAATCTGTTTCTGTTTTCTTTGTTTGTTGGCTTTAGGAGCCTTTGGCACAGTAACGCTTTCTCTCTCTGGGACAACTCTCTCTGGGTTTGCGTTGTGCCTTTTTGGAGTTTGCATACTTGCCTGTGCTTGCCCTTTAGGCTTTGGCTTTAAGTAATAAACACCACCAATCAGCATGGTTTCAGCAACAATATCACCATCTTTAACTAAGTAACTTGCTTTTTCGAGGTGGTGAACCTGGAACTTTAACTCTCTAGACAAGTGACTTTGACTAAGCAAATTACTGGTTGCTGAAGGTATGTAATAAACATCAGGGATGTGTGTATCGAGCTCTTCAATGTAAACAGTTCCTTTTCCCATAACCTTGCAAGTGTGGTTGGTGAAGGAATACAGTTCTCGATACTCGGGCTCTGGTTCGCCCATCTCTGTGAAAAGTTCCCTTCTGTGGGTAACGTGCACAGCTGCTCCACTATCTAAAGTCCACAAAAGACGTCTGTCGAACTTTGGATCAGGTTGTGGAACGTTGGTTATGGCCAGTGTTGCAAGCGGAGCTTGTGGATCACGCCTTGGACCACGACGACCTTGTCTTCCGCCTCTACCTCTGCCTCTGGAATCTGTTCCTCTGGGCTGGTACGTGGCGGGAGCTGGAACTCGTTGGGGACAATCCCGGGTGTCATGTCCCACACGGTTGCAGGTGTAGCATTTTGGCATCCTTGGAGCGTAGCCTCTTCCTCGGAAGGGACGTCTGGCTGGAGCCTTTGGTGCTGGAGGCCGTTGCAGATGTGGGGTAGCTAACCTGATAGCTTCGTCTTCCACTAAAAGTCTGCAAACGTGGTTAACTGTGCGTTGAGCAATAGGCACGTAGTTAATCTTTGCAACAGCATCTTTCCATTCATAATTCAATGAGTTAATGATGATGCTAATCATTTGGATATCATCGATTACATGGCCATTTTGTCTCAATTCACTTCTCATTCTTTTCAGTTTGGTCAAATGTCCACCAATTCGTTCACCAGGTTTTAACTTCGAACCATGGAACTCAGACATGAGCAAACATGAGGATTCAATTGAAACGGGCCTGTAGCAATCTTCCAAAATAGCCCATATTTCTTGGGCAGTTGCATCAGGTGGAAAGATACCTTGGATCTCAATTTCCATTGACATGAGTAAAGTCGTGATAGCTCTGTTTTCAAGGTTTCTTATTGCAGGCGTCCAGGGTGGACGGGGAGGATCAAAAACCATGGAATATGTGCCTTCTCTTCGAAGCAAGAGCGCAATTTCACTGACCCAGGCTTTATAATTCTCTCCTGACTCCTTTAATTTGGACTCACCAGTCAAGGGGGTGACTGTGAATACCTGCTGAGGAACAATTTGTTGCTCTGGTTGCAAATCTGGTTGTTGAACCAGGGGATGCTGGGGTTGCATCATTGGCCTTTGCGTGGCAACATCAAATTGGCTTCCTCGAATTCGCCTTTGGCTTTGCCTTATTCCATCTAGGGAGGATTCAACACCGCCAGGAGGTGTTGAAGACTTAACCTCTGGAGACAAAGTTTTGGCTTCTAAAGGACTCATAGACATATCTCTGAAAATCTGGTCCAATTGCTTAATCTTTTGCTGTAATAATTTTTCTCCGCCAGCAGATGGCAGTGCAGCTTCACTTTTTGGCTGCCTCTCCTTTCTATACGTATGCTGAAGTTCAATGGGCTCAAAGGGACCACGTGACCTCGGTGACGTGTACATGTCTCTTTGTTCTAATTGACCAATGAACTCTGTGGGGTGTGTCTTAGGCTGTTGTTTTGAAGAAGACAAGATGGCGTCCTCAGACATTTTGGGAGTGGGGGAGCTTCTTCTACTTCGCCTTATCTCCTCAAAACACACTCTCGCCTCCTTAACATATCTTTCTAAACGTTCTATTTGATATAGATAGCTTTGCATTTCTTGCTCACCATCTGGGGGAATTTCATAAAATCTGCTTTCTGCGTGGGAGGAATTTTCCTCTGCCGGCAGTTGCCGTTTAGACTTTTGCCGTTCATTAATTGTATCTTGATAATGAGGGACATTTACTGACCTCAGTCCGTAGATCTTGCCTTCTGTAACTCCTTCCCCCATTTCTGGCTCAGCACCTTGTTGCTCCTGGAATACGTTTTGATCTTGCTTCTCTGTGTCCGAGGGAGCCTCTTTGTCAGAGGAAGCTGATTCATCTGTGTTCGCCCCATCTTTCTTTTTCTTTTTTTTCTTTTTCTCCGACATTGCTAATTAGGCTTAGTCGGTTATCTTTAGATAGCATGAAGGGAAAATACAGCCATAAATTGTAGTCATCTCAGCTGGTCATCAAAAGCCATCCTCTGCATACCAAGTTGTCAACCAAACCTCTGCTACCAAGTTGTCAGGGGAAAAAAACACCCTGTTAGAGACCGATGAACCGTGGCTGATTCCCTTCTGCATATCTTTTGAGATATTGAGAAAAATAAGTCTTTAAAAGTATTCTAATTAATAAACAAACTTTAATAATAAAATAAAACAGAAAATAACTAATTGGTTACATTTTGATAATGAAAGCTTCGTCAGCCAAAAGTTGGCTGCCGAACAAAGAAGAGAGGAATTTTGGAATGTGTTACGCGTGCGCAATAAATCACTTTCAGATAAGAACCCTTTTTTTGTTTTATGACCTGCGCAATAAAGCTTTCTTAGTTTAACTCTTGAGTGTCAATTCAGGCAGTTCAGGCCTAGCAAACTTTTTAACATCGTGACATGGTTGGCAAATGGAGTCTGTGTAACAAAGATGACTAAGAGCTTGCTTGTCAGCATCCCTTATGTGGCCCTCAGACTGGGTTAGGTCAAAAATAGGGGACATTTTAAACATTTGGGTGGAGAATATGGGGGGAAATAGGTGCCTTTAGCTTGACGAGTGCTTAAGTCACACATCTTACTATTAAAATCTTTTGCCACCTCAAATAAACTCTAACATTTGAAGTTTGGCCTTCAAGCTGATAGATATTGTCCAACTTTCCTATATAAACACAACCAACTGGTTGACTGCAGTAAATCATAAGAACCATGATTATGGTTTAGTGTCTTTTCTAGAAAGCATTTTATTGTTTGGTTTTTATTTAGATAATAGAAGTAATCCGAAATCAACTAGAACCTCTAGGATGCTACTTAGATTCAGTATCACCATTTAAAGGAAACAGTGTTAAGAAGTTAAGAAAAACCTATAAACACACAATCCAAATTTCTCCAAATCTTTTATCCTAGAAATAAGCCCTTCCATGAATATGATGCCTCTTGAAGGCAGAGATAATGAGAGAACAGCACAAAGGTCCTCAAATTCTCCAACTTAAAAATAGACTTTAATGTCCTTACTAGAAACTGAAGTATTCACAAACTTTCTGACCACTTGCTTTTTTATACTAATTTGACTTATTGCTATGACTCATTGGCAAGCTTAGTCTTTTCTAAGAACACTGTATTATATATTACTTGTATGACACGTCTTAAAAATAAATCTAGGTGTTTATTTTCACTATTGTGTATATAATACATTATGAAATAGGTTAGTTTGAATTGTAGACCAACAACAATAATCTAACAGAGTGAAATCCATTCACACTGTGAAAAAGACTTATTTAATACAAGGCCAAACATAATAGAGAAGTAGCAGAAAATAGACAGGATTTTCAAAGGGAAGAAAAAGAAAGCTAAGAACTACAGACAGATTAGACATGGAGATTTTTTTTACAAGTCAAACAAATACATTACACATTAGGAATAAAGATAAACACATACATTTTGGAAAAAAATGGATAATCACATAAGAAGCATTAACGTGGCTTAAAATAATCAACAGAATAACTTTCACTCAAAGTAAACATATTTAAACACACATACATGAAAATAGACGTATACACAAGCAAAGGTATGGTAGAAATATCAGCACTCTGATAGGCTATAAGGTAGCCAGATGACCATAATTATCCTGGACACACCATAATTTTTAAAGTTTGCCCTTTGTCCATCTGCGCTCCTCTAGGAGACTTTTGGCTGTTTTGTTGTCTGCTCTATCTTGGTTCTTTTGCTGACATTTTATGGGTCATGACTTGGAGCTGTGGCCCTCATATGAACTGCACAGTTTTGGACAATCATTGGATGACAGTAAAGAGTATGGAGAGCTCTTTCCTACAATCTGGTGATCATAGAGAAATGAGTATGATCAGTGCAATGACTTGCCTCCAGAAGTTGGGGGTGCTCCAACACTGGAAGTTTTTAAGAAGAGATTGGACAACCATTTGTCTGAAATGATATAGGGCAGGGGTGTCAAACTCAAGGCCTGCAGGCCAGAACCAGCCCACAGGGTGCTTAGATCTGGACTTCAGAGCCTCCCTGGAAACAGCAAAAGACTGTCCCTCTATGCCTCTTCCAGAGAAAATGGTGCCCTCTTTGCTGGCAGAGTGCAGCAGGAGGCCATTGCAGAAATCGCAGGAAATTGCAGCCGTGCCCCTGGCCACACCCACCTGCCTCCCCCAAGGTCAACCACAACCCTGATGCAGCCCTCAATAAAATCAAGTTTGACACCCCAGGTATAGGGTTTCTTGCCTGAGCAGGGGGCTGGACTAGAAGACCTCCAAGGTCTCTTCCAACTCTGATATTCTGTTATTCAGTTATTTTGTTAGAGACTAGACATAATAGCTCTATCAAAGGCAATAGATTATGTGCAGCATACTGACAGCATAATGGAGAATCTCCAAGGAATCTGCTTGGTGGCAAAGCATGCTGGATAGAAAGTGGACAAGATAACTGGCTGAGTCTTTATCCAAGTTTACAAACTTTTATTTTTTCTCTTAATAACTCTCCATACGGTTAACAGTATACAGTTAACTAACCAAGACAGCTAATGCTGTCATGATCCATTAATAAAATAATATTGAATTAATATATATGCACACAGCATGCTGCATGTGTCAGTGTTCCACGTAACGCATCCAAAGAAATCAGAACTTCAAGGCAGGAACGTTCCTCAGAGAACATGTTTATTGGATACATTATATCAGCACAGCCAGTGAAAACCAACTCTAGGTTTTCCGCGGTTACCATGTAATTAAAAGAGCAAAGGTTTCCCTCCCCAGGTGTCACAGGTCACATTGTTCAATCAAAGCAGGTGGCAGGCTCCCTCGATCACTTCTGCTCCTCCTTCAACTGCCACCTGTTGGGATGATCTTGGTTCCTATCGCAGAGCTCTTTATTTTGTCTATGAAACGGTCTAGCTACTTCCCCCTCATCCCCCTCCCCCACAGTTGCATGGCAACTGTGAAGCAGCACATGACGGCTTCAGCCAGGTTTAATTCAGAGTTGACAGCATGTTTGCATCTAGCATGTAGAGCAGTAGTTCTCAACCTTCCCAATGCCGTGACCCTTTAATACAGTTCCTCATGTTGTGGTGACCCCCCAACCATAAAATTGGTGTCTCGGTTCCTAAGACCATCGAAAATATGTGTTTTCCGATGGTCTTAGGCAACCCCTGTGAAAGGATCGTTCGACCCCCAAAGAGGTCCCGGCCCACAGGTTGAGAACCACTGAGTGTGTGTATATTTTTAAAGAGACCTCGGAAGTTGTTGTTTTTTCTTTGTGTGCAGTACAGTCTCCTCTCTCATCAAACAATTACTTCTCGGAGCTTCAAAGTGCTATTTTGAAAAGAAAATTCCGACTGCCTTTGCTAAACCGATTGCTTCGGATTGCAGCATTTCTACAGCATTAGGATTTATTATGTGCAAATAGATACCAGAATGTAAGCAGCCTTCCTTGGTAATAGCAGTTGTCAGTATATATGTTGTCAGTAGACATTATCAATGAATTTTCTGGTGGAGGGATAGAAAAGAATGAAGCCATTATATGAGATTGTTCCTTGCTAGTTTCCCCAGATGCTTTTGTGTGTTTGTTACTGAACTCCTGATTGCTTCTTCCTTTACTCAAAAACAGAAGAGATTTTTCTCTCCATGGCTGACTACATCTTTTCCTAACTTTCAGTGCAACACTATGTAGGCTTGGCTCAGTGGCTAAGACGCTGAGCTTGTTGATCAGAAAGGTTGGCGGTTCGGTGGTTTGAATCCCTAGTGCTGCATAACAGAGTGAGCTCCCGTTACTTGTCCCAGCTTTTGCCAACCTTTCAGTTCGAAAGCACGTAAAAAGGCAAGTAGAAAAATAGGAACCATCTTTGGTGGGAAGGTAACAGCGTTCCGTGCGACTTTGGTTTTTAGTCATGCCAGCCACATGACCACAGAGGCATCTTTGGACAGCATTGGCTCTTCAACTTTGAAACGGAGATGAGCACCGCCCCATAGAGTCGGGAACAACTAGAGGGGAACCTTTACCTTTAGCTTTATGTAGCTTATTCAAAGTTTGGAGGGACATAATTTCAGGACGTAATTAAACAGGTATAATCATTGAAGGTTTGGCTTAAATAAATGTATTGAATAAATTGCTGGATGGCTTTGCATAAATACAAAGCTCTAAACCAGGAGTTCTTAAACGTTTTATCACCACACCTCCCTTTAGTGTAATCTAAATGTACACACTTTTCCTAAAAACCCAAATACCAAAATGAACACCAATGAATAATGAAAACAATACGATGAAACTTTGGGAAAGGTGGTTTTATGGTAGTAATGTAACTAAAAGATAATTCACATCTCCCCAGGCCTCTGTCTCCACCTTCCTAAGGGAGGGACACCTCACAATTTGGGAACTCCTGCTCTAAACCATAGATTGCAAACATTTTGCTTTAGCACAACGAGTCATTTGAGATGCTAAAGAGCACGGTGGCTCGTGTGGTTCGGACACTGGGTTGGAGATTAGCAATCCTGTGCTCGAGACCGGAATGCTGCCATGGGGTGAGATGAGCTCCTGTCCTTTGCTCCAAGCTCTTGCTGGAGGCATGAAAGGAGTCCCCTATAACACTCTTGTCTCCCAGGGAACAGTGATGTCATCAGCTAAGTGCGTCTGACACAAATGTTATGCGATGCAATTTGTGATGCTAATAGTCAGAAAATTCCTGGGCTGTTGTGTTGTCTGAACCAAACCTGGCATTTTTTTAGTTCATTGTTGCCATTGTGAAAGGGTCTCATACCAGACCAAGGTATGTAAATATGCCAGTTTTATTTGTGCTTGCTGTTCTCCACTTTCTTTCTCTGCTCCCTCATCCCCAAACCTCCAGAGTTAGAAGCAAGGCCAAGAGAAGGCGGCTGCCTCCTTCTTTCTGTTCACACAAGAATCAGAAGAGCAGTTTAACCCCGGCACTTGTATCACAGGCCAGTGGTGGAATTCAATTTTTTTTACTACCAATTCTATGGGCGTGGCTTGGTGGCATGGTATGGCTTAGTGGGCGTGGCTTGGTTGGCATAGCAGGGGAAGGATACTGTAAAATCCCCATTCCCTCATAATCAGCTGGGACTCGAGAGGCAGAGAATAGATGGGGGTGAGGTCAGTCGGAGGTGGTATTTACTGGTTCTCCAAACTACTCAAAATTTCCGCTACCAGTTCTCCAGAACTGGTCAGAACCTGCTGAATACCACCTCTGAGACAAGCCCCTGGTTAAGAAGGTCTGACTTAGAAACAACCCTTAGTTATGAATAGAGTGCCTATTACTAAAAATGGTGGCCAGCGCTCGCCTTATGTGAGCTGCTGTAGCACTGAAGCTGCACATTTTAAATATACAGCTAGTCCTTGACTTACAACCATTTGTTTAGTGACTATTTGAACTTACAACGGCACTGAAAAACATGACTTATGACCGTTTTTCATATTTATGACCATTGCAGCATCCCCACGATCAAATATTGGATGCTTGGCAATTGGTTCATATTTATGACCACTGCAGTGTCCCGGGGTCATGTCATCACCTTTTGTGACCTTCTGACAAGCAAAGTCAGTTGGGAAGCCAGATTCACTTAACAACGATGTTACTAACTTAACTGAAGTGATTCACTTAAAAACTGTGGCACGAAAAATTATAAAATGGGGCAAAACTCACTTAACAGTTTCACTTAACAACATAAATTTTGTTTCACTTAGCAACATAATGTTTCACTTAGCAACATAAATTTTGGACTCAAGTGTGGTCGTAAGTTGAGGACTACTTGTATAGCTGGTTTTTAGCAGTTTTCAGTGGTTCCTAAAAGCATTGAGAAGCCTCAAAACTTTGTTGGCTTGAGGAAGGATGATGTCATTGCCCATGTTTCATAATATGCAGTCTTTTTGTAGCAATAGCAATAGCACTTAGACTTATATACTGCTTCATAGTGCTTTTACAGCCCTCTCTAAGCAGTTTACAGAGTCAACAAAGTGCCCCCAACAATCTGGGTTCTCATTTTACCGACCTTGGAAGGATGGAAGGCTGAGTCAACCTTGAGCCTGGTGAGATTCAATCTGCCAAACTGCTGGCAGCCGGTGATCAGCAGAAGTAGCCTGCAGTACTTCACTCTAACCACTGCGCCACCGTGGCTTCTAAGTATGAGTTCTGATTTAAATACTAATTCAGGTTAAAGACAGAGTAAGTCACGGTACTCGTTCTTAAACTGGGAACTTTCTTTAATCAATTTGCAGAAACCTAAGCTATCTGAGGCATGCTTCTGGTTTCCATTCCCAAAGAGACAAATTGGTACCATAAATATTGGTTTAAAATATTAGTTATTTTTTAAAACTTAGAAAATGTTCAACAGAAAGATAGATACGGGTGGAAACTGGGCTTAGAGAAAAATGAGTAGGTTCAAGGAATAGAGACTAAGCAAAGGACCAGCAGGTTAAGTTCATCCCCTTGAAGACTGACCATTGTGGGGAAATACTGTAGCTATGAAAGGAATTGGGTAAGGAATTGAGTACACCCCAAATACATTGATTCTCATTTTTCATGGTAGTCACAGTCACTGCAAACATGGAATTAGCGAATACTGAAACCTCAGATGGAACATGAGCACAGGTGATTCAAATCTGTTGCCACTCTGCATGTCCATGAATGACCGTGAAAGACCCTTGAGTATTGATTTTGCTGTTCCAGATACATTTAGCAAGTAGGCGAATTTGCAAATAGAAAATCCATGAATAATGGACGTAGACTGTAAAATAAAAAATGCCAACATGGTCTAATTTACTAATGCTAAAAGCCTGCATGGACTTGATTCTTCCATAAATCCCCAAAAAGTTTCTTAGTCCATGTAATCTGTCATGCTTCCTCTCCCTGCATCCCGGAAGACTCTAATATAAAAAGCCTCTAGTAAACTCTCTAAGATCAATAGCCTCTAGTAAACTATGTGGCTAGCTTAACCTTAAAGTGGAGAGACAAATTATCTTTGTATAGGAATTGTAGAGGTAGTCCTCGACTTACAACAATTCATTTAATGACTATTCGCAGTTACAACGACACTGAATAAAATGACTTATAACTATTTTTCACACTTATGATCATTTGTTCCATCCCAAAAATCCATCCCAAAAATCATTTTTCACACTTATAATCATTGTTCCATCCCAAAAATCATGATCACATGATTTACATTCGGATGTTTGACAACTCGCTCGCATTTATGACAGTTGCAGTGTCCCGGAGTCATGCGATCTCCTTTTGTGAACTTCTAACAAGCAAAGCCAATGAGGAAACCCAGTTCACTTAACAACTGGGCTACTAATTGAAGAACCGCAGTGATTCGCTTAACAAATGTGGCAGGAAAAGTCGCAAAATGGCACAAAAACTCACTTAACAAATTTCTCACTTGACAGCATAAATGTTGGGCTCAGTTGTGACCATAAATTGAGGATTACCTGTATTTGGTCCCTCCTCCAAGCCAAATGTCCTTGGTGTTACCTCTAGAGTAGGGTGGGCAATTCATTTTCCCAAGGGGTCACATGAGAAATTGGAACTGTGGGGCCACTACCATGGCCCTGCCCCCTGCCATGGCTCCACCCCTACCAAGGCTCCACTGCCATCAGCATCGCACCACCTTGCCTCTGTCAACCTGTTCTCTGCCACCGATGTTACAGGTCAGACAAAGAAGCTGATGTGGTCAAAGGGCCATTAAATGTCCACGTCTCCTCTAGAGATAAAGCTATTTTCTGATTGGCGGTGGGTTTTAAATGGGCTTTCCGATTCAACAGAAAACTCTGTGGACATACCATTGTTAAGGCTGCCTAGGATTTGCTTAGGTATGGTTTATTAAACAACTGTCTATGGGGATTCTCAGTCATCCAAGTCATGCTTGTCCCAAAGATGTTTTTTCAAGAGGCAAATTGACTTTCTGGTTTTTCTTTGAGGACATTTCACTATTTATTCAAGAAGCTTCTTCAGCTCCTCTTATTAGCCTATTATTAAATAACACAATAATTCATGCCTTTGCAGACTGTATCAAGGTATGAACACTGGTTTGCAAAGATTGCTGTGAAACATAAACAAGCAAAATCACATTTTTGACTCAATTATACTCACGTTAAGCATCAGAAAGAATTTTGGCAAGGTCAGGGCTGTTTGCAGTTAGTTGGCATAGTTCCTTCATGGTCCCTTGAAAAAAGGATTAAAGCCTGGGTTTTGCACTGCAGCCAGGCAGGCAGTCAAGCAAGCAACGAAATAAATAAATGAATAGAAACCTAATTCTGCAAGGAGTATAAAATTATAGAAACCAACAACACCCATACATTTTACTCTTTTTGCACAAATTCTCCTGCTTTTTTTGTGTGGAAATGATGCCCTGGGTCCCTGAGTCACTGCTTCGGGCATTCCAGATAATGTAGAAGATCTGTAAATAGGATTTATGTGAATGTTTTAAACAGCATCTTCTTTTGACCCACATAATTTTGAATGATTAAGAAATGAAATTGGTAACGTTGTAAACACTACCATGTTGTAAAATAGGAGTCTACAAAGCCTTTGAAAGAAGATTCTGCAAGATGCAATATTGAAGGCTTGGTAAACAATGTCTCCAGATGGTTTCTGCATGCATGAGCTGCTTTGCTTTGTAACAGTAACAGAGTTGGAAGAGACTTTGGAGGTCATCTTGTCCATCCCCCCTGCTCTCGCAGAAGGCCTATACTATTTCTGAAAAATGGATATACAGTCTCTTCTTAAAAGCCCCCAGTAATGGAGCACTCACGACTTCCGAGGGCAATTTGTTCCATTGCTAATTGTTCTGACTGTTATGAATTTTCTCCTTAGTTCTAAGTTGCTTCTCACCTTGGTTAATTCCCATCCATTGCTTCTTGTCCTACCAACAGGTGCTTTCTGAGTGAATCCAGGAAGAGGGAAGAGGCAGAGAGGCTGGAAGAGTGTGTTCCTATAGTATCTTCCATCCCCTCTGCCTCTTCCCTCTTCCAGGATTCACTCAGACATTTTTTTAAAACCACAGCCTGTGCACATGCACACACTCTTCCAGCAGCCCCTCTACCTCTTCCCTCTTGCCCAACATCCCCCCACTCCACCCCAGCCACTCACCAGTTCTTTCTTCTTCTAGTTCTTCTTCTGAGAACTTTTCAGCAGCATGGAGAGAATGGGTGGGGCGAATGAAAGAGCAAACGAGGGGAGGGAGCGTTCCAGTACGGGGCCTCCTGACCAACGGGTACGGGAAGGCATGCTAAATTTCACCATCTGGTATGGTTGTACCGGTCTGTACCAGTTGAAACCCACCCCTGGGGCGAGGCCAGTCAGAGGTGGTATTTACCAGTTCTCCGAACTACTCAAAATTTCCGCTATCAGTTCTCTAGAACTGGTGAGAACCTCCTGAATACCACCTCTGCACCCCTGGTCCTTCTTTTCACTAGACTAGGTATAACCAGTTCCTGTAATTGTTCTTCATTTTTTAAGCTTCTAGGCCCCTAATCATTTTCGTTGCTCTTCTCTGAACTCTTTCCACATTTTTTGTTTTTACTGAGGTGACCATAAAAATGTATTCTATGAATACAGCCTTAGAATAATGCTTTATAGAGTGGTACTAGTACTTCATGAGATCATGATTCTATTCCTTTGTTAATGCAATTTAGGATTGCATTGGCTTTTTAAAGCTGCTGCTGCACAATGTAGGCTCATGTTTAGAGGGTTGTCCACTAGGACTCCAAGACTCCTCTCATGCTTATTAGTTTGAACCAGGTTTCTACCTAGTTCTGTACCTGTACTTTCAATTTTTCTTGCTTGAGTTTAAAATCTTGCTTTTCTCTAAGTTAAATTTCATTTTGTTGAATAGAGCCCGGTGAACTAATATAAAGCTTCAATGGCCCTTCAGCACAACAGGGGAAGAGGTTCAAAGCAGCTTTTCCAAACCATTTAGAGGACACAGCTGCTCTAATGCCTCGAAAATGGCTTCTTCTCTTGAGCTGTAATGCTTGGTGAGGCATTCTTTCATAGCTTTAGCATGAAGGAATATTATAATATCAAACGTTAATAATAATATGCTTTGAGCTAACCTTGAGCTAAGCTCCTGGTCATTACAAGCCCACATAGTTTTATTGGCAATATCCATTAAATCCATTAGAGTTGGGAGACTAATAATTTTTTAAATAAATAAATAAATAAATAAATAATAAATATTTTTTAAAATAAATAAATAAATTTTTAAATAAATAAAAAAATACATTTTAAAATATTTTTTTAAATAAATAAATAAATGAACAAATAGTTAATTGGAGTTGAGTGGCTAATAAACAATTAAGTAGTGGAGATACTCCTCAACTTATGACTGCAGTGGAGCCCAAAATTTCTGTTGCTAAGCGAGAGAGTTAAGTGAATTTTCCCCCATTTTACGACCTTTCTTGACATGGTTGTTAAGTGAATAACTGCCGTTGTTCAGTTAGTAACACAACTGTAAAGTGAACCTGGATTTCCCATTGGCTTTGCTTGTCAGAAGGTTGCAAAAGGGGATCACTTGCAGCTGTCATAAATACATGCCAGTTGCCAAGTGTATCTGAATTTTGATCACATGACTGTGGGATACTGCAATGGTCGTAAGTGTGAAAAACGGTCATGACACTTTTTTCAGTGCTGTTGTAACTTCAAATGGCTACTAAATGAACTGTTGTTAGTTGAGGACTATCTGTACATTGGAGTTTGGTGGCTAATAAGTTGAAAATAAATAAATAAAGTGATTTGCTGCTACCTTTTTCTACAATGTTTTGATGTAGCCTACAGTTCTGGGATCTTCTGGTGGTCTCCTATCCAAATGCAAGCCTGGCTGGAATCTTTTAAAATTGTTTTCAGGACCAGCCAGAGTCACTGGGTAATATTTTCTAGTTTAAAGTAGCATATGGTTGGTCTAAATCAGGGGTGTCAAACTGGTAGTTTGTGGGCCGGATGTGTCACACACAGGCCACGCCCACCCAGCTCCGCGAAGGGGAAAAACATCGCGAAACGCCATGATACGACAAGTTTGACACCTGTGATCTAAATCACATAAATAGTCAGATAACCACAACTTTTCTTTCTACATTACCGTTGCATTTTTGGGCAGACAGCCTGGGCAGTTGGTATCTCTCAAATTTCTCCAGAGGAAGGAGAAATTCTCCAATCATTTTTTAAGGGCAAGGGCGATAGTAAGCATTACTGCCAGAAATAATGAATAGGGGGACATTTCCTTCCTGAAGTTTTCTCTCGGGATTTAACTGAACTGCAAGAAACTGGAAGCTGCAGATTGATAGGGAGCGTACAGCGCAGAGAAAAACAGGACATTACAACCACTCCTTAACAATCTCAGAATTAAATGCCACCCAAATATCACATGCCACCCCGGAGATTTTCTTCACTCCTTTGAATGTGCTTTGAAAGCCAATTTTCTTCCATCAAACTGAAATGAGAATTGGTAGGAAAAATGCAGGGATGTTTCTCGGTAAGTTAGAATATCAATTATCAGCTGCCTGAAAGATGGGGCTACGATGCTGGGAGACCAGGCACGTTTCCAATTTTAATTGCTCAGGCCTCTCCAAGAAGAAAAGACACAGAGGTGTTTGTATTGTCTTTGTATGAACAGCATTTAAATTGGGAAAACACTTGCAGATATGGGGGTTGCTATGGCTCTGATTTTATTTATTCATTTTATTAATTTATAATATAAAATACAAAAATACAAAAGAAAATAGTACGAAAATTAGGGAGGAAGAAGGGAAGGGAAAGGTGTAAGGAAAAAGGAAAGAAAGAAAGAAAGAAAGAAAAAACTCCCTTTGGTGCAGTAGAATAAGATAATAGCACCAAACCTCAACATTTTACTTTTACATCATAGTATAAACTAGATATTCCTGTAACAATTAACCTGTCTAATCAGTAAAACCCAAAATCAAAGTTTCATTTTTCCCCATCTCAAGCACAAAGCCCAGAAGTGGTTTCCAAGTAGAAACAAAAGTAATCGTGGTTTCCCCCCTCTTTAATCTAAGAAGTCAATTTAGTCATCTCTTTTAACTCCGTCAACATCTGCAGCCATTCATCCATTGTGGGAATCAAAGTGTCCTTCCATTTTGGTGCATAAAGTAATCCTGCTGTCGTCAACATATATAATGTTCGAATCTCAGCATGTAGGATTCCCAATGCTCGGCGATTGGGTTGTATGGGGTCGGTGGAGCGTGCATCGCCATCTTGTCCTGCGTACAAATTTGCCGCGCTGAGATGGCTGCCGGAATTTCCGCCGAATTCCGGGGCTGGATCGGATCCGTAGATTCTGGTGGTGGCTCTTCGTCCTATCTGCCTCTCGATCCCATCCTCGTCACCAATGTTAGATTCGGGCAACGAGAGAACAGACACCAGAGAATAGTGACAAACAGCTCTTTATTTATTAGTAGTAGTGATCCAGCTTTCTATGGGGTCGTGTAGCTCCCCTTTTATAGGGATCTGGCAGACCTCCTGTCCAATCAGAACAACCCCGTGTTCCCGCCCTAGTGGCGGACCTGAGTGGAGACTACAGCAGTTTATGCAAATATCTAACATATAACATCTATGGCTCTGATTTCAAAAACCTCCACCTCTTTCCTCAAATAAAAAAGAGATACAAGGAAGAGATTGTGTGGGGAAGTAAAGCTGGAATTGCTGTCTGTACTTGGGGAAAGCAGCTGCAGTCAGACAGAAATGTTTCCCACCTACCTTCTCAGGGCTCAGTACAGCTCATGTTTTTTTCCTCAAAAGGATATAAAAGTTTATGGCCCCAGAAACCTGAGAAATATGCTTCTTCAGGCATTCATTCTTCACAAGCATCCAAGCTGGCATTCCAGCTACCTGACTAATTGAGTCACATCCTAGTGTCCAGAGGCAGCCTCACCCCATCCAGAGCCTTAGCTTGCAAAAGAGAATGCTAAAACAGAATGTTGTGTGTGTTTAGGAGAAAAAGGAGACAGCAAACAGCCTGCAGGCGAGGAAGTGAGAGGTAATATCTGGAGACTGACAGTTATTACAGGTTAGCCTATCAGTCAGTTGCAAGGACCACAAGCTATGGTCCTGGTGGGGTTCCTTGCCTGGAGCCTCGCTTGGAAGCTCAGCTGGAATGCTGAAAAGCAACACTGCTTAAGAGCTGAGCTTCGAATGGATCTCAGCAGCACCTAGAAGAGGGTCTATGACCTGCCACAGCCAACTCACCATGGCTAACTCACTACAGGACATCTCCAATGCGCCCTGCTCACCTTAGCACAGGTCTCTAGTCTCACCTGCTGAAAATCCCCAGGAGCCACATGGGCTGCTCAGGCTTCAGCTCCCCTGCGACTGGAGTTTTTCCCCCCGCCTCCATGCAGAGGAAGTCCTACTGCAGAGCGCAAGAGAGAAAAACTCACCATGGCCATCTCGCCACAGACAACTTGCTGCAGGCAAGAGTTACACTAATATCAAAGGAATGGTGAAATTAAAGAAAGGATGCAAAAGGAAGGAGAGAATCAAGTGTGAATGGCAAAAATTAAAGTAATTTTTATTTATTTTAAATAGTTAAATAGAATTGTTAAATTGTCCCACAACAAGTTGTCTTGTAGCGAGTTGACCATGGTGAGTTCTCCTGCCACAAGTTGGCTGTGGTGAGTTGGCCACAGTGAGTTTGCCGCAGCAAGTTTGCTGTGGCAAGTTGTCCCATTCCCCTTAGAAGAGGCAACCACACTGAAATAGCACCTTAATCCCACCTAGTGCAAGACCTTTTGGAGAAGGGAAAGGTTGGGTGCTACTTTGTGGACTTTGAGATTTGGTTTGAACTGAGCCTTAACAGACTGAGTATAAAGCACTAAGTATTAAAGGCATACAGTTATGCGGTAACATCACCTGGCAAAGTTCTGGAAGGGTAGAGTTGACCCAGAGCTCAATAGTTGTTGGGCTGCAATAAAGTACTATGTATAGATTTGCTACGTTATGTTATTCCAGGCCTTGTAGAGCCCAAAACTCTTACACTCCTGTCAATTGGATGCCGACATCTTGTCTATTCTGCCTCTGAGGTTCAATAGCTTCTGTTTACATTAGTACTTTAATCCATAGAAAATTACTTAAACAAAGAAAAAAGAATCCCCAAACAGATTTCTGGGAAGATGATTCCAGTAGCACATTCCAAGCTACTTTGGTGCATGCATGGAATCAAGGCAACGATGCACAATGAGTAAAGCTGGAAGCTAAGCCTCTTTAAAAATGCCCTTGCAGATTGATACATCTTTTCATGTGAGAGTTGCAGCAATAGTTTCTGTTGCATCTTTGGAGATGAACATCTTTTCCCTGAGAGAACTGAAAGAGTGATGTTGAGTGGATTAGTTACATAGAAGATTTAACTCCAGATAGATAGATGATGATAGATAGATAGATAGATAGATAGATAGATAGATAGATAGATAGATAGATAGATAGATAGATAGATAGATGATAGATAGATGATAGATAGATATAGCCAGCCAGCCAGACGCCTTTAAGTCAAGTCCTGGTGATTGCCTGAACAAATCCCTGCATTTCTAGCAAAGTTTTTTGGGAAATGATTTGCCTTGTCTTTCTTCCTAGGATTGAGAGAAGGACTAGCTGAAATTCACCCAGATACCTTTGTGCTTACAGTAGAACTAGAATTCCCGGTCAGCCAGTTTCTAGCCTAACACTTTAACCACTACCCCAACTGACTTCTTCCAGAGAGAAAGAGAAAGAGAAAGAGAGAGAGAGAGAGAGAGAGAGAGAGAGAGAGAGAGAGAGAGAGAGAGACTATAAACTAAAGCTTCCATGGGACAGAATCTGGATGCAGTTTCAGAAACACGCCTTGAAAATCCCGTTAGGCATAAACACCCAACAATACACAAACTGAAGAAAAGAAACATCTCTTAATTAATGAAGGGGTATCTAGAAGAATTTATTTATTTATTTATTGGATTTCTAAACCGCCCCCTCTCCCAAAAAGGGACTCGGGGCAGTGTACAGTCAAATGCAGATAAAAATACAATAATATAAAACAATTAAATACATTTGGATGGAGGAGATAAGGCTGTACAAGAAATAAATATACTATAAAAACCCTAAAAACATCCCCAATTAAAATACCCAAACCCAATTAAAATATATCCCCGGGAGGTAAAACTAAGAGAGTGCCAGGCCAGCTGCTTGAAATAGGTGAGTCTTTAATTTTTGATGGAAGGAACAGAGGTCGGTGGTAGTTCGAATGTCAGGGGGGAGGTCATTCCAGAGGGTTGGGCCCATCACAGAGAAGGACCTACTCCTAGGTGTCGCCCGCTGGCATTGCCTAGCGGACGGCACCAGGAGGAGTCCCTCCCTGTGTGAGCGGATTGGTCGCAGGGACGTGTGTGGTAGGATGCGATCCTGCAGATAACTAGGTCCTATGCCATGGAGCGCTTTAAAGATGGTAATCAATACCTTGAAACGCACCCGAAAGGCCACAGGTAGCCAGTGCAGCTCGCGCAGGAGAGGTGTTTCGTGGGAGTAACGTGTACTCCCCATGATAACCCGCGCGGCTGTGTTCTGAACTAGCTGCAGTCTCCGGATGCGTCCCAAGGGACGCCCCATGTAGAGGGCATTGCAGTAGTCCAGGCGAGACGTCACCAGCGCATGAGTGACCGTGCGCAGGGCACTCCGGTCCAGTAGGGGGCGCAATTGGCGCACCAGGTGAACCTGGTGGAACGCCCCCCTTGCCACGGCTGCCACATGGTCCTCCATTGACAGCCGGGCATCAAGGAGGACGCCCAAATTGCGCGCCCGCTCCACAGGGGACAGTTGTTCGCCCCCTATGGCTAGCGATGGTGTCAGCTGGCTGAACCGAGGTGCCGGTACCCACAGCCACTCGGTCTTGGAGGGGTTGAGTTTGAGTCTGTTGTCCCCCATCCAGACCCCGACGGCTTCCAAACACCGGGACATCACTTCGACAGCCTCGTTGGGGTGGTTTTGGGTTGAAATGTACAGCTGAGTATCATCAGCGTACAGGTGGTACTCAACCCCAAAACCACGGATGATCTCACCCAGCGGCTTCACATATGCGTTGAACAGGAGAGGCGAGAGGACCGACCCCTGTGGCACTCCACACGTGAGTGGCCTCAGGGAAGACCTCTGCCCCCCCTGTCAACACACATTGCTTCCGGTCGGAGAGGTAGGAGCCGAACCACCGCAGAACGGTGCCTCCGACTCCCATCCCCTCCAACCGGTGCAATAGGATACCATGGTCGATGGTATCAAAAGCCGCCGAGAGGTCTAATAGGACCAGGATAGAGGAACAACCCCTATCTCTGGCCCTCCAGAGATCATCAACCAACGCGACCAAGGCTGTCTCTGTGCTGTGCCCGGGTCGGAAGCCAGACTGGCGTGGGTCTAGATAGTCGGATTTGTCCAGGTGTCGTGGGAACTGCTGCGCCACCACATTCTCAACAACCTTCGCCAAGAAGGGGAGGTTGGAGACTGGACGGTAATTAGCTAGCTCCATTGGGTCGAGCGAAGGTCTCTTGAGCAAGGGTCTCACCACCGCCTCTTTCAAGGCGGTTGGTAAGTATCCCTCACCCAATGAGGCGTTCACCAGGCCCAGAAGCCAGCCTCGTGTCACCTCCCAGGCTGCCAGTACCAGCCAGGAGGGGCACGGGTCCATTGAACATGTGGTGGGCCGCAGCCGTCCACGCAACCTGTCCAAATCCTCGGGGGCAACAGAGTCAAACTCCTCCCAGAATGGTCTCTCAAGACTCGCTGTTGACGGCTCGTCTGGTCCACTGACGGAGGTCCATCCGCTCCGGATCTGATCAATTTTGTCCTGAAGATATTCCCCAAACTCCTCTGCCCTTCCCTGTAAGGGTGTCTCCCGCGTCCCCTGCGATAAAAGGGAGCGGGTCACCCGAAACAGGGCGGCAGGGCGGTTATCCGCGGACGCAATAAGGGCGGCACAATATCTACGCTTGGCCGCTCTTATTGCCACAAGGTAAGTCCGCAAATAGGCTCTTACCTGTGTTCGGTCAGATTCGGAGCGTGAGGACCTCCACCTGCTCTCTAGACGTCTCCTGTGGCGCTTCATCACCCTTAGCTCCTCAGTGAACCAAGGAGCCCGGTTGGGTCGATGCCGCAGGAGAGGTCGCAAAGGCGCAACCCGGTCCAAGGCCCCAGTCGTCGCCCTATTCCAGGCGGTCACTAGGTCCTCGGAGCGGGAGCGGGACAGGGCTACAGGTATTGGCCCAAGCTCCGTCTGGAATCTGTCCAATTCCATCAGGTGCCTGGGGCGGTACCAGCTTGTAGAGTCTGGTTCCACCTCCTCGCGGTGGGGGATAGCGCCAGGGAAGTCCAGCCGGAGGGATGAGTGATCTGACCATGACAGGGGCGTGATGACTAAGTCCCCTATTCCCAGATCACTCGTCCACTGTTCAGATACAAAAATGAGGTCCAGTGTGTGGCCCCCTTCGTGAGTGGGGCCCTGAACTAATTGGGTCAGGTCCATGGCCGTCATGGAAGCCATGAACTCCCGAGCCACCTCGGAAGCCGCTCCCGTTGACGGCAAGTTGAAGTCCCCCATGACCAGAAGTCTGGGAGTCTCAACTGCCGTCGCTGAGATTAGCTCGAGGAGCTCGGGCAGGGCTGCTGATGCATAGCGAGGAGCCAAGTATACAATCAGCAAGCCCCACTGCCTCCCTGGGCCCCAGTTCATACCAAGGGACTCACACCCGGGTATCTGAGGGACAGTGAACTCCCTCGGCTCTAAACGTTCCCGAATAACCACCGCCACCCCACCACCCTTACCCAGGGCCCGGGGCTGATGGAATGCCCGGAAACCTGGTGGGCACATTTCCACGAGGGGTAAACCACCCTCGTGGCCCAACCAGGTCTCCGTTATCCCTGAATCTTATAGAATTAGTCACAGTTCCCAAGAAGAGCAAAGAGGAAGTAAACCCTTATAGCAGAAGGTGGACGGTAATCTGACAGGAAATTATTCCTTCAGTCTCCATAGAAACCTTTGAGATTGACCTTTTTTTTGGAAGATTTGGTGCTAGATTGATCACTTAGTTGGAAAGTAGGCTTGCTGTGAATTAGCTAATCTGCATATTATTCTGCTACTGATTTTTGACTCTACTATTCAAATCACAGAGAATGAATCAGTGCTGTTCTATCTTTAAAACATTTGCCCCTTTTTATAATATAGTATAGTGTTCTGACCTCCCTTCCTCCTTTGCCCACACAGAACATGCTCCAGAACAATACGAATTAACAAGGTTTATTTCACAGACAGACAGAAAGTTCTGTGGCAGTAAACCACCACGGCAAAGCTCACAAATACAAGACACGAAAGCAGCTATCCAGCCTGCTACGTTTTCAAGACCAAAACTTCTTGCAGGATTTCTTTGTTGACTCCTGCAAAGGGCGTATGCGCAGTCAACCCTTTTATAGCCTGAAGAGGAGTCTACTGATCAGCAGCTGAGAGCCCTTACCGCCGATAATTGCGCCCTCACTCCTTGCGTCTATGGGCGCGCTGATAACGGGCGTCCAAGAACTCCCTGCTGATTTCTGTTTCACTGTCTCGTGACTCCTCCCCACTGCTCCAAGGCATGACATTGGGAGCCCTCCTCCTCTGGCTCTCACCGCTGCTCCATGCCTCAGGCGCCTCATGGTGGCCGACCAGACTCTCCGATCCCTGCTCAGAGTCGGAACCCTGTCCAGGGTCCTCCACATCCTCCTGAGCCGACTCATAGGGGCCCTCACTCTCGGAGTCTGGTGGCAGCTGCAACGGCTCCTGCTGGGCCACAACAGTATAGGGTGTGAGATTAACACAGAATCTTTTCCCATAGGTGACAATTTTTATGTTCAAGGAATTCTATTTGCACAGGTGAGCACTGATTCTGTACTGATTCCATCTTTCATTTCTTTTCTGAAATGGTGAGTTCGCCAGGAGTCTGCTGATTATAAATTCGTGATTAGTGTCAATAGGGAATATTTTTATTTTAGGCTACAGATTTCCATTACACACTTTGTCACTTAACAGGAATCATTTCTATATCATAGGAAAATGTGTAGGTTTACTTCTTTCTTATCTCCTTATATCTTACATATTTCTCACTGAGGATTCCGTATCAATGGCCAGGCACATCCTTATTTTATTGATACTTCCTTACACTTCATATACCATGGAGTAAATGAAATCCAGTTATACATGGACATATGCAATATTTATTCATGGAATATCCTATTTGACTCCAAAACTTGTACAAATTCTTATTTCAGCCTAGATTTTAGGTAGTTTTAATGCAATTTGATCTGGATTCCTTTTGTGTTTTCTGACATGGTGATTATTTTGCTGCTATCACCTTCAAGTCATTTCACTAAGTTTCTGTCAAGAGCTGCCATCCTTAAAGGCAGCTCTTTACGGAAGCTCACTACAGAATGCTACCAATTGGCAGACGAATGAGATAAAATGGCAAATGAATAGGCCCACATTCTGACTCTGGATTGGATACTTTTTCCACAAATTACTACTAGTGGCTAGATGCATCCTACTAAGAGAAACATCTCAATATTTGTTTTTTTTCAAATTTTCCATCCACATTTTCTGAAGATCCTGCTGTGCTGTTTCAAAATCCTATTGAATTATGGAACAGATATTTTTCTCTTATGGCTCAAATGCTTCAGAATAAGTTCCAGGAAGAAGTAAGGCAACGCAACTCCCCCTATTAACTTGTTTATTTATTTAATTGGATTTAGGCAGTGCCAACTCCAAAATGACTCTGGGAGACTCGTAAATAAAGAAAAAAATAGAATACAATATAAATAAACAAGATTGCATCTGAGCAATCAACACACAATATATGCACAGTCTTGCATCCAGCAAGGGTGTCCCATTCACCTTACTCCAGGGTGTGTGTGTATGTGTGTGTGTGTGTGCCCTCACCTGACAAAGTGTTGTGTTGCAGGTTCACCCTAAAGATAGGAGGTTTACTTTATTGTAATGGAACCGTAGGGAATGACTATTAATTTTGCTCATCTGCAGCTATCTTAATATGACGCAGTTCGTTTAACAATTTTTGCTCTTCGTATTGGCAGTTAGTTTTTAGTCTTTGCCACTCCAGGGAACGTTGGAAACAAATTATGTCGAGAAGGTCAGGATTTTGATCATCAGCACAGCAATTCTCTAAATCTAGAGCAGAAGTACACTAAATGGGTTATGGGAGAAGGAGCCAGCAGGGAGGGAGGGAGGGGGAGAAAGATCATCTTCAAAATGGGGCGGACCAAACTTAGATCTTTAGAAAAAAAGTAACAATTCCCAAGACAGCCCTATGGGAGAGGCAACTGGGCTGGGGCTCAGAATGTTGCCGATTGCTCTGTTCTAACCACTAACCACCACTACCTCCGTCATATGATGCAGAGCAGCACTACTGTTAAAAAAAGCATTTCAGAAGCAGAACAGTCTGCATCTTTCCCCCACTTATTTTAAAAAAAATGAATCCGTAAGACTCAAAGTCCACTCCTTTCAAAGTTTAGCAGGTGTGATGGAAGCCAGAAAACGGATTCAACAAATGGTCTTTGTATACACCAGATATTTCTATATTAGGCTGGACTAGAATTCTTATGAAGAGTGCAAACTGAAGACTTCAGTACAGTTTGCAAAATAATATCCCATGGATATTATGTTTTCCTGAATAAAAGAAAAGTAGCTTGATGAGAATGTAGGTCTGAGTGGAAGAGCTGAAGAATAAAAAAAGATGCCTTCTATTTTTCCTAACCATTTCTCCTATAAAAAATAGCATTAGGCTTTATTTCATATAATGTAATGTAAATCTTGCCACTTTTTGTTTAAACAAGAGTCTAGCTGTCATAATGGAAAGCAAAAAGCAAGATTACAGGTAGTCCTCAACTTTCAACAGTTCGTTTAGTGACTCCTCAAAGTTACAACGGCAATGGAAAAAGTGACTTATGACTGTTTTTCACACTTGCGACCTTTGCAACATCCCCATGGTTATGTGATCAAAATTCACATACTTGGCAACCAACTCAGATCTATGATGGTTGCAGTGTCCCGGGGTCATGTGATCACCTTTTGTGATCTTCTGACAAGCAAAGTCAATGGGGAATCATTGAACAACCATGTTGCTAACTTATTGACTTGCTGTGATTCACTTACAATTAAGACAAGAAAGGTTGAAAAATGGGGCAAAACTCACTTGACAAATGTCTCAATTAACAGACATTTTGGGTTCAATTGTGGTCGTAAATCAAGGACTACCTGTCTGGAGCAGATTCCTAAATACTTTCGCATTCCTACTGAAATTATATTGGCATAAAACTCTCTTCCTGAAAACAAGACTTTAAACTATTTCACATACAAACCTGTCACCATCTACAGCAGGGGTCCCCAAACTTGGCAACTTTAAGACTTGTGGACTTCAGACTTGTGAATTCCCAGAATTCTCCAGCCAGCAAGTTGCCAGGTTTGAAGACCTCTGATCTACAAAGAACATCCCAGAAATCTTCCACTAGGATCTTTTCATTATATTCATTTGGTATTTTTCCCCCTAAGTTTGAACTCTGAAAAAGATGGCCTCTTAGCTCAGTGGTAGAAGAGCTGTCCTGTATACCAACAATCCCAGGATAATTTCCAAGCAGGTGTAGGTTGAAAAGCACCTTGAAGCCTCAAGTTAAGAAAATGTGTCGTTAAGGCCACCAAGAACTGGAGTGAGTCCAGATGGAAGAGGCTTGGCCGAAAGAGAAATTGGCCCAAATAGAACCAACTTGCCAATGCGGTAGATTGAAGATGTTCCCTTCCTTCTCTGATACTCAGCAATTTAGTTTCTATCCTCAGTTCCCATTATTGTTTAACCTATTTGAGCCAGAAGGTGCATATGTTTTCCCAGTTTCTACTCCTGAATCATTAACAAGCAAGCTGATTATTTTGTCTCAGCTGAACCACAGAAATCAGGCTTTGGAGGCTAACTTCTTTGGGATCCAAGGATTCTAATGATACAGCTTTAGCCCCTTGCATTAGAGGTTAGAGCACAAAATATGCCAACTATCCCATAACCCATTTCCGTAAATAGCCTATAGAGAACTGCCACAGAATCAAGAGACAGAAAAACAAACAGTAACCTCATTAAACTGCTTTGCAGGCAAGCTCACTGCAAGTGAAGCTGTCCTTTATCAGCGTCCGTGCTCATTCTTTTAGATTAGTGATGTACTACTAACACATGTAGAATTGCATGCACAGGCTAATAACTCTCATTATTAAATATGACCAGGCCATTTTTGCAGTTTATAGTAATTCTGAGTAAAATTACTGGCTCTGGGCCTGAGATATAAAGTTGCTTTACGGTCCTGGAGGATGAGCCCATTTACAAAGCCATCAAAGAATCCTCACCAAAGTGGTTGATCATTCTGGACAAAACAACTATGCTAGGAAATCAAATGCTTTGGAGCTAAAAATGTTGACAGAGCAGCTTAAAATGAAAGATTGATACCAAGCAAGAGGAAAGACGCACACTGAAGTTTTAGAATGGTATATGCTATCGTTGAAATGTGGTCCCATTGCCAAGGCTAAAGATACATACAGGTAGTCCTCGATGTATGACCACAATTAAGCCCAAAATTTATGTTGCTATGCGAGATATTTGTTAAGAAAGTTTTGCCCCATTTTACAACCTTTCTTGCCAAGGTTGTTGAGTGAATCACTGCAGTTGTTAAGTTCATAACATGGTTGATAAGTGAATCTGGCTTTCACATTGACTTTGCTTGTTGGAAGGTGCAAAAGGGGATCACATGACCCCCGGATACTGCAACCAAGGGTGAAATTCAGCAGGTTCTGACTGGTTCTGGAGAACCTGTAGCGGAAATTTTGAGTAGTTCAAAGAACGTGTAAATACCATCTCTGGTTGGCCCCAGAGTGGGATGGGAATGGGAATTTTACACTATCCTTCCCCTGCCATGCCCACAGTCATTTCTTTTTTGAATTTCACCACTGACTGCAACTGTTATTAATATGAGCCAATGGCCAAGTGGCTGAATTTTGATTACGTGACTGTGGGGATGTTGCAAAGGTCACAACTGTGAAAAATGGTCATAAGCCACATTTTTCAATGCTGTCATAACTTTGAAAGGTCACGAAATGATCTGTTGTAAGTCGAGGATTACCTGTAGTGTAATTGGGATGTAACAGAATTTCAAATTGTATTATAAGTAAAAAATAACGAGGACCAGCTGATGGTTGAAGAATAGAGTGTTAATCTATCCATTACAAATATACAAATATAGATACATATTTTGAGTGGCATGTTTGCTATTCAAGGTGGCGCTGAGGTTTGAGTGCAGTACTGCAGGCTACTTCAGCTGACTGTTAGCTGCAGTTTGGCAGTTCAAACCTCACCGGCTCAAGGTTGATTCAGCCTTCCATCCTTCCAAGGTGGCTAAAATGAGAACCCAGATTGTTGCGGACAATATGCTGACTCTGTAAACCTCTTAGAGAGGAGTGTAAAGCACTATAAAGTGGTATATAAGTCTAAGTGCTATTGCTATTGGGAAGAAGTTCAACTGGTTGCTAACAGAAAACATGTGTGGCATATTTATGGCCATTCGTTTCCAATACCATTTTTCGCAATCTATGTTGATGGAGCTACCTGCAGTTCAACAATCTTTGGAAGACTACTAACTTCCAAATCCTGGGTTATTACCTCCTGGATGAAACCTCATCGCACTAACAGGAGATAGAAAGGCTGATTTGACCAATTTATGGAGAGAAGGGGCCTTTCTCCTGATATCCCAAAACTAGCCAGGAACATGTATCCCAGCACCAGTTCTTGAAGTTAATCCACAACTCCTAGTCTATAAGAATGGAAGTATTATTGAGTTTTCAACCATGGACAAAGCTTGAATAGAATGTTCTGTTATTTATGCATGAACAGCTTTGGGGAAAAGGCAGTCAAATGTTGGATAGAATGCTAGCTATAACTTTTCATAGTCTTTCCTAGACTTTAGGATCTCAGATTGTTGCTTGAGTATTCCTACCCATATAGGTTCTTCTAATTATATGCTACTGCACATATTTCTGAAGCATGGACTTGATGTTGGCTTCCTTGATGCTTTTCCACCATTTTGAGCACCTCTTGTAGCCCTACTCTTTGAGCTATGTTCTTGTGAGCTATGTTCCTTGATTAGAACTTCTTAGTATAAAGAGCCACTCTTGCAGGACATATACATTAGTACAATACCCAAGAACAGAGCTAATTGGGATGGCTATGGTTGGATTGAAACATGAGCACCTCATAGAAACTAAAAGATGACATAGCTGGATAAACTGACACATCAGGTTAATTTCTAGTAGTAATTACCCTGGAGATCAGAGCAGTGTCATGGCAAAGGTGCTAGGGCCAAGGAGACCCAAGGAAGATATAAATCTAGCAATAAATAAATACATGAATGAAGTTATATAAATTCAGCTTGTCTATGGAGCAAATAAAATTGAGTTGACAGAATCCAAAGCTACCTGGTTTAACAGTGCTTTTCATATAAATTCCCTCCTGTCCATCTAAAAATTATTCTGCATTTAGTAAACTTCCACATCACAGCAAGGAAGAAGTAGCATCTGTGACATTTGTGTGAGGAGCACTAAAATATTTTTTCCAATGTAATTTAAGGTGTAATATTCCTGAAACCTATGTTTTTGATGTACATTAAAAGTGTCAGTTTTTGGTAAAAAGGAGACAATTTTTTCTCTTGATTCATTGCGACTGCATGGACATGTCCATGCCTGTTTCTTGGCAACCTTACAGAGTGGAATTGCCATTGCCTTCTTTTTCATTTCCCAGTCTAGTCTATAACCATAATATTTTCTAATGTTGTCCTTTTAAAGCAGAATTGCAGTTCTACTTAACATTTTCAAAATCAGAATCAGCCAATGTCAGCTTGTGCTGCTGCCTGCTTGCAATAAAAAATGTATGTGTCTCTTTTACATAAAGACTGAAATATGTACACGTGTATTTATATATGTAGGCATGTTAGTATGTAGTCCTTGACTTACAACCACAATTGGAACTGGAAGTCCCACTGCTAAGCAACGGAGACATAGAGCATGAGTTCACAGGAACTCACTTAGTGATGGCAAATCTGGCACTCCCCATTGCCATCGTTAATTGAATCCCACCAGTTGCTAGTTGAGGATCCTCTCCAATCCAAGCCATTCTGAGCTTGGTTCCTCCAAATCCTCCACTCTGCCATTTTGGCCAACTGCACCCTGCCTTGCAGGCTGGCAAGCACTCCCAGAATTATGCAGCTCTATGTGCAGCTTGTAAATCAAAGGTAATACAGATTAGTAACAAGTGAAGTTAAAAACTTGATTGAGCACCTTTCTCAAACTTTACTTTTCATTCAAAAATGCTCAAATTCATAGAGTTGTCAAACTGAAGATTAAATTTAGAAGAAAGTTCCTAATTTCACTGCCGTCTAACATCTTGACTAAAGAAATAAAAAGATCTGCAATTTAGAAGAGGTGGCTATCATTTTAAGACAGAAATATAATTTTAACTTTAAAAAAGAAAACACAATTTTTTACAATTGCATCCCATCTTTTTCCTTCAGGAAACTCCAGGTTAGACACAAGGGATCTCCCTTTATTTTATTTTTGATAAATGACTTTTTGTGGGTAGAGAGAAAGATAATGCCTGGCCCAAAATCACCCAGTTTGATGATTAAGTAACTGCTTGAATATGGGATTTTCTGATCTGAGTTCATGACTTTAACCATCATGTCACATGCTTTGGAGCACTAGGTCAACGCTTAGAACCTGCATTTTTAGACTAAAATCAAAACTTCAGCATTTACTCTTAAATACCCAGTGTGGTTTAGTGAATTCAGAAGCACTGTGTCTGCAAAGAAACTAGAGAAGTTAGTAAAGGAGAGGCTAAATATGAATCAGTGATGATGTGTGGAATGCCAAATAAATAAATAAATGTGTTGATGCAATTTTCATTTCCAATCTAGAAACACTGTGCATTCTTTAGTTTAGGAGAAAAAGTGCTCCAATGTTGTTCTGCTTTAATCTGGTCACACTATAAATTTTTTGTCCAATTTTAGGCATTGCACTTGAAAAAGGTTATTGACATACTGAAAAAGGTTTGAAGAAAGGCTATGAAAGGGGAAGAACTTGGATGCAGAGGAGGAGGAGGAGACCATTTTTAAAATTAAGAACAATCACATATTCTAATGTTTCTGAGTGTAGGACTTCAAATTACATTTACACATTCTTCAATGAATAAAAGTACAGACTGGAATGGAACATATTGTTTTAGAAGATGTTGGTTTTTCTTGCTCTCTATGAATTAAGATTTAGAGATGTGTAATTATGTGATATCGTAATTATACATGTAGTTTTAGAGCAACCTTACAATCTCTGTATTGCATAAGACTTGATTGTCAATATATTTATGATGTTATCCTTAATAAATTCCCATATTCCCTCTCTCCATGCGTATGTACATTATAGTTCATTATATCATCCAAATCTTAACTATCTTTATAATGGAAGTAAATCCCATAGAGTTAAATAAGGAGTGTTCCAAAGTAAATAGGGAGGTTTGTAATCTTAATCTTCCAAATTCTTCAGTTCTTCACGCTGGAGAAGAAAGAAAGTATTTTCAAACTTTGAACTGACTTTTTAGTAGTAAGAAAATAATGTAAATTGGGCTTAAGGAAGGGGGAAAATAAAGTTTTCATAAGTTCCAATAAGCTGCTAATTCGTATAATATTGCCTTTTCTCAAAACCTAGTGGTCAAATCACTAATCTCTGGTGATTGATCCTAGACATTAAATATAAATTGAAGGTACAGAAATGTTTCTTTTTTACAGATAGTTGAAGTTGCTCAGTTTCTTGCTTCCATTATTATTAATAGCCAAGCACCTCAAATATAGTGTTTTAGTTTTGTAGTACACTTCCCAAAGTCACTTGCTTGAGAGATGAGTGGCTATATAAATTAGATAAATAAATAAAATAATTTCATCATTTTATGTGGTTTATACACAAACCAAGGAATTAATTCTCTCTCTCTCTCTTCCTCCCTCCCTCCCCCTCCCCCTCCCCCTCCCTCCCCCCCCTCTGCCCCCCTCTCTGCTGGAATATATGTAGCTGCCTTTATTATCAGTACATTAAATCATCTCAGAGACATGGAATAAGGGAAACAAAGACACTTGCTATTGAGAAGTTTAATCTGTCTTGCAATCATCCACGATATTTGCACAACAAAAGTAAAGTATATTTAATTTATTTGGATTGGATGGCTCGCCACCTTAATTCTCCG
The DNA here is from genome assembly GCF_964273705.1 of Natrix helvetica. NCBI lineage: Eukaryota > Metazoa > Chordata > Lepidosauria > Squamata > Natricidae > Natrix > Natrix helvetica. The sequence continues at coordinate 94,910,651 of NC_138552.1, forward strand.
AGAACATGCAAAAGCTCCGAATTCAGAGTTAATTAGGGTTGAACACACACACACACACACGCACAAACAGACAGGCAAACGTGCAGATACATTCATCCCTATTTCTCTTATGCCGTGGAAACAGTCTGAACACAAATGCCGTTTTAGATCTTCAGCAACTTCACCTGGTGGAGCAAAGACTACCTTTCTAACTCGGAGAGACAGAGAAAAACTCAGTCCAAGTAAAAATTCAGCTTCGCAAGCAGTAACACAGAACGAGCGGCGTTCACCAAAAGGATGATTGTGTGGGATCGATCGGAGAATGTTGTTGAACTCGGCTTTGTCCCGCAGCAGCACCAGAATTGGCTGCTGGGAAGCATTACACGCTGTCCATGGTTCTGAATTCTGAAATCAGCTTTGCAAACTAAAGGCAACTCTCCCGAACTCTTACATAGGAACCGCCCCCCTCCCGGCATCCCTGCTGGAGATCTTAAATATTTATCGCGGATCCGGGAGCGTGGGTCCTCTCCATGCCGCCACTTCTCCGCGCACATTCACAGAGGCAAGATCCCAGGTCTCTCCCCCTCTCTCCCCTCTCTCTCCTCCTTCCTCCACTCTTCCCGTCCTGATTCCCGCCGTCCCTTACCTGACTCTTTCGAGGAAACTCATTGAGTACGATGCTGATCACTGGAATGTGCAAAGCGGTGGCAACGAAGTCCATCTGTAGGATCTCGCTTCTGCTCTGCGGAAAGGCAAGAATGGCCGAGACCCCTTGTACTACCACAGTGTGGCAGATGCTCTGCAAGAAGGAGACCGGGTCGTTGCTCCAGGAGGAGGCGCTGGGCGAAGAAAAGGGGAAAAGAGGTAGATCGCCCAGGCCCGCCTCGATAGCCATCACCACTTCCAGAGAAAGGTTGTAAGGCAGAAGCCCCTTGACGCGATTGAGGTTCTCCACCGCCAACAGGAGCGCCTCCCTCGGTATTAGAGGCAGTTGTGGCGCCTGGTCCGGACTCTCTTTGTCGATCAGGTTCTCCGTGCCCAGGTGCGCTCGCCTTCTCACACCGGTCCCCGTTTTCCACCTCTCTGGAGTCCCGGGGTCCTGCCACCCAGATTCTTCCCCAGCAGAGTGGCTTCGAAGCGGGACATCATTGTGAGCTCTCCAGCCTCCTGCCCCTCCTTGGGAGGCAGCCCAAGGTTGCAGGTGCGCCGCCCCGATCCTTACCGTGTGCCCGATCCGTTTGAGGATCCGGCAAGGTTGCGGGTGGCAAGAAGAGAGGGGCACCCCGGCCAACACGAGGGCACAGGGCGGCGGGAACAGCAGACAGACTCTGCTCAGGAGCCACCAAACACTCAGTCTCCACATCACTGGAGAGCCAAATGCCCGGCACGTTAGGAGAAACCCCCTTCTCCCTATCTGCCTTCCCACCTCAGCCACCTCCCCCTCCACCGATGCTAGGCGCTCCTCTCTCAGCTGCTCTCCCACCGCCAGCCATACAAGTTGCGGGGCTCTTCAGGCGCCTCGGAGGCTCCCTAAACCTACACAGCCGATTTTCTCTCCCTGCTTCAGAAAGATCTCCCCCAGACTTCTCCCGGTGGCCGCCTAACAAGACTGGGCTCTAAGGATTAAGATCCATTCCGTTCTATCCCTGGAGGGTCGTCGCCACCCTTCGGGGCAATCTGCTGGATCTCCATGGCTCGAATCCACCAGAAGAACCGACCCGGAGATCCAGATTTCCAGACGCCTCTGAGGACCGCAAGAGGCAGGATCCCACCCTCCAGAGACGCCTCATCTCCCTTGGGCCACTTCCCCTTTCTTCTCGCCGCTTCTTTCCCCCACTTCTTCCTTCGCCTCTTTTCCAGTCCTCTGCCTTCCCTTGGCAGTTTGTTTCCAAAGCTCTTGTCCAAGGGAACCCAAAGTTGCCAAGCTGGAGGGTAAGCAAGTAGCAGCGACGCTTCTTCCTCGTCCGATGGAGCTCCAGTCGGCCGCTTGGCTAGCTAAACACCCACTGCCTGCTTGCCAAGGCGGCTTTGGAAAGGCGAACAGGTAGCGCTCTGAGCGGGACAAACGCCCCGCGAGGAACGCTGGGAGTTGTAGTCACCCTCGCCGGACTGTTGGATGCCTCCCTAGCGCTGGAGCTTCCTCCAAACGCTTTGCTGTAATTCGCATTTAGTGTGCTAGTGGAGCCATGTTTTAGGAGTCTTTTCTTTCCTTATTAGGAACTCTTCAGGATCTGAAGGGAAAAAAGGACGCAGTTAAGAAATTCTACTCTCCACCCCCCCCCTTTTTTTTTAGGATAGAGCAAAAATACATCTCCAAACGTTTTATTTCTTGCTCCAAATATATATTCTCCGGCAAGAGATTTCCCTTTCCCCCTGATTCATTTTATTTTCACAGCTGCATGATGAGAAGGAGATATTCAAGAAGACCAGTCAAAGTGATTCCCCTGTCCTTTTGCTTTTTTGGTGACTAACCAAAGGCATGGGGGAAGGGAAGGATGAGTGGTGGCAGAAGTGGAGAGAGTCAATTCCAATAACTGGGAAGAGAACAGGAGACTCTATGGAGCACTTGTGATCCATCAGCCCAGGAGGTGCCTATCTCACTCCTGCTCTCATTCCGGCTCCATAAATGGCAGAGTAGTAAGATCCTTCACAGTATTTGACATTCTCCCACCAATTGTACTATCCAGTATTTTCTGTGGAGAAAACTGTGATGCTGAAGATAGGGCACTGTTCATACTGTTCATCTGAGACTTTATACGTCTGATTGAGCTACCCCTCTGAAACAATGGAGTCCACTGAAACTAGTCAAACAGAAGGGAAGTCTCCATTGACATGAAACTGATAGGTTATTATGGCAGAACTAAGGACATCACAGACACGAAGCCATATATCCAACTTGTTGGTCCTTTTTTGTTGGGACACTAAGCACAATCATTCTGCCCTGCAGGAAGATGTTCATGCTCAGCTCCTTTAAGTTAAGAACACCAACAACAAACAGAAGGAGCCTGAACAAGTAGACAAAAGTATTTCACAGAGATAATGTTTGCTAGGAAAATTTGGGAATGAATCATACATCTATAGCAAAGAGTTTTGAAAACAATCAACATTGTTCCCTGTTCCATAAATTAATCATTTGCATAGAAAGGAAAATTAATATCAAGCTCATATCTGTTATGTTCTCTACTTTTTAAATCTACGGTAAACATATAAAAGACAAGTACCACTCATTCATAACAAAATCTCCAGAACCGTAAAGCCTACATACTTGAAATTTAGCAAGTATGTTCCTCTTGGCTGCTAGGTGCTCGCTAAGAAACGTTTTTTTCAAAATGACCATCAGATCATTAGTTTTTTCTTATACAGTAATTAACATGTTCTGATGCTAAGGAGTTCTACTCCCACTCCCCACGTGAAAAGAACTTGCTTCCAACTGCCAGTTGCCTTATATTAACATGCTCTGATGCTGAGTTAGACATTCTACTCCCCCTCCCAACCTAAAAAGAACTCTGTTCCAACTGCCAGTTGCCTCACATTCCATTACCTCAGTTCAAACTGGCAGATGTTCCACTCCTTCACTCAGGAGCGGTCTGGGGCTCCTTACAGTATTAAACGTCGGTACCTCACCAAAATGTCTATGCCTTCCACCTATGGAACTGCTTCTGGACTCAAGGCAGCGGGAGCGATATTCCCTTATGTGTTTCAATCACAGACCACCACTGAGCCAACAGATTGAACTGGAGTGAACCAGATTTCTCCTGCATTGCCTGATCACAGCGAAGCATGGGTGTCCAGCTAGTGCTTCTGTATGTTGAGAGATGAAGAGAAAGTCCATAAAATGAAGAAATCAGAGTTTTGGACAAGGACTAACTAAGCTCTGTATTTCATTATTTTACCACCACTACTCTTAGCCTATCCTATTTGCATAGGATAGCTAACTTGCTGCTGGAGTTAAGGTAAATATAAACAGATCCAATAGTTGGAGCTATTTCCTCCAGGTATCTTGAATAACTATTTTCTTAATTGGCAATAATCTATTTTTTTTGCAAAGGGGTGTGTGCATGTGTTTTTACTGGATTTAAGCATTGGCTATCCCAGACCTGAAATTTGAAGTGGTAGGCCCATTTAATCATGAGTCATGGTGCTGCAATGATTAGAGTACAATACTGCAGGCTACTTCTGCTGACTGCTGGCTGCCTACAGTTTGGCAGTTCAAATCTAACCAGGCTCAAAGTTGACTCAGCCTCCCATCCTTCCGAGGTGGGTAAAATGAGGAGCCAGAGTGTTGGGGCAATATATTGACTATGTAAATTGCTTAGAGAGGGCTGTAAAGCTTGTAAAGCGGTATATAAGTCTAAGTGCTATTGCTATTTTGTTCAGTTCTAGGCATAGATCTGGTTAGATTTTGGCCTGAGGTACAGTGTCAGCTTTTGAACCATTTCTTCCATCTTTATCATTTTTATATGACAATAGCAGGGGGTAATGTTTAATCTGTTGGTTTTCTTTTGCTCCAGCTGTAATAAAAGAAGGCACAAAAGGACTACCGTCATCTTGGTTTCTTTTTGCCATATTAGATGGACTTCTGCTGCCTTGCTGATCGGTGGACACTTGTCATTTGCTTTACAAATGCAAATAAAGATTATTGGTGGGTTTTGAAACAGCTATTTGCTGCAGGGTAATATAAACCCCATTGGTGCAAAAGGAATTGAAAAGAAACCAAGGAATGAGCATACGTTTTCATGCTAGACATGCTTCTATAGACAGATGAAACTGATGTAATACTTTAGACATTTAGCCATAGACATATATTAGATTAACATATGCCTTTTCTAAGATGGGGCCACTTCGGAATTCTGGCTGCTTTTCACTCATAATTGAAGCATCTATTAAAAACACTTCTACAGAGAGCTATGGAGATAACAGACAGTGTATCGTGGAGAAATACCCACTAGGATTGAAACATGCATAATTTAGCATACAGGATATACTTTTTAAAAATTTATGCAAATAAACCTGTTCCATCAGCTTAGAGAACAGCGGAAGAAAAAAAAAAACCTTTTCATTACTTGTCCTGGAAGATCCGCAGCTGTTAATTCTTCCAGTATTCACATTTCTAAGAGAGAAACAAGATTATTCCATCCCTTTAGTTAAGGTTCAGCTGTTTGTAAACTTATTTTAGCTGCCATCTAGTGGTGGCCATTTCCAGCAAGGTGCAGAACATAAGGACAATGGAGACAGGTGAAACTCTTCCATGTTAATTATCCCTTGCTGTCTTATTACCTATCTTGCTGTCTGGTCTCTTCTCAACCCATTTGGCTCCAAAGCTCCCCACCATCTTATCCAGCCCCCTTTCCTTATGTGTTATGGGTTTTTTTTTTAAGTTACAAGAGAAAAATGTAGAGACTTTGAAATTATTTATTGATAGTTAGTACCTGAACTCCATATTAAATAGGAACATCAGTTATCTGTTTGCAGTCTTCCCTATTATCACATGGAATCAGGAAGAAAGGTGAATGAATTTTCTCTAGTGATACTAGTTTTTAACGGGAGAAATTGCAAATAGCTGTAAAATTACAGTGGCTCCCTGAAATAAATTGGTTTATCTTAATTGTTCTAATATTTGTAATTCACTTGTTAAAAAACTACAAGAGTGGCTTACAGTACACTTAAACAATATTGATAGATGATATGTCATCAAGTTGGTTTTGATTCTTAGTAATTCTGTAGGTATTTTCCCCCCAGTGTATCTGTCCTCTAATTTGGCCTTTTAAATCTTCCAATCACTGCTGTAATGTAGTCTGTTTACCTTGTTGCTGGTTGTCCTCTTTTACTCTTTCCTTCCATCTTTTCTACCATTAGAGTCCTCTCCAGACAGCTGATTTTTCGCAAAATGTATCTGAAGTAGGGTAATTTTGAGCTTAGTCATTTGTGTCTCTGGTGAGAATTTTGGAACGATTGCATTATGATCTATTTGTTTGTTTTCTTGGCTGTCCGTGATATTCTTAAGAATCTTCTCTAATGCCAGGGTTCAAAAGCATCAGCATTCTTGCCATCCTTCTTTTTCCATGGTCCAATTTTCTCTTCCATTGAGTGTCGCAGGGAATGCCACTGCTGGCATGATTATGATCTCATGAAACAATATCAAAATGATTAAAAAGCAATAGTTTTGTGCACAGCATTGAGACAGGAGCTAGTAGCAGGAAGTAGCTAGTAGCTGGGAAATAACTGCAGAAGAATTGGTATTGCCTTCACGTCCAAGTTACTGCTTCTCAAGGATGGTTAGACGGAGTTTTAACAAGGTTCTTCTTTAGACACCAACGTCTGTAGAAGTAAAAAACAAATATCACAGAGATGAAATTTAACATAGCAATTATTTAACATGGAGAACAACACAGATCTTTTTGTGTTCCCTTCAGTAGCTCAAACAATTGTGTGCTGATGCAAAAGCAAGAAAGGGGAATAGCCTCGCTTTGTAGACCATTCAAAAGAGGGGGGAAAACCTTTTGAATAGCCTAAATGTGTTCTGCAGAATCTCAGGGCTCCACAGAAGCTTGAAGGGATTCTATGAAAGACCACAAGAGAAAAGCCATGGTGAAATGCAACCACTTGCCTATCTCTGCATCTTTGTCTCTCAGTCAGGGGCCTTTGTTTTTTTGTTTTGTTTGTTTTTTTAAGTTTTCTGTTGAAAAAAACTTTGTACTGAAGCAAACCTTGATTAGAAAGAATTCAGTCATAAAGGTTTGGAGGCAAATGCTGACCTTCTATTGTCAAAAGATCATAGAGAGATGGTAACTAGCTAAGAAAACAAAATCCTCCCCTTGACATAATCAGTAGCAGGTTTGGTAATAATGGTGTTTACTTTCTAAATTTTGCAAGGTAGTTGATGGTAGATAGTGGATTCCATTTGTTTAAAAATATGTAGAAATGTTTTTTTTTAAAAAAATAGTTTTAATATTATTTTTTTAAAAAAATCTCAGCATAGTTTCAGTAGGACAGAGCAGGGCAGAGCTTTTAGTCTTTGAAGAGCAAAAGTTTCCATTTCAGCACTTCCCAGATTATGCAGGCCCTCAAATGATCCTAATTTCTAATTCAAATCCCCACAAATGAAAATGTTCTGGTCTCAGTACTGACCATTGATAGTTCTGGTGGCAGGGAGTTCCGCAAGATGGATTTTTTTAAAATTTGGGATGGAAATTTTTGGTGAGCTTCTTTAGAAGAGAAAAAGTTCCTGAAATATTGATGTGAAACCAATAATATTTCATGGAGCTAAAAGTAACACTGTAATCAGCAAAGCTGATAGAGGAGAAGTGATTAACTGATCCAACAGGAATGTCCATAAAGAAACTCACATAGAGAGCACTAAAATGATTAGCTTCAAGATGACCTCATGAATGACCAGCCCAGCTCTCACTTGTTTTAAAAAGGAATGAAGAATCTTTTCGGCTATTATTGCTGCCTGAGTATTCTTAAGAAGGTAAAGTTCTAGGGGCATTCCTCTTTCTTTAAAAAAACTATTCATCTCAGTTGCTCAGTGGCTAAGGCACTAAGCTTGTCGATTAGAAAGATCGGCTGTTCGGTGGTTCGAATTCCTAGTGCCGCATAACAGAGTGAGCTCCTGTTACTTGTCCCAGCTTTTGCCAACCTAGCAGTTCGAAAGCATGTAAAATGCAAGTAGAAAAATAGGGACCACCTTTGGTGGGAAGGTAACAGGGTTCCTCCACCTTCAGCGTTTAATCATGACCATGGAAATGTCTTCGGACAGCACTGGCTCTTTGGCTTTGAAACTGAGGTGAACACCGCCCCCTAGAGCCAGAAACAAATAGCACACATGAGCGGGGGAACCTTTACCTTTACCTAACACAAAGTAAGTAAAGTAAAAAGAGGAAAGGTTAAAAGAAAAAGTCTGAAAAGTAATACGGATAGAAATAAAATGACTATAAACAACTTCCGATCTTTACAGCACTTGCTAGCAAAGCTATGGTCTCCCACGGCTCCTTAAAATTACATATGATTCCCTTGTTCTCATATTCAGTCTTTTTAAATCAGCAAATCTATAAATCAAGAATTCATTTTTTTCCCATTTTGAGCAAAAAAAAAAAAATCCATAAGAGGCTTCCAGTCTGTTATGAAAGTACTTATTCCTGATCAAACAGGTCAATTTTGCTATTCCTGCAAATTCCATCCATTTCACAATCCACTTCTCAATTGTGAATATTTTTTGCAACTTTCCTTCTCTATGCATATAATAAATTCTAGGAGTATTCCTGATAATGTTGGATTGTTAGATTTGGACGCTGTTATGACTTTTCAGAAGTCTGATTTGTCCATATCTCGAACCGGGCAACCATGTGATTTAGAGCAAGCCAAGAGTTTGGTTTTTACACTAATTGCAAACCAGTGCAGACTGCCTGATTTGCATACACCAAGATATGCAAAACAGTAACTTTTTCTCTCTCTCGATAAAAGGCTGTTCATTAAGTAGCATAGAGGAACCACAGTTTATTACCCCCCCAATAAAACATTCAAGTCATTATTTTCATCATCCTCAAATTGCACCCTTGGGCATCCGCTGGGATACTCTGTACAAAGTTCTATTCTGATTAGCATATTTTAAAGTAGGAGAAAAAAAAGGTGGCTTCATAAGAGAAGAGGGGAAAAAAGAAATGCAATATATTATTAGACAAAACATGGTAGAATGGGGGTACTCTGGGAGCTCTGTTGCTACTTGTCGAGAAGCAATATGTACAGGTAGTCCTCAATTTATAACAGTTCATTTAGTGACGGCTTGAAGTTAACAACGGCACGGAAAAAAGTGACTCATGACCGTTTTTCACACGACCATTGCAGCATCTCCCTGGTCACATGATAAAAATTCAGACCCTTGGCAATTGACTCATATTTATGACAGTTGCAGTAGCCCCGAGTCAGGGGATTACGTTTTGAAACCTTCTGACAAGCAAAGGCAACGGGGAAGCCAGATTCACTTAACAACTGTGTTGCTACCCCAACAATGGCAGTGGTTCACCTAACAAATATGGCAAGAAAGGTTGTAAAATTGGGCAGACTTCACTTAACAAATGTCTCCCTTAGCGGCAGAAATTTTGGGTTCCATTGTCATTGTAAGTTGAGAACTATATGTAATGCAGTGTATAATGTGATTTATAAAGTCACAGACCTTCTTCTCCTTCTCCTCTCCTCCCTTCTTCCTCCATCTTCCCCTTTCCTCCACCTCCCTTCTTCTTCTTCCTCCTCCTCCTCTTCTTCCCCTCTTCTTCCTCCTTTCCCTCTCCCCCTCTTTCTCCCTCTTCCCTTCTTCCTCCTCCTCCCTTCTTCTTCTTCTTCCTCCTCCTCCTCTTCTTCCACTCTTCTTCCTCCTTCTTTCCCTCTCCTCCTCCCCCCTCCTCCCACTTCTTCCTCCCCCTCCTCTTCCTCTCTTTTTCCTCCTCCCCCTCCCTCCCCTCCTCTTCCTCCCCCTTCCCTTCCTCCTCCTCCCTTCTTTCTCCTTCTTCCTCCTTCTTCCTCCTTCTTCCTCCTTCCTCCTCCTCCTCCTCCTCCTCCTCCTCCTCCTCCTCCTCCTCCTCCTCCTCCTCCTCCTCCTCCTCCTCCTCCTCCTCCTCCTCCTCCTCCTCCCTTCTTCCTCATTCTTCTTCCTTATTCCCAAATGCAATAAATGCAGAGCACACAAACCCAGCAAATATTACAGACGGTTTCTGGGAACGGTCACATTATAGATTTAAACTGGTTGAATAGTCATTCCATGTCCCAAGGGAATCTGAAAGGATTGCGCCGAGTAAAGGGCAGGGATTTTATAACAGTTATTTCTTAGGATTATTGGGTGCTTACGATTCATGCGCCTCTTTGTGGGATGCTATGACATTTAAACTACTGCAAAACTGATAGAGTCTTGAAAGGCAGATCAGCTCCCACAATGCTCTGAATTAAAGGAGAGGCTGTCATAATTTACAGCAGATCATTAGTGTCACTCCATTTCCATTCAAATAAACTCAAGTCAACTGTGAAAAGTGTGACAGAACTTTTTATTTATGCTTATTTATTCTCTTAGCAGTCCAAAGAGAAACCTACCACTCTATTTTAGGGAGGAGATGTAATTATATTGTTTCTTTTAACGTTTTTTTGATTAGAGACCAAAAATAAAAATACTCCCTGTTTTGATGAGTCCTTAGAAACGTATCTCCAAAAACTCAAATGCCATTTTGTGACCTTAGTCTAATACTGGTAGTCGTCAACTTATGGCAGTTTGTTTAGTGACCTTTCATGGTTACAAAAGGTGACTTATGACCGTTTTTCACACTTATGACCATTGCCGCATGCCCATGATCATGTGATCAAAATTCAGATGCTTAGCAACTGATTCATATTTACGATGGTTGCAGTGTCCTGGGGTCACATGAATACCTTTTGCAGCCTTCTGACAAGCAAAGTCAATGAGGAAGCCAGATTCATTCAACAACCATGTTACTCACTTAAATACTTCAGTAATTCACTGAATTATCATAGCTAATATTTTATTGTGGTGGCTCAGTGGCTAAGACTTTGAGCTTGTCGATCAGAAAGGTCGGCAGTTCGGCGGTTCGAATCCCTAGCGCCGCATAATGGAGTGAGCTCCTGTGGCTACTGCCAACCTAGCAGTTCAAAAGCATGTAGAAAAATAGGAACCACCTTTGGTGGGAAGGTAACAGCATTCCGTGCCCCTTCGGCATTTAATCATGCCAGCCACATGATCATGGAGACGTCTTTGGACAGTGCTGGCTCTCTGGCTTTGAAATGGAGATGAGCACCGCCCCCTAGAGTCGGGAACGACTAGCACATGTATGCGAAGGGAACCTTTACCTTTACTTTATGGTGCAACCTGTTGGGTAGAGCACTAAAACTGCCTTTTTCAGAGCTTTCTTGTTTCATTTCCTGTTTCAAGACAGTTTTCTCTACTACCATCTATCTCTAAGGCAAAGGTCACCAACTCCCTGCTATGCCCCACTACCGGGTTGCAGCTTATTTGGAACTGGCCACACAGAAGCCGGAAAGGTTTGGGACAGCTCCTTAGTACAGTGGGAAAGTTAGAGTTATTTGGGAGAGTTAGAGTTCCAACTCCTTCTAGCAATTAACTGGGTTATAAGTGAAAAAAGTAAAATAATTACTACCGTACCTCTTCCTGGCCACATAGCATTGAGGCATTGACCAGTTATATCAGTCCTCCCCTTCGCCCTTACTCCAGCAATAGATCAATCTCACAAGAGGTAAAGGATAATCAAACTTTACTAAAATATATATTTTAATTTTTTTAAAAAAAAATCTGTTATAAAATAGAAAGCTATTAAAAACACTTTTGAACAATATAAAAGTTGTAAATATGCATGGTTGCAGGGGATAGCTTAAACAGTTCCCAAGTTACACGATACAGCAGTTGGCAAATTGGTTAAACTGAAAAATGTAAACCGGCACAAGAGGGTGTGCTGGTTCTGTAATAAATGGCTCTGCTATTATGCTTACTTGCACAGTCAGTCAAATGGTTAGCCTGGATGTGGCATTTTTGTCCACCTAGACAGCCCTTCTCAAGGATCTTCCCAAGGACAGGCAGATGTTGTTGTTTTGTGGCATTAAAGCTTACATCGTCACACATTGCAGGATGTCAGCAGTTCCAAGTAAAGCTCTTTTTTGCAATATCAGGGGTGTCAAACTCAAGGACCACATCCAGCTCGTGGGGTGCTTAGATCTGGCCTGCAGGGTTGCCCTGGAAACAGCAAAGGATCGGTCTGTAGTGCCACTGCCAGTGAAAACTGAACTCGGGAGGGCTGTGTGTGCCCCTGATGCGGCCCTCAATGAAATAGAGTTTGACACCCCTGTGCAATATTATTAAATATCATTTGATTAAAAAGGATGTTACCAGAAAAAATATTCACAGCCAACATTCAGTTTCTTATACAAAAGAAAAAAAAATAGACTTAAGCATTTACAGGTTTTCCTCAACACGCGACCACAACTGAGCCCAACATTTCTGTTGCTAAGTGAGACAGTTGTTAAGTGAATTTTGCCCCATTTTACGACCTTCCTTGCCACAGTGGTTAAGTGAATCACTGGAGTTATTAGAAAAAGGGCTGCTAAGCGAATCTGGCTTTCCCATTGACTTGGCTTGTGAAAATACCACAAAAAGTGATCACATGACCCTGGGACACCGCAACGGTCATAAACACGAACCAGATGCCCAGCATCCAAATTATGATCATGTGACCATGGGGATGCTGCAATGGTCCTAAGTGTGAAAATTGGTCATAAGTCACTTTTTAATGTGACATAACTTTGAACAGTCACTAAGTGAACTGTTGTTAAATCGAGGACTACCTGTACTGAAATATAAAGATAAATATCAAAAATTCTTCCTTGTTTGTGCAGAAACCCGAATCAAGGAGAAAATGTGTTTTGAACGAGCTTGTCTGGCTGGTAAGTTTTGCAAGTCAGGTTTTTAAGGGTAGTTTTCATAACTGCTTGATTACCAAAGTTATTTGGGAGTTTATAATCAAAATAAGCTTTAAATCATGACATTAAAAACAGTTAAAATATAATTAAAACCAATAAAAACATGTAAAACTAATTAAGAATTAACCAGTAGTTGAAGCTTGTTCACAAGTATGTTTTTCAGGAAGTTTCAAATACAGGCAGCTAATAAAGAAGTTAAGCTTCTTAAGTCAACAGTGAGCACATTTTCAAGGATCTAACATCTTTTCATTTCCCTAAATCCAGAAATCTAAAGGCCAGCAAGGAATAGGTCATGAGGCTTTCTTTCCTGTGTTTTTAAACGTTAGCATTCATTTTACACTTTATATACAACCCTGAGCTAAATTTTTACCTTTTTTCTTTTCTTTTGCCAAATCTTCAGCCAGGTGAAATCTAGCAATCCAGTTCAAGGTCTTTTTTTCTTCTTGTTGTTGTTCTTTTAACAATTGGGAGACTTCCTGTGGCAAAATATAGTCTGGTTTGATTTTACACAACTTGTGGGGTGGGGAATAACCTTGAGTTCTGAACTGAGATATAGTTCATACTCTTTCAGGGACTGTTAGTCTTATTTACAAATAAGAGTTCTTAGCCTGCTGCCTATCAATCATCTGTCTGGGGAATTCTGGGAGTTGAAGTCCGGACATCTTCAAGTTGCCAAGGTTGAGAAACACTGCTATAGAGGATCCTTCTATTCCTCACTATCCTGTCAGAGCTGAAGAAACTTCTTGGACATCTTCAAGAGAAAAAAGAAGAAAGTCCAGTTGCCTCCTGAAAAAGCACCTTTGGGACTTTACATGGCTTCTGATATGCAAAGCCAATGAAGAAGCTGGCGGAAAGCCACAAGTCATGGTTATACGATGTCACACTTAATGATCTGCGATGATTTTCTTGGCAACCATAGTGGAACCGATGAACTGTTATTGTAAGTTGAGGGCAGTCACATAATTTTTCACTTTATGACCACATTGCTGAGGAACAGAGTTGCCAGGCCCAAGTAAGTGAGGACTACCTGTATTGAGCTTTGCAAGCCAAGATTTTTGGCAGTACAATGATGCTCCAATGCTAATGGCAATTCTCAGAGCCCCTGCCAAACCTACCCACAACTTGCATGTAAAAAAAATATTGGAGTAAGAACATTACAGACAGTCCTCTTCTTATGACCATAAGGGAGCTTACCCATCACAATGATATGTAATGAGGGTTGTCAAACAGATCGAACATGTGACCCATCTGCTTTTTAAAGCGCTTTTTTGTGGCAATTGTTAAATGAAACAATGCTTTGCTTTGGGCATGGTTTTGTTGAAAATAGGAAGTAAATTGGCAAAAGCATTAAAAAAAGGTAATGACGTGACTGTGGGCTGCTGTGGGCTGCTGCAAACAGTGTTACAGGCAGCTCTATTGCCAAGTGCCTGGACTTTGGTCATGTGACTTTTGGGGGGGGATACCATTGGAACTTTGAATCTGGGTTTTATAAGTAGCCCAGGAGTGGGCCTCAAAATTTTTAGCAAAGGGTTCTTTGCCTGGTTTCTGGGTGGGCGTGGCATGGTGGACGTGGCCTATCAGCCTCCTGCACCATGAAGTGGGGGCACTTTTGCCCTTCCTGGCCTCTGGAGGTTTTTTTTGAGCCTTCCGGAGGGTGAAAATGGCCTCTCTAGGCTCCAGAGCCCCCTGAAGACAGAAACAGGACCGTTTCCGTCCTTCCTGAACTTCTGGTAGGCCCATTTTTTCACCTTCCCTGAGCCTCCGCTCACACCCTGCACTTACCTGCATCCAAAACGGGCTGTGTGGGGACTCATGGGAGGGGAGGTGTGGGCGGGGCCAGCCAGGAGTGGGATTTGGGGGTTCTCCGAACTGCACAGAATCTTAGCTAGAGGTTCTCCCGAACCCCTGCAAACCCCCAGCCGCCCACCCCTGAAGTAGCCCCAAGACCATTCCATTAATGGTCGCTGAGCAGCCAGTTCTAAGTTGAGCACTATGTCTTGCATTTAATTCACTTGATATAAATTGAGTTAATATTAACTTTAATTTTTGTTTTGCCTCCACCATTTTTTTGGAGTGTAATTCCCCAGCATGCTATTCCAACCCCTTTGCCCCCCAAATGCTGTGCACCCCTGCTTTATGGCTTAGCATAATGACTACATTCTACCAATAATTTTTTACTTGGGAAACCACACGTTAGTGCAGTGTGCAATCCATGCCGATGATACTTTTTAATGGGAAAAAGAACACAGCAGAGTTTGAGTGCTGAAGTGTAATACAACCCACAGATAGGAGATGAAGCTCCTTTTTACATCTCATTTTCAGAACAGTTCACACCTAATATTAGCTAGTCACCGCAAATACATTTCTCTCTCTCTCTCTCTCTCTCTCTCTCTCTCTCTCTCTCCCTCCCTCCCTCCCTCCCTCCCTCCCTCCCCCTCCCCCCTCCCTCCCTCCCTAAATCCATCTTCTAAGTTATTTGGACTGCAAAAGGTGTTTAGTTGAAATGGAATGGATTTCTAAACACCTTTAATAGTCGCTAAGAAGCCCCTTTTGTATATCCAGGATAATGAAAGAAAATTAGCTTTTTGAGCTTTAATCATTTTAGGTAGTCTAATCAGATAGGGGTTTAATTGGTTCATTGTTGGGATGGGTTCAAAAGACCATAGATTGATTTTTATTGCTGCTAGGATATTTTGACATGTATGAAATTGTTTTCCTTCTGGAGCGTTACAGAATGTGGTAGAGAAAATATCCATTTCTCCCCCAAAAAGAATGGAAACAATTGGAGGTAGATGAAATAAGGCATCTTTTATTGGCTTGCACAACCACAATCCTGTCCAAAAGAATACAAAAGAGCCCCAAACATGGCAAGGTTACAGGTTATATACCTTGGGGTTGTTATGTAGGAATGATAAAATACTGTAAACCATACAATGACTTCTAGAACTAGAATGTAGCATGGGGATGACAGGATGGGATGACCTTATGATGATTCTCTCAACTAATGGGACTCTGCTCTCACCTTCATTATAGAAACTAACACCATGTACCATAAACAATGGTATTTATTAGGTCCATAAATTACCTCCCGTGAAATTATTTTCTTTCGGGCATGAATATGGTAGGGAAAATATCCACCTAAATAAAGAACTGAAGCAATTGGAGATAAAGAAAAAGCCAGGGTTGTTTTCTATTATCTACCTCTTTTCTCTCCAAGGTCATCACACAGTTACAGTGTGCCTACTCTTTTATTCACATGCTTCTACTCATATCACATATAAATAATCATACATGATATTAACCCTCTATAGTTGCTCTGTAGTTGCTCCTGGGGTGGAAAGCTATGGCAAATCTAGACAGCATACTAAAAAGCAGAAACATCACCCTGCCAACAAAAGTGCGTATAGTCAAGGCTGTGGTTTTTCCATTTGCAATGTATGGCTCTGAAGGTTGGACCATAAGAAAGGCTGAGTGCCAAAGAATTGAGGTCTTTGAACTATGGTGCTGGAGAAGACTCCTGTGAGTCCCTTGGACTGCAAGGCGATCAAATCAGTCAGTCCTAGATGAGATCAACCCTGACTGCTCTTTAGAAGGTCAGATTCTGAAGAAGAAACTCAAATACTTTGGCCACTTAATGAGAAGGAAGGACTCACTGGAGAAGAGCCTAATGCTGGGAAAGATTGAGGGCAAAAGAAGAAGGGGACGACAGAGAATGAGGTGGCTGGATGGAGTCACCAAAGCATTAGGTGTGAGCTTAAATGGAGTAAGGCCTGGAGGAACGTTGTCCATGGAGCTGTGATGGATCGGACACGACTTTGCAACTAACAACAAGTTGCTATTATGGAGAATGCAAAAAAAAAGAAAAGAAAGAAAGAAAAAAGAACCCATTAATGCATTTAATGGAGAACAGTAGTCTGCCCAAGTTACCAATTTCATTGTATTTAAGTACAATGACATATAAAGATTATACTTATACTTATATAAATTTCTATTTCTTGTTGCCTATACGGTTGCTTTGGTTACATGTAAATTTATTCATACTTAAACAGATAATGTGCCCACTTAGCAGTTCCCTGTAGCATGTGATAGCCCTTAGTCAGCCTTAGCTGGTCTTGAAAAGCTAAAAAGAGTCAAAATAGCACTTGGATGGTAAAACAGCTGGAACCATCCAAAGCAGTAGGATGAATGAGGAAGCC
The DNA here is from genome assembly GCF_964273705.1 of Natrix helvetica. NCBI lineage: Eukaryota > Metazoa > Chordata > Lepidosauria > Squamata > Natricidae > Natrix > Natrix helvetica. The sequence continues at coordinate 94,927,315 of NC_138552.1, forward strand.
AAACATTCATCTTGGAAGATGTCTCTTGGCAAATTACATGGATATTTTGGCCAAGAAAATTACATAGATGTGACTCTAAAGTCACCAAGGGTTGAGCTTGATGTGAGGGAGGATTTATTTTATATTAAGTGCAGCAGGAATGGCTTCTGAGTAAACATTTATTGCCAGGAAGTTGGAAATAAAATATGAGCCGCCCCAAGCTAAAAACAGTCCAAGCCTTAAATTGAAACAATAGCCAATCAAATAACAATCCAAGGACCTGATCTGCAATTGGGTCAGCACATTGATTAAATTAAAAAACGTTGAGTTCATTGATATTTCTTTAGGTTGCAAAGTGATACATAAAATTAGCTGTTAATTGATGCCAAACGTAATTGCAGGATATAGTTTTGAGAAAAGCAAGGCTTTTCTGTCATCATGTATTAATAAATCTACCAGCCTGCCTGCAAATTAAAAATTTAGAGCAATACATTTATTCGGAAAATGTTTCCCAGTCACATTGGTCCATTAAACCAAAATTCGGAATATGGAACAGGGCAATGGTTTTGTTTTGTTTCGCTTGATTAAAAAGTTATGAAATAGTCAGCAAGCTTTGCAGGGTTTTCGTTTAGGGTGTTTATTTTAAGTATTTTAAGTTTAGGACCTGGTGTTGTGGTCTTAACTTTCTTCTCTCAAAAACCCTCCAGTTTTCTGAAAAATTGGTCCCCCTTCCTTCCTTGTAAATTATAATTGCTATTATCTATCCCCTTGGAGAATGACTTTATCTGGCATGTGACAGAGATAGCCTGTAGCCTTCATTTTAAAGAAAAAGAAAAAAAAAGATGAAAGTAACATGTAACTTCTATGGCAACATCATCTCATCCTTGTAGCTTCAAGGCATGTACCGTAGTTAGGAAAAGCAGTTCCCACTTTCTTTGGGGGAGAGGTGAATTACTAGCACAAGTTTGTAATCCGTTGTATAAAAAGATAAGAAAAAGTACAGGTGAAGCTTCCTTTTTAATTGTTATTAGTTCCCTGCAAAAAGAAAAAAACTTATGAGAGAAATAAAAATTGAGTGGTATTCAAAATCACAGATTGCATTCTTTTTTACAAAGGATCTCCCATAAGAATTAATTAATTAATGTGTGTGCATGTGGAGATAGATAGATAGATAAAGAGAGAGTGCCTAGGATAGTGTTGGCGAAACTTTTTGGCACTGAGTGTTGAAATGGGGGCACATGCGTGTGGGGGATTGCCAGAAACCAGAAGAGTAGCTGTATGGTGCACTTCCAGTTTCTGGCATGCTCATGCGCGCCAGTCACCTGGTCTTCCAGTTTCTGACATGCATGCGTGTGCGAAGACTAGCTGGCTGGCGCATCAGGGAGCTGCTCTTCTGGTTTCCGGCACTTCTGCGCATGCGGTGTGCCGGAACCCAGAAGACAAACTGGTGATGGCTGGCATGCCCGGAGAGATGATTCTGTGTGCTACTTCTGGCATGTGTAAGCCATAGGTTTACCATTACGGGCTTAGGATAATCCAGACATGCTCCTTTTTGAGAGCTCTCTGAAAGGTGTCATTTTGCATAGATCACATAAGAAGTAACATAAAAACATAACCTATTAAGACAATAAAATAACCTGAAATAGAAGCATACAAACAGCAAAAACTAAGCTTTGTACAGTGCTAACCTGACATTTATCAAATTTATATAGTTGCCCATCTCACAAACAAGTGGTTATTTAACTAGTACTACCCAAAGAACATTTTCTTAAATCAGAGATTCTTTTCAGATTCAGTATTACCTGTATTCATGCAATGCTGTTGGTTTTACTAAACGATTGGTGAGGAAGAATTGTGTACCTCTTTCTCTTGGGTACATGGAACGTAGAATTCTGTTTGATTCTATATTTTCATATAATGGTTCAGGAAATGGGGCATAATTAAACAAGCATTTGTTTTATTCAACAAAGGGTCAAATAGGGAAAATCTTTCATTTCGCCTTGTCCTCTGGTGAGAAACCTCTGTTGGGTAGGGCATCTTTCTCATCTTCAATCCAATTAACCTTGAGAAACTTTGAAACGGTCTCATCACCATCTGTCATAAAGAAGACTTTTCAGCATTGATGGTCTCATTTTTGGCAGGACTCCTGAACCCTGATCCTTGAGGGTTTCACTCTTGGCAGAAGATAAAGCATTCCAAGATAGGCTTGTCCTCATTGTCCTTGGGATATGGAGCCTTTACAAGCTGGTCAAAAACCTCCCCTAAGATGTAACTTTTGATGCAGACCTAACTGGAAGGTATCACATCTTTCCTGGCTTTGAAGAGATTCATTCACCATAATCTCTCTGGGAGTTCTCTGAATGTCCTGTTTTTAAATATTTTAATCACTGTATTGTGTTAATATTCTCTGCAGCATTGGGTTATCAGCATACCTATATATCAGTGATGGCAAACCTATGGCACACGTGCCACAGGCGGCACGTGGAGCCATTTGTCAGGGCACGCGAGGCGCTGCCCTGTCAGCTGGCCAGCACACATGCGCGCACTAGCCAGCTGAGTTCACCTAAAAAAAAAAAGCTATTTTTCGCCTTCCCCAGGCTCCAGAGGCTTTATAGGAGCCTGGGGAGGGCGAAAAGAGCCTCCCCCGCCGCCCCGGAGGCTTCAGGGACTGTCCCTGAAGCCTTCGGAACGCTTAAAACCACCCTCCGAGCAAATCGGAAGTGACTTCCAGGTTGCTTGGAGGGTCGTTTTAAGCATTCTGAAGGCTTCAGGGACCGTCCGGAGGCTTCCCTGATGCCTTCGGAGAGCTTAAAACGACCCTCCGAGCAAACTGAAGGCTTCAGGGAAGCCTCCAGACAGTCCCTGAAGCCTCCGGAGGGCCTCCGGGGGGGGGGGAGGCTCTTTACACCCTCCCCAGGCTCCTATAAAGCATCTGGAGCCTGGGGAGGGCGAAAAAAGCATGTAAAATGGGGGGGGGGTCGCGCATTGTGCACGCATGCACACTGGGGGGGGGGTCGCACGTTGCATTATGGGTGTGGCACGCCCCCACATGACCCCCCCTGTGCTCCCCCCACTTGTGGCACACGAGCCAAAAAAGGTTCGCCATCGCTGCTATATATTATCTGGTTGCAATATCATATTATGTGATTCTGTGGTTATTTTACACAGATAAAATGGAACAAAACTTTAAGTATTCATATTGAGGTCATCATTGCTTCCCAATCTAAAGGAATCCAGAAGCTGTGACCCAATGCTGGGAACAGAATAATTCAACTTGCTTTTGGGATTTTTGGAGATTCCAGGTTGAAACCTGAGGCTAGGATTTCCAACCTATCCTCCATCAATTTTTAGAGTTCTATCTTCAACTTTTCAGAACAGAAAACAGAATAACAGAGTTGGCAGGGACCTTGGAGATCTTCTAGTACAACCCCGTGCTCAAACAGGAGACCTTATAACATTTTAGACGAATGGCTGTCGAGTCTCTTCTTAAAAGTCTCCAGTGATGGAACACTCACAACCTCTGAAGGCAAACCATTTCACTGATTAATTGTGAAACATATTAATTACTGGTTAATTAGTTACTGGTTAATTTTGAAACAAAGGTAAAGGTCACTGAACAGGAGGAGGTTTGAGGAAATTTCTGCCTGCTTATGTGAGCAGAATATGTAACATTTAGGGAGAACCTATCTGAGAATTTTGTGTACTGGATATGTCTGGGTTTGAAACTGCTGGATCTGGAGCATTGTGAAATCAATGAGTAAGAGGGAGCACTGCTTGCCTATTCAATACACAGCAATGTTATTCAACTTCAGCAGCTTTAAGAAGTATGGACTTCAGTTCCCAAATTCCCCAACCAATGTGCAGGCTGGTGAATTCTGGGAGCTGAAGTCCACAAATTTTGAAGTTGCTGCAGCAAAACTATGCACAAAAATGGAAGGACATTTCAATTCCCACTACGGAGAAATGGCTACAGAAGCTGATGGAATAGGCAGAGATGGCTATATTGACCGTTTCGATCAAAGAAAATAATATAAGTACTTTTGTTGCTACATGGAGACAGTTTCTGGACCTTGTGCTTGAGATGGAAAAAAATGAAACTTTGATTTTGGGTTTTACTGATTGATTTGTTGTTATAGAAATGGCTAGTTTATGTTATTATGGAAAAGTAAAAAGTTGAGGTTCAGTGTTAATGCTTTATTCTACTGCAACAGAGGGAGCTGGAAATCAACACTCCCCTCTTCACTTTTCTTTCCCCTTCTCCTCCCCATTATTTGCTTTCATATTTTTGTATTTTACCCTATAATCCAATAAAATGTTTTAAAAAGTTTTTTAAAAAGCCCAAATCTTGAAGTTGCTAAAGTTGAGAAATATTCCTATAATAGACTATGTAGAATGACTATATATAGTGAAGAAAATTATGCTGTTTTATGTATCTCTGCATGTGTTTCCTGATCTCTCCATTTTATGTATTATAGCTGTGATGGCGAACCTATGGTACAAGTGCCACAGGTGGCACACAGAGCCCTCTCTGTGGGCACGCCAGCCGTCGCCCTAGCCCAGCTCCAACACTCATGCAAGTGTGCCTCCCACCGGCCAGCTGGTCTTTGGGTCTCTGCCGCACATGCGTAGGGGGGTGGGATGCATGGGAGAAACACATGCATATGTGGGGAGGGGGCACATGTGTGGCAGGCACTCTCATTGCATTGTTGGGGTGCATTTTGGGTGCAGAAGCATGTGTACGCTTTTGGCATGTGACGATAAAAAGGTTAGCCATCACTGCATTATAGGAGTGTTCATGATATATGGGCTTTATGGAGATGATCTCCAGCATTTCTTATTTTCAGATCCGATGCCTATAAATCTGCAAGAGAGGCTGTGTGCTTCATGGAGACAGATTTCTATTCGATGCTTAATTTAAAATACGTTCCCCATCCTCAAAATTAGTTTTTAAAGAAAGTAGTATTTTGTCCATTCTATCATGCAAAATGATAAGATACTACATGTCCATCGAAGAGCATTATAATTCACAGTCATTGCTCAATTTTGTGTGACCTCTGACGTGAATTAAGAATTATACCATTATTTGCCATTCTTGGCAACAATATAGTGAATCTTGAAAGACACATGATGTTAATGATAAAGAAAATGTGACTAGTATGGAGGGAATTGAATGGCATAAGCAACTAAGACAGATTGTGAAGCTAATCGTGCCACTAAATTAATTCTCATGTCTTTTCCCATCATTTCATATAAACATGGTGTACAATCTAATACTGTGTATTAAAATATAGGCAGGTGGTCTTATTTTCAGGGAAACAGGGTATAATTTATATATAAGCCCTAAGAGTATCCTAAGGCAATTGTAGACTTGACTTAGCATTTCCCCTGCATATAAGTTGGTTTCTTTATTTCCTTTAATATTAAAATTGCATTTCAATGTTGTCACGATCCAATTTGCTTTGCAGAAATTAAGTGCTATTAAATGTGTTTTCTAAGAAGAAAAGAAAGAACTATTTGCAAAAAAAACCCTTTGTTTTGAAAAAAGGTAAGTAGACAAGGTGATCTGCATTGATGCCAAAATTTTTACATGAATATGTTAATAAAGTTACTGCGATTGGAGTTCAGTTCAAAGAAGGATTTATCACTATGTCTTCCTTTGACGTAATTGCACTGCTGCTGGTGGCTTGCACTTTTTCTCCATTCTCTTCTCCATTTCTTTAATTTTATTATGCAAAATATGCAAAATTTTATTATGCAGATTTTGTTGCTTTGGGTCAGAAATGACAGAACTGAATAATTACTGAATAATGATTAGATTTTATAGGCAATATTTTAATACAACAATTGGTGGGGGAACAAAATGACACAGTGGCTTAATGATGCTGGAATTGCTGGCCAAAAATGGTCTGCACTCCAGTGGCTTGAGCCAGCTCAATGAGATGGGATGAGCTCCCATCACTCACTCCCCTGCTCTTGCCCACCCAGCAGTTTGAAAGCATGCAATATTGCAAGTAGATAAATGGATACAATTTCAGTGGGAAAAACCTAGTTCCGTTTGTATGTGCAGTGAGAGGAAGCCAACTCTGGACCTGATCAGACGCAAGGCAATGGCAACATGAGGCAAGGTGAAACTAGTGGAGAAACCACAAGAGTCAGCAACCCAATAGCCACTAGTCAGCTGTGTATGCTAGTTTATCCCCTGTGGTGCCCCAAGGATTGTCATGCAAGTGCTGAACAGAATTAACTAGGAAACTAGGTTGTCAGGATTGCATTATGTCTAGCACATCATAGGCCATACACTGACTAAATAATAATTATCTAATTTTATGTGGTCATTAAGAGTTGACATTGACTTGATTGGCCAGAATCAAATCAAATCAAACTGAATTGATTTAAAACGTGGTATTATTTTTCTGATATCATTTGCTTATGTTTGTGTATTTCAAGTGATCATGGAGAGGTAGTCTATGCTCTCTCCTATTTTTTTCTCCAACCCCACCCCCCATGAGATACTGTAGGTTGATCTGAGAATTATTAACTCCAAATCACCCAGAACACCTCTGTGGCTGAGGATAGACTTGAACCCTGAACCTTCCTGACGTCAATCAAACACACGAACCACTGCAACACATTGGCTCTTACACCCCATATTCACAGATGTTACAAGTGTTAGGGTAGCAACAGTGAAAAAGGCAAAAGTGAATGCAACAATCTGGCCATATTTTTGCAGAAGTGTATTTGAGATTTCATTTATTTTTCATTTAAATTTATTTAGCTGGACAAGTGAATAATCCTACAACCTTCATTTAAAAAAACCGTCAGAGGCAAAACAAAAGTGTTATTTTGTCAGGGCACTTGTTTTATACTTTCAGATTTTGTTGGGAACTGTCAAAGTTGACTTGGCCATTGTCACACCTAAAGCAGAAAGCACTTCTGAGACTCCCTCTGTCCAATAGCATAGATTTTGATAAAGTGAAATGGAAAGTAACAGTACTTTAAACTGAATATTTCTCCTTAAATTCCAATTTCCGGCTATGCCATCCTCAACTTTTTAAAGTCAAACATACATAGCTCCCAAAGCTGCAATCCTACTTTTACATATCTAGAAAAAATAGTTTGACTCACTAGAATTTCTGAGTAAAGAAATTGTGTAAAATTATGTTCTGACTATCTTTTATAGATATGGTTCCTAATTCATAGATTCCTTTTCCAAATGTATCTGTCAGGATAATTAGGCAACTAAAATATGTGACTTCCACTTGTGATGTATGTATATTCAGTAACTCTAGTTGCAATCGGATTGTGGAAATTGGGTGAATTTGCCTTTCCCATAAGCAAGTAATTGCTTTAATTTGTATTCACAGATTGCTATTGTGAAGTTCAATAATAAAGACCTTTGTTGTACTTTTTTGGTGTTTCTGTGTGTTTGTTTCAAGTCAGTGTTGTGTGTTGACTTTTTGTGACTCCCTGGACTAATCCCTGCCTATTGTGTGTTTACTTTTTGTGACTGTCTAGACTGGTCCCTGCAGTTTTCTTGCCAAGATTTTGGAAGTGGTTTTCCATTGCCTCTTTCCTAGGGCTGACAGAATGGCTGAATCACTGAGCCAGGTTTTCATGACTAAGGCAAGACTAGAACTCACACTCTCCTATTTTCTAGCCTAGTATTTTAACCACTGCACCAAACTGTCTCTCATTCTACTTTAATGCAGTAATGCCCACTGATAGAATTACATTTGTAGCGAGACCAATATTACAACCTCACTCATGATATAAGTTATATCTGTGGAAGGATTCTGAATAGGCTGTGGACATGTCTGTCCATTTGCTTTAGAAGAAGAAATCTGGGGGAAGCCTTATGCTCTGTTGAGGTGCATCAGAGATAACTCTGGAGACAAATGTTTGGAGATACTACAGATGAAGAATAACTTTTTCGATTTATGTGTCTCCTGCCCAATGCCGAGCTAAAAGTTCAAGGCGAACTTTGGGTAGACATGTAACTTGTGAGGCCATTCTAGTGTATGAAATTGAACATTTTTTTCTCCCCAGCTTTCGTGGTGTGGAAAGTGTGATGATTATCTTAGCTTGCAATTTCTGTGCTTTTTAGAGCATGAGTTGGAACTGTAATCACAAATGAAGGCTTTTTGATTACTTATCCTTTCTAATTGCATCACTGTCAAACTGTGAAACTTACTGGATGATCCTGAGTCACCGTATATTCCTTGCCAAGGTTAGAATAAAATTATACATATAAATAGTTAAGCATTTTTAAGGTTTATTGATTGCAGTAGACAGGATGTACAAACTATTTCTAGCCGAGTTTATTCTAAATGCCAGTCCCTTCAGTGGCTCTCAAGAACATAATCAAGATATATTATATTCTCTTATGAAAATCAAGTATTAACTTTATTCTAAGAGGTATGCTTCATGGATTTCAGAAAGCTGTTTTGAGTTCATCCTCCCTCCCTAATCAAAGTTCTCTAATCAGAGAAATGTACAAACAGAAAATTGGTGAAGAATCCATCCTGGCTGAGACGTTGCTGTCCTTACAATGCCTGATACCATGCTTAAACAATGAATTCTTTCATCATGTCAAATTCATTTTCACCCATCTGTTTCTGTTTTGTAGACATATATTTCCAAGATGATTATTATCTTCCTCTCTCAGGGGAAAATACATTACCAAGGACCCTTTGCAGACCCTAAAGACCTATCTTGAAATTTTTACTTAAAGCTTTGGTTGGGCTTCAGTTAAGAAGATGATGAGTTTTGGGCTTTGATAAGGAACCCATTACATTTAGTAACTGCTGTAATTTTTAATGAGCTACAGCTTACATTAAAGTGTTTAAGGTGAATATGTACATTCTGTACACTAAATTGAAAGCAGAGGGTTAGTCAGAGGTGGTATTCAGCCGGTTCTTACCTGTTTGGGTGAACCCATAGCAGCGGCTGCTGGAAGCTCCGCCTACATGCCCTGATGTAATGCATGACCTTCGGCACGCTCACATTTGCGAACCAGTAGCAAAGGTAAATGAATCCCACCACTGAGGTTAGTCCAATTATGACCTTTAATGAATGGAAGTACTGTTTCATGAATAGAAGTGGACCATCTCAGACAACCTTTCATTAGTTTGTATGTTGTGTAATACACAATTCTATATATGATCACTCTTCCTCAAATCATCACTTAATATGGAGTAAATAACTCAACATAATAAATGGTTTCTTTCACATTTTCATAAATATCAATATGAATATTTCTTTTTGAAATACACACACACACACACACACACACACTCACTCACACACACACACTTGCATATTTTGGTAACAATTTTATCCAAAACAAGGTAGTTAACAATTATTTTTTCCTTACAGTTATTTGTTTATGCATGTGAATTTTGTTAGTATGCATTTTTGGGCATACTCTTTTTTTTAATTGGCAAATTACATTGCAAAAAATTAATGCAATGCAAATTTTGGAGGATGAGAGGATGTCACTTATATGCTAAATAGATTTTCCTTCCTGTCTCTAGTTAAGACTACCTTAAATCTGCTTAACAGGCTTATGTGTTATATATCAGCAAGCCCTGTATCAATATTTTAATATATTAAAACATTTAAATGTATTTTTAAAAAAATGGATTTTAGAGGTTTTCTGTTAGAACAGCTTTATGAGGTAGAACTGCCAAATTCTCTCCAAACTGTAAATCTGGATTCTATCATCTTTGACATTGCTGTGATGTGAGACTCAGCACATTAAAACAAAGTCCCGTAGCTTAGAAACAGCGATTTCTGCTCCCACCTCCTTCTGCGACTTATCATTTTTGTTCTCATTGGATTGAAATTTTGCTTTTCTGTCTGAAAACCCAGCCAAGTTTAAAAGAAGGGTTGTGTAAGAACAAGAGAGATGCTTTCCATCCCTTTTCCCATGCCCTATCACTGAATTATGAATCGGAGCCAATGCAATCCTTAAAACATCTCGACATTGATCCTTAGGTGCTGCATTTCCACATCAAGAGTGTCTGGAGGAATGTGGATAATGATTCATATAACATTGGATGAATAATTTCATTTATTACTCAGGCTATCGAACCAAAGTGAGACTTCCTGTTCTACATACATGCTGTTCTACAGCAACATATAATGTCCAGACCAAACATAATTTCTAATGTTTGATTTTCCCCCTTACCAGAAGGAGCCCTCTTGTGGAGTACTGTGAAGCTGTTACCATGGCAATTCCACTGCGCTGCACAGCAGAAGCCATTTTATGGCAGTACAGTGGAAGCCATTTTAAGGCACAACAGGCTGTATCTTAACAGAACACACACTGAGGAGTTTTAGGGGTGTCTTACCCCACAGTATTTGTTTCCAGAGAATAAGTCATCTGTGTACCATGTTTGGTTAAAATTGCTCAAGGTGTTCCAGAGTTATGCTGGAACATACACACAGAGCCATTTTTATATATATAGTTTAAAGTCTTAGCATTATGAAGGGATCCTTTTCAGGACATCCATGCCTTTGAGAAGCTGTTGCTTAAATGTTGAGACTCCCATCTTCAGAAGGTGAGACTTCTACTTTCTTATCTTGATGATTGTATAGCACTTATTCAGCTAGCTTTGCACTCCTTAGAATATGAGGTGTTGTGATGGAACATAGATGAAATCAGTGTTATTCTGGAGGGAACTGGATAACAATTTTCTGTATTTCTTTGCTAGCTTAACAATTGCTGGCTTTCTTTAGAAGATTAGTTTTTCCACCATATTTTGACCTTTTTTGGCTAGGTTTTGTATCTTGCCAATGAGGTACTTTGGTTGTCAGTTTTGAAAACAGTTTAGTAACAAAAGATGAGAAACTTATGTGAGTTCAGGGGACCAAGAGAAGAAAGGAAGGTTTGGTGGGAATTATTTCTTATCCAATTATCTCAATTAAAAACAACAACAACCTCTCACTGTTTTATAAGGCAAGCAAGAAGTTTTCACTTAATTTATCTTAATGAGCAAGACTGTTGTACTTTGTGAGCGCTGCTGTTTAGTAAACAGATTTAAGCTTATGCATCTTGTTTTCCCTGCCTCTTTGCTCTTGAGCTTCTGGTAGCATTTATAAAAGTATGATGAGCTAAGTAGACAACATCCACAAAGATAAATTATTCTCTCCCCAAATGATAAATATGTCCTCAAGATTATTTGTATGAGCTCCCTGATCTATGGAAGCAAATATTTTGTTCCGGCTGCAAGGTTTTCTTCATCGTCAGGATATAATAAACAAGCCAAACCACTTCTAGAACATGGCCAAAAATTACATAGACAAGTTGATAAAAACACTAAGAATTGCCTTCAGCTTGGAAACATTATTTTTATTTATATTTTAGGTTCTCTTTCTCATAAGATAAATATACTGAAACTGTTCCATACATTGATCTTTAATTCTGACTGTATGCTCTCATGATTATATCTTGCTGCCAGAGCTACTATCTTTAATTTTCTATGTTTAACTCATATTCTTCACACCAATAACTCATGTCCTACTCCATTATCTGTACCTGGGAGTGTCTTGTCTAATGTGGTTGTAATTCTCCATATTCTATTTGTCCTTATGCAGTCAGTTTGATTTTGATGTCTATCTAGTAATGTTCAAATACAGAATTTGTGATTAAGTTGCCTGAAGCAGGAAGGTTCAGGAATATAAATGTATTACCTGTCTGTGGATTATGAAAGCAGCTACTGCTACTTGTCTTTGGGGGAACACTAAATACTTTTCATAAGTCACAGACACGTGCTATGTTCTTATTAGTGTATCTTCTAAAGCACCTATTCTGAAGCATCACACAACCTTATTCACAATTAACCAGAATTTTAAGATGTTGTAGTTTTTGCTTTCTACTATTACTACATTACTGCATTCACATCGAAAGCCCCTACCAAGGCGCTTGCGGGTTGAAAGGATTAGCCGGGGACATCAACATTGACCAGGGAATGCCCAAGGGGGCTTCTTTTGTGCACCTGGTATTTTTCCACTGAAGTGGTACCTATTTATCTACTTGCATTTGCATGCTTGGAAACTACTAGGTTGGCAGGAGCAAAGGCAAACTGACAGAGAGCTCATTCTGTCACATGGCTTGCTCTTGGGTTTCTGCTGAACTGCTGAACTGTTGACCTCTCAGTGGTCTTTTGCCTCAGCGCCCTAACCACATGAGGCCCCTTTTACTTTGTAACTCTGCAATAACGGCAAGTAAGCTGATGGACATAAAGGACACAGAATTGTCAATAGTGGCCTAGACTGATGAAATAAGTTTCCAATAGTAGATACAGAGCATCCCAGATTACAAACTTTTCTGTATAAAGCAAATTTAGAATTCTTTGAATCTCTTTGCTGGCATCTACTGTAGTAATTCTCTGGAGTTTTGCAACACAAATACAATAGGTTTGATAAAGATGCTAAGTTCATTGTGCTATGATATTGTTTTTTGACCATGTTCACCCATGTTCACCTATGCTATAAACCGCAATTACCAATGGTGAAGAGGGTGTTCACATTTTACTCTAAATCAAAATGTAATAAAACCACAATATAGCATAATGTGATGCAGGTAGTCCTTGACTTATGGCCACAATGGAGCCCAAGATTTCTGTTGTTAAATAAGACATTTTTTTAAGTGAGACATTTTCCGACCTTTCTTGCCTCAGTTGTTAAGTGAATCCCTACAGTTGTTAAGTTAGTAACCCAGTTAATTGAATCTGGCTTCTCCATTGACTTTGTTTGTCAGAAGGTCACAAAAGGGGACCACATGACCCTGGGACACAGCCGCAGTCATAAATATGAAGCAGTTGCCAATTTTGATGACATGATCATGGGGATGCTGCAAAGGTTGTGAGTTTGATAAATCATCATAAGCCACTTATTTCAGTGGTGTAACTTTGCACGGTCACTGAATGAACTGTTGTAAGTCGAGGACCACATGTATATGAAACCAGCTACAATGTGCTTTTAATAAGCAAACTCTGAAACCTGTACTTTGCAGCTGTATTGTTTTATCCACCCCAGATTTAGCCCTTGATCATGAAACGTAATCAGTTAACAGATATATATGGCAGGAATATCATTAGACACTACTGTATTCTGAGAACAGCATGAGAAAAGGACTAATACGTATTTTCTGAAATGCAGACAATATCATTCCAGTATTAAAATAAGGAGAAATGATTCACATAATTGCATGCATGGAGCAGAATGATGATATGGGAGCAAGAAGGGGCCAGGCTGAAGTCCTGCATTAGGTATACTTTATTAAATTATTTTTCATTCAAAAACTTTCCCCCACACTTTCTCTTATTATTGCCATTTCTCTTATCAGCGTTTCTTTTTATGTGTGTATGGATTAATGCCTTTTTGCCTCAAAGCCCCATAAAAAATGTTTAATTCAGGAATGGCTTTTTAAGGTTGATTATTTCATCTTTTGCTCCACTAAATCCATTCTTGAAAGCCTGCTCAAATCAACTCATGTTTGTTAAAATATGTCCTTGTTCTTTACATTATTCCTTAATGAAAATGGATGATAGATTATGAAAAGATCCCATGAGAAACAATTGCCCTCAAAATGTGTTTAGCACAACATGTACTGAGTTGTTATGTGTCTTGTTATTTATTACGTTGCTTGTCTGGTTAATTGTTCTAGATAATTGTGTTTTGCGACCGATTGTCTTGATGACTGTGAGAGGGTTGACCATGGAACAACTAATAAGTGGCTAGGGACCTAAGGAAAATGGTCCTTCACTTCTCTTCAACCTTGGAAATGTATTACATCCTTCAGATTTTTGAACGAAGGACAATGAGAGTGGTTCTGCATTATAGTTTGGGGAATTTGCACAAGTACCAGTGTTTTTCGGCTTCTGAAAGAGTATCTTGTTTCAACCACACAGCATGCTAATTTGTAATCAGAACTAATATTACAAAGACCTCATGAGCCTCCAGTGCTCTTTTACAAAATGAAAAGATGATCGTTGTCTGCATGGGCGACGGGAATGAAAAACTCTGACAGGACAATATTAATTGTTATACCAGTGTTTCTCAACTTTAGCAATTGTAATTTGGGAGGACTATTACTCCCAGACTTCCACAGCCAAGGGGAATTATGGGAATTGAAGTACAGACATCTTAAAGTTGCCAACCACTGAGCTATGGTGGTGCAGTGGTTAGAATGCAGTGTAAGCTAATTCTGTCCCTTTCCAGCAATTCGATCCTGACTGGCTCAAGGTTGATTCAGCCTTCCATCCTTCTGAGGTCAATAAAACAACGGCCCAGATTGTTGGGAGAAATATGCTGACTCTGTAAACCGCTTAGAGAGGGCATTTAAAGCACTGTGAAGTGGTATATAAAAGTCTAAGTGCTATTCCCAAGGTTGAGAAACACTGTGTTACACAGCAAATCCTTGACTTATGGCTGTAATGGAGCTTGGAATTTCTGTTGTAAGTTGTGACCCAATTTTACGATCTTTTTTGTGGAGGTCATAAAACGAATGGATGTATTTTGCCAGACATCAGCCAAAAAGACTTGGTTCTGGCAAAAAATATTGTAAATCACATCATGTGATTGCAGAACACTGCAACTGGCCATGAAGGTGAGCTACTGACAAAGCACCCAAAATGTGGTCATATCAGTATGTATGTGGGTGTAATCTCTGTCCTTGGAATGTTGAAATTTTGAAAAATACCTTTTGGGAGGACCCTCATAACTTTGAAAAGTCGCTAAGCAGGGATGAGAGGTATTCCCTGGAAATAATAATTATTGCCAGCATTAATCATGGAATGGTTCATGTGTACTTAAATATTTCTTGATTTCTTAGTGTTTATTGATCAATGGCTTGCATGTGCTAATCAGGGTTACTGAAAAAAATTGCCGTGATAAAGAGGAATACCAAGGTTTCAGCTTGGGTCTAGGTCCAAAAGGGTGTGTATTCATATATGTATTCATTTATGAATACATGCAATACTTGTTGCCTTAGTCAATAAGTAATGAAGATGGATGTGTGAAACAGTGGAAAAATTATAAAATTCATGCCAGAGAAAAAGTGTTGTTTTTCAACTAATTATAAAATGACAGTGAAGAATTGATTCACCAGGTGAGAGATCTCATTGGCCTCTGGGCTTCACCTGAATTACATGGTTTAATTTCAGGAGGTTTTTCTTTTTTTGCAGGGGAAGGAAAGTTGTATGGAGAACAGCACCTAGCCGAGACCCCATTCATGGAAGGACCTGGAAAACACATTTCAGTATCTAAATTGAGCAGAAAGATCAATACTTTTCCTTCAACAGAATAAAGCCAATCAGTGAAAATGTAATTCTGAGAGTTATTTCAATATTTTGGGGGTTTCCCTACACATTCTTGTACACTGGGCAGTTGATTTAATTTTTTCTCAATTCAGTTACTTATAATATTGTAAGTTTTACAACATGATTTTTTCCCCCATAGTAAAGAATATAAATACTTTCATTTGGATACAGTGAGAAAATTCTCTAGTTTATGAGGCAGTGATTAAAGTGATTGGGCAAATTGATTTGACGAACTGACCACCCCATGAACTGATATTCCTAGCAATGATTTTCTGTCTGTCCATCTGTCTGTTCATCCATCCATCCATCCATCCATCCATCTATTGATCCACCCATTGGCTATTTTCCTTGAATGGATAATTCCTTATGTTGCAGCTTGGATGGGTGGGAAGAAATCATATTAATTGGTGGTTGCTTAGGAAACCAACTATCTAAATTTAATATATCTCACACTGTAGTAGTCCCTGTTCTTGGCTAAATTAGATAAAGAAAAGGGCATTCAATATATCAAAATCTATACTTTTTGATTAAAACTACAAGTAAACTGCTTGCAGATAGAGATAGACATGGCTCTATAACTTGAATGTCCATGGCAGTTCTAAAATCTGGCCAGAATGGTGAGGTGGATGATGTATCAACCAAAGGCTGAGTGATAAGTTCAAATTCTCCCCCACTGAGTTGTTGAGTAAGTCTAAACTTTGGGAAGGGCAGAAGAGAAAGAGACAGAAACATTTTTCAAGTTGGAGTTCACAAGACGAGAGCCAATGCTTAATAAACATTGTTTCTTAGAGCGGCTGAAATGGTAAATGTTTGCCAATGCTTCAGTGGTGGGTTCCGGATCCCGGTGTAACCGGTACAGTGCAATGGGGCTGGGCGTCCACCACATGCACACATGCAGCATGCACATACGTACTTACTGCCCGTGATGCTCTGCGACGCTCCAGCTGCTCGGCAGAACATTGCGTAGGCGCCGTACGCTCTGTGCCCGTAAGCCCCGATTGGCTCAAATACAGGTAAGGCAGGTGGGCAGGCAGGTGGGTGGGCTCTCCAGAGCACCGTACTGAAACAGTACCTGGTGCTCCCAGCAGGCACCGGTATGCCCATACCTGTACCAGTCGTATCCCACCACTGCAATGCTTCCAACTCATAGCAATCATTCCTTTCACAATGGATATAGATTTATATTTTATTTCACTTGAAATAAACACAGTCTTGTTTCTTGCAAATAGAAACTCCCATTCTATCTTTCTACAGATTTGAATGCGTGAATAGTAGCTTCATGCAGATATCTGTCTTCCTATTTATCAGACAGCTGGAAGGAACAGGTGTAGCACAGTTTTTGGACACCATTTACATATATAATTGAATAAATGTTCTTTAAAAAGGAGGAAGCTACATTCTGCTACTTGTAAGAGAAACACTACTGGGAAAAACTCTCCTTTCTGTCTAGCATTTTTACTCTCTGTCATTTTTTTGGAAACATTACAGTATTCCAGATGGGGGAGTCGGTGCTACTTAACTTCATCTCTTTAAAGAAAAGGCCTCTTCTGGAGATAGAAAATGACATCATCAACAGCTTTGCCTCTGACTGAGTCACACCTAAAAAAACTCAGAGATTCTCTTACTTTCAGAAATGAGGCAGCGGCCCGTAAGATGAGCTGCAGATTTATTACATATTGTTTCAAAGCCAAAGAGATAGCTGGCAGATAAACATGATTTTTATTACAAGTTGGATGGCAGTAAAAAGAAAAAAAATGCCTGCTGGGATAATAGCGAACAAAAGCACTTTAAAAAAAGCAGTCCCAACTGTTTGGTATTTTATATAGAAACTCGGGGTCAGTGCAACGTGTGTTATGAAAAGAGATGAACAAGAGGTCACATTTTGCACATCCAGCATGAATCCTGAATCCCAGCATCTGACAGATAGTTGTTTATATCAATTATGTATTTGTGTGTTAAGCATAACCTCCCCAATACAGTCTAAAAACTCAATATCAATAAGAGGCAATAATAACAACAAGTAAATCCACACGAACACTATAAATATAGGACATATAAATTAAAGAGGAAATTAAATCAGGAGAAGGGATGGGCAAATCGGCCTCCTCGTAACTTGGAATCATACGCCTGAGCTATGAATCAGCCTGGACTTCGCAATAGCAATAGCACTTAGACTTGTATACCGCTTCACAGTGCTTTACAGCCCTCTCTAAGCAGTTTACAGAGTCAGCATATTGCCCCCAACGATCTGGGTCCTCATTTTACCCACCTTGGAAGAATGAAAGGCTGAGTGAACCTTGAGCCTGGTGAGATTCGAACTGCCAAATTGCATGCAGCCAGCAGTCAGCAGAAGTAGCCTGCAGTTCTGTACTCTAACCTCGGTGCCACCATGGCTAATGAAGGCACTATTATATTTAGAGTAGAGCCGTGGTTCATTAGCCATGGCAGTGACGTGCGGTGAGGTTTATGGCTGGTGAGGCTGATGACGTCATCAGGAAGGCGGGGAATGGGACCACATGTGCTGGAGGCTGAGGCTGCCTCAGCCTCCAGCACACGTCATTCCATTCCCCGCCTTCCTGAGCGCGCTCTGCCGGCTCGCGCTGCGCAGTCCCCAACAGCAGCTGCTTTTCAGTGCTTTTCTGAGCGTCTGGCGTTTAGGACATCCAGCTATCTACCTAAACACCAGACGCACAGAAAAGCACTGAAAAGCACTTTGCCTCCAAGCCACTTCATCTTGATGATGTCGCCGCAGCGGCTGGGCGCAGCTGGACCTCCAGAGCAGCGCCGAGGCGGTCCGGGTGGACAAAAGAGCGAGCGAGCGAGCAAGCGATGGAGGATCAGGCAGCCTGATCCTCATTCGCTTGCCTGCTGGACTACCTCAGCGCCACTCTAGCTACCTCCGTCCGTCCTGGGAGCTGCGGTGACATCATCAAGATGAAGTCCAGCGGAGGCAGAAATGTTGTCGGCGCTCCCAGACTTCGTCTTGATGACGAAGCCACGAAAGCGACTGGGGAACGATGAGAACCTTCCTGCCTCTGCTGGACTTCGCGCGCTCCTCGCGACTGCAATATACGTCCAGAAGTGACTTTTGTGGCTAATGGGGTTTGGGCTTCCAGCCCAACAGCCCCTGCCACTTCTGGACGTCTATTGCAGTCGCGAGGAGCGCGCATAGTACAGCGGAGGCAGGAAGGTTATTGGCGCTTCCGAGAACCCTCCTGCTTCTGCCGGTTGCCCAGCTGGCACCGCCCCGCGCGCGCACCTCCTCCTCCTCCTCCTCCTCCCTCCTCTTCCTCTTCACTCCCCAAAAGCTCTTCTTACGGGAGCTTAGCGGGAACCGTGTAAAAGGATGGGAGGAAATATATATTATAATTTATTATTATATATTATATATTATTTCATGATGAGAGATGAGGCTCTGCCTCCCCTGCCTCCCCTGACCGCACGTCCCTGAGCCATGGTGGCACAGTGCTTAGAATAAAGTATTGCAGACTAATTCTGCCAACTGCCAGGATTTCGATCCTGATCGGCTCAAGGTTGATTCAGCCTTCCATCCTTCTCTGGTCAGTAAAATAAGGACCCAGATTGTTGGGGGCAATATGCTGACTCTGTAAACCATTTAGAGAGGACTGTGAAGCACTGTGAAGCGGTATACCAAATTTCCATTTCATTTTTCAAAAAGTTTAGGTTTATTTTGATATGGTTCTTGCTAAAATGAATACAATTTTGTATATAATTTTCTCAATTATGCATTTTTGTTATCTATTTACATTTAAATATATAATTAACAGCTTTGAACTGAAGAATATAATTTGTTTTACCACTGTTTAGAGTTTGTCTTCTGAGTCCTTGTGATCTGTTTCTCTTTTTAACTGTTCCAATGTTTTAAATGTAACAGAGATAGCCAGAGTCAGTAGTCTATAATTGAATGAATAAATAAATTGCAATGCAATCAATTGATTAAGTAGCAAAACCAATGTATACTGATGTCATTCTTGAGCCATAGTGGCACAGTGGTTAGAATGCAGAATCGCAGGCAAACTCTGCCTAAGGTCTGGAGTTCAATCCTGAGGGCTCAGGGTTGACTGAGTCTTCCATTCTTTCAAGGTCAGTAAAATGAGGACCCAGATTGTTGATTGTTCAGCAATATGCTGAATCTTTTAAATCGATTAGAGAGGAGTATAAAGCATGAAGATATATATAGGACAGAAAGAGGGAGTAGTGACCTTCCTCCCATATTTAGGCATACCAGGGGTTGTAACACAAATACATACCTATTTCCCTGGCTCAACTGATAAGGAGGAGAGCCTGTGGCTTAGTGGCTAAGACTCCTGCCTAATATATAATACAGCCCAGGTTCAAATCCCAGTAAGGGTATGGCTAGCTGATGAGAGCTAATTAGCTCGAAATAGATCTATACTAGTCTCCCTTTATTTTTTTATCAGTACAAATACAACACACACACACACATACACACACACATGTATGTATGTATGTATGTATGTATGTATGTATGTTGGTAAGCAGGAAGGTTTCCTCCCCGTAGAGGTAAGATATGTCTTAAGTGCTATTGCTATCTGCACCATAGTATGAAAATTAGTGGACCACACAAAATTCTCCAATAACTTCACTGGATAAGGCAAATTCGGAAACATTATAAAATATAACCCATCAGCATTTTTACAAGTTGATTTCTCCATTCAACCCAAACTGACAAAAGTTTGCACAATCAAATTTAGATGCTCGGTTCAACCCAGGGGTGCAATGTGTTGGCAGACCTAACAAACCCAGCCCTGCTCAATTCTATGCCTGAACCCATTTCATGGCTATAAGGCAGGGAGATAGATCTGAACAATCTCGGCATAGAGAATTGAAATTTGTATATCTTATAACTTGGGTCTTTAACTGATAGATATGCCATTCAATCACATAACTGGCAACAGTGCCAAATATTTGGTTTTTCAGGAAATTCTCAATATAGTTCTGAATCTTTTTTTTTTCTCAGACAAAAGCAAGACAGCCAGGTTAGCTATTTTCATTCCTGGCATGATACAGTTCATAGCTTCCAAGGTACCTAGACTGGCCATCTGTCCTTGCTCTAGGCATAAAGTTAATTTCTACTATTCCTTCTATTTTTTTTAAAAAAATCCTGCAGTAGGAACAAAAGAAAGCAATACTGCTCAGTAAATATACCCAATAATTGGCAGCATCAGATTGACATTTGGGATTTGAAGTTGAGCTGGCATAAATTTAGTTAATATCTGAACAATTATTAGAGAATAAGTAAAAGTAAAGGTTCCCCTTGCACATATGTGCTAGTCATTCCCAACTCTAGGCGGCGTGCTCATTTCCGTTTCAAAGCCGAAGAGCCAGCGCTGTCCAAAGATGTCTCTGTGGTCATGTGACCGGCATGACTAAACACCGAAGGTGCACGGAACGCTGTTACCTTCCCACCAAAGGTGGTCCCTATTTTTCTACTTGCATTTTTACATGCTTTCGAACTGCTATATTGGCAGAAGCTGGGACAAGTAACAAGAGCTCACTTCATTATGTGGCACTAGGGATTCAAACTGCTGAACTGCCAATCTTTCTGATAGACAAGCTCAGTGTCTTAGCCACGAGCCACCATTACAGAATAGCAGGGCTATAAACTAGTCCAGGTCATGACAAAAAAAAAACCTGCAGAGATGAGTTCACAAAATCCCCAACAACTGAGCTCAACTGTAGAGACTTTATTTTATTAAGATCATAGGAGACATAGAACAATTTAGCTGGGCTTGGGAAAGGTTGCTTCAGTTCCTGCAAAGAATTTCAAATTAGCAGTCATTTTCTTGAAAAAATAGAGGGTTATTTATTTATTTATTTATTTATTTATTTATTTATTTATTTATTTATTTATTTAATTTGTTAGCCGCTCCCTCTCCACAAAGGGACTCGGGGCGGCGTACAATAAATAAAACACATAATAAAAAATTACACATTGTGCGGAGGAGGTATAAAAAACACAGTACATCATTATTATAACATAGAAATATTAAAATAAGTTAAAATTAAATACCCCATGGACATTACAAATTTAAAAATTGCCAGGAGGAGTAAAATGGAACTACGGTTGAGGCAGGCCTGCTAGTTGAAAAAGGTGGGTCTTGAGTTTTGAACGGAAGGAGCGGAGGTCGGTGGTAATCCTAATATCCGGGGGGAGGTCATTCCAGAGGGCTGGGCCCATCACAGAGAAGGCCCTACTCCTGGGCGCCGCCCTCTGGCACTGCTTAGTGGACAGCACCCGGAGAAGTCCCTCTCTGTGCGAGCGAATTGGTCGTAGGGATGTATGGGGCAGGATGCGATCCCGCAGGTAACTAGGTCCTGTGCCATGGAGCGCTTTGAAGATGGTAATCAACACCTTGAAATGCACCTGATAGACCACAGGGAGCCAGTGCAGCTCGCACAGGAGAGGTGTTATATGGGAGTATCTCGTACTTCCCATAATCACCCGCGCGGCCGCGTTCTGGACCAACTGCAGTCTTCGAGTGCATCTCAAGGGGAGCCCCATGTAGAGAGCATTACAGGGTGAGGGGATAAGGCTCTCTTTTATGAAAAAACACTTCTAATTTGGCCTTTTAAAATTAGCATTAAAGCAAGCACACTGATCTGTTATAAAGTACAGATTGCAGTTATAAGGCACAGGGGCAAACCTTCCAGAGACAGACCATACTGTTATTTTACTTTTATCTGATGTTTGCATTCACCGAATCATTAAAAAAAAGCAACCGTACACACATTTATGGAAGAAGCAGAACTTTGTGGTTTCTTTTTTTCTTCTTTTTGACCTGACATACACTGAGGGGATAACACTAGAGCCATTAATCTTACAGTATCAAAACATGGGACATAACAGATGCCCTGGATTTTCATCTAATGCTGGTTTCAGACTAGTAAAGATAAATGCTACTGACAAGAAAGTCTCACCGGAAGACAGAAAGTTACCGTCATTTGAAAGTCCAGAAAGATTTGCGGTCAGGCTGGGTGCCTCTGTTCTGCCTAAAAGCTGAAGGGTGTCTTCAGTTGCTTCATGGACCTGGGGTCCCCATGGACCAGCCGTTTCTGTCCTGTGTGGTGCCTAAGGCAATCTGTGTGTTGTATACAAATTTCCTGCAGTGTTTGAGAACATCATCATCATCAACAACAATAACAACCAAACGAGCTATGCAGCAAAGAAAAGTTTCATCGTGGGGAAGAAGATTTTTTTTCCAGGAGGCAACTGGACTTCCTTGTTTTTTCTTTTGAAGACATTTCACTTCTCATCCAAGAAGCTGCTTCAGCTCTAACAGGATAGTGGGGAACGGAAGGATTCATACTCTTTGCAGACACCTGGTCATTTGCATCCTTTACAGGGTAGTTGAAGCACTTGGAGTATAAATCTTTCCATTCCCCACTATCCTATCAGAGCTGAAGAAGCTTCTTGGATGAGAAGCAAAATGTCTTCAAAAGAAATAAAACAAGAAAGTCCAGTTGCCTCCAGAAAAAGCACCTTTGGGACAACCCTGACCTGGATGCAGGGCCATCTTAACAGCATTATGAGCCCCAGGCAAAGCAGTGTACTGGGGCCTCTATGACAATTACTCACAGGAATAAAAATGTTGAATTGAATTGGCATCCTTCAGTCCCAAAAGACTATGGTATCATGCTCTGGAAAGAGGTCCTAAAGCAGCATCTGGTGTGGCTAAAAAGGCCAATTCGGGAGTGGCAATGCCTCCTATACTGAGGGGAAATACATTCTGTCCCCTGCCCAGTGCCCAGATTTCGCTGGTTCCGGGACTGCCTCTTTGCCTCAGTCTGCCGACAAGTGTCTCTTTGAATTGGAGAAGGCCATGCTGCATCTTTAGCCTCCAAGCTGAACGATCAGAGGTCAGGTTTTCCTAGCTGTTAATGTCCATTCCCAAGGCCTTTAGATTCCTTTTGCAGATATCCTTATATCACAGCTATGGTCTCCCTCTGGGATGCTTTCCCTGCACTAATTCTCCATACAGGAGATTTTTTGGAATCTGACCATCAGCCATTCTCGCCACATGCCCAAGTCAGCGTAGACGTTGCTGTTTCAACTACTCACAGGAATAAAAATGTAAATGGTCAATAAAATAACAAAATCGGTTTTGGTATGGGGCCCCTATGCTCATGGGGCCCATGGGAAAGTGCCCACCAGGCCCATGCATTAAGACAGCCCTGCCTGGATGACTGCGAATCTCTACAGACTAATGCAGACTGTACTTTTATCTAGTGCGGGAAGGTTTCCTGAGTAAAGAATACCTTCCTATAGCTTCTCTCTGAGAAGGGGAAAAAATGGTGGGTTGGATTTTAGACTCTCTGGAGAAGTCACTGAAGAGAGCATAAAACCGGAGACAATAAGCATTTCAGTCAGCAGCTTAGATATTGTTAAATTTGCTCATTTGAGATAGTTTTTAATCATGAAAAAGAATAGAAATATGATCAATAAACAATTGAATGAATGCACAAATAGATCAATCTTGTTTTCTTTTATTTTTCTTCTCCTGAAGAATAATGGTCTCCTGGTTGTAGAAATTAGTGATAAATGCAAATGATAATTGTAGGCGTGAACATTGCTTTGCTCAGTTACGGAATATTTAAGTTAAGAAAGAGGTGGCGCAGTGGTTAGGGTGCAGTACTGCAGGCTACTTCAGCTGCTAGCTGCAGTTCGGCAGTTCAAATCTCACCAGGCTCAAGGTTGACTCAGCCTTCCATCCTTCCTAGGTGGGTAAAATGGGAATCCAGGTTGTTGGGGGCAATAGGCTGACTCTGTAAACCATTTAGAGAGGGCTGTAAAAGCACTATGAAGCGGTATACGTCTAAGTGCTATTGCTAATATTCCTTTCTGATGTCAGAGGTTCCTAGTGGCTAAACCAGGGATGTGCAGCTATTTAGGACTGAAGAGCAAGTGTACTTATACTCCTCTTTCTGACAGAGGCCACATCTTTTCCTAGATTTGCAAAATGGACACCCAATCCAAGGAAAATGTACATTTGGGTTAAAGAGACAGCAACAGCATGGAATAACATCCTTTGACACCTTCTAAATGCAATCACATACATACTTATGTATCTACAATTATCCTGCATCAGTTCTAAATAACTGCACATCCCTTGCCCGAACCATTTCTGAATGACCTTCCATTTCAATGATCAGTGAGCTTAAACATTAATGATAAAGAGCTTAAGCAGTTTTTAAGGAGAAAACATAATGTGTGAAAGAACTTGCAATGAGAGTTGGAAAAGATACTGTGAGGGCACCTCGATAAATAATGGGATTGGGCAAGAAAGCCTTTGTAGTATTGAGGTGGTCATAGCAACTCTACTAGAGCACAAAGCATGCTACCTTTGGCACCGATGCCCAAGTGAAACTCGTGACATTTGGATAATTTATTTTGCAGAGTTAATTATAATCTTGGCAGGAACATTTAGATCAAAGAAGAAAACAGTTACCATCATATTACTGCCCCTTTTTTCATTTTTTCTGGTTGCAATCTTAAAAACAGCCTCATAGAGAATCTAGATCTTTCAGTCCAATGTTTTGTTTAATTTTCATTGGCACTACACTGGCTCTTCATTTGTACTTGGTCATGAATATACTATTAATGGTCAGTGTGATTCAAGCAGATTGCATAGAGTCTGTAATCCAACATAGCAGAATTCATTTCCATACCGAATATACTGTATAATTCCAAATATAATTCAGTAATGATGGAATTGAAAAAAAGGAGATGAAAAATGACCCTCAGAAGCATACATGGACTGGTTGACATTGACCTCCATATTCCCATAACATATTAATCCTTCAGCCCTTACCAATCAACTATAGTAGGACCAATGTGATTATCTGCAAACTTCAAAAGCTGGTTTCCCAAAATATAAACTGTCCTGGTCTATATTAGATTAGTATCTTGTGTGAATCTTTTTGTTGTTGTTCCTTTGAATTAGTCATTTCTGGCAACTGCCTGGATTAGTCCATGCAGTTCTACAAATCTTTGGTAATATTTTTAGTGGTTTGATGTTGCCTTCTTCCTAGATCTGAAAGGGAGTGATTGGCCCAGAGTTATCTAGCTGGGACTAGAACTCACAGACTCCCAGTTTTGTGAACAATTGTATACTCCAAATACAATGAAGAAAGGGACCTTCTTTTGGCTTGGAACTGTGATTGAGGATTAACTTTCACTTCTGGGCTTGTCTGCCTCCACAGTCTCACCCAGCTGCGCATTCCACAGACACCATTTCTCTTTTATAAGACTTACAGCCATCTCTGAATTTAACAAGTGGGGCCCAGAAAACCACCCCCTGGCAAGGCAGCCTCGGCGCCTACTTCCTCTGCATCCAGCCCAACCACTCAACAGACAAAAATTTCATCATTTCTACAACAAGAAGCAACTGGAGAGAGTTCAAAGGATTTATCTGTTACCCAAATGTTCCAGGCTCTTATGAAGAGACAAAATGAATTGAAAAAAGAGGTGGCAGATTTTAAAGAACAGCTCAGAGATGTACAGCAGCAAACAACAGAAAATAAACAGAGAATTGGTGTGCTGGAGGAGGGGGCGGTTGGGCTGAGGGAGGAGGTTAAGGCAGTTCAGAAGTGGAATAGAGAATTGGAAAATTTCATGGTAAAGATGGAACTTGAAAGAATGTCCCTTTTTCTCAGATTCCAGAACCTACCGGAGACAGAAGATGAAGATCTTAAGGATACTATGTGTACAATCTTAGCAGAATATATTAAGAGAGATAAAGAACAGTTGCGGTGGGATATGGATCTGGTTTACAGGATCAATTCAGAATATGCTAGAACACATAATGTTCCAAGGGAAGTACACATTAAATTTCTTAGGAAGACCACAAGGGATGAGATTTTAGGGGCCCAAAGGGGAGGGACCACTAAAATATAAAGATAAAGAAATTGCCATTCTTAAACAAATTCCGAAAAAAATAAGAGATAAGAGGAGGAAGTATTCCTCCTTATCAAAGTAATTATATAACAAAGGAATTTGGTTTAGATGGTTATTGCCAGAAGGAATGTTGATCTTCTGGGAGGGAAACAGAATTAGAATCAATACAGTTGTGGAGTCAGAGGCCTTCATGAAAAATCATAGTGCCCTCCTAGAGGATGAAATTATAAGAGGCAGTGAAAAAGATGACAATACACAAGATATGAAGGAGGGAGGGGCTGTGGCTCTGCCAGAGGACAGTGGGGAGGGAGCAATATTGAAAAGACTCAGGTCACAAAAATAAATGTATTTGAAATATCATTGTAATTGTTGATATATTAGAAAGTAGCAAAAGAGATGACTGAACATATGGTTGATACAATGTATAACAAGATGCTGTTTCTGACTTCCGGTTCCGGTTGCAGTACGCGACTGGCAAGCTTTGCTCACCCCCCCCCCGCACTCCTGGTGGGCTCCCCTTTGATCAGGGGGGCACAGGACGCCCTGGAGGGGCTCCTGCTGAGGGGGCGGCGTAGCGGGGGATCCCCTGTGTTGGCGGTGGCCGGGGGCCCCGCATCGCCCTAGGCACCGGGAGGCAAGAGGGGAGGCGCTGTGGCGTCTTCGCGTTGAGGCAGCCGGATGAAACCCAAGATTCGAAGGACGCAGTTGCTGTGCAGTGAGATGGAGATTCCCCCCGTTCCCTTTGATGACTGAATGAAAAAAAAAAGACTGTCAGCTCTTTGGAAAGGTTTTCAACCTGTGGCTGGGAAGTGTGATTGGAGGGAGGGGGATTTCCCCCCCCCCCTTGGACAAGCGGCTTGAAACTGTTTTGCTCCCTGCCCCCAGAAGAGGAGGGGGGGAGCCCTGGAATGGAATCACCCTCGTAGCAAATAGCAGATTTCCTTTACTGCAATTGTGAAATGAGGTGATAATCTGTTCTATTTTGAAAACTTTGAAAACTTTTGCCTTTGGATCCCGGAGCTAGCAGGGCAAGATGGCACACTTCCGTTGTCTTCATGTACCTTGAAATTTGACTCCACCCACAGAAGTTGCTGGCATCTTGTCTTTGTCTCCGTGGCACTCAGAGAAGTCTCGTGTTACATTTTACCCTGGACTTGGAACAAAGGACTTTACTGCTTTATTGCCTAGGTCCCCATTTATCTGGGCTCCCTGCCTCTCGATCTTTCTCGGCTACCCACCTCCCCAGTTGCTTCTTCTCTTTACTGACATATTTATCTCTGAGCTTTGATTACCACAATGCCACCCAAAAGGCCACCACTGGGGAAGCTGGGATTTGCGGGCTCCGCCCCAACATCCTCAATGTCCAGCCCCAGCAGACAACAGACACTAACTTCTTTGTTCCAGCCAAAGCCCTCTGAGGTGGACTTTCAACAGATGTTTGAACAACTCTTAAAGGGGCAGGAGGAATTAAAAAATCAAATGAAAGAAATGAATGAGCAGCTCAGAGAGAATAAAGACCATGTGATCCAAAACTCACAGAGACTGGAACTTTTGGAGGAGGGGACGGCTGAGATGAGGAGAGAGGTGAAGGGGGTCCAGAAAGGAAATCAAGAACTTGAGAACCACCAGATAAAAACGGAATTTGAACGAATGTCCTTTTTCCTTAGGTTTCAAAATGTAATTGAGGCTGATGATGAAAATTTGAGGGATATTATGGCAAATTTATTGGCTGAATTTATTAAAAAAGACAGACAACAGATGGCGTGGGACATGGACCTGGTTTATAGAGTAAACTCAACATATGCTAGAACACACAATGTTCCAAGGGAGGTACACATCAAATTCCTTAGAAAGACCACAAGAGACGAGATTCTGAGTGCACAAAGGGGGCAAACATTAAAATACAAGGATAGAGAAATAGCCATTCTGAAACAGATCCCAAAGAAAGTTAGAGATGAAAGAAAAAATATTCGCTCTTAGCAAATAAATTATACCAGAAAGGGATGTGATTTAGATGGCTGCTGCCAGAAGGTATGCTAATATTCTGGGAGGACACGAGAGTTAGAATCAACACAACCACTGAGGCTGAGGCCTTCATGGAAAAAAATAAAGTCCGCCTAGATAAACCTGATGATACTACATCGGACATACAGGACACAGGAGGTGCCGGAGCTCTGCCAGGGGGAGGGGGGGGGCGAAGAGGCAACATTGAGAAAACTCAGATCACAAAAATGAACTTGAAAATCTGTGTGATATAAAACGATTGAAACTAGCTTAAGATAAAAGTTTATATGCTGACAAAATAGTATTAAGTAATAACAAACTAATGTATTAGTAAATGAAAGTTATCAGAATGGGGGGAGGGCCATTTCCTGCATAATGTAACTGTCAAAATTTGTACTTCATCCATTACCCCTTTCCTTGAATATTTTTTTTTAAAAACCAATAAAAAAATTTTTTTTTAAAAAAAGATGCTGTTTCTGCTTATCTTTTATCTTTTGTTTTTTTCTCTGTAAAAGTTGTGAGATTTGGAGAGATTTCTACCTTCAGCACGATGTAGCTGCCAATTTTTTTTGTACATCCACCTACCCTTTCCTATAAATGTTTAAAAACCAATAAAATTCTTTAAAAAAGAAAGAAAGGGACCAATGAAGGTTTAGTGCTAACAATTCAGGTTCTTGAAATCAGTTGGCTGATATAATCAGGCCAGGCACTTTGCCTAGGTATTCATTGTCTTTCTGATTTTATGGGAGACTCCTGCAAAAACCACAAAAATGAAGTGGTGTTCTAAAGCAAAATCATAACAGGAGTCATCCAGTATTGCTGCATAGGGTTTAGAGTGGATAAACAGATTTATACAATCGTGCCATTAACTTGAAAAATTCACCGCAGCCAGATGCTATTACAATCACTCATTTACCTTGGCTTAGAAACACATTGGAAAAATTCCTGGATAATGTCTGTCAGCTATACAATTGTGAACTTGATCAGAAGTAGCTAGGATTGTCATTTTCTCTCTGAAAATGGATCTTCCTCCCTAATCTGTTCAATAGCCTGATATGTAAGAATTTAGCAAATGATGTTCTCCAAGGCTTCAGACCAAAGAGTGTGAAAAATTCAACAGGCAATTTCTGAATGCCAGAATAATCTTAAAGAAATATGCGAAATCATTATTAAGGGGATAAACCCAAGACCATTGTTAGATACTCCCCCCCTGGTGTTGCAGCAAGACAATAGTAGTTTCCACTCAGGTCCTCTCTTTTCCGGCGGGAACAGAGAGGCCCCTGATTGGCTGGAGCGCTGGACAGCTCCCCTTTAAAAAGGGAGCTGCCCGACCATGCATTCAGTGGATGCCTGTCCTTATACCAATAAAGAGCTGTTGTTATTGCTAGCCTTTTGTGCCTTTCATTACCCGATCTAACAACCATATCTACCAATAGGTAGGATGAGGTAGCTAGTTTAAGAATCAGAGGTTAGGAATGACAAAAAGAGACTTAATTGCCAGCTATTCAGGTATAATGCCTATATTTTACTGACACACACAGAGAAGTGTTTATGGGATTTCTTATCTTAGACGATAAATTTGGATAATTTAAGGAAGAAAGAATGGGCTGAAAGGCTGGCGGAATTCCATGTTCAATGGAGCTCTTCTTTTTCTTTTTCTCATCTCACAAGAGGTGGCAACATCTGGCTATCTTCAGATGGTGAGCTGCTGGAGATTTTCTGGTCTATTGATTAGACTAAGTACTAAAAAAAAATCAAGGCAGCGGAAGTGGCAAATCACTTCCTTAATGCATGGATAAAGTTCTTTGCAGTCAAGGGTACCTTTCCCATATGTTTCTCTTCATTGCATCCTGTGCCAAAGGAAGTTTTTTTCTCCATTGCTTTTCTCCATTGAAATCAATGGCTCTGTATGCCAAAAAAAACAAAAAATAAAAAACCCCGCAACCTAAAATACTTTTACATTTGATTGATTAGCTTCATTGCCTTCAGTGAAAGCTACTGATCCATCTGATACATTCAACTTCATTGGGATGGCCATCTGTCCAGAAGAATCCCTGTCTCAAGCAGTAAGATCTGTGTAATTCCCTTCATGTAGCAAAACATAATAAAAGATGGCTGACTTGGAAGCAGTATATCTCTAAATTGCAGATGCTTAGGGATCATTATTATTGGATATTATTTATTTTTTGGTTCCTGAAACACATGGATACTTACCATAGCAAAGTCCTGGCTATCTGAGTGGCAATTAATTCTGAAGGTTTTTCAAAATCAACCAATATCAAAAGAAGTCCAATATAACTTTGCTTACTTGTTAAAAGTAACTGGTACAACCTTGAATTAATTTGGTCATTCTGGCCATTTCCATTAGCAAGATGGTAAAACAAATTTGATTTCTGACCATCCCTTGTTTTTTTTAAAATTTAATTTAAATTAATTTATTTTTAAATTTTAAAAGTAAAAACTAATGTCACAGGGAGATAAAAGTAAGCTTGTCTTCAACCCTACAAAAATCTGATGTGAGAGTAATGGGGAAAATATTTGAGGAGAAATATTTCCTCAGAAATAGGTTTTGCAAATGTTACATAAAGTTGATCTGGAACTTCTTAGAAGGTCATTTGGCAACAACAATAAAAAGAAACTGTTATTATTTGATGAAGATAAAATTCTTGTTTAAATTGTAGGAGCTAGGCAATGCTATACGATCACTTGTTCAGTATTCTGTGAACTACACATGACCCATTTAAATGATATAACTATTTTTCCCCAGAGCTTGTGATTGTATGTAAAAATATATAAAATATGCATTAGGTCAGGTCTGATCAATCCTATTCCAAATCAAGATAATTCAGAATTATTTTAGAGAGTTCAACAAGGAATCAAACCAACTTTTAGGAAAACCAAATCTTCACTAATCTTCTCCAGTGAGACAAAAACACAATATAGTCAGTCACCTGAACATAGTTTAAAAAAAGAAAATGATTTCAGAAGTTTGGTGTACCTGTAAACCACACCCCTTTTGTCTTCCTATCCATTTGAAAGGGACTT
This sequence comes from Natrix helvetica, assembly GCF_964273705.1. Lineage (NCBI taxonomy): Eukaryota > Metazoa > Chordata > Lepidosauria > Squamata > Natricidae > Natrix > Natrix helvetica. Next base: position 94,958,608 of record NC_138552.1, read on the forward strand.
CATAAAAGATCTCATCTGCAAAACCATCTATCTGAAAGTGGTTGTGTAGCTTCTTTCAGAGTTTTGTTCTGCATGAATAAAGACCCAAGCCAGAAAGAGTTAGAAGGCAAATCTAATGTATTCGCCCACATCTTCCCACTCAGTTATGTTATATCACAAAAATAAATGTCTTCAGCTTAATTCACTAAATTCCAAACTCTTTCTATCAGAAAAACACCTGGAGAAATATGGGGGTGAAAAGAAATAATAACTGTTGGCTCTAGTTTCCTAGCCAGGGAATGGTGTTGTCAGTTCCCACTAAGTAAGAGACTGAAGCTGTACTGGGTTTTTCCCCCCAAAGGAAGATTTATTTTCCATTTAGGAATTATCTCTGAATGGAGTGCATTGTGTTTTTTTTTGGGGGGGGGAAATTCACCCCCACTGAATTTCAAGTTCACTACTACTACTACTACTACTACTACTACTACTACTAATAACAACAACAACAACAACAACAACGTATTAAATTATATGCTGCCAAACACCCTAGCTACTCAGGTGGTTTACATACAGGGGTGGGCTGCTATGGGTTCACTAATGTTATGGATGGTTCAGAGAACCTCCAAATCCCACCCCTGGCTGGCCCTGTCCACCACGCCCACCTCCCTTTCCCTCCCAGGAGTCTCCACGCGGCCCGTTTTAGATGTGAGGTAAGTGCAGGGCCCATGGGGAGGCTTTGAGGAGGGGGAAAAATGGGCCTCCCAGAAGTTTCAGAAGGCTGGAAACGGGCCTGTTTCCACCCTCCAGAGGGCCTCAGGAACCCGGGGGAAGCAGTTCCCCCCCCCCGAGGCTTGAGGAAAGCCTCTGGAGTCTGGGGAAGGCCTAAACGCCCCCCCCTAAGGTGCAGGAGGCAGACTAGGCCATGCCCACCATGGCCACGCCCACCTAGCAACTGAGCAGAGAACCCAATGCTAAAATTTTTGAAGCCCTCATTTCAAAACAAGGAAATGCCATAACACAAAAGGAACAAAGATGGCAGAGAAAGCAAACCCAGATGGGGGAAGCAAAGAATAAGAAAAACACGGTGCTGTAAGATCTGTTCAAAGAGCTATATCTTCAGAACCCTTTGAAATATCAGTAGTGTGGGGCTGCTTTAAACTTGAGGTGGACTTCATTCCAGAGGGCAGACACTGCTAAAGAGACAATGTGCTTCTAGGGTTTCCATAAGTGTCAATTTTTAATTGATGGAACTGGAGCATACCAACCCTGTCAGATTGTGTCAGCTGGGCAGATGGTATGGGAGACAGGTGGTCCCTAACCCTATGCCATATAGTCATATGTACCAGAATATTACTACCTACCCACTAGAATCACATCCAGAAACAACCAGGCACTCAGTACAGCTCATGAAGCTTCTGGGCCAATTGAAGCTGGTAACATCTGAACAAGACTCTGTGGTTTCTTTCCTTCTCAAAATTCTTCATGATTTTTAATTTGGGAGTTTTTCTTGTATCTGTTTTCAGTGGTGCATGTTGGATTGCTGAGAATAAGAACTAAGAGACAATTTGTGGTACATTGACACATTTATTTTGAAGTTAATCTACAACTTAATTCCTAGGCATAAATTATGAAAAACAAAAAAGTTGACATGGGCATATTCTACACTTTAAATAGAACAGAGTAGCTATGATAAACTTGGGAAGCACCGTTCCAGTATACACCCTTGAGTATTCTATAGAAAGTAGGACGTTTTGGACAAATAGTTTTGTTCTTTAAGAGCATACCACAGAGCTGCGATTACAGCTGTTTCTTCCCCCCTTCGTTCCATTCTGGTTTTTTTTGGCACAGTATTTCGTTACACCTGTCAACTACTCAAATCACTTTGTTTCATTAATTTTGAAATTTTGCAGTTGCAAACTGTGAAGAGTGCTGTCCTGCTTCTCAGATGAGGATCTTGCCTGACTGCGTCCAATACAACTTATAAAGTTCATTGAGCTGTGTCCCACAGTCCTCTAGGTAAACAATGCCGCTATCATAGAAAGCTCTATTTCTGGAACACTTTGTTGTGTCTGTTGTTGTTTAACAAGAAACTGGCAGCACCATCTGCTCTTTAGACCAACTTTTCTTTCCATTTCATAACAATATTTATTACATGGATGCTTGTTTTTTTAATGAGTTGTTGAGCAGTGTGAACTGTTGGTGTAGGAATTGAACTGGATTTCACCCAAAAAGCTTCTCAAAATCACAGAAATCACTGTTTGGGAACAATTCTGATGAGGAGAAGAAGGATTGGCGAGGCGGAAAGAGCTTTCAAACTCTATCCATTGCAGGTATCAAAGAAAGTCCGGGAGTTTACCTTGTGCTGAGCAGTTGATGGGATTCCAAACTGACAGAATTGCTACACTCTTATAACTGTGTGGCTCCAACAGTATACTGTGTTTCTCCAAAAGTAAGACAGGGTCTTGTTTTCTCTTGATTCCCAAAATGAGCGCTTGGCCTTATTTTCAGGGAGGTCTTATTATTTTTGAGGTGCAGGAGACGGTGAATGTGGTCACTTCATGGCTGCTGCTGTGTTGCAATATTTTCATGGAGGGCCTATTTTCGGGGGAGGGCTTGTTTTAGTGCATGTGCTCAAAAGTCCGATTGGGCTTATTATCCAGGGAGGTCTTATTTTCAGGGAAACAGGGTAGATATGGAAGTACTTGCAAACCGTGATAACAAATGACTCAGAAGTGTGGTGTAGTCCGTCAAAGGCAGTTTGTAACGCACTATGTAAAATATGGATTTCACTCCGCATGCCACTTAATGAATTTTTAAGGATTGCTTCTTTCAACACGCACAGAACATTGTGGGGTGTTTTTTTTCCTGCTGTTAGTTTAGCAGCAAAAATAATAAATGTGTTGTCAATACCAAATGTTCCCTGGAGAAACCTGTAATGCTGGGAAAGGTGAAAGGAAAGAGAAAATGATGCACAGCAGCCAGGAAGATTGAGAATGGCAATGGGTGCACTGTTGGAAGATTTTGAAAGTCCAGGTTAAAAACAGACCATCATGGAGAAAATCTGTTGACAGTATGTGGTCGCTAATGGCACATAATCAGTGCAAAATCCAATACTTGCATCTTGTCAGATGCATCTTGTCAGATGGGGATGCTGAGACCTTTACTCATTATTCCACAGGAAAAGGGAAAATTTTCACCTGAGGTAAATTCTAAAGTTTTTATCTATGTTTATATGGCACAGGACCTAGTTATCTGCGGGATCGTATCCTGCCCCATACATCCCTTCGGCCGATTTGCTCTCACAGAGAGGGACTCCTCCGGGTGCCGTCCACTAGGCAATGCCAGCGGGCGACGCCCAGGAGTAGGGCCTTCTCTGTGATGGGCCCGACCCTTTGGAATGACCTCCCCCCGGATATCAGGACTACCACCGACCTCCGCTCCTTCCGTAAGAAACTAAAGACCCACCTGTTCAATTTAGCCGGCCTGGCCTAATTCCTAATTCCCAATTTTAGTCCCTCAAGCCTGCATTTTTTAAAATTTTCTAGGGGTATGCTTTTAGTTGTTTTTAATTTTTACTTTTTCTGTACAGTTGTATGAGGTTTAATTCGTTTTTAAGGGTATAGGATATTCGTCTTTTGTATTCGTTTTAATGAGACACCTGTACACCACCCCGAGTCCCTTCGGGGAGAGGGGGCGGTCTATAAATCCTGAAAAAATAAATAAATAAATAAAATTTACACTAGCTATTGTAGGAGGGGACCAGGTGGAGTGGTAATATGGGGTAAAAAGCAGGGGTGGGCTTCAAAAAGTTTAGTAAGGGGTTATCTTCCTGGTTGCTGGGTGGGCATGGCGATGGTAGGATGGCCTCCTGCACCACCACAGCAGGGAGAGCATTTTTAGAATAGAATAGAATAGAATATTTATTTCTTAGCCGCACCCTCTCCCGAAGGACTCGGGGCGGCGTACAATAAAACATATAAAATACATATAAAATACATATCTGGACAGGACATACATATAACAAAGACGTGTATAAGACGTATACAAGGAGGAGGTAGGCTGATAGATAAAAACAATTAAAATCACAATATTTAAAAACCCCAATAAATAAATTCAATTAAATTACACTAATAAAAACCCGTCAGGAGCGATATAGTTAGATCATGGTTGAGCCAGGCCAGCTACTTGGAATAGGTGGGTCTTTTGCCCTTCCCGAGCTCCATAGGCTTTCCTCGAGCCTCTGGGAGGCTGGAAACGGGCCCATTTCCCAAACTTGGACTTGGATTTATTGGATTTATATTTATTTGATTTATATGCCGCCCTTCTCCCAAAGGACTCAGGGCAGCATACAACATTAGTGTTGTCCAAACTGCATAGAATTTTAGCTAGAAGTTCTTCCGAACTCCTGCGAACCCCCAGCAGCCCACCCCTGGTCAAAAGGCAGGATAAAATCCACACCAATTTGTAAGGGAACATTAAAATTCAAGTGTAAGCTGGGGAAATATTACATCCAAGACTCAGAAGAAAGAACCAGTTTTCAAGGCTGGCTTGGGACCTATGCTTATGGAAACATGGATTAAAAAAAACATATCAATATATGTATTTTTAAACTAAATTTATATGTCCCTCCCCTCCCCATCAAGCAACTCCGGGGAGTTTACAGTGCCTTAAATAACAGTGTAAAATAATTATAAAGTTAAAACCATTAAAACAGTGGGCACTGAATGTTAAAAGGGATTAAAGGCAGAAAGTTAAATATATCCTGCTAACTGTATTATTGACAGTTGGATTTGAATTTTAAAACCATTCCTGCTTGGAGGAGCAGTCTAGATAAGTGTCTGTAGCTTTCAGAATTTCTGAATCCTCCTCCTTATAATTTATGTAATTTATATATAATTTATCCCCATAATTTATCCTCAGTTATCCTATTGATTACCTTTGCCAGTAATAACTATCAAATTCAAAGAGGCAGCTGTTTGCCAGTGCAATGACCTAGTGAGCACGGGTACAAATGATGGCATTCTATGAAATATTTTTAACAAATGTATTATATGGGGGATTCATCTCCTTTGAAGCAGGCCAGGTCAAGACATTGTAGGGGTTCTAGGAAAGCAACCTTATTGTCACAGGGTATCTAACAGAATATTCTGTCCAAAATCTTCAGTGCTCTTTCTAAAGACCACAAAGTCAAGTTGAATTTGTTCTATCAGCCTAATGAGGTAGCCGGACAAAAAAGCGCACCCAGAAGTACTAGCTTGAAACTTGTTAGAAGGTTAAGAGAAACTTGAAAGTCTGAAAGCCCATCTCTCCCTCTCACCTTTACAACCCAAGAAACTAGGCATAGTCTCTTCTGAGATGTTTGCCACACCCACATTCCTGCTAAGGCTGTAATGGCGAACCTATGGCACGCGTACCCAAAGTGGCACACAAAGATATATTGCTCAGCACATACAGCCTTGCCTGTTTGTCTCATGGGTTTCTGGTACGCACGTGCACACATCGATCAGCTGTCCTTCGCGTGCACGGCAGTCCCGAAAACCGGGGTGCACGGATGTGTTGGCCAGCTGATTGTCGGGTGTGCATGTGTGCCAGAATCCATAGGTTTGGCTTTCTATAGAATGATGCTTTGTGCGCACGGCAGTGCCAAAAACTGGCATGCACACTGGCCAGCTGATCATCGGGTGCACATGTGCGCTAGAACCCAGAAATTCGTCTTTTCCAGAGCGTGGCCATGATGAGCTTGCATGCACATAATGTTTCCATGTGACCTTTTCAGCACTTGGTGCTGAAAAGGTTCGCCATCACTGTGCTAAGGGCTAAGCTACCACTCACTTGACCATTGTCTAGTCCGTGGCTCTTTTTCAGGATCCTGAAGTCATTCCTATGGACCATTGCAGGTCCCGAGTCTTCTATTTTCCAATGTTTTTACTTTCCCAAGACTAAGAATGTATTTTCCCTCTCCCATCTCCTTCTCAAGGCGAGAACTCTTTTCACACCAACCCAGGGGTAGGATATTACTGGTTCAGACCGGTTAGGGTGAACCGGTAGCTCTGACTATCAGCTGGGAGCAAACAGGTTTGCTCCAACTTTCAGCTGGGCCTGCCTGCCTACTCACCTATATTCCCTTTTCTGAAGCCCAGCTGATAGGCGCAGCAGGGTGGATTGCTGTGCCTCAGCTGTTTTCCTACTCCAGAAGGTGATTTCTCTGTAAACTGTGCATGTGTGCGCAGCGACTCCGATTGTTAAACCGGTAGGATCATACCCCTGCACCCAGCAAAAGCTCCCAGTTTGTCCTGATGAAACCATCTCTCAGTATACATATTTTAAAAAGTGACCATTCCTTGTTTATCTAGCAGTACTAAATAAAATCGGTCAGCTGATGAGCAAGGAGATTTTATGGGGTCCTGGTGTTGATAATGCTGGAAACCTTGCCATTTATGGTGGCTCCATTGTGAAAAACCAACTGCTTCAGTGATCTCCCCCCCCCCATCCAAGCCTAAAAGGATGATTCCCAGTTCCTATAAGCCTAGCTTCAATATAGAAGTGCAATCTCTACTTAATACTTAATTATTGATTTGATTTGATTTGTATCCTAATACCTCTCATGACTCATGGCAATGAGAAAAAAAAAACCAGCCATGGTTAAGATTAAAACTCAATTATCTAACTAAAAAGATTATAGTGATGACTTCTGTAAGTACATGTTTTTCCTGGGGCCTTGCACATCCCAATTATGATGTGAGCTATACCAAGATCAGACAAAATTATTAAGATAATTAGAGGAACTTATATGCAGTTAATCACTGCTTGCAGCTGTAAGCAGGTATGGAAAACACAGCACTGGCCAGAGGCAAGTAAAGATAAAGCTATAGTACTAAATAATGCTAAAGTGTTGAACAATCATGCTTACAGGTAGTCCTCAATTTACAATTCCAACTGAAACTAGATTTTCTGTTATTAAGACAAGTGGCTGTTAAATGAGTTGGGTCCAATATTATGACCCTACCTTTTATTACCCCAGTTCTTAAGCATATCACTGCAGTTCAGTGAATCATGTGGTCATTTAAGCAAATCTGGCTCCCTCCACTGATATTTCTGGTTGGAAGGTGGGTGGGAAGGTCTTGAATGGCCATCACATAACCTAAGGATGCTGCAACTGTTGTAAATACATGGCAATTGCCAAGCATCTGAATTTGGATTGAGTGGTTATAGTGATGCTGTGATGGTTGAACATCATATGAACACCAGCTGTATGTCACTTTTTTTCAGGGCTGTAATGTCAAATGGTCTTTAAATAAATGGTGAAATGAAAGGACTACCTGTGTTTCATATGCTAAACAAGACAATCCTTAGCTATTTGAAATTTAGACTTCAACTGCAGACTGAATGAGAATTAGAGAAGTACTAGTTCGATTCAGAAGAGGCAGAAGTACCCACAATCACATTGCAAACATTCAAAGGATAATGGAAATTGAAAAAAGTCATTTATTTGTGCTTCATATGATTTATATAAAGCTGTCCACCTCACTTTGACATGACTCTAGGCAACTTACAGTATCATAAAAGATATAGTATAAAAATATAAATAATACTGGTAGCAAACAGTCATCATTCAACCAATTATCAACAGAGCCAGGAGGTGGATTTATGAGCTTTTGGAGTTCATTGACCATAACAAATTCTGGATAGACCTTACAACTGGGTTATAGCAGATCACCTTATATCAAAGAATTTGTCTGATGTCCAGTAAGAAACAATTAGAATGCAACATGGAGCAATAGGTAGGTTCCAAATTGGGAATGAATCAATTCTATGCTATCACCTAATTTGTATGCAGACTATATCATAAGAAATGATAGACTAGCTTAAATAGAAGTTGGAATTAAAACTGTTGGAAGAAATACTAATCATTTCAGTTATGTTGCTAAAATAAGAGTTTTTGGAAAAAACCACAATACCTCTACCCTCAAACTGATGCTATAGGGCACTGCACATCAGAACAACTGGACACAAGGACATCACTCTGCTAAACAACTAATCCCTACAACACTGTCAAATTATCTACTAATAATTTATTACTATTATTCTTCTCTTCCTTCCTAGTACCTATCTCTTTCCACTTATGACTATAACCATGATGCTTGTATCTTTAAAATTTATATTGTTTTATTTGTTTCCTAGTATAATTTGATTGCTTATTAGTAACTTATGACTATCACTAAGTGTTGTATCTTATGATTCTTGATGAATGTATTCTATTTTATTTTTCTTTATGTACACTGAGAGTATATGCACCAAAGACAAATTCCTTGTGTGTCCAATCATACTTGCCCAATAAAGAATTCTATTCCATTATATTTTACCTAGAAACATCTAGGGTTATAGAATAAGAGGCCAACAAATGGTTTAATGCTATTTCATGTTATGACAAATATGAACTTTTAGGAAGGTAAAGAAGGAATTCAACCAAACTGTTCTCCATGGAGTTACAAAAATTTGGATGTGTCCACATGATTGAACAACACCCAAAGGATTGTGGGAGCTATTCAGTCGGAGCCAATAGGTTCTTAGCATTTGAAGACAATGGCTCAAAGCAGGATGAAATGGGAAAAAGGATCTTAGTGAGTAAATATTATGACAATTACAGAGAAAGGCATGTATTTCAATTTATAGCAGGAACCCCAGAAATAGTGGACAGGTCTATTGGAGCAAGCAGTTTTGAAGCACTCTGCTTTTGGTATATGACAAGGTTCAAAGTGTCTGTGCTTTTATCATCATTTAATACCTTTCTAAAGGACAGAGAGTACAGACAATGGCCTGGTAAATCACTGGGGGACCCAGATTCAAATCCACCCTTGGCCACAGAAGCTGGTGATAAAATAAAAATAATAGGGTTGGGAAGGACTTTGGAGATCTTCTAGTTCAATCAGAAGGTTTACTTCTTTTCTTGTCAAGGAGACAAATAGAACTTCTCTGATCTGCTTTCCCAGCTCCTTGTCATATGCATAGTCTTACTTCATTCTATTCAGATTCTTCTAGTTGCTCTTTTCAGTCCCTGAGTCACGATTTCAGACAGTAAATATTCAACCAGGGATGTTTTAAGAAAGATATTATCTCTAGCAGACAATACCTGGAGATGGTTTAACACTGTATCTTGTCAATAACTTGGGAAATCAGCAACAGCTGATCCTTTTGATAATAATATTTTATGGGAAGCAATATTTGTAGTATCAGCTGCTTCTCCTCCTCCCCACTCACCCGGAAATATTAGATAGGGACTTCAGGCTGTCTTCTTTATTTGGTTACAGAAAGTCAAAAGTGTTTTACCATACAATGATGCAATCTGCAAACCTTGCAAAATAACTTTTCTATAATGTGCACATGTGGAGAATTTATAATACAATCATACCTCAGGACTCGACTTCTTTGAAACTTCTTTGAAATTTCATTTGGTACTCAACATATTATGATACAATTCCCCCCTTCCCCCATACTTGTTGTTTGTGGTACTCGATGTGTGTGGGTAGAACTTGTTGGTGTCATCTGTCTCGTGACTTATGATTCTTTTCAGCTGAAACGAAGGGTGACATGTTAATCACATGGTTTTAAGTACTCATCATACCTCCAATTAACTATGAGTACCAAGGTATTACTGTACAAAGTTTACTCAGTAGGTAAGTAATCCTTTTTACACAGGTATTATATGCACAAAGGAAAAAAGGGATCCACACCACTGTTTCTTCACCAATGCCACTACAAAGATCCCTTCACATAAAATACTATCCTGTCAGAAAAAAGTAAATCAATATCCTTTCCCCCTAACATGTCATCCTTGTGTGAAGGGATTTATTTATAATCTGGACACTGTACAGGTAGTCCTCGTTTAATGACAAAAATTGGGACCAGAATTTGCATCCCTAAGCAATGCAGTTGTAAAGTACAAAGTCACTTTACAAAGGCGGTTTCAGTAGTGCCCGGTTACTATTGTTAATCAATAGTAACAGTGACTTCATTGCTGGCTTCCCCATTGAGTTTGCTTGTGGGAAGCTGGCAGGGAAGTTTGCAAATGTAGATCACGTGTAACTAAGAAACACTATGATGATCAGAAATGCAGACCAATTGAAACACCTGGATCACAATCATATGACCATGAGGATGATACAATGTCCAGAACTTTGAAGACCACTTGTGAGTCCCCTGTGTTCAAGCCTGTCATAAATTAACAGGGTTGCTGGACAAGTGGTTGTTAACCAAGAAGCACCTGTATGGAGTATGGTTAAATTGAGTGCCCTAGGATCAGATCCTTCTCTCATTATAACCTACTTCTCAAGTCTATTCTGAAGATGAAATGGGAACCATCCAACTGCACTGGTATCCCCAAGTCTCTTATTAATAGGTTTGCAAATGTGTCTTGCTCCCAATTAGTCACATAAAAATATCATTTGCCCAAATCAGATTGATAGAATTTTCTGCTATGTAGGAATTCAGATGTAGATTAAGGTTCATAGATGCAGTTTATCTGAAAATGGGGATCATGAAGTACTGCTTATTTTCATTGGAGTATTTTTATCTTTTTCTGATGTTCATCATTCTGGTTGGTAGATTTCTAGTAACAAAGAAATTTCATTCTGAAAAATCAGCCTTTGAATTTTTGGATCTTCTTGGATTAAGAAATTAGCTGTCTTCCCTTGCCTTCAATAAATTTGAACCTATGTGAAAGTCACCGACTCTTTTATATAATTCAGTCATTTTATTTGTTAGATACTTGTTCTAACTACAGTGGTTTCCACCAAGGTCCTCTGTTCCAGCGGGAACATAGGTTTAATCCTATTGATCTAAGGGTCTGACAGCTCCCTATAAAAGGGCTGCTGTCAGACTCAACCTTCACTGGATTGTTCTCACTTGTTGTACTTAATAAAGAGCTGTTGTTACCGTTAAGTTTGTTTGTGCCTATCCATTACCCAATCTAACACTGGTGATGAGGATGAGATTGGAAGGCAACTAGGCAAACCAAAAAAGGCATAGCAATCCAGCAAGTACATCCAGCCCGGAGCTCAACGCAGCTTCGAGCAGCCAACTTCGAGCAGACATTTCTTGTAGTTGTGGACGCCTACTCGAAATGGTTAGAGGTAGTCCTGATGACCTCCGCTATGGCAGAAGCAGTCACCAAGGTGCTACAGAGACTTTTCTCCACACATGGCCTGCCTGACGTCTTGGTCTCTGACAACGGGCCCCAATTCACGGCCATGCAATTTGAGACCTTCCTAGCAGCTCAGGGAATCAGGCATGCGATGGTCATGCCACTCTATCCGGCCTCCAATGGTCAGGTGGAGAGAATGGTGAGATTTGCAAAAGAGGCCCTCTCTAGGATGGGCCTGGGAGATTGGCAAACACGGGTTGACCACTATTTGCTAATTCAGCACATCACACCCAGTGTCACTACAGGGAGAAGCCCTCCAAGCTTCTCATGGGTTGCTGGCTAAGGTCCCACTTAGACCGGCTATACCCCAATTATTCTGCCTCATCGCCCCCAGACTCCACAAGCAAGATTCAGACATTTAGTGTAGGGGATTTGGTATATGCCCACAACTACGCCGGGGGAACTCTGTGGATTCCTGCCACAGAGATAGGCATCACTGGCCCTCGCTCTTACCTCCTAGAGCTCGAGGACGGTAGGAATTGGAGAAGGCATATTGACCAACTCCCTGGCCACCTCTCCAACTCCACTCTTAGAGAACCAGAGGTGCACAAGTTAGCCAAAGCCCTATCCAAATGGAGCAAACACTCACTCCTTCCATGGCCAGCTCAAGCCTGAGGGTACCGGGGAACTTATCTGGTTATGTTGCAGGCCCGCAGCAAGCTCCGAGCGAACCAGCTCTAGAAGCTCCAGCCGCGGCCTGTGAAAGGTTCCAGGAACTTCCACCAAGCAGAGTCACGGAGCAAACAGGTCCGTCATACCTGTCCAAGGAAACCCCTCCTATTGAACTGCGCAGATCAGGCAGAGCTACCCAAAAGCCCCCCTAGCTGCGTGACTACGTAACAAGTAGGATTGTTCCATCCAAGAGGGGAGGGGTGTTAGATACTTGTTCTAACTATAGTGGTTTCCACCAAGGTCCTCTGTTCCGGTGGGAACAGAAGTTTAATCCTATTGGTCGAAGGGTCTGACAGCTCCCTATAAAAGGGCTGCTGTCAGATTCAACCTTCGCTGGATTGTTCTCACTTGTACTTAATAAAGAGCTGTTGTTACCATTAAGCCTGTGTGTGCCTATCCATTACCCAATCTAACACTATTGATGCCTTATTTCCATAAAAAAAACCTTGCAAGATGCCTTATTTCTGTAAGAAAAACACAAGGGATCCAAATGAATAATCTTTATTCTACATTGCTGTTGTTTTCCTTTTACAAAATAAGTACAGATGAGAGCAATGCAAGCATAGTTGGCTTCCAAACTTATTTTCCACCTGCAAGCCACCTTGCTGCACCCCTGTGTGGAGACTGGGGGAAAATTGTGGCTTTAGCACAATCTTTTTCTCTACACAAAGAAGCAACCTGCCATTTTATTTGATCAACAGCCTGTGAAGAGAGCCTTAATTTTCACAGTTGTAGTTTTGTTATCCCACAGTGTTGTCTGCTTCACCCTGATTGCTTGCTCTGCAGCAACTGCTTTGAAGAGTTCAGCGGGAGTTGTCTTCAGTAGTGGAACCATTAGATGGGTATCGTCAATATGCAACGACCACCAGATTCATTGAGTTTAAACAGAAAACTCCCAGCATCAATTGGGTGCGTGAGGTTATAAATGTAAAAATAATGCAAAATGAAGAATGCTTGCAAAACCTTCTCGATTTCCCATATCAGTATTAATATATTAAAAAACCTCCCACAAACTCTTGCTTCCACAAACGTAATTGCAAACTAAGCGTGCCTGTGCATCTCTTTAGATGGGCCAGATGTCTGAATTACAAAGCAAGAGCAGATGGAGCATCATCACCCTTCCAATTTTTGTGCCAAGTTGATTGTCATCATCCCACCAATTACTTCACAGCAATTGTAGGCCAAAATGGTAGCTTCCCAATTCCAAATTAAACTGTGACATCAATTATCTGGACTGATTTGACTTTCAACCAGGATATTGGCTGCAATTGCTTCGATCCCCTTCGAACGATGATCTCCATAAGGAACTAGATGGATGAAAACTGAAATTAGTAGCTTCTTATCCTACTAGCTTTTGCATCTATCCATTCTCATGTCTAATCAACAGTTTCTCATAGATATTCAGATAGTTTGAAATGATTAGTACAGATCCAAATATTGGAATAGTGAAAAGAGTCACAGTTTGGTAACCTTCTGAAGATAAAAGAAGCTACATTATTTTCTCATAGCCATTGAAGACTGAATTAATTGCCCTCTAGTCCAATATTCCATGTCCAATTGCAAACCACAAGATCTTTTTGGGTTCCCACAAACTGACCTTATAACAAGCTTATAATAATATGAGTTAATCTTTACATATTAGGAATGTAGGGATGCAATTTTCTAACACCGAGCTTCAGTTCCTGATCTGCAAAGTTTATTGTAAATCTGCCCAACAAGTGAACTGTTTGCTGAACATTATCTATGTTTGCTTGTTTTCTATTTTGCACAAGAAATGCTGGTAAACACTTAGGCTAATTGTATATCCAACTCAAACAGTTTCTTGGCTTTTTCTGTTACTTCACAATAACCAGATGAAACCTCTCAAGGGATCTTTCAAATTTCAGCTAAAGTACTATTCAGTACTATTGGCAAACAGATAAATGTTAACCTTTCCAATTGAACACTTTCATCAGTGTTGTATCTGGAATATTTGGAAATTCAAAATCTGGAGCCAGAATTGAAAGAGAATGCTTGCCGGTATTTTTCCATTATTGAGATATAGGGCTCATCCTCCAAAACTCACCTACCATGGTGTGAAAATGCCCCATATACTGTTTGTTGAGGAAATGTCCATGCAATCAATCTTCCATTTTGTTTATAGTTTGCTGTTGAGGCAGACTTTAGCTAGTTCAAGTTGTTCTGGCATGGGCAAATGGAAGATGTTCCATTTAGACAATCCATAACAGATGGAGGAGATGGCTTGTTGTCATTCGGCTGGGGTTAGTCATCTGCTCAACTACATTTGGCCCAGTAGGTCTAATGTGGGGCTGCCTTCTTCCATCTGGTCCCAGATCCTGATCCTTGCTCTGCATTTAATGTGCAGGCTGCAAGGGAAACCAGAATCCTGGCTTCTCTAACTACTTTCGTTGGAAAAATAAAACAGATTACCTGACCAATCAACTTTGCAACTTTGAGAAGGCAAAGTCCTGAAACTGCCTACTCTACCCTTGCCATTAATATATGTCACAAATGCACCACGCATAACTTACCAATGGTACCCTGGCATACACAGCAGTTGATGGCTTTTCCAAAATTCTATTGAATTTTAGCCACAGAGAACTGCATGTCAATATAACAGCACAGCTCAATCCAGACGCACGTTATGGTCAGGCAATGGGGACAGCATAGTTTATGTCAACGTGATTGCCTCCGAATTCTGGGATGGGTGGAAAAATGGCAAAGTGAATGTGTGAATGAGCCAATACAGCTGCATACTATTGCATCAGAGAAATCTTTTCTTTAAATTGCGACTCCCAATTGGGACAAATTTAAGTCTGTGGGCTTCCTCAGCCAGCATGGCATGGCAATGCTGAAAATTATGGAAATGGAAGTCAACCTATCCAGATGTTTTCCAGACTGGAAAATCCTGGGTTAGATGGATGAAATTACTGCCTATAATCTGTAATACTACATATGAAGTCCAGAAAAAAATTAGCCTTTTTTTTTGGGTTGCACTTAGCTATTTTTTTGTTATTTGGAAGAAATACCCCATCCATGGCAATGCCTCTCTCCTGTTGCATTCTTTGCTTCTACAACAAGATCATACCTGCTTTTTTTATTAAAAACAATACCCCAGAGTCACTACTGATGGGATGAATGGCTGTACAAACTTGATAAATGTTTATAAACGCATGTCACTTTTGAAGACACACATTCCTTAACATCTAATATGACTTGAAAGAAGGTAGAAAAAAGTACTGCTAAATTAAAGTGCACATTTACATAAAATTGTATATTTACAGCAAGATGCTTGCTTGAATAAGAACCGTTTAGATCCCTTTTTTAAACTGGCATTATGTTGAGAGTTGGAGAAAAGGATAATTTGGCTTCTTTCCAGGCAGACTGTACAGTTAAAATGTACAGTACAGGTGTGACAAGGAGATTAAAGCTGGTGAGGATTGCAAAATAAGGAAGGAAGGGTTATTTAATACCAACTTTCAAAACTCATCTTCTCAATGACACCTTGTCTATAAACAAAAAATATGTAGAAGTGCCATGTTTGATCATTTTCTTTCCACTGGAGAAGCATCTGGTGGAATTAGCAGATTTCCTTGGCGTACATTGAAATGTATGGCAACAAATCATTGCTTAAGTAGTTCTGTGCTTGAAGTCACAGTGAAATTATCCAATGTAGGCAAGTGTAAAAGAGTCTTTCTCACTTTGTATGACTTTGTAGATCAGAGGCCCAGTTAAATCACTTGATTATGCCGGAGTTCATCTTCCTGTAAATAAAGCTGGGACCTTATATTAGCCACATCCATTACCTTGGATATATTCAATCCGATTAAGTGTTATATAATAATCACTCATTATCAGGCACTCCTGGAGAGGATAAATCTGGAAACTATATTTAGTATTGAGAGGAAATGAACTGGCACTTTGTTTCTGCTCTAGAGTGGAAGAAAATAATTGAATCAATGCAGATCGACTTGTTTGCCTGCGAAGTTTGATTCTTTCTGCACCCATTAGTCCTGCTATCTCCATCTTTGAAGTAAGATTAAGTATCCCCCTGCGGGTTTCCTCAGAATGAAGTCAAATTACCTTTGGGTAAATTAGGCAGCGGCTGTTGACCAGAAGGCATTTGTCTTCCAACTTGTCTAATTTTTGGCAGGCATGTTTCATTTATTACCGCAAGTGTTAAAGGAATGGTAAAGATGACTAATTACTTTTGTTGGGCTTGGCAATGAGAACAACATCTGCTCCTTGGAGTTTAGGTTTATTGGAAGATTCTGCAATGGTGGGTGAAATTGACTGAACTTGCTGAGATATGGTCCAACTGACTTCTTTGATTAAAGAAAGGTCATTATTGACATTTATCAGTGACTGGGAGCCCCTTATGGATTTTTGGCATAAAAAAAGAAAAATATGTTGGGATTTATGGCTTTGATAATTAAAAATGATAGGTTATAAAAATAAGGGAAGTATAATGTAATCTTAGGTTTGATTAGAATGTATAATTAGTGAGAGGAAGATTGGAAGTCATTTCTTTATATATTTTTTCATGGTTTCTCATACATTTTTGTTTTCCCATGTCCTTTATTCCCTTCCTTCCTTCCTTCCTTCCTTCCTTCCTTCCTTCCTTCCTTCCTTCCTTCCTTCCTTCCTTCCTTTCTTCTCCCTTCCCTCTCCCTTCCCTTCCCCTGACTCCCTCCCTCCCTCCCTTCTCTTTCTCTCTCTCTCTCTCTCTTTCCTTCCTCCTTCCTTCCTTCCTTCCTTCCTTCTTCTTATTTATTATATTTTTTGGAATGTATTTCTTATTATTTAATTAAAAACATTTTTCAACAAAAGGAACTTTCTTCATCTAGTTCCTATAATAATAACCAATGCTTCCTGCTTTTCTTGTTGACTGGGCAAGAAATTAACAAGGGACAAATGTGTAAATCTCCTCCTTCTCCAACATGTATCTTTACAGCAATTTTCATTACTGACGTAACAGCAGATTATTTCTTGGTATCATTTGTTAAATGAAGACGAGGTTGAAAGACAAAAATAGGCATCCTGCAGTTAAAGTTGAAACCATTTATGTCTATTATCTCCCTCATTTTGGGCTTGTAGTAATAGTCAGTGTGGCCTCCAACTGATCTCAGCATCCAATTTGTGTTTGAGTTTGTATATGTGTTTGTGTGTGTGGTAGTAGAATGGAGAAAATAAAGGAATGTAGCAGATCCTATATTATACTGATGTTAGACACCAAATTATGTGGTATTTTTCTTTACTCGTAGCAATGTTAATGTTGGAGATACATCACCCCTTTCTACTAACATCAGTCAAGGAAATACAAATGGTGAAATAGTGTCCATATTCTTGCTGGGGTTTGACTGATGGAGCTGCCATTTTGATTAAGTCAATCTTATGTATCATGGCAACCTACAGCAGCCTATTCAAGAAGTTCCTATCTCAATTGACGTGACAGAACCCAATTTCAGGCAGGCTGTCTTAAAGACATTCTAAATACGGAATTCCTTACAGCAGATTACAACCTCTGATTTTTCTAAATGATAGGAGATAACGGGGAATATAATCTGAGGGTTTTTTTTTTTTTCACATCAGGCTATTCACTCTACCACTCCAAACCAAGCCTTATATTTTATGGAATGTACAGGGCTAGATGGGCCATTTGGCAGCTTTGCAGCAAGACAGCTCTTAATAAAAATGTAATTATAGAGCTCCATGTCAATAACCTACCAGTGCAATAAACTTATACATCCATTAACCTTTTACTCTGAAGTTTCACTCTAGTTAGAATGGGCTGTACACCATTAACTGCAACAGTTGCTGCTGCTTTGGCACCCATTTCTGCTGTGTTACTGCATCTCTGTACCATCCGAGCGATCATCCAGAGCTTCAGCAGAAGTAACTGAGAACTTATAGTGGCAAACATGCTGCTGGTCAGCACTACACAACTCTATCACACGTTATGATAAAACAAACAGAAGTTAACAAAGTACACCTCAAACCATTTGCCCAAGATCATTAAAAACTTAGTAACTGGATAATTATCACACCAAGGATTGGCTTACGTGTATGGCAATATGCCAAAAATAGTTAAAACTTCACGAGGAACATAAGTGCAATATAGCCATTGGAGAAATAGACTTGGCAAAGCTGGTGTTGTAAGATTCCCTCCTGTTATGAAGATTACTTGGTCATGATATGGAACATCTTCCCTTTGTAGTAATTTTAACAAGGGATGTAAAAGCAAGAGCAGAGAACAACATAAAGCCATGATGGCATCTGATTTTTACCCAGATCTGAAATACACTCATCTTAATATTGCCAAGCAATAATACATAGAATCTACTGTATATACTCAGTTAAAATCAGCTGCTAAGGTCATGAAGCTTATGTTGATACTATGGCCCTGGATTTGTCATCAGAATTGAATCATGAAATTATTTATTATCACTGATTCCCCATTGTTCTATATTGTAGAATTATCAAACTGTGCTAAGGCACCACAGTGATAATAGACAACACAATAAGTCTATTCTTATTTGACATACTTATTTGACATACAGCCAACAATGGCTACACACACACACACACACACACACACACACACACACACACATATATATATGTGTGTGTGTGTGTGTGTGTGTGTGTGTGTGTGTTACAACCCCTGGTATGCCCAAATATGGGAGGGAGCTCACTCCTCCCTCTTTCTGTCCTTCGGCTCATCACAGAAAACCATCCAGGCAGAAACCCATATTTTTATTTTTAATGTTGCCTTTTTATATTTGTGTTGTATTTGTGCTGATAAATAAATAAAGGGAGACTAGTATGGATCCATTTCAAGCTATTTAGCTCTCATCAATAAGGGTATGGCTAGCTGATGAGAGCTAAATAGCTTGAAATGGATCCATACTAGTCTCCCTTTATTTATTTACATTATATATATATAATGTAGATATACTGTATATACTATGGAAGGCACATAGTTCACATGGAGTATTGCATATTTCTGAATTAAACATAAAGTTTTGGGATCATACAACACTTAAAGCGAGATCTCCAAAAGTTGCTTGGAAGTACGCAGAAACATAAACACAGCACTTAGTTGTGACTGATTAAAATAACGGTACTCTTTTTCAGGAATACAGCCAACAATGGCTACTTTAATAAGATACTATCAGATGCAGTAAATATGCTCTTGCCTATTTCAAAGCAATTTTTGTTACCCAGTCTAAAAATGCTGCACAGTCTTACATGAGCTTTTCGACAGTTGTGCCTTCATCAGAGGTGGTATTCAGCAGGTTCTGAGCAGGTCTGGAGAACCAGTAATGGAAATTTTGAGTAGTTTGGAGAAATAACACCTCTGACTGGCCCCACCCCCATCTATTCTCTGCCTCCCGGGCCCCAGCTGATCAGGAGGAAATGGAAATTTTACAGTATCATTTCCCTGCCACGCCCACCAAGCCATGCAACGCCCACCAAGCCAGACCCACAGAACCAGTAGTAAAAAAAAAGAATTCCACCACTGGTCTTCATGCAAAGATTAATCTTAAAAGCAGTATTATGAATTCAGTTATTAGGATCAACTTCAATTTTCCAACATTTCTCTTGGTATGAATATGAAGCAGGCATAAAAAAGACTTTGTGATATGGACTTGATTCCAGACACTTTCTTAACAATGAAGTTATCAGGCAATTCATGGAATATCCACCCAGAAATCTCAAAAGGAGGACATTTCTCTGAATTCAGCAGTCCTTGTCCCTTGGCCAAAAAGCAGAAATAGATGACCTCTAAAAGGTCCTGCAAATACTGCCCAGAAACAGATTATCTACTGAGCCCCAAAGAGCTACAGTATTTCAGAGAAAACACTAATTTTGCTGTGGTTTCCTATGTGTACTACAGCTCAGCCAGAAATAAATAGCCCTTTTGTGGGATCATAAAGAGCTGGAGCTGCTTTGGATTGAGGTAGACATCTCAAAGTGATCTCATTCAGGCCGCATGGGATATAAGCCCCCATGTTCATTGCCAGAAAAATCAACTACAATTGTACAGAAAATTTGGGTCTTGGAGTTTAACTACCTATTAAGGAAGAAATGAAACACCATATGCTACATTACTATTATGCATCCATCCAGCTAAGAGATTTGCCCCAATCCTCCCCAATTCCTAATGGAACCCAGATGGCTATAAAAAGTGCATTAAGCAGAACTAAGAGTAATTGTGCCAGACTTCACTATAGCTAGTCAGTAGCTCTTTTCTAAGATTTGGATCCATCCATGCATTTCTTAATTGCATATTAAGTCAGATTGGCAGCCATGATGTTCTCCTGTGACCACAGGTTCAGCTGGCATTGCGTTTCACATGCTTTCAGATTATTTTGCATACGAATGAGAACAATGGGCTGCTGTTAAAAAAAAAGAGTGAGAATTCAGTAGAGGACAAAACAATACATTTCATACATTGTTGGGTGAAGATTTTAACATTCCATGGAAGATTCTGATTGAACCAGAGGTGGTATTAAGCCAGTTCTGACCAGTTCTGGTGAACCGGTAGTGGAAATTTTGAGTAGTTTGCAGAATTGGCAAATACCACCTCTGGCTGGCTCCACCCCCATCTATTTGCTGCAGGTTAGCAGGTTAGTGTGGTGGGGAGGGAATGGGGATTTTACAGTATCCTTCCCCTGCCATGCCCACCAATCCATGCCCACCAATCCATGCCCACCAATCTACACCTACCAAGCCACGCCACACCCGCAGAACCAGTAGTAAAAAAAATTGAATCCCACCACTGGATTGAACAACTACCATTGAAGCTAATGTAGCTCTGCAGATATAGTATGTGTGCCTACTATTTTCCGTATATTTTTAAAGAGAGTCTAGATTAATGATAAAGTAAGTCCATTACACAATAAGATTGGGAGTTATCAATAAACATTAAATGATATAAGTCCAGGTTAGTGTAAGACAACTTTGTCAAGTTATGTTAAATCAGTTGATTCAAACACATTTCCAAATGCTGTACTTTTTTTCTTTTTCATTTGCAAGTTATAAGAATTGGAATCAAAGCAACTATGGAAATCATAAAACTAGGAAAAGTCATTAATGCCTTGTGTTATTTTGATAAAAGTATCAGCTAACAAATTCAGATGTGAGCAACACTATACAGTAGTGTATTAACCACGATATGGTTCTCTTGTGGAATTGAAGCATGATGATGAATATAAATTGATATAGACAGGCAGGCAGGCAGGCAGACATAAATATATATTGGGAATAGAAAATAA
This sequence comes from Natrix helvetica, assembly GCF_964273705.1. Taxonomy (NCBI): domain Eukaryota; kingdom Metazoa; phylum Chordata; class Lepidosauria; order Squamata; family Natricidae; genus Natrix; species Natrix helvetica. Next base: position 94,979,740 of record NC_138552.1, read on the forward strand.
AATAATTTAAAAACGGAGGAAAAATCATAAACTTTTATATCAACAAAAAACTTTAGAATAATTGTGCAGATAGTCAAAGAAATTGTGAAAAAGTGAGGGAAAAATGCATGATTTTTGTATTTGAAAATATCCACTGTAGCATTCTTCTGAAAGCTTCATTTCTATAAAAATTGTTTGATGATCCTACTGAGGCCCTTTTTAAAATTCCAAATTATTTTATCAATCTGAAAAATTTAGAAACCCTACAGTCTGTCACTAATTCAGCACAATACAAAGTTTAATCATGCACAATCCTAAAAAGGTTATATTAACTAAATATTAATTAATTCCCCCCTTCATGTAAATTTATGAAACATTATGTAACGGGGGGGGGGGGGGTGTCAACCTATTCTCCAAAGCACCGAAGGGTTGGACAAGAAGCAATGGATGGAAATGAATCTAGAACTAAAGATACATTTCTTGACATAACACTTAATCAGTGGAACAACTTGCCTCCAGAAGTTGTGAATGTCCCAACACTGGAAGTTTTAAAGAAGAGATTGGACAACGATTTGTCTCAAATGACATAGGGTTGAGCAGGGGGGTTGAATTAGAAGACCTCCAAAGTCTCTTCCAATTCTGATATTCTGTTATCTGATTGAACTTTGAATCAATCTCCCCATTGAACTGATTTTCTGAATCAAAGCAGTGATTTGTACTGAATCCTTGATTCTGCTGCTTCTGAATCAGTTTAGGGGGCTGACTCAACCCAGTTTAATGTTTTGGATCAAAATAAAACAATGGATTGGTATTTCAAACAAGTTTGAATGACATGAAATCACAGCATCAACCATTTAAAGGTTTATAGCCTTTCTCCTCCCATCCCGAACAAGCTGTAATGTCAAGCCCTTCTAAGGTAGCGTGCTTACACTCTTATCTTAGAATTACTCACCGATCTCCTGAGCTTTCAATCTACCGTGACCTCTTGGGTCTGCCATGAGCTATTAAAAAGTTGGAATTCTTCTGCTGAAGGAGCAGTGTTACTGCATCAGGAGTTTCACTGTCATCTTGAGGCTAAGGCTTTTAATGGCGCTTTAATTCAAAGTCTCATTAAGTGTCTTCCTTATAAAGTTGCAAATATAGAAGACTTCCAGTCTTTTCAAATACTGGATTCTTAGGTACAAACTGAGATCTGTTATTACTGGTGTATGTTGTTTCTTGTCCTGGACAGGTTACATATGTTGTGGGAATGAAATGACTATATAGCTTGATGGTTCAAATAAAATAATTTTTCAAGTAAATTTGGATATTATTGCAAATATAGTGTAAGTTATGTAACTGCTTTCTTTCTTTCTTTCTTTTTTCTTTTTTTCTTCTCTATCACTCCCTCCTTCCTTCCTCCCTCCCTCCCTCCCTCCCCTCCTCCCTCCCCTCTCTCACACAAACACATCACTTCAGAGGTTTGTGTGTTTCAGAACTTGAGGTAGACCACACTTTCCTGATTAATAGATAATGACAGTTCACTGGAATGTATCTTATCAGATCTCTCCTGATTAGGAGTATAAGGAAAAGTTTTAGTTGTTCACTTCCAAAAGTGCCAAGAGCAGAAAAAAAGCTTGCATTTTGAAATTGCTGAAGATGCATGGTGCAGGCATTGCAAGAATGCTTTTTCTGTTTGAGGAAGCTGAGGTTATTTGAAGGTCACATAACTTCCCTGCCAGCCAGTTCACTTACTACTTTCAATAGCTTTCAAAATCCAGCAGTCCAGAGAAAACTGGCCAGTTTAGGAAAGTAGACGTGTAGATACCTGTAACCTGAGATTTGAATCTGGATATTTAAAGCAGATGTCTATAATTTTAATAACTTTTGGATAATTGCCACTATCATTTCATTTAAAACATAGTGTGAATATGTGATAATTTAGACTTATAATGTATGTTTCTGGATGACACATCTGTTTATAGACTTCTATTAGTTTCCATTTTGTCTCTTACACCTAATTTGCAGGTGTGAAATGGACAAAGTGTATGTGCAGGATGTGTTTCTCTACTTAATTATTCAATACTAAAAATAGTTTGGAGATGGAATATTTTTTTTAATGTAAAGACTAGGCTTTTCAAAATTTAAACTAGTCTTTACATAAAAAAGAAACCTGAAATTATTTAAAATAGTTCATGAATCATTTCATAAGTGGGAGATTCCATAAGTAAGAGATAGAAGGCTTGATTGAGTTCATAGCATGCTGACCATCCCAATTTTAATCCTCAGGATCCCCTGGTAGTCCTAGGAATGACTATTAAAAAAAACCTAGAGTGGCCACTGCCAATTAGCTCCATCGACTAATGTAGGCACACTGGGAATCTGTCTCAGCAAATAAATAAAAGCCATTTTCAAAGTTCATAGAATTTTTCCAGAAAACAGACAATGGGTTTGACTTTCAAGGAAGTAGATTTCAGGTGGGCATCAGGACATTTTCCTTAAAAAACTGTTCAACAGTGGAACAAATTGTCATAGGAGGCATGAGCTCTCCTTCTCTAGAAGAAGTGGCTGGATGGTCTTTTGTAGGAGATGTTTCAGGGAAGGATTCTTGCAATGGGCAGGAGATTGAATTAATAATTTTCAAGATTCCTTTGAATCCTTATTTTCTATGATTTCTGAACATCTGTTCATTCCCTCCCCAGATCAAGGGGAAAAACTGATTTAAAAATGAAATAAATAAATAAATAAAAAAGAAGGCAAAAAGTAATGGATGGCAAGGCCGAAACAAAGAAAGCATCCCACATTGTCCTTGAGAAATGCAAGAGACTTTCAGAGTCAATGATACAGTCAACTAATAATATAGTTTTTCCCACTGCACCTTCATTAGTCAAACTATGAATAAGGTTGGAGGTGAAGCGAAGGAGCTATACCATTTCTAGATCTGAGATGTAGAATAGTGGTGCATAGTTTGGGGACCAAGGATTGAATCTGGCATTTGGTTGAGAGATTTCAAAGCATTGTTAAATTCAGACAAAAGAGTTGGTGGGGCTAGAACAGAAGATAAAATCAAATGTGATGTAGGGATGCCTGCCTAAGCAGGGGATTGGACTAGAAGACCTCCAAGGTCCCTTCCAACTCTATTATTCTATTCTATTCTATTCTATTCTATTCTATTCTATTCTATTCTATTCTATTCTATTCTATTCTATTCTATTCTATTCTATTCTATTCTATTCTATTCTATTCCATTCCATTCCATTCCATTCCATTCCATTCCATTCCATTCTATTCTATTCTAAATTGAAATAAAAACATTTGCTTAATTAAACAAAATAAATATGATTCCTCCCCACATCTTTAAGAACTGTGGGTGCTCCATCAATGGAGGTTTTTAAAAAGAAGTTGCATAACTATTTGTCTGAAATGGTATATCGTCTCCTGCTTGAGGAGAGAATTGGATTCGAAGACCTCCAAGATCCCTTCCAACTCTGTTATACTGTTATTCTAACTTTCTTCATTTACTGCATGGAAAATTAACATTTGCTGCAGTGGTGGGTTCCAGATCACTTTGCAACCGGTACAGTGCAACGGGGCCAGCCGCCCACCACATGAACATGCACAGCGCGCATGCACATGCTGCCCACGACACGCTGCGATGCCTCTGTGATGCTCCAGATGCTCAGCGGAGCGTCGCGCAGGCACCGTATGCTCCGTGTGCCTGCACGGAATCCCCCAAAACATCAAATACCGGTAAGGAGTGCAGGCGGGTGGGTGGGCCCTCCGGGGCACTGTACCGGAATGGTACCTGGTGCTCCGGGCAGGCACCAGTACGCCAGTACCGGAGCATACCGGTCATAACCCACCACTGATTTGCTGTCAGTTCTTGGGGGAATTTGGGGGATTCCTCTCTTCAGGGAGCGCAGCTTTCACCTCCTTGATGTTGAGGAATGGTTCATGGATGATAGCAGACATTTGCTGTAAAAAGAAAGGGGAAAGAGAAGGAAACTTCCATTTCCATTGCTTCTTCCAAAGATTTTCACACAATGCAACCTTTTCAATCTCTTTCTCAATACATACTTTTTGGTTTCTCCACATAGTAAGTATTTGTATGTACTCTGGTTCAGTTTGTACTTTTTTCTTTATCATACAAGAGTTTTCAGAGTGAGAAAGCTTGCTCCAGCTTAAAGTACTCTTCCTACTCCATTGACAGCTAGAAGTAACTGACAATAACCCTATCTTCTTTTTAAAATATCTGTATAGTTTATTGTACTCCCTGTTTACACCTTCTGCCCATTGTTTCTCTTCCTTCCTCTGCTGATCTGATAGAAGTTCATGTCACAGATACCTCACTCCCCATAGTTTTTGATCACTATGGTAACAGATAACCTCTAGTGGGTTGCCATGGAGGCTTTCTTCTTTAAAGAATTAATATGAATTTCTCAGAAGGGAGATCTTTTGCCTCCCATTGAGCTGAAAAACCTTGTTGAACATTTGGGAGGAATGGTATCCCTCCAACTTGCTTTTCTGAAACTGATGTGACAGATATAAAATGAAGGAACAATGAAAGGATTTTTGAAAAAATCATCTTATATGTCTTAATTAGTAGCATCTGCCATGTTGTCTCTCAGTCCTCCCCATGCTTTGGATTTTTCATTTCTAGGTGGCATGAACAGTGGCAGGAATGGAAATATTTCTGATGGTTTATTTTGGGGGATTAGATTTGTGTACTGCCTTTCTTGAGGGTGGTATACAGCACCCTCTTTCTTCCCATTTTCCCCTACAACAATACTATGAAATAGATGTGACTAAAAGATTAAGACTAACCCAAAGCCAATAGAGAATTTCCATGGTTGGTAATCTTAATTTCCTTAACCTTAATTCAACACTATGCTATCCTGATTTATGCCAGATTTATAGTATCCATGATTATGGCAATGTGTAATTTGAGTCATTATTGTTATATCAGAGTAAACATTGTTCTCGTAACAGAAAACCAAGAATTTATGTGTCTGCTGTCCAGCTAGAGAATCCAAAAAGAGAACTCCTGGGACATTTTGTTTCCCCAAAGTAATACTTCATTAAATATACTACATTGGCACAGAAGAAGTGAAACCAGCTCTAGTTTTCCCACATGCAATCCCACATAGTGAAAATTGCTTTTTCCCTTTGGCCATTCTCTTCAGTTCATTGTGTTGTCCAATTAAATCTGCTTCTTTTGTTATGGGAACAGTCTAGATCATTCAAACACCTGCACTTGGGGTTGGCATCAGGCTCTCACAATCTGCAGACAGTCTTAGCATTCTATTCCCTCCCTGGCATTCCAACCAGCCCCCTCTTGATTGTGGTCAAGCTGAGAGCGAAGAAGCAACCAGGTGAAAGAGCGAATCACTCTTGACATTATGCTTGTATCACGTCAGGTTCAAATTCCAGATACTAATTGTCCAGCTTGATTTGGTAAAGATGCTCTGAAGCCCTTACTTGGCAGTTTCATGTAGATAAAGGTAAAGGTTCCCCCCCCCACATGTATTCTAATTGTTTCTGGCTCTAGGGGCGGTGCTCATCTCCATTTCTAAGCCGAGGAGCTAGTGCTGTCTGAAGACATCTTTGTGGTCATGTGGCCAGCTTGACTAAACGCCGAAGGCACATGGAATACAGTTACCTTCCCACCAAAGGTGGTACCTATTTTTCTACTTGCATTTTTTACATGCTTTCAAACTGCTAGGTTGGCAGAAGCTGGGACAAGTAATGGGAGCTCATTCCTTTATGTGGTGTTAGGGATTCGAACCACCAAACTGCTGACCTTTCTGATTGACAAGCTCAGCATCTTAGCCACTGAACCACCAGGTTCCTTTTCATATAGACATTGAGAAGTAAAAGAAAGAGAATGAAACTTGAGGCATCTTACAAAGGAAGGATCTACAGAATGATCCCCCTCCAAAACCAACAATTATAACGCGGCTCAAAGGAAGGGCAACAACTGTTCCAGAACACTATCCTCAAAGATTGTCCATAAATAACAGGTCGAATGTGTTGCTATACATTTTTTTCTAGTGAGATTTCAAACTTTTCTCTATCCTCATTGCTGAAAACTAAATCCCCATCATGGAATTGGATCAGATGTTGCTGCCACAATAATGGGCTCTCTACAAAAAGCGTAATAAATCAGGTCCACAAAGATACTGTACAGCAAGCTGTGCTTAAGAAGAGTGACTGCACTAGTACGGCTTTGAAAAGGCAGCCAGCCTAATTTAAAGTCCACAACATATGTCCAGAAGTCCAGCTTTTCCCAGGCTTATATATCTTGACTGGATTCTCGTCTAGGTATAAATATTAAGTGAAATGGAATGTGGCAACTCACTGATTTCATACAGTACGATAACTCTGAGATCACTTTACATTAAATGTGTAATTTATATAGCTTCATGGAGTTTAAAGTAGGGCTTCAGCAGCATGGACTGAATGACCATGATTCCCTGAAGCCATGTGATATACCAGATTCTAAATTATGGCATTAGCTCTCTGTAAAATTGAAGGGTAGTATTGAAATTTTGAGTCAGCGCTGGACTGAACCCCAGGAGTCAATAGAGACCCATCTGATCCATTGCATTTATAACAGAATTTTACTCTCTCTTATTTATAAACTAAAAGATAAGACAAAAAAAGGAAGCAGGATAAAGAAAGATAAAGAAAAGAGAAATCCAGGGACCACTTCTTAAGGACTAGAGCTGTATTGGTGGAATAAACTTAATTCCTGACTTTGTGTTAGCTATAGGTTGAAATCCTGATAGAATCACTCCTGAAGCATGAAGTTTGAGGGTGAGAGGAGTGCAATCAAACTGGCTTCTCAGCACAGTTAACCATAGTTTTGCTTCTTCTGTCTTTAACACAGTTTCTCAGCAGTTTCCCAGAATTTGCTGAAGTAAGCTGTCAGTGATGGATAACCGTTTCCAGACCGAGTGCCCAAAGCGCGCACATCCAACCCCCCTAAAATGCAATGCGCTCCCCCTGAACACGTGCAGTGCACGCGCCCTGCCCGCCCGTGCATGCACGAGCGACCACTCTGCAAGTGCCCTGCCCCCAGGCATGCATGTGCAACTCTTCTGCATGTGCCCCACCTCTTGTGCATGCATTTGTGACCCCCTGTGCCCCACCAGCACATGCACACATGACACTCCCCATGTGTGCCCTGCCCCCATGCTTGTGTAGCAGAGACCTGAAGTCCAGCTGGCTGGCAGGAGGCATGCACACACGCGCATTGGAGCTGACCTGGGGTGACGGCTCATGTGCCATCAGAGAGAGTCCTGTGTGCCACCTCTGGCACGTGAGCCATAGGTTCACCATCATGAAGCTAAGTATGTCCGGAAACATAGATTTTGAACAGTGATGGGATTCAAACATTTTTACTACTGGTTCTGTGGCCATGGCTTTTTGGGGGTGGTGTGGCTTTGTGGGGGTGGCTTTGTGGGCGTGGCTTTGTGGGTATGGCAGAGGAAGGATACTGAAAAATCCCCATTCCCTCCCTACCCCACTAACCTGCTTTCCAGCTCCGTTCTCCTGTTCAGGGCAACAAAAGAAGATCAGCTGGGAGGCAGCGGGGGGGGGGGGGAGGGGGGCAGCCTATTTGCCAATTCTCTGAACGACTCAAAATTTCTGCTACTGCTTCTCCAGAACCTGTCAGAATTGGCTGAATGGCACCTCTGGTTTTGAAGGATCTTTATTAAAGCTGAATATTGAGCAATCCCTAGATTTGGTAAAACTTGGATGAAGGTGCTTAGGAAGTGGATTATGTTAGCAAAGAATTAAAATATAAATGTATAGGTGCAGAGCAAGGCACGAGTTAAAAATCTTAAATGAATTTAACACAAAATGTGATAACTTAAAACTATTGAGAGAAGACACTGGAAGCAAGAAGAAAGGATTGCAATTTTTCTTATAGGAAAAAGAAAAGAGTTTTCTAATGGTCCTAACTATTAGTTTAACTGGTTGTTTGCTTATATGTTCATGCTTAGGTTTATTCACTGAAACTAAATACAATGGAGGAAAAAAACCTGTGTCCAATGAGATACAGCAGAACTTTTAAGACAGTACTTTCCATGTATACAGGTAGTCTCAACTTATGACAACAATAGAGCAGAGGTGGTATTCGTTTGGGTGAACCAGTAGTGGCAGTGTCAGGAGGCTCCACCCACTCACCCAGACGTCATCATGGATGCTTTGCGCATGCGCAGAAGGTTCTGAAATGCACATAAGCACTGCACGCGAGCAAAGCGAGGGTGCAAGCACATGCTCCTGGTTCCAACCGGCAGCAAAGGTAAGAAGATTTCATGGCTGCAATGTAGCCCCAAATTTCTGTTTGTAAGTGAGACATTTGTTAAGGGCATTTTGCCCCATTTTATGTCTTTTCTTGCCACAGCTGTTAAGGGAATCATGACAATTGATAAGCTTGTAACCTGGCTGTTAAGCAAAATCTGGCTTCCCCATTGACTTTTGCTTGTCAGAAGGTTTCAAAAGGGGGTCACATGACCAAGGGACACTACAAAGGTCACAAATATGAACCACTTGCCAAGTGTCTGAATTTTGATCATGGAGATGTTGCAATGGTCATAATTACGAAAGATTGTCATAAGTCATGTTTTTCAGCGCAGTTGTAACTTTGAATGTCACTAAATGAACTGTAGTAAGTTGAGGACTATCTGTAGTTTGGGAATAATTCCACCAGGTATTTTTGTTAGTGCTAACTTAATTAGAAAAACAGGCATCGATATCCAGTGTTCATTGCTAGGTCTCTCCGCTGAGATGACTAGAGAGTTTATTTTTATTTTTCTCAAGCTGGAACGGAGTCTCAAATATTATGTCAAAAATATGTTGACACAGTTCCAGGAGATTCAGCTGACTTTGAACACTACTACATTGTTGGAAAGTAACCAACCCAAATAAAACTATAATTCTTATTTTAGAACAGCATAATGTTTGCTGATATGTCGGACTGCAGATTAGTCTTCTCTTGCTGACGTGACCATTATTTCTGGGCTTCATTAGAGAGGCAACACATTTTTCCATTACCTTTCAATCTGCAGTGGGTAAGAAAAAAAAAAATCCATTACTGCAGTCTACAATACAGAACTAAAAACTCAGGGTTTAAGAATCACTTTCAGGGATTAATATCAGTTTTCTAGATTGATATATTGGGTGAAGTCCCGTTAAAAGCAATCTTCCAGTAACGAGTTAGAAAGGGAAAGTATTGGAAGGTTCTTTTACGCTTTATAGTCTGGGACAAACCTGGGTGCATTGTCACCCACAAGTCAGATGTAGTTTATAATAATGTGTTGTAACCTCCTGTGGCTTGAGATGTCCCTAGTGTTACAGTGTGAGACTGGTGCTAATCCTAGCTGATCCCACAACATGGCAAAAACAATAGTCCCGTCAGTCAATTTCTGAATGGCCATTTTTGATAATTGAGAATTTTACTTATAAAACGTATTTGCATAAATCTTTACAGACTATAGAATTTTGGACTTGTTTCATTTGTAAACGAAGATTCAGTTGTACAATGGATAATCAACAATACACACCCAAAGGCTGATACATTTTGCAGTTTATGGTGGCATTTTTCATTTTCCTTTTACTGGTTTATGCCAGTAAACGCCAAGGTAATCAAGATGTGTCAGGTGTGAACACCATATCTTCATAAAAATAAGAAAACAGATTTGGGTTTTACTGGTATGTTTGAGAACTTTCATGGAGAAGGAACACAATTCAATGTCCTCACCTCAAGCTGTCCAATATACAACTAATGGGCAATACTCACCAAAAATGAATAAGGAAATAGCTTATTTAAACAAAGATGTCTAGTTAACGCTAGATGTCTTTAAAGGACACATATATCTTTTGCACTGCCAGATGGAACCTTCTTTGAAAAATATTTTATGACCAAGCTACCTTAACTGGTGACTCTTCTGACCCACAGTTTGCTGAGAACTATAGCATGGAAGAGAGAGAGAGAGAAAGCAATTCCAAGAGTTCCAAGTAACACTTTTGATCTTTGCTTTCCCAATGGCCTGCAACACAAGGGGAACTGAAGACGCAATTAGGTGGGTATATCCACCTTTGTGCTTTGCTTTCAGTAGCAGAAGTGACATGGTCCACCTCAGAATGGGATGTTAAACATCAGGTGACATCTTTCACATGAGAAAGTTTCCAGATGGAGCGATTGCTGATATGTAGGACTACAGATTAGTTTTCTCTTGCTGATGTGAACATTATTTCTGGGCATTATTAGAGATTGCCCAGTTTGCTTATTGTACAATATATTTTATGTTGCTCTGAAGCAATGTATAAATGAATACATGAACAATACAATATGTAAAACCACACCATAAGTAGACCTAACATCATCTTTATATTAAACGTGCAATGTAACTCCAGACAGGTTGGCATCACTCTTTGGGTGAGAAGAATTTGCATGAGATCAACAGTGTCAGGTGCCCTAATGTTTTAATCTATTTTGTATTTTACTCATCCAAATAGAATTATTTTGAATCTTCAAGTTAAGTATCTTTAAATTAAATACACTCTTTACATGCATAGAAGGTCACCATGAAAGCAGATGAATAGCTAAAGTGAACAGTATGACTGCTCTGATCCAGTAATTAATAACTTGGGCTGCTTCAAATAGATCTGCTTCAAGATGGAAAGTCAACTGGGTTGGCTTTAAATGAATCTTCTCAACAAAGCTTTTCTGAGCTCATACAGGGAGACTCATTTAGTTACAGTAGATGCAAATAACTCTCTTGGCTTTAATAGTTTGAGTTTTCCTTATAAGGCACTCAATAAGTCAACTACCTTTGTTTTCTGCCTACAGCTGAATTGCAACTTTTGTCATTACACTGGCTTATTTCAAGGAAGAATTGGACTTCATGAATAACCATTTTCATGTCCCTTCTGCTCTTGCTGGAAAAAGAAATGAAAGTTATTTTCAAACAAGAGAGCCTTTTTAATTACGAGAGAGAAGTACCTGCTCACCTACCAAAGCTTCATGATTCTCTCCCCTATTTCTAGAGGGTAGATCCCCATCCATTTTAAGACATTTCCATTACATTTTGCCTTTTCCTTCTCTCTCCCCCCCCTATTCTTTCTCTCAGCTACAGTAAATTCATTTCTATTACATTTGCCACCCCACTTTCCATTCTCTTAGCTACAGTAAACTCTCCTCTGGAACCAATCCAGATGCTGTTTTGCATCTGTCTGTCTTCCTTTAAATTCATAGCAGTATCTACTTGCTCATTCTCCTTGAGGCGAGAGCAGACATACTAGGAAGAATGTGAAAGGAGAAGTTATACTGTCAGACAAAGCAGAAACCTTGATTACTGGTGTCTGGTTGGGGAATTCTTAGAGAGACCATTCACAGTTGAAAAATGAAAAAAAATGTTCAAGGCAAATAGCTTAACTATTACCAAGCATTAGGAGGAACAAGGCTAAGGAAAGTTAGTGCCATTGCCATCTCAAGGCACCTGATATGTTTTGGAAGAGTTGATTCCAAACTCTTGTCCAGAGGAGATAAGCAAAGGACACAGTTCCTAGATCATCTTGAAGAAATGGTTCCTAAAGTTTTACCTCAGCATTTTAAAATCAGAGTAGTGTAAAATAATGCTTGAGAGTTTCTCCTTCTTGCGTCGGTTTTTTATTTTTGGGCCCAACGAGAAGACAAGAGGTGGCCCAGAAATCCAACTCAGTCAAAATCTTCTATCTCAAACCAGTAAAGTCAGACAGGGGAGGTATGTTATGGACTCTATCAGTCAAATCATTCTTCTAGTGGGGTCCAGGAAGAGAGCCTTCTTGCCATTGACCCTGTCCTGTGGAACATTGCGAACATTAAGAAACAAAGTGATGAATATTTGGTTCCTCTGTTTGTTTACTTACAGCATATATGTGTCCCTTTGATTCAGTCTTGATTCCTGATAACTGAATGGACAAATTCGCAGTTCTTTTGGTATTTTGGAAGTGGGTTGCTTCTTTCTAGGGCTAAGAGAGGAGGACTGATTCAGGGTTACCTGGTTGGCTTTGTGCCGAACATATGGCTAGTAGTCAAAGTCTTCCTGTTTCTAGTCTGAAGCCTTCAATCTTTATACCACTAAACCAAGTTTCTCTTATTTTAAGTAATCAGCAATGAATTCAGTAGGACTGATTTCAGAATAAATATCTGTAAGATTAGGCTATTAGTTATACCCCAATCCTGTGAACATAATCATTTATTTACTTATAATTTATTAAAATTGCATGCCACCTGATTCTCAACAGCTCTGGGTGGCTTACAACAACCAAACAAAGAAATTACAATTCAACTAATAAAAGATAAAAGATAGTAAGTATAACAGACTGCATGGAATGAAGCAAGGGGTCTCTTCCTCACCAAAGGCCTGGATGAAATAAACAGGGTTAGTCAGTCAGTTGAATGGTAGGTAGAACCATAATAATTTCCACAAGATGTAGATGGGAACTGTGGCAGAAGCTATTTGAGTGATGTAACTCAGAGGGTCTCTAAATCTGTTTTGAAAGAAGATGAGTGAGGGTGGGGGGGACAAGGAGAGAGGAACAGCCAATTTAATTTGTGGCTTTTTCTCTTGGGATCCTTGGTATGAATGCCAATATGAGAAATGGAAACTGGAAGAGAGCCCGGGGCAGGTGGGTCAATGAAGAGACGCTGAAGAAAATAGGGCCATGTTACTGGAAGACTTGTTTTTCCCAATGCATTATTGATAGGGTCACAAAACCTCAGGAGAGGAGGCAATGAAATAAAATAAAACTTGGAAGAAGCTGCTAACAAGAAATTAAAGGCCTTTCAGAAAGTGATAGATAACCTGGGCATTGCCATTATGGCTGAGTGATTTCAGAAACTTTCTGAACTGAGAGGACAACACACACACAAATGCACATACACACACACACACACACACACACATCACCACCACCATCCAACACTTAGAGAAAGTAGAAAGTACACACAGAACATAATATGACCTTTGGTTTGGAAAGAGTTTAGAACTTTGGAGCTGTAGATCTATTTAAGCTGCTGTAAATTGGATATGGTTAGTTATAGAAAGAAATGTCTGATTTCTTTCCTACTGTTCTCTAAATTTGGTTTATGCTCCCTTGCCCTGACTTACCTTACTTTTTGGGGTTAACAGTCTTTCAATTAAAACAAATAATATGGGACAAAGCATGCTGCAAGATCAAGTACCAACTTTTGGCCTTATCTTTATTTCCGAGACACCTTTGGGTGCCACGTAGGTGGCCCTCAGGCAGTTTCTGGAAAAGAAAAAAAAAAGATTAATCATAAGTCACTTTTTTCAATGACATCGTAACTTTGAACGGTCACTAAATATACTGTTTTAAGTCAAGGACTATCTGTACTTTCCCTTTAAGTGCCTACACTTCAGTTGCCCAACGGTACTGAATTTCTGACTATGTGTGGTCCTTTGATTTACTATCAATCTTTTCAAGTAATTGAACTTGGACGTGTTAAGCGTGTCTGTCAACTTTATTTCCTAACACTATTGTGAATTTCCCAGACTTAAAATTATTTTTATTTATTGCTGTCCCAAAAGTGACAAATTGTGATAGGGTGACAAAAATGTTCCCCTTGGTTTTCAAAAGTATCTTTTCAGAATGAAATAAAGAACAGTGACAACTGACCTTGGCGGAAAGAAGAACAATCATGACAAAACTATCATAACACTTATGAAAAAAAGGACAATGGTTTCCTGACAATGATGCCTCAAATGAATATGACCCTTTTCTGAATGGGTTGTAATTTCCTTCTGTGACATTTGTCTCCTTCCTTCAAACACACATAATTTCTCCATACTTGTATGAATTATCACATCATTAAAGGGTTCCTGGAAGTTATAACAAGGCTGTCCTTGGTTTGATGTGCAATAAATACATAGGTAAATGGTGTATGGTCTTCTAAATTACAATTGAATCTGGAGGCAGTGTTCAGTCAATTTTTTTCTGTAGTGTTATACTGTAGTACGCATTAAGATTTAGCATAATATACCTTCATATTTTGATATTCATGTACATTATCTTTTAAAAACTTTCTTGCCAAGCCACTTGAGGCAAAATGTCTTCTGACAGAGTTCAATATATATTATTTGCTACTCCAACTCAAGCTATTACAAGTCAGACTGTATGCCTATCCAAATTATTCGATTTGACAGGGTCTTTTTCTCAGCTTGATAGGCAGAGAAATGTCATCTTCTTTCCCCCAGAAATATTACAGAATGTATCTCAATTAGCTCTTTTTCCAGAGGTCATCCTCAACACACAAAACTTCTACAAAGTATGAAGCAAAACAACATCCTGGACAAATCTAGAGTTAGAACATAAAAAAATTGAGGAAATCAGCCTTCAGGGTGGGAACCTGGGTATCCCCCTCTTCAAATGGTGAGCTGCTGATTAAAATTGGAATCCTCAACTGAGAAAAATCACACAAACAGATATAGTCATCAACAAGTACTTTGTTATAGCAATTGAAAAATTGATAGTCAGAAATCTTTGCCAATCCACTACAGTTATTGAGATATCTACCATTGCTGTAAAGACAGTCAGGTTTCAGATATTGGATTAAGTTGGGAGGGGGGAAGAGGGGGGGAGAGAATCTTTATTATTTAAACTGCTCCTGTCCTATGTTCATGTCAGCTTGACTCTAAACTAGTTTGATAAAAATAATGTCCAGATTGAGACACTGGGAGAGATTTAATCTGGATTGTAAACTACCATGTCCTCCCATTGAATAGTTCCTGCTTATTTTCCCTCCTTTCTTTCTAATTGTTTTCTTCCTATGGCTGTGTGCTTTTAACTGTTTTTTTGCTATTGTCCTAGCTAGCCAATAGATTTGTCTGGAATTAGGATTAAAACACTTCTACAACAGATGCCTGAAGAAAAAGATAAAATGATAAACCCTACAACAGAACAATAATAATAACAACAACAAGTCTGGGAGGAAAAGAGTCACTCAAGAAAAAAAATCATAATGCAAAAAAGAATGTTATAAGATGTTTTAAAACAAAGCTGTTTTTTCAATTTAATAATCTTCCCTATGCTAAGGAAAGATCTTAATAACTGTGATTTCTGTAGTCCTTTTAAGGGATTTATAGAACTCATAAGTGCATTGGGTCAGCTGATGGGGCAGTCCTTCTATGTGAGTAATGAAGCGCTGGAATTAAAGCACAACAAACTAAAACTTAAAGTGACATAATCGGGAAAAGTGTACTCCAGAAGTAGAGCAGAGAAACAGGTGCGAAGATTGCTTCAAAAGGACTAATACAGGACAACAGTGTCTGTTTCTATTCTCCAGAAAGTATTTCCTATCCAGCAACTGGGCAGTGTGGATAAGTACAGACAGACAGACACACCTTTAGATTTTAAACTGGGAAAGTGTCATGTTTCAAAATGAAGCATCTTCTCCAATAGCAGCACAAAGGTGTATAAGCTTTCTTGGAATTACCATAAACTAAACTAAACTGAACTAAGCTGAACTAAGCTAAACTAAGCTAAACCCAGCTCAGCTCAACTCAACTCATCTACACTGCAGTTTAGTCCTGTCTTTTATGCCCAAGAAAGGTATAAATATAAGGAAGTGTGATACTGAGAGTCCATTGCAGTGCAGAGGAGGTTATAACTATGATATCAGGAAGCATTCTCTTACATTGGCATTATTGGAATCTTATAGCAAACATTTTATGAGTGGTCAAATCCTTCAGCAATCTAAATCAAATCCCCAAAGCTGTGGATCATTTAATTAAAAGACAACGTGTACAGTCCATACTTTTAACATTTACTTTATTCATGTATTATGAATTTTTTAAAATTAATACTTTGCATGCTGTTTCTTGAATAAGATTGAGGTGCCATATTTAGACATTCATCTTCATCTTCATAAATGTTAGTTATGAACTAGTTTAGAATTTATAAAGCCTTGGATGAACTTTGGAAGTTTTTCAAAGAGAAAAGCAGTTCCACAAGTACCCAGTCTTGACTAGTGCAACAGGGCCTTTTTTATACACTGATGAGAAAACATCAACTACAAAAATACTGTAGTATTCCACTGTAAATAATTCCCCCCCCCCCGGCTTTCTGTTCTGCAGAGTGACTCTTCATACATGCTTCATTTCATTGTAGCCATTGTAGCCGATAACTAGAATGTTCTTTAGAAATTGATAGGCAGAGTCATACTTAAGAGATCAGGACTTCTGTAATTAGCCTGCTAAAAAAGGAACAAAAAATGAACAAAATCAATGATGGCATGTCAGCTTTAATCATTCTGGTTTGGGATTAACAAATTGACATTGCCTTTCCGTTAAGAGCACAATTAGAGCATTAGAAAATTATCTGCATCAGCCAAAGTCTGTTCCCAGTGTTGGTTGTTTTGTCTTGTGAACTCCACAAGATAAACTATTGCATTGGATTTCTTAGGTGCTTAAAAGTGCGTAAGCACTTCAGGGAGTCAATTATTAGGGTCAAAAAAAGTTTTCTCTGTGTGCTGGGGAAAGATATGCATTTCCATTTAGCTGGTTTAATTTAGCAAAATGGACAAAGGCTGTCAGTCAACCGACAGCTTGGTGCCTGCTTACGGCCAAAGACCAGAGAAAGGGTAACCAAAAGTTTTTTATGGTTTCACTTGACCCCCCCTTATCTATCACTCATTCTTTCATCCTAATCCACTTCCTTTCATACATTTAATAGAAAGCAAAAAGAGACTGATGGTTGCCGGAGCTTTTAAATAGACAAGTGTCCTTGTCAAATATTATGTTAAATTCTATGCAGAAGAACTGACACCTGTTAGCCTTGACTGATTGTTCATTCTTCTTGGGGTGAATAGGCATTTTGGTCACAAGAGGAAGGTGGAAAAAGCCATCCGTCACTACATGTTAATGTTAGAAAGGAAAAACTTACAGTACATACAGGCATCGGCTTAGGATCTTGGTACTTTTTTTTTTTTACTTGATTTATGTTATGTTCTTCTCAGCTAGTAAATATTCAACATAGCGAAGCAATTAAAAAAAGGAAAAGAAGATCGAATATGAAATGGTAAGCAGTTTCAAATTCAGAAGAAATGGTTACTAAAAGCATTTAAAAATTAAATCCTGGTGAAAAAGATGTATCCTCACAGATTTTGTAAATCCTAAAAATGGGATTGCTTACTTCTCTGCAGACCTTAATAATCATACAGAATAGAATAAAATAGAATAGGTTAACAGAGTTGGAAGGGACCTTGTAAGTCATCTATTCCAACCTCCCACCCAAGCAGGAGATCTTATACCCCTGATGGTCAACCTATGGCATGGGTGCCACAGGTGGCACGTAGAGCCATAGCTGCTGGCACATGAGCCATCAGCTCCAGCACACATGCGCACACCAGCCAACTGATTTTCGGCCTTCCAGAGGGCCGTGGGAGGCCATTTTCACCCTCCCCAGGCTTCAGGAAAGCCTCTGGAGCCTGGGAAGGGTGAAAAATGGGCCCAACAGTCCAACAAAACTTCTGATGGCCTGTTGGGCCTGTTTTTGACCCTCCCCAGCAGTGGTGGTTTCCAGATCCCATTGCAACCGGTACGGTGCAACGGGGCCCCGGCGTCCACCACAAGAACACACACAGCAGCACGTGCACACGCGCAGCGCAGTCATGTATTACCTCCTCCAATGCTCCACAATGCTTGCCGGAGCATTGCACAGGTGCCGTATGCTCCATGCGCGTGCGCAGAAGTGCCAAAGAGCTCAAATACGGGTAAGGAGGAGGGGCAGGAGGGGACCTCCGGAGCACCGTACCACAACAGTACCTGGTGCTCCTGGCAGGCACCGGTATGCCCCTACCAGGGCATACTACCTACAATTCACCACTTCTTCCCAGGCTCCAGAGGCTTTCCTGGAGCTGGGGGAGGGCCTCCTAGAGGAAATACCAAGCTCAGCTTGGAGGCAAATAGTGCGGTGCACGTAGGGGGGGGGGGTTATGCACACATGCACATGTGGGCGCCGGCACACACACAAGATACCATGCTCATATTTTTGGCACCCAACAACAAAAAGGTTAGCCATCACTGCCCTTCACCATTTCTGAGAAATGGCAATCCAGTCTCTTCTTGAAAGCCTCCAGCGATGAAGCTCCCACAACTTATGAAGACAAGCTTTTCCATTGGTTGATTGTTCTCACTGTCAAAAAATTTATCATTTGTAGGTTGAATCTCTCCTTGATCAGTTTCCATCCAATATTCCTTGTCAGGTACCTTGGAAAATAGCTTGACCCCTTCCTCTCTGTGACAATCCCTCAAATATTGGAACACTGCTATCATGTCTCCCCTGACATGATAGCAGTGGTCCTTCTCTTCACTACACAAGCCATGCTCAGTTCCTGTAACCATTCTTCATATGTTTTGGTCTCCAGTCCCCTAATCATCCTGGTTGCTTTTCTCTGCACTTTTTCTAGACTCTCAACATCTTTTTATAGTGTTTTGACCAAAACTGGATGCAGTATTCTAGGTATGATCTTACTAAGGCTTTATAGAGTGGTATTAGTACCTCATAGAGCAGAGCAGAATAGAATATAATTCTTTATTGGCCAAGTGTGAGTCTCCAGTGCATAAGCTCTCAGTGTACCCCCACAAACATGCAACAACAAAGTGATCATAAATCATAGCTACAAACATCAACCATAAGATATAAACAACAAGTGATAATTCACAAGATACCAGGATAAGATAGTAGGAAAGATGAAAAGAAGAGAAAAGATGAGAAAATGAGAGAGATGATAAAGATAATTACAGGTTAATAACGGAAGAGACAGTTGCTTACTACAGACAGGTGAGATCTGAAACTCTGTGAGATGAGATGGCCAAAGTCAATCTGCTGTTTTTTTCCTGTCTAAAAGGGGACTAGAACCTGTTTCCTGGTTTCTAGGCCAGCACCTTAACCGCAACCTCTAAGTTGCTTTTTTAAAAATCATACATCACACCAAGTGCAATTTTAGTTCAAGTGCAAGTTTCTTCCCATGTTGTTCTTCCATGCTGATTTAAAATGGCTTTTAAATCTATTTAATACTTGCAAATCTAATGAAATCTCTGTCATATGACACTGAACTGTCATGTTATAATCAGAACACATTGTATGCACTTAAGCGAAGAATGTCAAAATGTGTTTCATTATATTTTTGTGCAAAACATAACAGCATAGTAATGTGTTATTCCATACAACCTACAGTTGCGAATGCGATTGTTTCTAGTTGTGATTGTCATGGATGGAGCTTTCTAAGAAAAAGAATTAAAATGAATGAACTGTGACAAAATAGGGTATAGATGGATTTAGTGAGAAATTATTTTGCTGATATTTTAATGGAATCTTATTCTGCCAGCATTTCTCGACTTACAGCGAAAGCAGATACATTGAAGCCTGTATTTTTCTAGTCTTGACATAGTCTTCACTTTTAAGAAATACTCCAAATTAAACAGATGTTAAGGAACAATGTGAACAAAAACTGTAAAGGATTTTTTAAAAAAGCAGGAGAATCTTATCTATTTTAGGTCAAATGCATTAAAAATGTATATTGGAATAAATGAAAAAGTATTCATGTTTTGTTTGGGAATTTCCAAAGTCAGAGAACAATGGATCAAATGGCAAATAATTAAAAATGAAAACATACAGTATGTGTATAAAATATGAGCTGTGCAGATATGTGAAGCTAAAGAGAGAACATATCCCATTTAGCAGGGGTGTATTAAATATGGATAGTTGGGGGAGAGGGCAAAAAAGTCAAGATGGCTGCCCTAGCCATGTGGCCAAAGCCCTTCCCCTTTCCAAAGGGTGTGGCTGCATGTAAAAAAAAAAGCTCTTCGATCACATGGTTGTAGTTGCCATATTGACTTTTTGATCCCTCCCTGCAGATGCTCCCGGCATGTGGGTTGTACAGCATCCTTTGGCTATTGGAATTATCCTCCTCCTGAATGATGAAGAAATGGCAATTTTCTGGGGCGAGGGCAGGAAGTAGAATGTATTTAAATATATTTGTCCCGGTTTACCTGTGATTTTTAAAATGAACCCTAACTGATGCGGTTTTCTCAGGATATACTTTGTGGGCTGTGACTTGAAAGGGTATTAGTGGATCAGGGCACCAAAAGTTATTTTATTGCTGTGTACAGTGAAATAAATTTTTGAAACAGTTATGTCTGTCTAGCTCCGTGATGGCGAAGCTATGGTACGTGTGCCACAGGTGGCATGCAATCCCAGCTCAGCTCCACCGTGCATGCGTGCACACCTCCCACTGGCCAGTTTTCAGGTCTCTGCCATGCATGGGGGGGGCAGGGTGCATGCGGGAGACATGCGCACATAAGCGGGTAGCGGGGGTCGCACATGCATGTGTGGGGGCGAGGGGAGCATGGGGAGGGTGGCACCCTGGTTTTGGTCCCAGGAGGCTTCAGAGAGGCCTGCTAGGCCCCAAAAGGGCCAGGGGGGCGGCACATGCACAGGGGGGCAGGGCATGCAGGGGGGCAGGGCATGCAGGGGGGCTGCATTATGGGTGTAGGCACTCACGGACAAAAAAGTTATCTATCACTGGTGTAGCTTAACCCAAAGTCCAGTAACATCGGAAGCATAATTGTAAAAGTAGTCTAAAACTTTGATTCAGGATTTCTGAGAAAAGACCCTTTAGTATGCAGTCTGTGTCTGAAGTCATTAGAAAACTCTATCTGCAAATGTTATATTGTTAATTAATAATAGTACAGTGTAGTTTATGGTGCATAGTATAGTAGTGTATTAGCAGAGCAGAGTAGAGTAGAGTAGAGTAACTATATAACGTAATAAAATAACCAAATTGGTGCAGTGGTTAAGGCACAAGGTTAGAAATTATAAGACCCTGAACTCTAATCTTCCTTAGGCATGAAGCCAGCTGGGTGACCTTAGACCAGGGGTGTCCAAACTTGGGAACTTTAAGACTTGTGGACTTCAACTCCCAGAATTCCCCAGCCAGCCATGCTGGCTGGGGAATTCTGGGAGTTGAAGTCCACAAGTCTTAAAGTTCCCAAGTTTGGACACCCCTGCCTTAGACCAATGCTATCTCTCACTCCTAGGAGGGAGGCAATGGCGAACCACTTCTGAAAAACCTTGCCAAGAAACTGCAGGGACTACAGGAAGTCACCAGAACTAAAGACAGACTCAGTAGAGACCTAGTTTGGTGTAGTTGGTTGAAGGCACCAAGCTAAAAATCAGGAGCTTGTGACTTCTAATAGCAATAGCACTTAGACTTATGTACCACTTCACAGTACTATACAGCCATCTCTAAACGGTTGACAGAGTCAGCATATTGCTCTCAACAATCTGGGTCCTCATTTTACTGACCTCAGATGGATGGAAGGCTGGGTCAATCTTGAGCCGGTGGCATTTGAACTATCAAACTACTGGCAATCGGGAATCAGCAGGATTAGCCTGCAATACTGCATTCTAACCACTGTGCCACTATGGCTCCTAATCCTGCCTCAGGTGCAAAATCATCTGGGTGATCTTGAACCAAACAGTCTCTCTCTCAGCCTAGGAAGCAGGCAATGGCAAACCACTTTTAAAAAAATGCTACCAAGACAACTGCAGAGGTTAGTTTAACGATAATATAATAAGCATGGCATGGCATGGCATGGCATAGCAACTATTGCTCCTATTGGCTGAAGTTTATGAAAGTTTGAATCCAATAATATTTGGCTTTCCCAATAGATTATATCCAAAATCCAGAAAAACCTAGACCATTATTAGATTTGAGAGCTTCATCTATAATAAGATGCGAAAGAAAATACAACAAATAAAAAAGAGCAAAATATAATTAAACTCAAAGGCAGTGTCTAAATTTGAAGCCTAGGCCACAGCGTAGACTCTTGGTGCCTTCTTTATTGAGTGTTGTCTGCCTCCTCTGTTTTACATTCTTTGATTTTGCACAATATGCTAAGCTGTGTATGTGCACCAGGGAAATAATATACATTAAAAATTAAAATGGCCTTTTTTTGTTTGGTTCGGGTAGGAAACCTTTCTCACAGAATGCCAAGATAAAATCATAGTGGAAAAAAAGTTAAACTGGTAGAAAGTCTCTCCTATTGGGAAGATAAATGTCTAAAATTCACAATTGGAATGATAGAATACAATAGCAGAGTTGGAAGTGACATTGGAGGTCTTCTAATCCAACGCCCTGCCTAGGCAGGAAACCCTATACCATTTCAGACAAATAGTTATCCAATCTCTTCTTTAAAAACTTCCAGTGTTAGAGCATTTACAACTTCTAGAGGGCAAGTTGTTCCACTGATTAATTGTTCTAACTGTCACGAAATTTCTCCTTAGTTCTAGGTTGCTTCTCTCCTTGATTAGTTTCCACCCATTGTCCTATCCTCAGGTGCTTCTGAGAATAGCTTAACTCCCTCTTCTTTGTGGCAGCCCTTGAGATATTGGAACACTGCTATCATGTCATGCCTTGGGATACCCCACTGCATACTTCCCACAATGTAGATGCAATTTCGTTGAGGACTGCTAATAAATACAACATTGAAGAGTTTCATAAAGCTGGAATGGATGACTCTTGTGAACCTTACATCCATGTACTGTAAATCAAAAGTTTCAGCTAAATTAGATTATGGGAAGGGTTCTCTTTAATATCTTTATATAATAATCAACCTAGCAAGACTTAAAATATATTTAGAATTGGAACAGTTATCATCCATGAAATGGCCTTTTCTTACTGGAGAGGTTAAAAAGGTTGTCATTATTTATGAGATGAGATCAGTAATAATCTGCAACATGCAAAAAATATCCTCCTTCAGACCTTGAATATAATTTAACGAGGAGCCACACACAATACAAGGCTGAGCTAGCAAGTTAACAAGTGATCAAATTCCATTCTGGAGCTCACACTTTTAGTGTGATTCTGCTTTCTCTCTTTCAAAGTTTAGACTAAAATGCTACTTCCATAAATTCTTACAGGGATAACAGAAAAGATGACATCACAGGCTGAACTTGACAAGAAAACTAGCAAATAGTAATGTAACCAGGATGCTTCAACAAAAATTCTTACAGCAACCTGGATGGAACTTCATAAATGAGCATCCAATATTATGTAATATTATGACACTTTAATGAAAAGAATGCTAAAGGATTTTGACATGTTACCTGTTAAGTATGAAATAATGAAGTATCTTTCAAGGTGACAAATGAAAAATCAGATATGAGTCTACAAATAGATTAATGAGGTCAGATTGCTGGTGGAAGAGTACATTCTCATGAACTGGGTAAAGACCTGGCAAAGTAATAATAAAAATAATGAAAAATAATCAAATCATAAAAAATAATAAAAATGTTGATGTAGAAAATCCAGTGAAACTGAAAAAGATTTTTTTATGCGTTAGATTTATCTTGAGATTATAAGAAACATTTTAATTTATTTATTTATTTATTTATTTATTACTTGAACTTATTAGTCGCCCCCTCTCCCCACAGGGACTCGGGGCGACGTACAAAAGTATTATATAGCGTACAGAGGAGGTAAGAATAAATAAATAAGTTACAATACCTAAAAAAGTTAAAACCCCAGTGAAATTAACCCTTAAAAACTAAAATTACCAATTAAAAATGCCCTGGGCTGGAGACATTGTAGTATTATGCCAGGTCAGCTAGTCGAAACAGGTAGGTTTTCAGCTTCATACGGAAGGAGCGAAGGTCGGTTGTTGTCCTGATGTCTGGGGGGAGGTCATTCCAAAGGGTGGGGCCCACTACAGAGAAGGCCCTACTCCTGGGCGTCGCCCTCTGGCACTCTCTGGAGGACGGCACCCGGAGTAGTCCCTCTCTGTGTGAGCGGACGGGTCGCAGGGATGTATGGGGCAGGACGCGATCCCGCAGGTAACTAGGTAATACTGTATGAGATTATTGATTTGCTAAAATTGGATGCTTCAATTCCTTGTTCCTATTTCTTTTCAATTATCAATATTTATTTTTGCAATATATTAGATTTATTCCAATGTTTTAATTGACTTTTATTGACATAATAGAAAAATCAAGCAATATCATTCTATAGGTCAATAGTTTACTTGCTTTATTTTATATAGGTTTTTTTTTTCTTTTTGTGATTTTTAAAATTCAAGTTTGCTTAGAAATTCTTTTTTCCCTTCCTTTTGTATTTTGGTATTTTGTATGTATGGGGATTTTACAACAAATTAAATGATCAGTAGAAAATCTGAATAACATTGAATAACAATAGTGAAAAAGGGAGAAACAGTTACAAGTGAAAGTGAAGAGAGTATCAGTCAACATTTTTTCTTGTCTGAATTTTGTGATTAGTCTACTTAAACCCTCAGCACTAATGTCTTTAGATGGTTCTTCAGTCATTTTGATCTTCTCCTGATACCGTTGTAAGTTGAGGTATATGTCAACCCTTCAAGATTGTCCAGGTCAGGAAATAAGCTCCACAAATTTGTTTGGAATTATGCCATATTGTAGAGAGTAAGGAAGATAATCTTAATGAAGACAAGCAAGGTTTGTCATTAGAACAATATGGGTCACTATGTGGCATACATTTTTAGGTCCAAAATATGCAGATAAAATTTAGATACTGATAGAAACTTCCCTAATTCACTATATTATAAGGAGGAGGAAATACAACACAGTCAGACTTGCAATATCCTATTACTATAGACAGTCTCAATAAACACAGTTTTAGCTTTCCTGTGGAGTTAATTTCAGGATCTGGTTATTTAGAGGGACTGACATCTGTTAAGGTTTATAGTAATAGACTTTTGAAACCCTGTTTTTTCTATTCCCTCCTTCTAATGCTTAATAGGGTTAACTCAGTTTGAGCTTATTTTCAAGTTTTCCTCATTTTTCATTCCTAGGCTTAATCATATTTTAGCAATTATCACTACATAGTTTCTTAAAATCCTCCATGTGACTCTTTACAATATAAGTGGATGTGGAATGTAAGATTGCTCCTTGCATAAAGATAACGAATAGTTTTAGCACTGTAAACATGGTATTAGTTAAAAGAGAAGATATTGAATAAAGTAGCTGACAAGATCACAGCAGAATGAAAGCTAGCAAGGGGAGGAGGCAAAGCTGAACAATAACTAGAAAAATACTCCTCTGAATTGAAAAAAGAATAATGCAATATATACTCATCAATCTTGGAGTACATAGTATATAATCCTATTAAGTTATGGAAGGAGAGCTCTCTTTGGAAAAAAAGGAAAGTGATTTTTCTCATTCAGACACTCTTTAAATTAATGGTGAATAAATTAAAGAACAAAAAAACCACATTTTGTTACACACACACACACACACACACACACACACACAATGAAGAAAAGAGGAGGGGAAAAGAAGAAAAACAAAATGAGGGAGACATCATGGAAAAATATAGAGAAAAGAGATAGATTCATTTCACTTTGAATTCTCAACATAAATGAATGAATGAATAAATGATTTTTTGTCCCAAAAGCAGAATGAGTCCTAATGTCTAGTAGGTTTCATAGGTTTGCCATCCTAAATTATACTTAGTCGATGAATACCTACCTACCTACCTACCTACTACCTACCTACCTTCCATCCTATCCTATCCTATCCTATCCTATCCTATCCTATCCTATCCTACCCTACCCTACCCTACCCCTACCCCTATCTCTATATCTAGAGATAGACAGAGATACTGAAGATATAGATATAAATAACATAGATATAGATATATCTGTAAAAAATACATTTATTTATTTTTAAGTGAAAACCTCTGTACATATTTAACCGTCTATTCCATTTTCTTACTTAAGTGAAGGGGGTAGTAATGGGGAAATGAACAATTACTACCTCAAAGCTACTCCATCAGTTGGTGATATGTGTCATGCTTCTTAAGGAGAGAGTAATAATCCTGATAAAAATAGATTTTTTTCTGGATGTGACCTATTCCCAGAAGCAGTTGATCTGAAAGCCTTCAGAAGACATCCAGCCAACAAGATTGAGGAAAAAGGCTGGCAGCTTCCCTTTTTGAAAGAGCAACAGCTCAAAAGCTGGCATCTCTGACTCTAGGGCACACAGACTGAACGATGACTAAGCACAATCCAAGGGAGCTTTTAAAACTGTTTTTGCTAATGAGGTTCACAGCGCATTAAGATTCATTAATGGGAATCCAAAAAGCAAGGGCCAGCATCGTGAAACCTCAATTTCTCAAAATTACTGCCTTGCTTATTCTGCCAGAATGTTTATTACCTTGAATATAGTTAAATAATCATCCGGTGCAAAGAGAAATGTTAGAGGAGAGCTTCTTTTTAGAGAAACAGGGAAAACTTGCTTTAAATAATCATTTACTCCTCAATTACCCAACGTGACCTGAAGCTGCTAATGCTTCCTTGCAAATGGTCTGTGTGTCTGTTGTCCAGATTTGTAAACTAAGTTTTTGTTCCTTTAGCTATAGCCATGCGGAAGTATTAACAATTCAGATTCACCAATATATTAGTGCAATTCTCCTAGCCCATCCAATATAGAAACCATTGTAACTATTTCTGTGCCAGGCCTACAGAATCTTCTACAGTCATTCAGCCTTTGTTGGTTCCTGCAAGTGATAAACCCAAGATGATGTCAGATTTTGTGAGTGTGGATTTTCTTAGGGACCATGCTCCATTGATACTACAGGGAACTTTACCTCAGAATAGTTTTTGATTGTACTTAGATGCATTTGGAGCAGACAACGCTTCTAAGAAATGTCAAAATGCCATTTCGCTACAGTATGCGGGGGAAGAGGCTTCAGATATTTATGTTGCAGGCCCTGAAGATATTGAATATATTCTTTTGATGTTTAGGATATATTGCATTCCCCACTGAAATGCTGTGTTTGAACCTTTTTTACTTATTTCTTCAGTTAATTTATCTAGCCGCCCAACTGAAACAAACAAAACATTAAAAAGTTATGATATTGATGTAGTTACTTACCAAGCCCATCTAAATGATTTTAAACTAACCAAAATATCTTTACAATCCCCAAGGCATGTCACAACCTTTGAGTACTCCTAATGTTTGGAAATTGAAGGTTGAAAAATTTGACACGCCCTAGGGGCCCATCTCACCTTTGTGACTCTGGGTGGCTTGCAATTAAAATATAAACAGGAACAAGAATAAAAAAATAAAACAGACCCACAGACAATATTAATCCTTAAAAAGAGTTATATTATTAAAAGCCATACAGTACAATCACCAGGAAAGCACAGCCATTCAGTAACCATACAGCTATTTAAAGGGCTCCTCACCTAAATTCCCAGGCCAGTTCGCTCTTATGGCCTTTCTGTTATTTATTATTATTATTATTTAAGACTTTTAGACATACTGTTCAGAGTTTGGCTTGTGTTAATGACTCATGTAAGAGAGCAGACTGTATTTAGGATACTAGATGATCAAATAAAGGAAAAACCTTTAAGGAAACTTGACCTTACTTTGAAAAAACAAAATCCCATTGATATACATCCTGCAGTAGAACTAACTAAAGCACAACTACAGGCCATGGCAGTTACTTCATGACTTGTATACAGTTTATGCTGCAAAACAAAGGATATCATAAAGCCTCAGTATCTGTGTCTGAAACTGAATTTAACATCTAAGAGGAAATAAAACTTGTGCTCTTTTGATGGAACAGTGCATCAGCCTTGGTGCCGTCCTTCATTTGGAAAGACTTGTGGCATGAGAAATTGTTTTGTTAAAATGTATAGAAACCAGATTTCAACTGTGCGTAAAGAACAAAAGAAATATCAAATTCATGACTGAGTTTGTTGTTTTCAGAATTGGTGCAACACCCCTATTCACGCTGTAGGACATTTGTGCTGATGTGAATAAAAAAGCGCTAGGAGTGAAATTTAAATTGGAGATTGGGACAGAGATAAATGTCTCGCTATCTAAAAAGTTTTGTGAATTTCCAGACAAGAACATACTAACCAAGAGCAGTGTCTTATTGGTATGGAAGAACCCTTATTTACTTCTTAAGAAGGATTCTTTCAGAATGTCAGGTTGCAAAGAAAAAACAAAATTGTTATTTCATGTAACAGATTATTCATCAATTCCAATATTGAGAATATTGCAGCCTGAAAACTTCTACATCTTGTTCAGGAGATTGATATAATGAATATAGCCAAACCATTAATCAACATCAATTAATTGTTGTTTATTTTGATATAAACAGATTAGCTCCTATTTTTGAGGTCTTGGGTGAACCTGAAAGGTCTCACTGAATTCACATTGATCTGGCAGTTAGTCTCTTATACACATTTGTAGAAAGGTTCCATTTCTTATACTGGATAGTATTAAGTATCAGTAATAACTGACAGACAACCAGTAACAGTAACTGATTTATTCAACTTAGTAACTGAACTGAACTGAAAGCCGGTTGACAGCTAT
The DNA here is from genome assembly GCF_964273705.1 of Natrix helvetica. Lineage (NCBI taxonomy): Eukaryota > Metazoa > Chordata > Lepidosauria > Squamata > Natricidae > Natrix > Natrix helvetica. The sequence continues at coordinate 95,008,132 of NC_138552.1, forward strand.
TTATATTCTCCAGCTGTCAAGCCGGTAGCCAATAGGGGCTTGATGCTCGTGCCGCCCTGGAACCTGTTTAAAACGACCAATCCTGGGCGCGCGTGGACAGGCCTCCTCTAGCGCCACCTGCTGGTGGACGCTCCGAGAATACAACACTCCTTCCCCCTTGTCCGCGCATGCGTAATCCTGGAACCTGGTGGGCCTTCTGCGCACGCGCTGCGATCTTCTTAGCTGTGGAGTGACTGCCGCCGTAGAGGGAGGATCGCTTCGAGGAAGTGTCCATGAAGGGCCAAACCGTGGAACTCCTCCCAACTCACCAGGTAGATAGCTTGCCGGTATCGGATCATTGATTTGGCCGCCGGAGCTAGTTGTTCGCTCAGATCTGGGCTGATGGGCGGCGTCAACAGGTCTTTGTGAACTTGGAATAACATTTGGAACATTTGAGTTGTTTGACGCTGCACCGGTGTCTCTTCGCCTCAGCTGATCTATGTGCCTCCTCCACACTCTTCCATCTCCAAGGAGGACCCTATAGGAACAGGGCCCCGTTAGCTCCGATACAACACCAGGCACCCATTTTGGATCCCCTGCAAAGTTTTTAGCGAACACTCTTTCCCCTACCATGAAAACCCTAGGGGGGGGAGAGGATGGGTAGGAAGGGGTAGCGTAAAAGGGATGTAATCTGTCTAACGTCGTACGTAGTTTCCTTCCCATTAACAACTCGGAAGGAGCTTTGCCAGTTATTGGGCAAGGGGTGGTGTGCTGGCATCTTAAGAATGTGGCTACTCGTTGCTGCATTGGCAAATGAGCCATGCGTGCCAGTGATTCCTTGGCCGTGCGCACCGCGCGCTCTGCCATTCCATTAGCCGCCGGGTGGAAGGGAGCCACGGGAGCGTGGCGAATGCCTTGGCGTTGGAGAAATGTCTGAAATTCTTGTGAAGTAAATTGGGGCCCGTTATCCGACACTATGATGTCAGGTAACCCATGTGTTGTGAATAAGTTGTCTAAGATTTTTATAGTGGCTGCAGACGTAGTGTAATGCATAGGGAACATTTCTACCCATTTTGACCACGCGTCAATTACCAAGAAGAAGGTTGTTCCCTCTATTGGTCCTAAAAAATCCACGTGGAGTCTGCTCCACGGCGATCTGGGTTGTTCCCATTCTCTGGATGGGGCTGCTGGTGGTGCGGGGCGGACCTGCTGGCATTGGGGGCATTCCTGTACCCACGCTGCAATGTCCGCATCCATGGAGGGCCACCATATGTAACTGCGCCCCAGGCACTTCATACGGACAATGCCAGGGTGGCCCTCATGGAGACGAGATAGCAGTGCCTGGCGCAATTTGCTTGGGATTACTATTCTGTGTCCCCAGAGGAGGCAGCCTTGGAGAGATGACAGTTCCGTTCGGCGGCGATAGAATGGCAGTAGTGGCTGGTCTATATCAGAATTAGGCCATCCACTGCGGACGAAATGAATTATTTTTGAGATGATGGGGTCTGCTTTGGAATGTATTGCTATGTCTGATGCAGACAGTGGAAGTTGCAATTCATCTAAAAGGCAGATTGTTTCTGTAGGAGCTGGGTCCAATACCGGAATCGGTAAAGGGCAGCGGCTCAAAGCATCTGCATTGCCCATTGTTATGCCTGGCTTATGGATCAGCGTGTAGTTATAGGCTGATAAGAATTCCGCCCAACGGGACATGCGGGGAGATAAAATTTCTGGAGTGGGGCGGTCGCCAGCTAAAATGCCTAGAAGTGGTTTGTGGTCCGTTAGGAGGGTAAATGGCCGCCCATACAGGTAATGGTGGAAACGTTTTACTCCCGCAACGGCGGCCAGCGCCTCCTTGTCCAGCTGGCTATAATTACGCTCAGGCTTGGACAAGGTGCGGGAGTAGAACGCTATGGGGGCCTCTGAGCCGTCAGGATATACATGGCTCAGCACTGCGCCAACTCCAAATGGAGAGGCGACGCAAGCTAGCTGCAGGGGCCACTTCTCGTCGTATTGCGCTAGCACTGGTGGAGCTGTCAAAGCCTTTTTGACAGCCGCGAGCGCCTGCGCCTCGCGGCTGGTCCAGAGCCATGGTGCTGAAGTGTCTAAAAGTCGGTGGAGGGGCTCTGCTAACGACGCTTTGTGTGGAATGAACGACGAATAAAAATTGAGGAGGCCTAGGAAAGCCTGCAACTCAACCTTATTGGTTGGGGTTGGTGCGGAAAGGATTGCCTCCACTTTTTTTGGTGATGGGTGGATTCCATCTTTATTTATTAGGAATCCCAGGAATTCTACGGCAGGGACTCCCAATTTACACTTTGATGCCTTAAGATGGAGGCCTGCAGCCCGGAATTTTTGGAGGACCGCACGTAGGGATTTTATTAACGTGGGGGCGTCTTTGGCTGTGATGAGCACATCATCGAAATAGGGTGTGACCCCAGGAATGCCATGGAGCAACCGCTCCATCAATCCCTGGAATATTCCTGGGGCCACACTGACGCCGAATTGCAGCCTACGACATTTAAAAGCCCCGCGGTGGGTGACTATTGTCTGTGCCAGTGCTGTGGCTTCATCAACAGGTAGCTGTTGATAGGCCTGGGCTAGATCCAATTTTGCGAATATCTTACCTCGTCCTAATGTGTGTAGTACGTGCTGGACTACCGGTACTGGGTGGGGATGTGCTTGGAGGGCTTTATTAATTGTTGTTTTAAAATCTGCGCATATTCTTACAGAACCGTCAGATTTTAGGGGAACAACAATTGGAGTTTCCCAAGGGGAAAAATCAACTGGTTGTAGAACTCCTTGTTCCAGGAGTTTGTCAATTTCCGCGTCTACTTTCGCCTTTAAGGCGAATGGTAGACGTCTGGCCTTAAGCCTGATGGGAGCTATTGAAGGGTCGAGGTTTAAAGATATTGGGGAGCCCTTGTAGCAGCCTAATGATGGTGAAAAAACATCTTTGAATTCCGCAATTAGTGAGGTGAAATTGTTAGTAGGTAAGGAAGAGTATTGCGTTGCATGGATGCCAGTTATTGACAAACCCAGAGCACTGAACCAATCGAGCCCCAATAAAGAGGCCAGGGGATCCTGTACCACTAATAATGGTAGGTGGCCTGTGAAGGAGCCATAAGTAACTAGTAGCTTAGCGCAGCCTAGGAGCTTGATGGAGTTTCCCTGGTAGTCTTTCAGGCGGCAGTTTGCAGGGCTGAGTTGCTTTACTTTGTAGTGGGGTAGAATAGATGATAATGTTTGCCAAGAAATAATTGAGCGAGCTGAGCCTGTATCTAGCTCCATAGAGCAAGGCCGGCCTTCGAGGAAGATAGTCAGGTGCATCTTACCGCGACCTCCTGCAGATGCGGATGCTGAGTCGACAACCCATTCGGGGTTGTATTCTTGGATGTCCCCCAGGGATAGAGAATTTAGGCGGCGATTTGGTGGGGCAGGTGCAGAAAAACGGTAGGCAGCATTTTGATTTTGTGGCCGGTTGTCAGGAGCGGATGAGCGGCATATTGCTGCTAAGTGTCCTTTTTTCCCGCATTTCCGGCAAATAGCTGCCCTAAATCGGCAGGTTGAGCGTGCGTGCTTGCCGCCGCAGCTCATGCAGGCGCGACTGTCTCTAAAATTTAATGATTGCAGACGATCTATTGCTAAGTCAATTTCTGATTGTATAGAGGAGGCTAGTTGTTGATGATTTACTTGAGGCGATGGAAACTGTTGTCCCGTTGGCAACGGCTGTGGCAACCGTCTACGGTCAGGGGTTGACTGTTCGGCCATCTCCGCTGCGCGTGCCTCATCAACGGCAATTTTCAAAGTGAGGTCTGACCGGGATAGAATTCGGCGATGTAATTTAACGTCTTTCAGACCATAAATAAATTGTTCCAACAGGGCTTCGTCCAAATCAGCAAATTCACAAGGAATAGCAGCCGCACGGAGCGCAGCCACGTAGTGGCTTATGGATTGCCCCTCTCCTTGAATGCAGTGGCGAAAATCTTGTCGCCTTGCAAAACGTGAAGGTGCCGGTTCATAATGTGTTTTTAATTTTGCCATTAATGTTTCCCAAGGCACCGTGTGTACAGGGGTGGGAGCTGAGAGAGCTCTGGCAGTTGCGAACATTTCTGGTCCACAGTAGTTTAAAAATATGCCTCTTTTCCTCTCCAGGGAAAGGCTTGTTAAGTCGTGTGCCAGGAGGAAACATTCAAACCTTTCCACAAACGCCTCCCAGGTTTCTGCCTCCACACGAAATGGGGCGAACATCGATGAAGTTGTCATTGTAACTTGTTTTGCTGGGTTGGATCCGCCCGTCCTCGCCGCCAGTATTAAGTATCAGTAATAACTGACAGACAACCAGTAACAGTAACTGATTTATTCAACTTAGTAACTGAACTGAACTGAAAGCCGGTTGACAGCTATTTATATTCTCCAGCTGTCAAGCCGGTAGCCAATAGGGGCTTGATGCTCGTGCCGCCCTGGAACCTGTTTAAAACGACCAATCCTGGGCGCGCGTGGACAGGCCTCCTCTAGCGCCACCTGCTGGTGGACGCTCCGAGAATACAACAGATAGAGTAAAAGATACTATCTTACATGGAAAAAGTGGGAATAATATCATAGGACTCCCAGATTAGGTTAGTATCATGTTTGGATTCTCATGATGTAAATAAGGCTGTATGTAGACAGAAATATACCATTTCTACAAGTTGGGGTCATTTGGCAGGAGTGATGATATTTATCCTTGATAAGAAGGATAGATATTGGCAGGTAAAATTAGATGAAGAGACCTCATGGCTATGCACATTAATACCACATTGGGGAAGGTTTTTGTTTCCATCATCTTCCATTTGAGCTAGTCTTCTAGTGAAGTATTTCAACAAAAACAACAAAAATGAGGATATATATGCTAATGGTATGTTTATTGCAGCAAAGATTCCCAAAGAGCATGATCAGATTTTCCATCAGGTAATGAAGACTGTTTGTGGTAAAAATATTCAGTTTAATAGACTTAAGATCCAATTTAAGGTAGTTTCTGTTAAATATATAGGCCATATACTGATTGATGTAGGCCTGATGAGGAGAAAAAGAAATTCATAAGGGGCATGGCACTTCCACAAGAAAGATAGGTGTCCTTATATTTCTTGACTCAGTACAATATTTGTCCCAATGTATTCCCAGAAAGGCAAAAATAGCAGCATCTTTGTGGAGTTTGTTGGGAAAAAAAGTGTGTCAAGGTCTTCCAGTCCATTAAAAGCCTTTTGATGTTGTTAAACAACAGTTGAATCAGGCAGTGATTCTTCATTATTTTGATATAAACACATCAGTCTTTGTACAAACTGATGCATCAAAGGATGGTCTTGGAAAGAGGTGAGAAACTATGGCAACTTCCATGAGCCAGCATAGAATTCTGGGAGTTGAAGTTCACAGGTCATAAAGTTGCCATAGTTGCCCATCCCTGATCTTTGAACATGTTTCCTTCAAAAGAACAGGGCCGGGCTTGATGCATCTGGATTCACCAATATCTGTCACTGCAGTAAGCATTGACTCAATTGAAGAGGTGTTATATACTTTTATTGCTTTTATTGACAATACTTAGTGGACAACCAACCAAAGAACTCTGCCCCAAATAGACAAGAAAAACATCGTTCAGAAGAGAAGCAGGGAAACACTGGTTCAGATCCCTTTGAAGCAGAGCAAAAAAGTAATAGAAGGCAGTGTCATCTGTTTCTATCCTTCAGCAAAAAAAACAGTTGCTTGCCATTTTGGTGAAGGGGCAAGTGGGCAAAGAGGAAGGGGATGGGCCCATTTCATATTGTTCTCCGATGTTTAGAATTGTTTCCCTTTTTAAAGCTTCTTTCTTTGAGAGGAAGGAAAACTCCTGCCAGACAGTGGCTTCGTCAACTGTTGCTGTGCTCTGTCTGCTGAGCAATCATATTTTTTAAAGTTCTTGCTTCCACCAGCTTTTCCCTGCAGAGATATTTTATTGACAGTTACTTTTTCATATTTTTCAGGAGCTTTAGCAATAAATAACTTCATCTTTAAGGAGGTAGTCAGACAGAACAACCGTCTTAAACTTGTTTTGTAATTTTTTTTTTATCACCTTGCTTCCCCAGGCACTAGGGAAATAGTGCAATGCAAGAGAGCGCAACATTGAAAGATGAGCCAAAAGGCAGAAGAGAGACGTTATTTTCTATTCACGTCCTTGCATCTTAGATTGGATCAAGGCAAATAATTTCTACTGCTATTTTTTCCTTTCCTGATCAAATCAGGGCAATCCCAAAGCGGCTATGAACAGGAACCAGTTAGTGTATTAGCAAGCCCTGGAACTCCTAAATATAGCAGCTAATAGTTATCCATTCCTTCACACTGTACTCTCATTTTCAATTTAAACTTACTCTTTTCTGTAATAATATTTCACTTTCTCTGTTATTTGGAATCCAACAATACTTTGTTCAATAAAGTGCTGAGCTCAGATCCTTCTTCCATGGTAAGTATTTCTAAGCTGGGCATGGATTCTTCTGTGTTCTAATTACAAGCCTATTTCTTTGACGTAGCTGGATCCTAAGGCTTTACTAGCTATGGGGACTAATAGATTACAACATGTTTTTCTGACATTCTCTTTCTCTGAATTCAGAGAAAAGTTTATAAAATGTTTTTTTACGGTGAGTTGTATTTATTTTGGATTTCCTCAAAGTTTTATGTGTTGAATTGATACAATTGATTTAATGAATGATTTAATAGGGCACCTTCTTTTTTATTTAACCTGATGCTGAAGTACAGCATATGACCAGGGTGGCCTTTTTCTACTTTTTAAAATTAGTTTTAAAATTGGTTTGGGAAACTTTTACTTGAATTATGAGGATTTCTGAAACATTAATTGAATGGTAGCATGTATAAGAGAGGGCATGGTAGCCTAGTGGTTAAAACACTGGGCTTGTTGAGAGGAAGATTGGCAGTTTGAGACCCAAGTACCCTGTGACAGGAGGAGCTCCCATTCTTGCCCCAGCTCCTGTCAACCTAGCAGTTTTAAAGCATGCAACTACAAGTAGATAAATAGGTATACTTTGATGGGAAGGTAACAGTGTTCTGTGCACCTAGGTGTATAGCCATGCTGATCACCTGACCACAGAAGTATCTTTGGACAACGTTGGCTCCCTCGGCCAGGAAATGGAGATGAACACTGCCTCCTAGAGTCAGATTGGAGAAAACTTTACCTTAAAAAAAACACCTTATTTAGCAAGAGTAAGCTGAGCATAAAAGTCAGGCCGCGGTGAGTAGAGGAAAAAGGCCTATGCCTTGATTCGCATTTAGAATTTACAATTCTTTATTGTAGAATAAAGAATTCTACACCCCTGTGCACTTTACATTCATCCATTCAAATATACAGAATCATTTTTTAAAATCAAATTTTAGAACAGAACAGAATAACAGAGTTGGAAGGAACCTCAGAGGTCTTCTAGTCCATCCCCCTGCTCAGGCAAGAAACCAGTTTTATTAGTTTTAGTAAAATATAAGATACCAAGAAAAATAAAAAGTAATGGAAAATTAAGGGAATGAAAAAGGGAAAAAGAGAAAATGTGTGGTGGAAAGAGAAAAAGAAAAAAATGCATTGACTTCCAACTCTCTTTGACACAATAGAAGATAGTAACACTACAACCTCAATTTTTTTTACTTTTATACAGTAGCATATACTAACTAGCCATTTCTTTAACCACAAACTTTCTAATCAATAACAACAAAACACAAATTTCATTTTTTGCCCATTACAAGTATATACAAAACCACTTTAGATTGAAAGTTTGTACACATATTTATATAACATCCACTTGGATGCCATTTTAGTGGGGAAGTATACATGATCAATATTTCCCTTTGGGGCAGGAGATTTTTTGGGAAGCATGAAAAAAGCCTTCATTTTTAGGGAGCTCTTCTCTTCTGGTTTGAGCAAAGATGATATTGCCTTTATCCTGCCTTGATTTTTATTTGAGTCAGTTGCAGATTCCAGGCCATGTTGGATTTGTTTAAGGGCTGTATGTGGTTTAGGCTTCGGAAGTTGCCAAATTCTATTTTAATTGGATATTGAGCAAAGTCAAATAAGTAATTAATGGGGGAATGGGACAACTTTTTCTATTGGATGAATAAATAGTGAACTGTTTAGAACAGATCTAAATTGCAAGGATTTCTTGGCAAGGTTTGAAAGACTGGTATTTTCCATTTCTATGCCAGCAACATTTTAAGTCTGAGTGATGCAGCAGATATTTTTTTAATGATGCAAGGATAATTCTAACATAAATTTAATTTTGTTAATGCAACTTTTTTTTTTTAAAAAACCTCCTCTTTCATATGAAGTAAGTAAGTGAGGACACCTTAGCTTGAAGAAGCTGCTTATTAGAAATTGTTCTTGACACTTCCAACTTCCCTTCCCTCTTTTCTTGATTCAGAGTGGAGGATTTGAATTATCGCAAATGATGCCTTTTTCAAATAGGTTCAGAGATAAATATGAGATTCAGTCAACGTTTGTCAGTTTTGCTCCCTGAATAATTGAGGTCTTGGCAGGGTTAGGCTGAATCTACCCTCAGACCTTTGTTCTGAGAAGAGAAGTTTTGCAGACTGTTTAGAAAGGAAAGTTATCTTCTGTTGTGGATCCAAGGCAAACTAGATGTCCCTGAAGGAGGAATCTTTCATGTCCTTCTAACATCATAGAATCAAGCTCTAGGACACCATTACAAGACATGTTTTATAGCTGAGGATAGATTTGAACATACATCTCTCCTATTGTAGTCTAACAACATATTCCATATTCTTAATACATTCCATATTCTGACATGGACTATAGCAGGGGTCTCCAACTTTGGCAACTGTAAGCCTGGTGGACTTCAACTCCCAGAATTTTCCAGCTGGCTGCCAAGGTTGGAAATCCCTGGTCTACAGAATCAAAAAATTTAAGCCAAACTTTTCTAAGTGAAAAATTTGCATACCGATTCAATAAAATGCATTTGATTGGAGAGGAGGAGCCAATGTTGTGACCATACGGACGTGCAGTCTTGATGCTCCGAGACTGCAGCTGATACTTTTGCCACTGGGTGGTCCAATCGGACCTAAACTGTCCCGCAGATATGGTGAATAGGAAGAATACGCCTTGCTGATCTCAGGGACATCGCAAAGTCCCTGATCGATGCAAGAGAAGTTCTTCAAGCCGGTGACAAAAAGTCCAGCCAAGGCTGATGAAGTTGGGGCAGCTCCAAAATGGAAGGATATGGAAAGAGAAAGTGGTTACAGCTGGTGAGGATTTTTTTCCGTTTTAAAAGAGATTGCCTATAAAAAACTTAAAATTAATTTAAATTGGAGAACAGAAGAAATAAGCGGAAGAATTAAGTTTGGAATGGTTTTGGACAGTGGGTTATCTTACTTTTTAAATGCTATGTTCATGGATGGAATTTATGCAAGTCTTTTAAAATGAATGGATTAAGTTTTCTTCTTCTATTTTTTTCTTTTATTATTCTTTGTAACCTATGGACTAAAATTCTCCACTTTCATTACAGTGGGTGTTTTTCTATCTCATTCAAGAATCAGACCTTTTTTTAACTTGAAATACAAAAAAGAAATTATCAAACACATTTGAGAGGATGGAGAAGAAGTTGGAAGACTTAGAGCATCTAACAGTAAAATATGATGAAGAAGTTGGAGATGTTTATCAAGTGGATAAAGTTGAGGTTAGAATCCTAAAAACTGAAGAGGAAAATGACCATAAAGAAATTAAATTTGCTGATATTTATGGTGATTGGATTGTTTCTGGAAATGGAAAGAGTGGAATACTGAAAGAGGAATGAAATGGAGGGGAACTCTACCCCAGAAGGCAAGACACAGAAGAAGAAAAAACAAAAGAATTTATGGATTTAAAGAGAGAAATGTTATTAGTAACATCATGGATAACACTACTGACAATTAAAGATAAGCTGATTAAGGAAACAGAAGAAGGGCATTGAAATTACATGATAGATTTTATAAGCAAGGAGTTGCTAAGAGGAGTCCATACAAATTTGATTAAGGAGATGATTAGAGGACTGACACCACAAATGGCAGAAGACATGAGACTGTTTTGCTACTGGAAAGATACAGGTTGATAGACGGAAGTGTATAATTTAAAACTAGTTAAACTTAGTGAAATTTAGTGACAATAGATATAGTTAAATAATTGATAATGATAATAATGTATACAATGTGTAGTGTTATGATAAGTAATAATTGGATATGAATATTGAATGGTACCCATGAAAGGAAGATTAGAAATCCTTTTGGATTATATATAAAGGTTAATAAAAAAGAACTGTTAGATTCAGTTAAGTCTTGATTATTAGGGGGGAAATGTTATGATACAGGATATAGTCAAATAAAGGAGGGATAATGATAACAACATATATATATATATATATATATATATATATATATATATATATATGTATGTATGTATGTATGTATGTATGTATGTATGAGTACAACATAAGGAAACTGGATGTAAATTGTAAACAGTGATTTGGAAAGGAGGATTAGAAAAAAATTGATATTAAATATTATGGATGTTTAGCTAGAATAGGACATAAGGATTCAGTGTTATTGGAGGATTTTAGAAATAGTAAATGAAATGCCAGTATGTGGTTATGTATTCAATCTTGGTATATTTTATGATGAAGGACGTTTAAACAATTATAGTCAAATGAAAATGGAGGTATGTTGATGGTAACATGTATAAATATCTGAGTTAAAATACTTGAGTTAATATGAATTATGCTTGATGACTGTGGAAGAGATGCACAAAAGTCTTTTGTAACCAACTGACACACTTTCTACAGTATGTAAAGAAGGAAGATTGTATGTGTTGTGTTTGTTTTGAAAATTAAAAAAATATTAAAAAATAAAAATAAAATGCATTTGAACTTGCATCTCCTTTCCATATACGCTGTCCATTTTTTAAAAAGCTTATTTGCCTCTATTATATTTCTTTCATGATTATATTGGTATAACTAAAATTTTCCTGAGATTACTCTGATCTTCCTAAAACTTGTTATTTTTCTCCACTTAAAGGCATTCTTGAATGAGGTAATTTCATCCTTTCTCATTTGAAATCTTGGGTATATCTAAATGTGTAATTCCCTCAACTACTTTTCAACATCTTTTCACCCATTACATCAATTTTCTACCCTGCTCCCATCCCAGTAAGTATGCCACGCAAACACCAAAGGGATACTTACATCCATTTTATCTCAAGGATGCACATTTTTCAGGCAGAGAACTCTATCAGGGAGACATATTGGGAAATGTTTTTCACTATTAGAAACAGAAAAGGTTTGGGTGGAACAAGGGCATCAGTAAACTACATCACTAAAGTAGATTTAAATTTAAATAACACAGCATGAACATACTTATTGCTCAGCATGAACATACTTATTTTTCTGCTCTACCATACCAAACATTCAGAAGCAACCTCTGGGAAGGATGGAGTCCCATCCAATCCTTTGGACAGAAGATGTGGCCAAGATTCTACACATTTCATGTCTGCTGTAACAAATGCTTGCATTTCCGTTTTAAGAGTGAATTTACATTTTTTCCCTAAGAAAAGTGTCTCTTTTCTTACTATGTACTTTCCCATCTGATACCAAGGTGAGGTCCTTTGAACATATCTTGTGAACAAAATTGGAATGGTGGATGAAAGCTCTAGTTACTGAATGTTGGCCTTTGTTTTTAACGCAAGCTACAACTGTCCAAATATAACAACTACAAAGGAAAAACAGTGCTTAATCTATTTCTCTCAGTGTGCTTTCCTGAGAGTAAGAAAGTAAATCTTTATTACGGTCAAAGACCAGCAATACACATTAGTTTTTACAATATGTTAAGAAGTACTGACATTAAGATATAATTTAAAAGTATTGACGTTAAAAGTGGAAAATAACATACATGTTCTCAGATTGTTTGGGTCACTCCCTGGTTTACCTGGGTGCAACACTGTTAAGTATAGGAGTAAATACAATGGTCCAAAGATTGTTAGAGATATGTCCAGATAATTGGTACAAGATGACAACTATACTTCTTTAGCCAATTTTTTCCTTATGGAGTTTGCAGCAGCACAGAACTTTGCTACTGCACACGTGGTAACTGGGTTAGTGTCCTGGAGGAGAAAGCCTAGATAAAAATTGTCTGCCCTCCCTGGTAATCTCTCTAATAAGGGGAGAATATGTGCAGACCTACAAGCTCTGTATAGCTCGCAGTGTAATAGAACATGTGAATTATCTTCCACTTCTTCTTTACCACATATACAAACCCGTTCTGCTATAGGTGTTCTCTTATACCTGCCCTGGAGGAGTGCTGAAGGAAGAATGTTAAATCTGGCTCTGAAGAAAGCTATTCTTTGTTTTGGGAAGATCAGGTCATTTAGATATCTTGCCGATTCCCACACACCCTGTTTGATTCTGTCCCAACTGTGGAGAGGCAACCTATTTAGTTCTTCTTGGAACTCCATGTCCTTCATTCTATTAATTACTACTTGCTTTGCTTGATCAAAGCCTAGGGACATTAAGAATAACGGTGAGAGCCCATAAGAGCCCAGTTTGTGATTAATTGCCTGTTTCCAGGGGGAGGGGAAATTGTCAGTCAACACTAGTGGGGACAGTCCCTCTGGAAAGAAATGCATTTTAAGCCAATGAATGAACATCATCTTCCAGGCTCTTATCTGAATTGGAGGCATGAGTGTCTCAATTCTTAACTGGGCATTTGGAGTTCCATTGGGTGCAGCTAAGATGGCTTGCAGGAATTTGGTTTGTATGGTTTCTAGCAAGTCTTTCTTTGCAAGGATTCCTGTTTGTGCCCCATATAGAATTTGTGCCAATGTTTTTGTTAGATATTAGCATATATCGCAGCAAGTCTCCTCTCTGGTCCGCCGCTACGGCGGGAAACAGGTATCGTTCTGATTGGTCGAGAGGCATACCCGATCCCCATAAAAGGGGAACCCTCCGGCCACAGAGCAAGCTGGATCACTACTACTACTAATAAAGAGCTGATAAGTCACTACGTGTCTGCAGTCTGTTCTCTAGTTGCCCGAATCAAACATTGGCGACGAAGGTGGGATCGAGAGACAGATAGGACGAAGAGAGCTACTTCAGAATCCCAGGATTCGATCCAGCCCAGGAATTCGGCAGAAATTCCGGCAGCCATCTCAGGACACCGCAGCGCGGCAAATTCAAGCGAAGAGAAGATGGCGATGCACACTCCCCCCGCTACGTTCGACCCTATGAACGACGAATGGGAGGCTTACATGATTCGTTTCGAGTGTTTTCTCGAAGCGAACGAATACACGGGGATAACCGATGCCCGAAAGAAGAATATCTTCCTCAGCTACTGTGGGCGAGAAGTTTTCAACACAGCCAGAGACCTCTCCGAGCCTACTCCGATACAAGCGGTATCATGGACGGCGTTGCAACAGACTCTACAGACTCATTACGCGCCAAAACCTTCCCGCCGCGTTTGCCACCAGGAATTCAACACGCGGAACCAGAAGGCGGGAGAATCAATCAACCAATATGTTGCAGCCCTACGTAAAGCAGCAACTCACTGCGAGTTCAGGGATCTGGACGAGCATATCCTGGCAAGACTTGTTTGTGGGTTAAGGGACATTTCGCTACAAAAAAGGCTATTGGCAAACCCAAATTTAACCCTACAAATAGTGCTAAACGAAGCAAGGGCATCCGAGTCAGCGGAAAAATCATCGGAAACCATACAACGCGGATTCAACGTAAGCCAGCCAGCACCCAGACACACCAGAGTCCACTACGAGGACACCAACCCCGACTACGAGGATCCCGAGTTTGAGGACAGTCACCTGATGCGGAGCAGTCACATGAGGCCTGGGGGGAGACCCGGATTCCGTTTGCCGCCCTGCGCAAGCTGCGGAGGGAATCACCCCCGGTCTACCTGTCGGTTCAGGAACATTGTTTGTTCACACTGCAACAAACTTGGGCACATCGCACGAGTGTGCCGGAGCGAAGTCCCTGCCTCACGGCAGCCTCCTATGTACCGCCAACAGAAGCCCAACCCAGGGGCCTGGCGAAATCAAAAAGGGCGCCCAGAGAGAAATCCACAAGTGTTTACCCAGAGAGACAATTCCCAAAGAGCTGAAAGGGCGTATTCCTAGAGAGATTATACACAAAGAGCTGAGAGAGCGTTCTACCAAGACGCTCAACGAGAGTATTTTCAGGATACAGATGCTGAGATAGAGTTGACCCAGAGAGAGGAATTGCGAACGTATCTCACCACAATAAGTCAGGTCCGCACCAAGCGACCAAAAAAGCTGAAAGTCACAGTCCTCTTGGAGGGCTCTCCTTGCGAGCTGGAAGTTGACACAGGATCGTCCCTGACGATCATTTCATGGGCCTCCATGAAAAAGGCTATTCCTAGCCTCAAAAAGAGCCAACTACGCGCACCAGACATCCTGCTACGAGACTACCAGGGGAACCGAGTCCCCATCGTGGGCCAAGGCAGGTTCCGAATTCGCTTCAAGGACATCGTAGCCCAACTGCCCGTGACCATCGCCAGCGCTCCGTTACAGAACCTTCTAGGACTAGATTGGTTTGAAGCTTTGGGATTAGAAGTCACCGGAATCAACGCCGTGGAGAACAGCAGCGCTGAACAGATTTTTAAGGAGTTCGAGGATGTGTTCAGCCCCGGTCTCGGTAAGTATGTGGGTAAACCAATTTCATTCAATTTAGACCCCAAAGTGGCGCCAATCCGACTTAAACCGAGACGAGTGCCTTTTGCACTCCGCCCAAAAATAGATAAAGAGATAGATAAGTTAGTAGAACAAGGAATCCTTGAGCCGGTGGATCACGCGCGCTGGGAAACTCCCATTGTGACACCAGTTAAACCAGACGGGTCCGTCCGCATCTGCGCGGACTATAAATGCACAATTAATGTCGCGCTACAACAAAGCGCATATCCTGTACCAGTGGTACAACACTTATTGCACTCGTTGGGGCCAGGAAAGATATTTGCTAAATTAGACCGCCCTGAGTCCCTACGGGGAGAGGGGGCGGTCTATAAATTAAATAAACTATAAACTATAACTAGACATGGCACAAGCTTACCAGCAGTTGCCCGTGGATAGCGCCACGGCGGAGGCCCAAACCATAGTGACGCACAGAGGAGCATTCAAATGCAACCGGCTACAATTCGGCTTTAGTATTGCTCCAGGTCTGTTCCAGAGCGTCATGGAACGGCTGTTGCAAGGGATACCAGGGGTCGTCCCCTATTTTGACGACATCTTGGTATCCGCTGCAAACGAGGAGCAACTATTAAAAAGTGTCAGAACTGTTTTGGCCAGAATCAGAGAAAAGGGTCTCCGCCTCAAAAAAGAGAAATGCCAAATTAACGTGCCTAGCGTAGAATTCCTGGATATAGAATCGATGGTCAGGGAATACACCCCACTTCAAAGAAAATTAAGGCGATCCAGGACGCCCCCACACCACGAAATCAGACTGAGTTGCAGGCCTTCCTCGGGCTACTTAACTTCTACAGCGTTTTTCTGAGACAGAAGGCGACCGTTGCTGAGCCATTACATCGACTACTCCAGAGGAACGCAACATGGAGATGGGGACGATCCGAAGCAGCAGCTTTTGCCGCAGTAAAGCGCCTGCTCACCACCGACTCGCTGCTAGTACAATACAGCCAGACGCTACCGCTGGTATTGACCTGCGACGCATCCCCATTCGGAGTTGGCGCAGTCCTTAGCCACAGGATGCCAAACGGGAACGAAGCACCCATCGCTTTCTACTCCAGGACTCTTTCATCGGGCCGAGAGGAATTACAGCCAGATGGACAGGGAAGCCTTAGCTGCTGTAGCTGGAGTAAAACGTTTCCACGAATACCTCTACGGCCGCGATTTTGAACTGATTACAGATCATAAACCGCTGTTGGGACTTTTGGCGGGAAACCGCCCCACACCAGTCTCCCTTTCTCCACGCATGACCAGGTGGACTGTTTTCCTGGCAGCGTACTCATACAAGTTAATCCATCGACCGGGCTCCACTCTAGGACATGCAGACGCACTCAGCCGTTGCCCACTTCCGGATCTCTTGCCAGACCCCACTCCCGAGGTACCAGTGTTGTTAATTGACTGTTTGGACTCAGGACCGGTTTCTTCCTGCGATGTTGCCAGATTCTCTGCTAGGGACACTATAATAAAGCAAGTTCAAACCTGGGTTTGGAGGGGGTGGCCGAAAGGAAATGTGGGCCCGGAATTCAAGCTATTTTGGGGGAAACGTGATGAGCTTTCAGTGTTGCAAGGTTGTTTATTGTGGGGGGATCGAGTTGTTATTCCGTATGCATTACGTAGAAATGTATTAGAGGCATTACATGTGGGGCATCCGGGGATTGTTAGAATGAAGGCGTTAGCAAGAAGTTACGTTTGGTGGCCCAACATGGACAAAGAAATAGAGGAATGGGTGGCCACTTGTGATCCATGCCAGGAATCGAGACCAGCACCCCGGGAATCGCCCGCCACAGAATGGGAGAAGCCTAAAGCACCCTGGTCGCGAATACACATCGATTTCGCAGGGCCAGTCCAAGGTCAGACTTTCCTTATAGTTGTGGATGCATACTCCAAATGGCTAGAAGTAGTCCTAATGACTTCAACCACGGCAGAGGCAGTCATTAAGGTTCTACGGCGACTTTTCGCCACTCATGGCCTGCCCGACCTCCTGGTCTCCAATAATGGGCCCCAGTTCACGGCCATGCAATTTGAAACGTACTTAGCAGGTCAGGGAATTCGGCATGCCCTCGTCATGCCATTCCATCCGGCATCAAACGGACAGGCGGAGAGAATGGTGCGATCCGCAAAAGAGGCCCTCACTAGGATGGGTCCAGGTGATTGGCAAACACGCATTGACCATTATCTCCTAATTCAACATATTACCCCCAGCACAACGACGGGTAGGAGCCCCGCTGAACTACTCATGGGCCGCCGTCTACGGTCTCACCTGGACCGTCTTCACCCAAATTACTCTGCCACATCGCCCCCAGACTCTACAAGCAAAATTCGGAATTTTAGCATAGCCCACAACTATGCAGGGGGAACATTGTGGATGCCGGCAAGGATCATCGGCATCACGGGTCCACGATCATATCTGCTAGAGCTTGAAGATGGACGAAATTGGAAAAGGCACATCGATCAACTACGAGGTCGCCTGGCACACTCAGACCTACGGGCTGAGGATGAAAACTATCGGCCAGCACAAAGTCAGCCACTCGAGAGCCCCAACACAGAAAACCACGACACCTGCGAGCCCAGGATAGAACAAGAGGTCGAAGGAGAAACCGAACAACGCCAAAGCAACAAAAGCCTGCAGACCCCCGAGCGCGAAGTAGAAAAGACAACCGATCCTGAAACCACTCCAGATCAACCAGAACTGCGGCGTTCCACCCGTGTAAGGCAAACACCCACATATCTTAAGGACTATGTAACTAACCGGAATACTCTGTCTAAGAGGGGAGGGGTGTTAGATATTAGCATATATCGCAGCAAGTCTCCTCTCTGGTCTGCCGCTACGGCGGGAAACAGGTATCGTTCTGATTGGTCGAGAGGCGTACCCGATCCCCATAAAAGGGGAACCCTCCGGCCACAGAGCAAGCTGGATCACTACTACTACTAATAAAGAGCTGATAAGTCACTACGTGTCCGCAGTCTGTTCTCTAGTTGCCCGAATCAAACAGTTTTGGCCTCAAAAACTTTTCAAAAGTTTTAAGGCAGCAGGTACTAACTGACTTCCACCTGTATAAAAGAAATGTTTAATTGCATTTGAGGACCTATTGGCTACTTGCAATGTGTGATCAAGGTGTGCCTTCCATGTCCCTTGCAAGTGGAAAACCACCCTAAGGTATCTAAATGAGAGTAAATATTCCAATTACCTCAAAGGAGGGCAATTTTGAGTAAGAAAATTTTCTCATCATAAAAAAGTCTCATCTTTTTTAGAGGGACCCTTCTCCCTCCAGTCCCCCTTCCCATTTTTCCTTTCATATAAATATATTATTTGTCAAAAACTCAGCAGGCAAAGCTGCAAGAAGGACTTTCAGATGTTATAATATTAATTAATATTAAGTACAGATTCTGTGTTCCAATTATTAAGTAACTACTCTCTTTTCTCTGCTCTGATTATTCCCTCCTGATTCTTTGTAGGTAAAACCTTGGTTTTCTATAGAAATGTGGAAAATTGATTTTCTACAGAATGTGTAAGTTTGCCATTTATCTACTAGACCATATGGATATTAACCTCAAAAGAGAAAGTTAACTTAAATAAGCAAGCTTTACCGTAAACAGGTGTTTATGGGTTAATGCCAGGCTATTTATAAATTTAATTTCCACAGGGAAGTCAACCCTGCCATTATAAGTGTCAGGAGGGTAGGAAGCCACCCCCACCCCTGCACAAATGAAATATTTTGTGGAATATTAAAAGAGACGGAATATTATATTTCCCCAAAGAAGAAATGGACAAACATGCTCTTAAAGGCAGAAAGCAGCCCCAGTCTTCCTGCAGTGAAACAGCCTCCAGCAGATGTGTGAAGATGGATATTTTGTGCCCATTAAGAAAGACTGGACCAATCTATTCACAAACAAAACACCTTCAGCTCCAGCTGATGGGATTAAGAAAGTCAGGACATGACTTTTAGGACATCATAGGATTATCCCACCATCATTAGAATAGTAGAAGACACAAGGCTCAATACATTGCACAACCCTCTAGGAGTATTTCAGACATTGCACAATCCCCTAACAGCATCTCAGAAACCTATACAAATCCATGTACACATCAAACCAATTTGTCAGCTGTCCCAGAACTACATGCTGTTGTTGGTTCTGCTCATAAATCAACCTCCATTTTGTTTCCAGTGCCTTTCTCCCGGCTTGGAACTAGACCAGATTTTTCATCCAACAGGAGAAACTGACATTTGGGAGGTTAGGGGGCCATCACTTAAAGCATTGTGGGATTTTGGTTTTTTTTTGGTATGGCTGGCAATTCTTTCGAATTGATGTTAGATGTATTCTTACCTTGGCCACCTTTGGGAAGAGGCTGATGATCAAGTTGTTCTGGAGGGCATTTAGATCGTGATGCTTTTGTATTTGGCATTTTATGCTTTATAACATTTCTGTTTATCCTGTACCTTTGTAGTTTTTTGCTTGTATTGGGGCTCCTTTGTATTTGTAAACTGTTAGGAATGCTAGATGGCGGTGGGGGAAAATATTTTTTTTTTACTTGCTACTATTAAATAAGTAAGTAAGTAAAGTTGCTGGAGAAATTTATCTTCTTTTCTATGTCTGATGCTCCTGCTCTTCCTTGATAGATCCATATGCTGTGGTATTTTGTTCTTGGACTAATCAGACCCAGGCTTTTTGTAAAGGAGCTAGATTGCGAATCCATAACTTTCATGCCACATGTAATCAAGTTGAAGCATGACGGTGTGATTAGTGAGAATGTATCATCAATGATTTAATGGGGACATCACTCTCTACATCTTATAAAGGGCAGCATGATTGTATCATTTTTAAAGAACCAAAAGTACCTTGCTGAATTCTTAACATCCCTATTAATCATGAACATTTCTCTCTATTTGGTTCCAGGAGTTTTGTGTCATAGAATTGTCTTTATTAGTAATATAATTTTTGTTAGGAAAGCATAAACTGCTAGCATAGAAAATAGGTTGCTGGTCTGTGCCATTACTAGGTTGAGATTAGATAAGGAGGTTGGTGGATTAATCCAGATTAGTGATGAAAAAAATGATCATGTGATATTATAGCGATATGCTCTGTAACATGTTCTTTTTACTATGAAGTAATTATTTTCTGTTTTTGTTTTTAAAGTGGTGTGTAAAAAGTCATGATCAGCCTGATGGAAGCCTAAACAACGAAATATTTGGTTGAATTCTCCTTGACTCTAAAGCTTTTATCTAATAGCAATAGCATTTAAATTTATATAAACCACTTCATAGTGCTTTAAAGCTAAGTGGTTTACAGTGTTAGCATATTGCCGCCAACCCCCCCCCCCCCAACAATCTGGGTCCTTGTTTTACCAGCTTTGGTAGACTGGAAGGCTGAGTCAACCTTGAGCTGGTCAGGATCAAACTGCTGGCAGTCAGTAGAATCAGCCTGCAATACTGCATTCTAATCACTGCACCACCAGGGGCTCTTAGTAATTCACTTTACCTGCAGAAATTGAACTTTAATGATAATGTATGACAGGGAAAGCATCAGAAAACTATAAATATTTAGTTCATATATCTGGGATCCGGAATCTACTCAGCCAAGGAATTTTAGACATTACAGTTCAGACACATCTGAAAGTCATCGGGAGTAGGAAAAACTGGAACCGCAATACTTTAGTGGCACCAAGTGGCCCCTATTATACTGTTTGTCCTTGTAACTGAGACAGTTGTCATTCCTTTTACAGCTTCAAATGTCTGGCAAGGTTGCCCATAAGGTTGCCAATAATCAGACACAAAGCAGAACACAGTCAAAGTGATGATATTATTTTCTTTTTGCTGTTGGCTTGTTTCCAACAAAGCAATAGATGAAACTGTTTTTCCCCTTTTCTTGAGTCATATTTTAAATTAAAGTACATCTTAGCAAGGCAGTTTCAAGTATCCTTCAGCAGAACATTGGATTTTTGTCTCCTAGACCTATCCAAAATATACAGCACCAGGAATAGCTTACTCAGTGGCTGCTTATGTTTCTTGCCAGGTTTAGGAGCTGGCAAAAATCTTTTGCAGGTAGTCCTCAACTTACAACTGACTGTTTAATGGCTGTTTGAAATTAGATCAGCCTTAAAAGGGTATTTTACTGCCTGTAAAGCAATTATGGTTATTGTAAGATATCACACCCCCACTTGACTGGTTGCAGCATCCCTACAGTCCAGGGACATGTGGTCAGGCGAGGCAGGGGAGGCAGAGCCTCACCACTCTCATCATGAAAAGAAAAAAAAGGGGAAAAGGAAAAGGCACACATGGTCCGATTCCCTACCTTCCTGAGTCAACATGAAGGGGACCGCGGAACGCGCTCTGCCGGCTCGCACTCTGTGGTCCCCTTCATGTTGACTCAGGAAGGTGGGGAATGGGACCACATGTGCAGGAGGAGCACGCTCTACGGTCCCGCGGCTCGCGCTCCACGGTCCCCTTCATGTTGACTCAGGAAGGCGGGGAATGGGACCACGTGTGCAGGAGGCTGAGGCTGCCTCAGCCTCCTGCACACGTGGTCCCATTCCCCGCCTTCCTGATGATGTCACCAGACTCACCAGCCATAAACCTCACCGCACGTCACTGCTACAGTCATGAGGCCATGATTTCTGATGTTTTGTGCCAGTTTCTGCAATCACAACTTGAGCTAAGTCTCATCAAATTGCGGTGATAAAACAGAATTAGCTTTTGTTATGTGCATTTCTTTACAAATCACATATTTAAAACAGGTATTCCTTGTTTAACATGTGACCGTTCAGTAATTGTTTGAAATTATGATGGTGCTGAATGAGGAGTACTTATAATAGGTCCTTGTAATGACAAATGTTGCAGCATCTATGGTGGCGCAGAGGTTAAAATGCAGGATTGCAGAGCTAACTCACTGCTCACTCCAGGAGTTCAATTCTGAGCAGCTCAAGGTTGACTCAGCCTTCCATTCTTCCAAGGTCAGTAAAATTTAGGACTCAGATTGTTGGGGGGTGGAATATGCTGACACTGTAAACTACTTAGAGAGGGCTGTAAAGCACTGTGAAGTGATATGTAAGTCTAAGTGCTATTGCTATCCCCGTGAATACATGATTCTGATTTAGGTGTCTGGTGATTGGCTCATAACTATGACATTTCAGGGTCCTGAAATTACGTGATCACCATTTGTGACGTTTGCTGCTGAGTTCTGATAAGCAAAATTAATGGAGAAACTGGCAGAAGGTCACAAATTGCAATCGCAAGATCATGGGATAGTGCAACTGTGTGGAATTCACCTAATGATGGCAAACTGGGACTGCCAGAAGTGCAACTGTAACCAGCAATCACGTGATGCATCATGTTGCTTAGTGACAGAATTCCCAGTCCCAGTTACCATTGGCAAGCAAAGACTACCTGTATATCCCAAAGCTCTAATGCATGCTACATAAAATTATTGTTTATATACTACCTTGTCAAAGGTTCATTGTTTATTACAGCAAACAAAGATTTCATTTCAAGGCTGGTACATTGGTGAGCCATCAAATCAAAGAGATAGCTCAGTAACAAGAAAATGGCCCAACATTTTAGGCCCTGTATCACCTGTTTATTGGAATGCATGGTTCTTTGTGTAGTCATACTCAGTTTGGAACCACTGCTCAGAATAAGGAATAGTTGGCTAACCTTTAGTAAATGGCATCAATGCCTCTGGCATTTAGGCATCTTCATAGGATGCAATATTTGTTTGAGACCAGGATTTTCTGTTTTGATGGATTGCGTTTTTATATATTAGGTAAAAATAGAAGAATTTCAATCCACTATGGTCTGAAACCAGGACTAGGAGGACAGAAATCAGTGCAGGATGGTACATCTGTCGTGAGTGTTCCCTACTAAACAAATACAGAAGGCTCTGTGGGAGTCAGTCGATCACTGGCAATTTTCTAATGGTGGCAAATTCTAAATAAAGCGTTTAGGGTAGAATAGACTGATGTGCTAAACCAGGGGTGTCCAACTCATTTTCATTGAGGGCCGCATCACGTTTGACTTTGAGGGCCAGGGTGAGTGTGGCCAGCTCAACATCACTCGTGTCTGGGACACCGGTGGTGGCCTGAATGCTGTGCCAGCAAAAACGGGCTCTTGAGCTCTGTTTTCAGCTTCAACAGCCTCCTGTAACCCTCTGCCAGCAAAAATGGAGTTTGGGAGGGCCACGTGCAGCCCTCCGGAGCTCCATTTTTACTGGCAGAGGAACTGTGGTCTGGTCCTTTACTTTTTCAAGGGTGGCCTCGTCGGCCAGATCTAAGCACCCCTGTGGGCCGGATTTGGCCCATGGGCCTTGAGTTGGATACCCTTGTGCTAAACTAAAATTGTTCTCCCCTTGATCTACCAATAGACCCCTGGACTGGGTGTGAAGCTTATGTAGTGAAATCTCCTTTGCCAAATAATATGCTGCTTTGGAAATTTTAGGGCCTGTTTAAATGAGAAGTCAAGGCGGGGGCTATATGGCTCTCTGGGGCGATGCTGTTCCAGAGGGCAGGTGTTATGCCAGAAAAGCCCCACTTCCTGGATCTGATCAGATTACACTGTTTAATTAATTGGACCAAAGGAAGCCAATGCAGGTCTGATTGTATGAGATTGGCAATGTAAGTATAAGAGACAATCTTTCAGAGAGCCATGCCCTATGCCATGAGGAGTTTAGCAATCATAGCCAACACCTTCAACTGTACTCAGAAGCATTTGGTAACCATTGCAGTTCACAAAACAAAGGGGTTATATGAACATATTGTGGCATGGACCTAACTGCCCATGCCTCCACATGTATAGCACATGTGAAGGCGACCAATCCTGAATGACCGTCTGAAAAACTTCTAGGATCAGGAATGGGCACAACTACTGCAGAAAATGAATCTGTGCAAAGGTTTTCTTGTCCACAGCTGCCACTAATACCGAATAGGAAAGTGCAACTCCATTTAAGACTAAAGATGAAAAATCTTGAGACTAGCTTTCCAAATACTATGGCTGAACCCAAGTCTGTTTCTCCCCTCCACAGCCTCCAGGCTCCAGGACAATTCCTTGACACTGTCACTTGGTGGACCAGGAGTCAAGAAATTTAACTATATTTTATTTTAAATCAAGTGGCCAATTGCTACATACATATTGGCCTCCTTTTGAAAAAAAAAATCTTTTAGATATCAATCTGATATGTATCTTTGCCTAGGACTCCTCGACGAAGCAAAAATGGATTATAGTTTCAAAGAGATCTGCATTATTCCTCTGTAGTTTTGTAGGTTTTTTCTTATATGTGCTACTTTTGAATTTATCATCTGAAATAAACAAGAATTTTAATTGCATTCTAAGAGGGAAGGAGGAGTGTTTTGAATTTAAATCTGTGGAATTTCCGTTTTCCTAAGAATTTTGTTGGTTTGTGTGGTTTCATTGTACCACAAATGGTACTTCTGCAAAATTTTGCTTTCAAGGTTTTAATTCTAGTAAACAGATCCTACATCTCTGTCAGATTAAATGTTAGGAATAGTTTTATCTTCAGAAAAGATTTGATCTCGCGTGTTGCACTTTTGTAGTGAAAGGAAGAGAAAAATAAGCATAAGCCTTTTACTGAACTATAGAATTATTATAGCCTTAATAATTACAATGTGCTTAGTGAAACAATATTTAAGGTACTATATATGGTTCAATAAAGAGCTCTGAATTAGTTAAGAGTCACTAACACTTTCACATTGTATGGTACTAATGATGGAACATAAGACAACATAACAACAATTGAAAGCTTCTCTCGTGTCACTAAAAGGATTTAAAATGATTATTCATTTGGAAATTATTTCTCTAGGTGCATACATTTTGATTTTAGGAATGTAAGTGTACCTTATTATCTAATGATTATACTAATCATCTTTAGGTATTTAGTTCAAATAAATCAAGACCCCGCTCTTTACAGCAAAATTTCAAACTAAATGGAGAAAAAGAGAAGATGTAAGGACAAATACTATTTATAAATTAAAATTGTTATTTTTAAATAAAGAGTTAAGTGGAACAGAACTTTAAACTAGTCAAAGAAAATCTTTGAATCAAAACAAAAGACAGTGTGATAGAGAGAAATCCCTCCCTGCAATTAACTGTGGTTAATAAAATATCTACAGTATGCTACTTAGTCATATTATGCACATATAAATGCAAAAGTTTTTTTTTTTGTGAATTCAAATTATTCATCTATTCCCATTTGGGAGGTTCTGCTTATTTTTGACATTTATATCCCATCATCAGATATTCCTAAGCAATCCTTCAGGGACTTGACAGTACATAAAAGAATCAATAACAAAGCTGATAAAATGCATCTCATTAACCCAAAGAACCAAACAAAAACAAAGCAATAGGATGAAATGAAGTAAAATCTCTGATTCAGGAAAAATAATTAAAGTCTCAAAACACTAAGAAATTAGAAAAGTCTGTCTGTCTGTCTGTCTGTCTATTTATCTATCTATCTATCTATCTATCTATCTATCTATCTATCTATCTATCCATCCATCCATCCATCCATCCATCCATCCATCCATCCATCCATCCATCCAGAAATATTGAATCTGTCTGAGGAAGCAGCTCCCATATGGAGGTTGTTAGATTCGGGCAACGAGAGAACAGACTTCGGGCGCAGTAGTGACTTAACAGCTCTTTATTAGTAGTAGTAGTGATCCAGCTTGGCTTGTGGTCTAAGGTATCCCCTTTTATAGGGATCGGGTACACCTCCCGTCCAATCAGAACAACCACTTGTTCCCGCCCTAGTGGCGGACCTGAGTGGAGACTTACAACGATATATGCTAATATCTAACACCCCTCCCCTCTTAGACGGAGTGTTCCGGTTTGTGACAAAGTCCTTTAGATGTGCCGGTTTCTGCCTTACTCGGGTGGATCGTCGGAGTTCAGGTTGAGTTGGAGTGGGTGTGAGATTGGCCTGTTCTGCTTGTTCCGTTTCGCAGTCGGGGGGTGGAAGGCTCCCCTCACTCGGATGCTGTTCCGTTCTGTCGTTGATCTCTGGTTCCGCTTCAGGCTCCGTGGTGCTGTATTCCTCTGTGTTCGGATTCTCGGGTTGCTGATTTTCTGACGGAATGTAGTCTTCGTTAGCAGATCGCAGGTTGGAATGTGTTAGGCGACCCCGGAGTTGGTCAATGTGTCTTTTCCAATTTCTACCGTCCTCTAGTTCCAACAAGTATGATCGAGGACCCGTAATACCAATTACCTTTGCTGGAATCCACAGCATTCCCCCTGCATAGTTGTGGGCGTATACTGAATCCCCTATACTAAAATTCCGAATTTTGCTTGTGGAGTCTGGGGGTGATGTGGCAGAGTAGTTTGGGTGAAGTCGGTCCAGGTGAGACCGTAAACGGCGGCCCATGAGGAGTTCAGCGGGGCTCCTACCCGTCGTGGCACTAGGGGTGATATGCTGGATTAGTAGGTAATGATCAATTCGTGTTTGCCAATCACCTGGGCCCCTCCTAGCGAGGGCCTCTTTTGCAGATTGCACCATTCTTTCCGCCTGTCCGTTTGAGGCCGGATGGAATGGCGCGACTAGGGCATGCCGAATTCCCTGACCTGCTAAGTACGTTTCGAATTGCATGGCCGTGAACTGGGGCCCGTTGTCGGAAACCAGGAGGTCGGGCAGGCCATGAGTGGCGAAAAGCCGCCGTAGTACCTTAATGACTGCCTCTGCCGTGATTGAAGTCATTAGGACTACTTCCAACCATTTGGAGTATGCATCCACAACTATTAGAAACGTTTGCCCTTGGACTGGCCCTGCGAAATCAATGTGTATTCGCGACCAGGGTGCTTTCGGTTTGTCCCATTCCATGGCGGGCGCTTCAGGGGGTGCTGGTCTGGATTCTTGGCACAGATCGCAAGTGGCTACCCATTCCTCTATCTCTTTGTCCATGTTTGGCCACCAAACGTAACTCCTAGCTAACGCTTTCATCCGTACAATCCCCGGATGCTCAACATGTAACGCTTCTAAGACATTTCTCCGCAATGCGTATGGAACAACAACTCGATCCCCCCACAATAAACAACCTTGTAAAACCGACAGTTCATCGCGTTTTGACCAAAACAGTTTGAATTCGGGTCCCACATTCCCCTTGGGCCATCCCCTCCATACCCAAGTCTGTACCTGCCTGATTACATTGTCCTTGGCAGAAAACCTAGCAATGTCCACAGAAGAAACTGGTCCTGAGTCCAAACAGTCAATCAATAAAACCAGTATCTCGGGAGTGGGGTCTGTTAATAGTTCGGGAAGTGAGCAACGGCTGAGTGCGTCAGCGTGCCCTAGTGTGGAACCCGGTCGGTGTATCAGTTTGTAGGAATACGCAGCCAGGAAAACAGTCCACCTGGTCATGCGCGGGGAGAGTGAGACCGGTGTGGGGCGGTTTCCCACCAAAAGACCCAGCAATGGTTTGTGGTCTGTGATGAGTTTGAAATCGCGGCCGTAGAGATACTCGTGGAAACGTTTGACTCCTGCCACAGCGGCTAACGCTTCCCTATCCATCTGGCTGTAGTTTCTTTTAGCTGATGATAAAGTCCTTGAGTAGAATGCAATGGGTGCTTCGTTTCCGTTTGGCATTCTGTGGCTGAGGACTGCGCCGACGCCGAAAGGTGATGCATCGCAGGTTAAGATCAGTGGTAGGGTTTGGCTGTATTGGATGAGTAACGAGTCGGTTGTGAGCAGGCGCTTGACTGCGGCGAAAGCTGCTGCCTCGGGGCGTCCCCATGTCCATTTTGCGTTCTTGGCGAGGAGTCGATGTAGCGGCTCAGCGACGGTAGCTTTCTGTCTTAGAAAAACGCTGTAGAAATTAAGAAGTCCGAGGAATGCTTGCAACTCGGTCTGATTCCGTGGTGTGGGGGCGTCCTGGATCGCCTTAATTTTCTTCGATGTTGGGTGTATACCCAGTCCATCAATTCTATAACCCAGGAATTCTACGCTAGGCACGTTAATTTGGCATTTTCCCTTTTTTAGGCGGAGGCCCTTTTCTCTGATTCTGGCCAAAACAGTTCTAACACGTTTTAATAGTTGCTCCTCGTTTGCAGCCGACACCAAGATGTCATCGAAATAGGGGACGACTCCTGGGATTCCCTGCAAAAGCCGTTCCATGACGCTTTGGAACAGACCTGGAGCGATGCTTACACCGAATTGTAACCGGTTGCATTTGAAAGCACCCCTGTGCGTCACTATAGTTTGGGCCTCTGCCGTGGCGCTATCCACAGGCAACTGCTGATACGCTTGTGCCATGTCTAATTTAGCAAATATTTTTCCTGGCCCCAACGAGTGCAATAGGTGTTGGACTACGGGCACAGGATACGCGCTCTGTTGTAGGGCAACATTAATTGTGCATTTATAGTCTGCGCAGATACGGACTGACCCATCTGGTTTAACTGGGGTCACTATGGGGGTTTCCCAGCGCACGTGATCCACCGGTTCAAGGATCCCTTGCTCTACGAGCTTATCTATCTCTTTATCAATCTTGGGACGGAGCGCAAAAGGCACTCTTCTAGGTTTGAGTCGGATTGGCGCCACGTTTGGGTCTAGATTGAATGATATAGGTTTACCCACATACTTACCAAGACCAGGGCTGAACACATCCTCGAACTCCTTAAAAATCTGTTCAGCGCTGCTGTTCTCTACGGCGTTGATTCCTGTGACTTCTAGCCCCAGGGCTTCGAACCAATCTTGTCCCAGGAGGCTCTGTAATGGTGCCCTGGCGACAGTCACGGGCAGCTGGGCTACGATGTCCTTGAACTGCACCCGAAACGTGCCTTGACCCACGATGGGGACCCTGTTCCCCTGGTAGTCTCGTAGCAGGATGTCTGGTGTTCGCAGTTGGCGCTTCTTAAGGCTAGGAATTGCTTTTTTCATGGCAGACCATGAGATGATCGTCAGGGACGATCCCGTGTTGACTTCAAGCTCACAAGGGGAGTCCTCCAGGAGGACAGTTATTTTCAGCTTTTTAGGCCGCTTGGTGCGGACCTGACCTATCGTTGTGAGATAGGTTCGCATTGGTTCTCTCTGGGTCAACTCTCTCTCGGCATCGGTATCCTGGGGATACTCTCTCTCGGCTCTCTGGTAATATGCGCTTTCAGCTCTTTGTGAGTATTCTCTCTCGGCAAACTCCCTTGGATTTCTCTCTGGGCGCCCTTTGCTTTTCCGCCAAGCCCCTGGGTTGGGCTTCTGTCGGCGGTATATCGGAGGCTGCCATTGTGAGGCAGGGACTTCGCTCCGGCACACTCGTGCGATGTGCCCAAGTTTGTCGCAATGCGAGCAAACAACATTTCTGAAACGACAGGTAGACCGGGGGTGGTTCCCTCCGCAACTTGCACATGGTGGCAAACGGCATTCGGGTTTCCCCACCAGTCTTGTGTGACTGCTCCGCATACGATGGCTGTCTTCGAACTCGCTGTCCTCAACCTCTTGATCGGTGTCCTCATAATGCACTCGGGCTTGTCTGGCTCCAGTCTGGATCGCGCTGTATCCGCGTTGTATGGTCTCGGACGATCTGTCAGCTGATTCGGAGGCTCTCACCTCATCGAGTGCAATCTGTAGGCTTAAGTTGGGTTTGGCCAACAACCGTTTCTGTAGAGAAATGTCTCTCAGCCCGCATATGAGTCGCGCCAGGATTTGCTCGTCCAGATCCCTGAACTCGCAATGCATTGCCGCTTTCCGGAGTGCTGCAACATATTGGTTGATTGATTCTCCCGCCTTCTGGTTCCTCGTGTTTAGTTCCTGACGGCGAACGTGGCGGGAAGGTTTTGGCGCGTAATGTGTTTGCAATGTTTGTTGTAGCGCCGCCCATGATACCGCCTGTATGGGTGTGGGCTCGGAGAGATCTCTGGCCGTTTCGAAAACTTCTCGGCCGCAGTAGCTCAGGAATATGTTCTTCTTTCGAGAGTCCGGTACTCCTGTGTAATCGTTCGCCTCGAGGAAACACTCGAACCTTAGCATGTAGGATTCCCAATGATCAGCGATTGGGTCGAATGGAGCTGGAGGAGTGTGCATCGCCATTTTGTCTGCGTTTGAATTTGCCGCGCTGAGATGGCTGCCGGAATTTCCGCCGAATTCCTAGGCTGGATCGAATCCGTAGATCCTGGAGGTAGCTTCTTCGTCCTATCTGTCTCTCGATCCCACCTTCGTCGCCAGTGTTAGATTCGGGCAACGAGAGAACAGACTTCGGACGCAGTAGTGACTTAACAGCTCTTTATTAGTAGTAGTAGTGATCCAGCTTGGCTTGTGGTCTAAGGTATCCCCTTTTATAGGGATCGGGTACACCTCCCGTCCAATCAGAACAACCCCTTGTTCCCGCCCTAGTGGCGGACCTGAGTGGAGACTTACAACGATATATGCTAATATCTAACAGAGGTTATGACTGAATAATATCCCCTTGAGCTGTGCAATATCAACATTCAGAACAAGGATATATCTGATTATATGCTGCATAGAAGACATAATTTGCAGGACATTTCAGGAAAACCATTACAATTTTCTCTACAGGACCATGTAAAAAAAAAATCAGTAAGGTGTTAATCTCTTCCAAAAATTGTCTGCAACGTGTACCTTCAAAATGATATATTTTTAGAAAAGCCCATTAGGATAATTACTAAAAATTTCATATTGCACTATAACACACAACACAAAAATAAGGTATGTTTGCCTTAATGTCTTTCTGCCAATGTGATGGCTAGGAATAGATATCTGATTTTTCATAGTTGAGAAAACTGTAGGTTCACATCTGAGGCCACTGTAGTTACTGAAGAAAGAGAAGTGACTTGGAAAAGATATAGATGGTACACCAAAAACCTATTTGGTTTTGAACACCGCCCTGGTGTCCACATTCAAAACTGGAAATTGTCATCTGCCTCGGTGAGAGAATACAGCAATAGGCTCCTTACCCCAGGACAAATCTTCCTTGCTACTTTATGGAATGATCAGGTGAACAAAGAACACAGAAAAGAAATATTGACTCTCCATAAATTTTATTTAGTCAGCTCAAGCTTATATAGGCCAGTCCGGCAGACCTACTTGGGATTAGGGTCTAGATAGCTCTATTTTGTCTGGACAGTGATCCGTCTTCTGCCATCTTACCGCTTTACCTCCTCCTCATAGCATCATTTTAGCACACAAACTCTAAACATCTTCAGTAAACGAAATTACCCAGCAGTCCAAAAAGAAAAAGAAGGAGCCATCTGTAACATACAATAAAAGGACAGTATCAGTCATTATGTAAGATAGAAAGGCAAAAGACTAGCAGAGTACATCTATGAAGCTCCTCTAGAAGTCAAAAGACATGACAAAAACTCCCGAATCTTACAGAATGTGGACAAACTCAACCATAGTTTTAACTGGAAAATTCTGAGCATCTTAAACCAAGCCAAATCCCAAAAAATGCTGGATAATTCCTGGAAGATGGGTATTCGGACAGGTCATTCTAAAGAGACAATAAAAAGGTAAAAGGAAAAAAGACCAGAGTACATTCCCTCCAAAACTCAGAAAAACAGGGAGTAACCCCAGACAAATAATCAAATAGAAAACAGTATCCTAATCCATGAACCATCAAGAAAAAACAACAACATACTGTCACCAATTCTGACAGGGCAAGCTACTGTGTATAAACAGCAAGCAAACCCTACACTTACCAGCACTGATGATGTTAACTAATTGGGTAATAAAACTCCTGCAAGCAAACAACAAAACTCAAAGGGCACCAAGAACTCCATAATTACCTCCTTTTTTAAACTGTTAGTTGCAGGTCTCCTGCAGTCCATTGTTTTAAAAATGCATCACTTCTAACATAGGGCATTTAAATATTTCTCCTGTTGCGCAATTTCTGAATCATAACGTAATATAATAAAGTAATATAATACCGCAAGAATAGAACTATTACAAATATTTAGAATGAATAAAGGCATATTTCAAGTATATGTCGGAAATAAGAACTTTATTTTTTTAATGATATTTGGTGGATATGTAAAAAGGCTAAAATAATTGGATTCAAAAACTGAAACTGATGCAGAACATTTTAAAGATTAATATTCAGTTGAAGCCAGAATTTCTCCTTTTTATGAATAAACAACAAAAAAAGCCATTAGGTTCAATCCATTGTTTTTTGCCTTCTGGACTTTGGAAAATAGATTGACCTCCTCTTCTTTGTGGCATTTGACATCACACACAAATGGACAGGTGAAACTTCAGAGGTAAATTTGTCATATGGCTGGTTTATTTGATAAAGTTATTTTGGATAGAATATTCTGCAGTACCCCTCCACACGCCTACTACTCTAGTCTTCATTAAAAATAAAACCCATTGATCCTAGAAATCCTGCTTCATTAGTATTGTATGTGGATTCAGACGTATATGTAACTATGCCTCCAAGATTTCACTTATCTCTTTTCAAAGGAAGCTGAAAAATTGGCAAATCTCAGGATCTATTCAGAAGCATCTTATCTTTCCTATACTTAGTATGATCAGTGTGAACACAAACAGTTATGCTAACAAGTCATCTTTCATTTTACAAACGAAACAGATATTTACATAAGGCATGCAATATTTATATCAAAACTTGTAATTGGCAGGCTTGATTTATGCTGGATAAGAGCTTTTTCCTGAAAGATTTGCATCTGTGAAGAATACACTTGGCAGATCTCGATAACCTGTATTCACTTGGGAACACAGAACTGCTTAAAATAAAGGTAGCATTTTTTTTAAAAAAGGATTGACTTGCATCTATCTTGTTAGGAAAGGAACCTGATAAATAAATTTAGTTTGCAGCTCTGGGAGTAGGTTTCTGTAAACTGTGAAAAACTTCATACCAAATATGTATTCAATAGCATTTCAGACTTTCAATGTTTTTTATTATTATTTTCCCAGCATTTGAGGATTAGACACCATCTGTTAGCAAAGGAATATTATAGTCAATTGGGGAATGGCTATTTTTTTAAAAAAAAAAATCTGTTTCCGTGTGGATTAGTGTTGGATATTATTCTGGGTTTTTATTATCTTTTTATACTATTTGATATAATCCTGCTATTACAAGAGAACACTTGTAATTAGATGACTTTATAATAGAATAAATATATAACAGAATACACAATTGGAAAGAGCTATTTAGGCCAAAAACTCTATTTGTATAGCCCAGGGATCCAAACTGAAGCATCTCTAATCTATGACTGCCCAGCTTGTCTCTTCATATATCTTCAAAATTAAAAATTAAATTAAAATAATCAATCAGTACACCAACTGCTCAGTAAGATGACAAAATGCTAATGGGAAATCAAGAAAAAGTAAAGATACTAAGCACCTATGTGGGTTCAGTTTTGTCCGGAAAGGTGGGTGCATTTCGAAGGGCAGGATTAATGCTTGAGATGGATAAAAATATCAATCAAGAAATATTTTGAACAAGTTTAAAACCAAACAAAAACAGATCAACTGCATTCTAAGGTTCTGAAAGAACTGAAATGACTTGACCAAATGCTTAGGTTTTATCTTTATGAAATCCTAGAGAACAAGTGAGATTGGAGAAGAGTAAATGTTATCTTAGTTTTGAAAGAGAAGATCCAAGTGTGGCCTTACCAAGGCATTATAAAGCGGCATCAACACTTCACGTGATCTTGATTCTATCCCTCTGTTTATGCAGCCTAGAACTGTGTTGGCTTTTTTGGCAGCTGCTGCACACTGCTGGCTCATATTTAAATGGTTGTCCACTAGGACTCCAAGATCCCTTTCACAGTTACTACTGTTGAGCAAGGTACCACCTATACTGTACCTGTGCATTCCAATTAACTTCAGACAAGTCAGAATGACTATGGTACTTTAAAAGGTATCGGAGCAGACCTCTAGGACCCCTAAGACAGTAATGAGCAGGGTAGGGTGGGTTCTGGCTGCTGCTACTGCTGCTTCGCTCAGGGACCCGCTTTGCGTGTGCGCTTGATGTGCAGTACTAAAAAAAAAGATGGCGCCGCCTATGGCACTGCCAAGAGAACTGGTTTGGGGGTGTGGAGGGCTGAGTTACTACCTACTTGGCCGAACCAGTCTGAACTGGTAGGAACCCATCTCTGGAGCAGGGTGTCACCTCCATCTTCTCTGATTCTTCGCACTGGCCAGGTTCAGGGCTCAGGACTCCGGAAGTCACCCCGGAGTTTGGGGGAGCTGCTTAAGTTTTAAAAGAGATTCGGGTTAATGTCAGGGTTCTGAATAACACCCCCAATGAAAGAAGACTCTGAGGCTTGAGTTTCCTCAAAGTTCCATTTTATTAAAGATGTCATATTGGCACATCTGGGAAAACCCAAATCTGAAAGCTTCCAGGTTTTCCCCACCCAAGTGAAAGTTCAAGTCCCTGCCCAGGACCCACATGTCCATCACATGGCCCAATCAGGCACCATCCCAACTGGAGATGCCTCCCAGTCACGCCAGTCCATGTGAAGGGAAGGTATCCTTGACTTTCGGAGAAAGCAATTTTATTTAGACTATATATCTCCCATACTCCATATAATCCCCCCTCCCATTTTCCCACAGTAGAAAATGCGGCAGGCCTGGAGGCCCAATGTAAAAGATGGCTTCCAAGTATGACACAGAGATTTATGAAGAACAATTTAAGCAGAAATTAAGATTAAGCAGAGACCAGATGGTTTAACAAGAAAATGGACATGGTTTGAAAATTATACCTGTGAAAAAGATCTTGGAGTAGTAGTTGTTTGCAATCTGGAGCCAATAATTTGATGTAGCTGCAATGAGGGCAAATCTAATTTTAAGCTGAATGAATACAAGCATATTTTCAAACTCACAGGAAACTAACATCCCTCTGTATTTATGGTTTTGTAGTAGTTGTTGGCTTGAAAAATTACATTTGTGAAAAATATCTTGGTATACACAACCTGGAATGAAACACAACTTGGAGTACTGTATCCAGTTCTTAGCATCACCTTTAAGAAGGATTCAGAGAAATTGGAACAGGTTTAGAAGAAAGAAAGTGTTAGGGGACTAAAAAGCTGAACTTTTTGAAGACACCTGGGTCTCTTCAGCTTTGAAAAATGATGGTGAAGGGAGATGTGATTGTTCTCTCCAGGTACTTGAAAGGATGTCCCAAAGACAAAAACCAGACCTGTCCTCCTTTGGATATGAATGACAGGAAGGGAGATACCAATTGAATAGGGTCTAGGGCAACTTGCCATGGCCAACTCACCACGGTCAACTCACTGCAACCAACTTGCTGCGGGACAATTCACCATGGGACAATTCAACACTCTATTAATTGTTTCATTCAGGTACTTTTATTATTGGTGACTACATTTTTGTCAAAATGATGTAACTCTTGTATTTCTAGATTTACTTTCTTTACTTTATTGGCCATGGTTCCATTGAAACTAATTTAATTATTGTATTTCTTGAATTATCCCAGAGTAAGTTGTCCCATGGTGAGTTGGCCCATTCCAAGTTGAATGTTAGAGAAAACTTCCTAATGAAAAGAGCAGTTTGCCCATGGGATCGAACTATGGAGGATTTGTGATGGATTCCCCTTTCATTACATGTGTTTAATTCATGCTTTGATCTATGGTCCAACCAAGAAAACTGGTAGGATCTGGACCTGAGTAGTTAGATGAAAAAATAAAACAAGCAAGCAAACAAGCAAGCAAACAAACAAAAAACTGCGAGGGATAGATAACTTTAATATATACATGCATTATTTGAGTTCTATATTGCATTAAAGCTCTTGTCCTGCCAACTACCATAACATAACTCTGGGAAACAAAGTAAACAATGGTTGGTCATGCTGGATAGGTTTGAGACTGTTCATACATGTATGTATGTATGTATGTATGTATGTATGTATGTATGTATGTAATGGATCCAATCAGAAATATTCATTCTAATAGCAGAAAAAAGTTATGAGGTAGAAAATATAATGCAAACTGAAACTCAACAGACCTTTTCATCACTGGAGTGTGAAAGACATTTTGATTTAGATTTCATTAATACATGCTTTTATAAACATCCCAGTTATTAGCATGGTAGATCTTCTAGGGCTGGCAAGCAAATAGCCTAATTCTATTGAGAAGAGAGCATGAGGTAACTAACTTCTGTTTTTCATGGAGATATGTACAAAGCAGTTTTGCAAGGCACAATGGGATTGTTGTATGGAGTTAGTAGGAGTGTATCTCTACCTTCTGTATTGTCTTCCCCTTCAGAGAGGTAACTTGCTACTAATATCAGCTAATGAAGTTATGCCTAAACCTCTAATACAAGGGTCCGCTTTGCTATTAGAGGATGTACTTACATAGAAAATCTTATAATTGAACTTGTTATGTTGCCTGGCAAAGTCTCTCAGTCGGGAACCTTTAACATTCCGGTTTCCTTTCTGAAATGGAGGCATTCATTTGTTTCATTTTCTGATTAGGATTGTGCAGAGGGTCAATTCAATTTAACAAAGAGCTCATAGAATCACTCCCACTGAAGCAGATTTAAGAATCAAAAGGGGGACCCAATTCAAGGTTGCAAATTCAAGCATTGCATCAACATTACTTCCATATATTAAAAATACTATATCAATAGCACTTACAGTTATATACCGCTCCATGGTGCTTTACAGCACTCTCTGGGCAGTTCACAATGTCAGCATATTGCCCCCTACAATCTGGGTCCTCATTTTATCCACCTTGGAAGGATGGACGGCTGAGTCAACCTTGAACACATCAGGATTGAACTCGTGGCTATGGGCAGAGTCAGTGTGCAATACTGCATTCCAACCTCCACTGAGTGATCTGCTGTGTTGAGCTCTGGTATGATCTGAGTAGCCATCCAATGAATTTATCAACAGCTTGGACTCTGCCTATCAGCATTCTTCGCGGATGACAAATATGACATTATTTTGGGCTTCATTCATTTTATCTATTTTTTTTAAAATATGGCCAGCCATACGTCTGCTCTCTCTTCTGTTAATAAAAAGGTTACTGGAAAAGTGGGAGTTCATTTCTGCTCTCAGAACTCTCCACATGGGCATACAGCTGACCAGTCTGGTTCTCATCCAGACTTAATTTTAATTGTGTGTAATTAGGGCAGTTGATTCTTGATAATGATTATATGGATGCCAAAAGAACATTTCTAAGTAGCGAGTGCTTTTTAAGGATGGAATGTTGCAAGGCTATGAATGCTACATTTATCCTCACTTCTTTCTCTGCAGCCTGCATCTCTTGGTGATATTTTATTCATTAAACAAGCTGTATTGCCAACAAGCCATATCCTTGATGCAATTGAACTGCATGGAAGTATGTTTTACCAATGGACCCTGCCCAGCCTGGTACCCCACCAAACGGACCTTCCTAATTTCACAATCAGAATAGAATAGAGCTGGAAGGGACCTTGGAGGTCTTCTAGTCCAGCTGCCAGCTCAAGCAGAAGAACATATAATATTACTAACCAACTATGCAACTGTAATCCCCCTGGAAAAACTAACCTGAGCCTAAAGGGCAGATTAGAGAACAGTCTGCAGTTTGATGTCAAGGTTGGAGCAGAGTATAAAAATAAAAGGTTGCTTTTTAAACACTTTTTTAAAAAAATAGTTAATACTGGAGTACAATATTTTACATGGGATCAGCATAATTTAGATACTTTTCTGTATCTAAATACTTTTCAGATACTTTCACAAAATGGAAGCTGCTGGGCTGTCCTTTCCTCATCCCTATTATCTCTCACTTAAAAGTAGTTCAGGGAGATTATTATTATTTTTAAAAATGCTGATATTTCAAACCATTGAAACAATTCAGGTGAAACTTACAGGGCTAGTATCATCTAAAGGATTGTTAATAGCTTCATCAAATGCGAAAAAAATATAAGTAGCAGAAAGCATTTTGAGGGTTTTTTTTTAATCCTAAGGTAGGCAAACTTTTTAAAGCTGAGTGTTGAACGATGCCTTAAATCAAACTGATCTGCCCTTGAATGAAACAATTTCCTCTTTGAAATTCAACCTTCCAGTTCAAACAGAGCAAAGTGCTCATTCGTGTATACAGTATTACCCAGTTTCATACTTTGGGGGCCAAAATTGAAATTTACAGTTCTGTGAATTTTGTAAAAATGTGCTCCGATGAATACAAAACTGTTGCAGTGGGGATGGGAGTGGTGGTACTCTTCAACAACACAGAAGTAAGGAAGAGGGTAGCAGATGGGGAAAAAAGCAGGGAAACAGAATTGGCTTTGGGAGAGAGAGAGAGAGAGAGAGAGAGAGAGAGAGAGAGAGAGAGAGAGAGGGAGGGAGGGAGGGAGGGAGACAGAGAGACAGAGAGACAGAGACAGAGACAGAGACAGAGAGGCAGACAGGCAGACTGCATGCAATGGGGTGGGAGGCAATCGTGCTCTGGGAAGCCATAGATATGGGAAGCCGTAAAAATGAAACATTTTGAGAAATATTGAAAAAGGCAGAATAATCTATTTCCCTAAATGAGAAATGGATAAACATTTTTTAGAGTCAGGAAGCAGACTCAGTCTTTCTTAACAGCCCCCAGCAGATATTTTCTGCCCATTAAGAAAGATTGGGCCAGCCTATTCAGAAACCAGCCCCAGTCTCCCTGCCCCAAGCAGAAACTGAGGAGGCCACCTTTTAGAAATGCAGATTTGATATTCCATTCAAGACAGGATATTTTGAAACAAAGAAAGAACGGTAGGATTAGAAGCAGCCCAGAGCAGTCCAAACATCACCTGGGAGCTCAGATAAACAATAAGCCAGAGGTTAACCAGATTAGTTCAGACAAGCACCTAGGATTTGTATTTCCTCTTTTGCTATCGAGCCAGCTATGACTCCTACATAACCCCTACATGACCCCATAGAAATCTGACAACAGCCAATAGAATACATGTTCTTGCCTAGGAACAGGAAGCTCAAATACAAAGACCAAATAAGGTATAACACCCACCCCCTCTCAACTCCATTTTGTCAGTTGCACCAGAACTATAAACACTGGCGGTTCTGTTCATTATTAAACCATCTCTCCAATCAGCTTCCATGTTTCCAGTGTCTTTCTCCCAGCTTGGAACTGAACCAGATGGATATTTCTTCGCACAGTGAATTACACATAGATTACTACTGGGAATAGCAATCTCATGAAAGGTGTTTCATGACATTGATCTTTCCCTGATCTTACAAAAAAAAAAACCAACACAGTTGCCAGGAAGATTCTGGTCTTTCCAGTAGCCAAGAAAGAAAGATGGGCACAGAAGCACAGAAGCTGGCTGGGGAATTCTGGGAGTTGAAGTCCACAAGTCTTAAAGTTCCCAAGTTTGGACACCCCTGGTGTAAGGGAATGAAATTAGAGTTGCTCTCTGCATTTTGGAAAAGAAGCTGCAGCCAGGCAGAAATGCTTCCCATCCACCCTGCTTCCTTCATGCCTTCTTACATTCACTCACAACTTTACACACAAACATCCATGTTGGTGTTCCAACTGCCTGTGATAATTGAGTCACATCCTGGTGTTTTCCAAGGATGTCCTTGAAAATGTCCAGAAAGGGATAATAAATGAATGGGGAAGCGGAGGTGATTTCTGGAGACTGTCAACTATTGCAATATTTAGTGACTGTTCAGAGTTACAATGGCACTGAAAAAAGTGACTTATGAGATCTTTTTTCACATTTATGACCGTTGCAGCATCCCCATGGTCACATTATCAAAATCGAGACACTTGGCAACTGGTACATATTTATAATGGTTGCAGTGTCCCAGGGTCCCAATTTGATTGCAACCTTCTGACAAGCAATCTCAATGGGGAAGCCAGATTCACTTAACAACCATGTGATCAACTTAACAACTGCAGTGATTCACTTAACAACTATGGCGAGAAAGGCCATAAAATGGGGCAAAACTCACTTTACAACCGTCTCACTTGGCCACATAAATTTGGGGCTCAATTGTGGTTGTAAATTGAGGACTACCTGTACAAGCAGGCAAGAAAATGACTATTCAACTGCCAGGACCACAAGCTACATGCTGAGCAGCATATTCTGGTGGGAGTCCTGCTTGGAGTTTTGCCAGGAGCTCAGTAGAAACTAATAAAAGAGCAACCATACTGAATCAGCATCTCATCCTTACTAGTGTAAGAACTTGGGGGGGGGGGGAACAAAAGGTTGTATGGCACTTTATAGACCTTGAGACTTTTGTCTGAGTATTAAAAGATTCAGTACAAAAGGAACATTATGTGGTAACATCACCTTGCAAAGCATAGAAGGGTGGAGTTTCCCCAAAGCAATAACCTATTGTTGGGGAAGGTGTGTGCTGCAACAAAGCATTGTGTAGAGAATTGTTGTGCTGTGGAAAACAAAGAAGGTAAATGGTCCCCCGCAGGTCAACAAACTTTCCTCATGTTCCTTCTTTGTTTGACCTGGAATGTTCGCATTGTTTCATTTGGCAATTCAAAACATTAATTTCTTTCACTTGAATCTGGCTTCAGCTTGTTCCAGGCATATCTCCAGCAGATATTAAGCAGACTGTCTCTGCACTAGGGCTAGGAGGACATGTAGAGGAGCTCTTAATTACAAGATTACGCTATCTCTGAATCAAATTGACTTTCTAAACTTGATTTGGAATGTTGAATCGTTAAGCCAGATAGGCCTGAATCCATTTATATAAGTATTATAGTATGTATGTGTGTATGTCCCTATAGTATGTGTGTGTATATATGAGAGAGAGAAAGGGAGTGACACACACACACATACACACACGTACACACATGCGCACACACACACTTTTCCTGAAGCATTTAAGTAATTTGAATGGATGTCACCCAATTTAATAATTTGATTTCACTCCCTAACTCCAACCAGATTGGTTTCTCAAATAGAGTTGAATCACAGAATCAGATTTATTTTTTGAGCACTAATATGAATCAAATTTTGCCTGAGCACAGAGCCTCAAAAATCCTTTAAACTGTTCATTTAGAACTTATATCATAGGGAGAATTTTTTTTCTCAAATGCATTAGGAATCAAGGTAAATCAACCTTGAAGTTGGAATATATATATACGTAGATTTTCATGGGTGTAGGTATGCTTGTCTTGTGTATTCGGGTCTTTTCCCATGTAAGTTTGAGATTGTCTTGGCAACGTTTCAGCAAGGTCTCACTTGCCATCTTCAGGCTGGTGTTTTGGGCTTAAAGTGTGATTGGTCAGGTCCAGGATGTGCTTAGGGGGGGTTGTGTTTGTTTTGGATAGCTGTCAAGGCTTCTTTTATAGGCACTTGGGTGAAGAGGGATATGACATCGAAACTCACGAGTAGGTCGCTGGGTTGTAGGTTTTGTTTCTTTATTGTTTCTATGAAGTGGAGTGAGTTTTGTACAAGGACATTGGTTTCAGCTGTCGTGAGGGTTCTGTCTGATATGTTGGGTACTGTTTGTTTCATGAGTTGCTGTGGAGGGGGTGGGCTTCTGTTGTTTTTCTAGTCTGTGGAGTTTGTTGGTGTGTTTGTCTGTCTTGTAGGAGGTTTCTGTTTCGGCTCTCCAGAGGGCTAGTTGTTTGGATTTGTCCCAGAGTGCTGGGTGGATTTGGTTGCTGAGTTTGAGGTGAAGAATGAGTAGGTCTTGGTTGGTTTGGTCTAGTAGGAATCTTTTCCTGTGGAGTTCGTTTCTGATTAGGGCTAATTCAGTTCTTTTCAGGATCCTTTCCTGTTTTTGAATGCAATTTTAGTTGGAAGCTTGTGGGGATCAGGCTTCTGTCACACAGCCAGCACCAATCAGCACCAATCTACCAATCATGATACAACCACACAACCAATCATTCCACTTATTGAAACAAAGCCAGCACTCCACACATCCCCACCAAGATTTATAGAAAGACGGCAGCTTCAATCACACTTTAAGCCCAAAACCCAGCCTGAAGATGGCGAATGAGACCTTGGTAATTGTTTTTCTTTGGAATCCTGATCAAGACCCTCATCTCCAGAACCAAATGCCTAGCTGACAAAGATCACCTGAAAACTGAATTACACACTCGCACAAACATATTAATCTCCAACGGATTCCAAATAAAAACAATTACCAACCTAATCCAAAGGGAGACTCCCCCCAAAAACCAAGACACAGAACAGGACAATGGCATCACCCTCCTCTCTTATATCAAAGGCACCACAGATAAAATCAGCAAAATTCTCCACAAACACAATATCAAGACAGCCTTCAACACTGACCAAAAAATAGCCAACATGTTAAGAAACCCTAAAGACAAAATCCAGCTAGAAAACCAAGGCATCAATGAAATACCATGCAAAATCTGCCCTGCAACATACATAGGACAAATGAACAGGAGAATAATTGCACGCATCGCAGAACACAAGCTTGCAGTAAGAAAAAAAGAAAAAAAAACTTCCTCCCTTTTCCAGCACCTTAAAGCTACAGGACATGAAATTAATTTTGAAGGAACCAGGTTAATCTCCAAAACAGAATACTTCAACAAGAGAATAATTATGGAAGCTATCGAAATAGAGACACCCCCCCACAACATGAATAAACGTGATGATACCTCCCACCTACCAGACATCTGGAAACCAGCTCTAGTCAACAAATGAGCCCCACCCACCACCCAGGCTGTTACAACACGAAACAACAATAGACACACAGCCAGCACCAATCAGCACCAATCTACCAATCATGATACAACCACACAACCAATCATTCCACTTACTGAAACAAAGCCAGCACTCCACACCCACCCACCAAGATTTATAGAAAGATGGCAGCTCCGATCACACTTTAAGCCCAAACCCCAGCCTAAAGATGGTGAGTGAGACCTCGCTGAAACGTTGCCAAGACAATCTTAATCTTACACGGGAAAAGACCCGAATACAACAAGACCAGCCTGTATGTATGTATGTATGTATGTATGTATGTATGTATGTATGTATGTATGTATGTATACACACCTCTTTTCTAGTTCCTTTACTTACCCATTATCAATTTTAGATAGAAATTCTGCATAACTATATTTTGGCAATATGGAGGAAGGGGCTAATGAATGAGGCTCTTCAATCTGTGTATATGTACTTTAACCTGATATGGGCTTCATCTGAATTCTTTTCTACCTCTGATTTTGACAGAATGTGTTTGTTTAACATTGGTTGCAGGTATTCAGAAAGAAGAAATGACATATGATCCCTGTTTAGCAGTAGTGTTATGGTTGAATTGAGGAAATATACTCAGCCGTTTTGTATTTGAATTGGAGAGATAAGGAAGTTTCGCATATAAAATGTATCTATTGTCACTCCCTGCTAGAAAATTCTCCAAGAGAAGCTAAATCTTCATGTTTCTACATTTTGCTTCACTGTAAATCATTGTGTCCAGGTGTACATCAGGATCAGAGTACAGTAATCAAAACAACCATCAATCAATGGTTGGCCACTGGATTATGATTATGAGCAATGTTATGCAATTCCTTTCAGTTTGTATGTATTTCTCTTTGACTTCCCATCTGCAACTGCAGTGTAGTTGGTTTAAGGTTTGTTTCTGACAAGCACTATACATGTGTTTTATTTACTCATTTATGAGATTGATATAGCTGCCCATCTCACAAACATGTTTCTGGGAATACACAATAAACAGTTAAACATTGAAACAACCGTTAAAGCACACAACAATTACAATTACAAACAAAATAAAAGTAAAAACATGGTAAAATGGACCAGCATTCTACATTTAGTTGTAACCATTTTGCAATTTGTTTGGGAGGAATTTTCTAAATGCCAGTAGGGTCAAGGGCAGGCTGATCTCAACCCTGTGGGTGTGGTGGGGAATGATATTCCAAAGAAAAGGTGCTACAGTGGAAAAGGGCCATCTCCTGAGTCCCATCAGATGAAACTCTTAACTAGAGGGGACCTGTAACATGTCCCTCTTGTCAGACCTGATAGGACAAAAGGTGTGATTGGAGAGACCTCAAATAACCTGGTTCCAATCCATGTAAAGTTTTCAAAGTCAAGGCCAGCACCTTTAATTGAACCTGGAAGCATACCAGCAACCAGTGCAGCTAACGCTGTAGAGGTGTACTGCTCTAGGATCATACATAATCTCTCACTTTGCATAATTTTGTACCAGTTGAAGATTTCAGATGCTCTTTCAAGGGAAGCCCTATGTACTACATCTTTCTGCACCGTATTGTTTTCCTCTTTGAATGCAGATCTCTTCACTGCCCTATAAAAAATAGATCAATATTAACGAAGTCATCAAAAGTTGCAAGTGATGCTCCTGACCCTTTATAATGTACTTGTGAAACCAAGGCTTTCAGACAACAGGCGATTCAAAAGTTCTTTTAATGGCTGAGAATATAGCATGCTTGACGAACTTCCTGCTCTTGAATTATCCAAACAGCTTGTCTGTTGACTCAATTCCAACTACCTCTCTGAGGCATCAGCCATGGCTGGTGTCTTCTTCCTGCCTTGTAACTAAGCCAACCGAGCATAAGGTACAAGGGCTCAGACTAAAGTAGAAACCATTACAGTGTTCTCTGTAAACATTATTTAATTGACCGTGTGGGAAGAGTAGGCTCCCCATCCTCGAATAATTACCTGTGAATTTGTAGGATGGAGAATCCAGCATTTGCCTAGAATAGTAAACACTGTTGGTAAAAAAAAAACACACCACATGGACAATAAATGGCTACATATTTCTCTGCTGAAGATACCCTTTAAAATTATATGGGAA
This sequence comes from Natrix helvetica, assembly GCF_964273705.1. Taxonomy (NCBI): domain Eukaryota; kingdom Metazoa; phylum Chordata; class Lepidosauria; order Squamata; family Natricidae; genus Natrix; species Natrix helvetica. The sequence goes on from NC_138552.1 coordinate 95,052,519, forward strand.
GAAGAACATAATTTTTTCTACTACTAGTGAAATTGTTACCACTTGAACAGGAGTTCTCTGTTCATTTGTTCATTTTATTTTTGTCATAGACCAGCATAAAACTAATAACACTGCACAAGAGAAGTAAAAATAAAAACAGATCATATTGATAGCATAAAATGAAATAAAAAATAAAATAAAATTATGAACATAAATTGGCAGAGTTTAGCGGCTAAAGCCCAGGACAGATCTATAAAATAACAATCAATTGTCTAATCAGTAGTCTGAATGTTATAGAGAATTAAGATAGATATCTATCAGAGAATTTAAGTATCAGGATTTGTAAAATGGTGTGGCGATATAAAGCTAGGTTTCCTTATCTCGAGTCTAGTATTTGTTGGAGCTGAAAACAGTTTTCTGGGATTGTGATGGTTGTGATCCAACTGACTACAACCAAGAAATAGCAAAACAAAACATAGAATGATATCTGTATATTTAAAAGGAAAGGAAAAAAAGGAGGGAGGAAACGTAAAACTTTTTTAAAAGGAGGGAAATATGTTGAGTTGTAGGAAGTTAGGTAAGCCTCAGCATTAATTCTCTTGGAGAAGTTGGGTATGCTTGAACATGGCTTTGACATGGAACTGGACTTTGCAGTCTGAAATCCAAGCCACCGTATCAGCTAACAAGAAGGTAACCAGTCTTCAGCCTCTCTTGGTATTGTGTTCTACATGGAGAAATATATTTACCTTATAGGTTTCTATATAGAATACAACACAGCAACACATGACCCATAGTTGCAATGTCTCTGTCATCATAAGGACACAGGTTTTTTGTTACGTTGTTTTTCTTTTTCTTTCTCTTCCCCTAACTCCATCTTCATCCAGCATTGTCCTCCCCCCCTCTAGAGAGGGGGTGTCAAACCTGTGTGGTCACTTTGTCATCATGTGACATATTCCCTTCTTCGCTAAAATAGGCGTGGCCAGTACATAACGCATCTGGCCCACAGGCCGTGAGTTTGACACCCCTGGTCTAGAGAAAGGCAGAGATAGTGAAGGAAAGAAAAAGAAAAACTGTAAGTGAAATCTCAGCCCCAATGAATGATAAGAGTAAGGAAGAGATTCAAAACAATCCCAGATTGATTCTGCATGAAAAACATGGAGGCTGGCAGGTTTGCTGTTATACCTATAACAGTAGACTTTGTGATGTCTACCTCCTGAAGTGGCCTACTTTGAAGGGCTGACTTCCCACCCACTTTCAATGGAGATACTCTTTTCTTCCCCCCAACTCCATTATGTTTCCTGGTGTAAGCTGGATGGGCCAGGTGAGTGAGGAGATAGTGTGTGAATTTTTTTCTTTACAATTAATATTTTATATATTCTCCGTTTGTAAGTATTTTATAGCACAATCCTCTACATACCTCAAAAGTGATCTGAAGAAACTTTATTTACAACTGCAGATTAAATATTTAATTTGCCAGCAACCATATTGCAATATCTGGAGACATTCAACCACCAGAGAATTTCAGCCTTTCAATATCCTATTTCTTTCTTTACCTTTTCATAAAATACTAATTGGAGGAGCCTGAAATCTATATAGCTTCCACTCTGATGGTGTTCTGGAAGATTGGGTTCTCTTGGGCCTTGGGCTAAGCTGGATGGCTCCCTTTTTGGGTTGTGGTTTGTATAAGTTGTTTCTGTGTGTCTGGATGGATTTCCCATCTTGTTCATTATCCATTTATTATAGATTCCTTTCAAATCTTTGTTTATCATATTGTGAGCTGTTGAGAGCACTCTGGGCCATATGCCACTAAAACTAACTACCCTGTTTCCCCCCAAATAAGACCTCCCCGGATAATAAGTCCAATCAGGCTTTTGAGCGCATGTGCTAAAATAAGTACTCCCCAAAAATAAGCCCTCCCCAATAATATTGCAACACAGCAGCAGCCTTGAAGTGACCATGTGCGCAGCCTCCTGCACCTCAAAAATAATAAGACCTCCCCAAAAATAAGGCCATGCACTTATTTCAGGAGCCAAAAGAAAATAAGACCCTGTCTTATTTTCGGGGAAACATGGTACCTAACTAAACAACCAAGCAACCAACCAACTAAAATTTTAGTTTTCCAGCTCTTAAAATCCTTTTCACTTTTCAGTGTTCAGCTGGGAGGTTGGCCAAAATTTTGGAAAGAATGCCAATGGGCCTCATTTAATGAATGATTGCATGTGATAGATACTGGGCTTGTATGTTATCTGTTTGGTCCTATATTGGCCTTCTGAAGAAGCAGCCCAGATAAACAAATGGTACCAAACCTAATCTAGGCAATGCCAGCTCTGTATAAGGCATGCAACTGAATGCAAATTGATCTGTCTCTGTTAATCATTTACAACATTCATTGTGTAATTATTTAACATTTATATTTCTGACAGGCATATTTGAATGGAACACTTTTAGTCCTGCAGCGTGGTTCAGAGCACCTGCAATCTACCCATTTCTGAAACATTGATTTATACAAAAACTGAAGTTGAAAAAATCAGTAAAGCAACATGATCTCCACCTACATTGGCTGATTATAGGTAGGATTGTTATGATTTTTATGCAAACAGAACCACACATTACCAGAATTCAACATGCTCTTCTAACATTCCAGTGTTCTTTTTCACTGACTTCAGTTGAATGTTTGTAAATACACAAGTCCTAATCTATCTTCTATATCGAAACATTTCTTGTGACCTCTGTACATTCAGCAGAAAGGAAGTTCTAGTTGCTAAAAATCTTCATGGTTATTTAGAATCCAGAGCTCTTTTATCTGGTGAAAATGGTTTTATGGAGGAAAAGCTGATAGACAGGTGAAACATGCTGCATTTTAGGTTAGTTAAGGGGACTTATTCCTAAAGGAAATCAACCCTAGCTGTTCTTTGGAAGGTCAGATACTGAAGCTGAAGCTCAAATACTTTGGCCACCATGAGAAAAGACTCTGACGTTGGGAAAGATTGAAGGCAAAAGGAGAAGGGGATGGCAGAGGATGAGATGATTTGTTAGTGTCATTGATACAATCAACATCTTCATTTTCATGTAACAATCCCATAATCCCCTGCAGGGTGGAGTCTGGGCAACTGAATGGAGCTAGCTGAGTGTTTTAATGGCTGGATGCCCTTCCTTGTCGCCAATGCGGAGCTTTGTTCGGCAGATAAAGTTTCAATGTGCCCAGAGAGAGAAATATCTGCCTCTACCTAGGATTGAACAATGAACATGAATTTGGGTAAACTCTGGGACACAGTGGAGGGTTGGGAAGAGTCAGACGCGACTTCCATGGGGTTGGGAAGAGTCAGACGTGACTTAGCGACTGAACAACAACAGGGGATTTTTGATTCTTTGAATTGTTTTTGGAATTAAAACCTTAGTTCTTATCTGATTCTGAAAAGGGAATTAAACTACTATCCAATCATAGAAAGCATATAGCTTCAGTGATTTGTGACCAGGCAAATAAATATTCGTAAACAGAAGTAAATTGTTTTCCAGATATTGCTGAATTACAGCTCCAATATCCCAAACCAGCATGACCAGTTTTGAAGGATGTTGGTAATTACAATTTAGCAGAATCAGAAGAGTCACTGGTTCCAATCCCTAAGCAATAACAAACCGTAGATTGAAGTCATTGTGAGTAAGAAATAGAACGTTTTCATAACTCATGTGGCCAAAATCTAAGCCCCAGAAACATTTTGGAAAATTTATCTGTCAATGTCCTAATCTGGAAAAAGTTAATTACAAGAGTCCTCCACTCTCATTCCCCACCTGATTATTGAAATGAACAAGATTTTTCAATCTACTATCTGACAAGGCTGGTCTTTGGTTAACTTCTTGCTTCTCTGTGGCTTGAATTGATACAATCTGCTGTCCTCAGAAAGTTAAAGCATTGGAAAATCTTGTGTTATGGGAAACATAGATTCATTTATGGAAAGAATTCCTAGTGTGTGTGCAGTGATCATCATTGTGCCATGAACAAGCAAACAAACCTTGTGAAATAATTTTCTTCTTAAAAACTTCCTGGAAAGAAAAAACAAATCTGAAAATTTGAACTTCAATAGACTTTACATTGCAAGACTTTACATCTGAACACTTTTCCTTAAAACAAAATCTAGGTAGATGCAACATGTGCTCATAATTTCTGATTCCATTTTCTGGGGTAATGGATAATAACTCTTGACTATCTTCACTATGGTACCATTTAATGACCTGAATACTGATTTGTCTTCTCATCTTTTTTTTCCAGATTAAATATCCTAGTTCTTTCAGTTTTTCCTTATAAAGCATATCCTCAAATCTATCATATTTGCTGTTGTCTTCTGAATCTGTTTTAACCTTTTAGTGTTCAATCAGAAATACGATGCCCAAAACGTCCAGAATTGTTCACAATACTCCAATGTGGTCTTATTAGTTCAGAGTGAGAAGGGAATAAGAATGTCTCACAATTTTGATACGATGCTCATTAGCCCCTCTATTAACTGTCTGACACTTGCCCTTCTCCTGTGTAGTGGTTCCAATCCATCAATTCTTCATCTTACAGGTCTGTCTGTATTTTGCTTCCCTTCAGCATTTCCAACATGTCATGATTAGATTATGATCTCATTGTGGCCTCTTGGGTTTGGCCACACCTCTCAATTTTTTGTGATTTACAAATTTGATAAGCAGCATATCATTGATTTTTATCCAGTCAGTGGTAAAAAAAAAAGTTGAATAATACTGGCCCCAAGATAGATCGGAACATTATACCCACCAGTCACTAATTTGACGAAAACCCATTAATGTTTACTTAGCAAGTATAATAAATGATCTGTTTTGGCCCCACCATTATGTAGTATTATGCCAATTACACTGTAAGAACTTGTTAATGAGAATATCATGTGGAGACTTATCAAAGGTCTGCTGAAATAAAAGTGGATTATATCCACAGTATTACTTTCAGTAATCATGGCATTGTCTACAAGAGGCTTCTTTCCTGCTCTAACAACTTTCCAGATATTAATAGAATAATGATGGAAGTTGGGATCTTCTTTTTTTCCCCCATTCTTGAGAGAGAACCAGTGGTGGGATTCAAATAATTTAACAACCAGTTCTATGCCCTACTGACTAGGCATGGCTCAGTGGTCATCTGACCGTGTGGGCGTGGCCAACTCAACGTCACTCACCTCGATGGGCGCTTCACCTTATCTGCTACAATGTAATAAGGGTAAATGGAGAGGCAGTTTCTGTAAGCAGGGCAATAAAGATTAGGCTAGAAATAACACCAGAATGTTTCCTTCCTGTCTTCCTTACACGATTTGCCCTGTAAAGTGGGAAAAAACAAAATGAGATTTCTTCCAACAACCAGTTCTCCAAACTGCTTAGAAAGTTAACAACAAGAAAAATACTGTTTTAATATGACTGTACACCGCCCCGAGTCCTGTTTAGGAAAGGGTGCAGTTTATAAATTAAAGATTATTATTATTATTATTATTATTATTATTATTATTATTATTATTATTATTATTATTATTATTACTACTACTACTACTACTACTACTACTACTACTATTACTATTATTATTATTATTATTATTATTATTATTATTATTATTATTATTATTATTATTATTGCATCAACAGAAGTGTATCACAGCGGCCAGTTGTTTCGCTGGATTTGGCATTAATTACTAGTCGGGCCCCACCCAGGGGCCTAGGACGTCGTAACATATTTTCGTAATATGTGTGCAGATCCAAGCAGTGCAGCCTTTTGCATTTGACTGATGGTGATTTTGTCAATTTTTAACTGTTTTAAATGTAATTCCAGTGCTTTTGGAATAGCACCCAGTGTGCCGATTACCACTGGTGTATTATGCGCCAGTATTTTATCCGTTTGTATGCGAAAATCCCACAAGATCTTGACCATCTGACTCTCGACGACTTTTTCAGGCTTATGTTCCCACCAGTTTGCTGCTGTTTTAATATTATAATTTTTGCACAAATTCCAGTGGATCATTTGTGCCACTGAATTGTGCCGCATTTTATAGTCAGTCTGCGCGATTTTTTTACAGCAGCTGAGTATGTGGTCAACAGTTTCATCAACTTTATTATTATTATTATTATTATTATTATTATTATTATTATTATTATTCGGTTCTCCTGAATAGGTGCAAACTGGCTGAATCCCACCACTGGAGAGGACCACATTTGTTCATCGCCATTCCTCTGGCACTTCTCTGGGAATGGCACACTCCTCCATTTCTCTAGCAGTTCCAAGACAGACAGAAAATAAAAAATTCAGATAAATTTTCAGCCAGGCTTTTTAAAAATAAAATTCTAAGGTGCATTTCATCAGTCTGAGTATTTGAATATTATCATTGAATATATCATATTAGCTACAAGTTCCTTTAACTCATCCTTTCTTATATGCATCTTGTATTTGTTAACTGTCCAAGGCGTCGAATCATTTTCTTTGGCTTTAATGATAGGAGGAAAAGGAGTTGAGTTCTTTTGCTTTCTCTTGACTTAGTCATATGCTACTTTTCAGTTCCTTCTCAGCAACTGAGAATTCTTCTTTTTTCTTCGCTCCACTGTTGGCAAATTTGATGAAACCTTTCATGCTGATATTCTACCTCTCTTTCTTGTCTCAGATCATTCTCTGCCTTTTCTTTTCTGACTTTCCTCCATTTCTGATCTGGAGTTTTGTAACTTCCTTGGTAATTAGCCCTTGTTTCTATTTCTAACAAGCCATCCTTCTTCTGCCTGAATTGCTTCAAAGGATGTCTCCTAATTTTCTTCCTCATTAGCATTGTCTGAGATTGCACTTAGTTTTATTTTCAAGAAACCTCAGGCAGCTATAAGACTTTGTCTTATTATCTTTCGTATTTATTAAAATCAGCTTTTCTAAAACCCATGGTCTGTGTTTGACTATTTTTATCAGACTTTTCTATAATCAAGGGTTTTAATAATGCCTGGTCATTTGCACTAAGGTTCCCATTCCTTCGATAGCTTCAGTCAATTCCTCCCCATTAGCAAGTACCAAACTCAAGAGTCTTAGAGATCTTGCACTACACAACTTAACCTTTTCAAAGAGAAAATTATGACCAACTTAAACCAAGGATGCATTTGATATTTTGTATCTGGCAGAATTAGACTTCCAGAAAGTGTCTGGATAGTTGAAAATGCTCACCATAACTCATTTATGTTTTTTGAGGCTTTGATTATCTTCTTAAATAAATTTTAATGGTTAGAATAGTTAGAACAACAGAGTTGGAAGCTACCTTGGAGACCTTCTAGTCCAACTTGTTGCTGAGACAGGAAACCCTACACCATTTCTCTTCTTAAAAACTTCCCGTGTTGGATTACCCACAACTCCTGGAGGCAAGTTGTTCCACTGATTAATTGTTCTAACTATAAGAAAATTTGTGTTGAATTTATATTTTACACACACATACAAACACACACACACATGATTGTTGTGAAAGTGACTGCCTGTGAAGGGTCCTGGATTGGGGCTGAAAGGTGAAAGTGGAAGCAGTATGCTTCGTCCCATATTTGGGCAAACCAGGTTGCCCTGATAGACCAGTTTCCCTGGAAAACAACACTGTCAGGAAATTTCTTCTTGGTTCTAGGTTGCTTCTCTCCTTGATTAGATTCCACCCATTGCTTCCTGTCCTGCCTTCAGGTGCTTTGGAGAATAGCTTGACTCCCTCTTCTTTGTGGCAACCCCTGAGATATTGGAACACTATTATCATGTCTCCCCTAGTCCTTCTTTATCTACTTCTTCTGATGAGTTTGTAGTCTGTAGCAGACTCTTTAGCAACATGTCCTTCTGGTTGGCTTACCTTTCAATCTGAACCTACATGCTTTCAGTGCTTATGTTATCATCAATTCAATGGAACATTGGGTTCACTCTTGATATGCACAGCTTCTTCGTTTTGTTTGTGTTGTTCTCAAGGAAATGTGTAAGGTACAGAGGTTAAACTTGCATTTGTACTTCTGACTTTGCATTGGTTTAGGTATAAAGGAGAAGTGTATTCATTGGCCACAGTTTCTAAAAGTTACTATAGTCAACGACCATCCCACCAATTGGCCGTTTCTTCAAAGCTAGTGTGAGAGACCAGCATTTGTTATTTAGGCTAGATGTAAATCTGTATTTCAATAGGCAGTATGAGTATACACAGTATAGGATGCAAAAGGAAGCTGGTTTTTTGTGATGTTGTAAGGTGAATGTTGCATGGAAGTCATTTTTATTATAAGGATAGGCAGACACTTCAACGTATCAAGTATCTTGATGATTGGTTCATTTTATTTTATAGCATTCATGTGATCATTATTGGTGTAATTTCACTATGACTGTGATCAATAATATCAGCCTTAATTAAACTGTATTTACTGAAACTGATTTTCTTTAGAAGTTGATTTGCAAAGGAAAGTTTCCTGGCAAACTTAGGAATGTAGCTTGTTCTTATAAAGCTGGGATGCTGGTGAAGTCAAACACTGTTCTATAAATCTAGAATTTGTTATAAAAGGCTAAAAGGAAGACCCCACTCATCTTATATGTCCTTCTGTGTAACTCAGAGGTGCCAAACTCGCGGGCCATGGGCCAACCCCCCCCCCCAGTTTAGCAAAAGGGGAAAAAGTCACGATACATCATGTGATGACGATGTGACGACGCAAGTTTGACACCCCTGATCAGTATAGCTATTTTCACTGAGCTTTCTGATAACTCATCTCTTCTTCTTAAAAAATAATAATAATGCAGGACCTCTTTGAGGAAGATGGTTGGTTAAGAAGTGTGAAATATAAACCAATCTGTGTGTGTACGAAGAAAGAAATCTCAATTTCAAATCATGTCTACAAAACAGTATTTCTCAGCCTTTGTTGAGTTTAAGATATCTAAACTTCAACTCCCAGAATTCCACAGCTGGCTTGCTTGCCATAGGCTAATGCCTGCTAACCTACACTTGCATTTTGCTCTACAAGGTCAGACTGCTGAAGAACACTCGTTGCATACAGATTAGATTGTCCTACTTCCTGCAGTAAAGAAAATGCCACCCCAGCATGGCAAGGACATAGTCCAATGGGTAGCCCAAAGGGACCTGCCTTCTTAAGGAGATTGATTTATTTGTACTCATGAAAGAACCCTGGAAGAGAGTTTGGGTGCTAACCCTAACCTAGGAAAAAATAATTTCTGGTTGTTCTTTTTTGCCTGGTATTAGGAAGATGACTGGAGAATGGGAAAAGTTTGGTCTGGGAGTGAGCAATAATAGTAAATGGCAAAGAGAGATAAAATTGGAGGCAGCAATTGGATCATTGTTGGGAAAAGATATAAACTATAAATTAGTTTTGTAGCGACTAATCCAAAGTCGCCCAGCTAAAGCAAGACTACAACTCACAATCTATTAATTTCTAGCCTGGTGTCACTACTCCAAACTGACTGAATGTATTTGAGAAGGTTTTTATCAAGGTAAATAAGAAATATCTGACCTGTTTATCTGTTGGTAGTTGGGTGTCATGTAAAGATGCTGGGTATTGACCTTAAAAGTCTTAAGTGTTACAGATTGCTGTAATCTGCCTGGTTATTTAGATGATCAGGGGAAAGACGTATCTCAATTTAAGAAGCTTGACAATCAGAGACACAAAGAAAGGGCTTCTCGTAGACCTTGGAATTGTTCTTCAAGGAGATGTATTTGCCGCTTGTTATTTAAGAAAATAGTAAAAGGACACATTTTACTATTATTTAAGTGCATTAGCTTGCATTACAGTTGTCATGTTTAATATTTAGCATTAAAAAAATTGAATCCTGACAGGTGTGGGAATGAACAGAAAGTCAGGATAAAAATTTAGTAATAAATGCACAAGAGAAAACAGATACATTTTCTCAAAATCATGTTCTCACATTGCCATTCCTTCTCACCACAGCAATCGCTGGTTGCCTTTGACAGAGATAAGCAATTATTGGATGGCACACTTGCGCTGACCCTTTGATAATATGACTGAGACTGTTTTTTTATTTTGTTTTCCTGACACCATAAAGTGCTGGCAGAATTATTTTTGCAGCAGATAAGATTATGAAGGTGTTTGTGTTTGTTTAAAAAGTGCTACTTTGCCAGAAGTCATCGTGCTCTAAATGGTCATTTTGTAAAAGCCAATGACAAGGTGTGATTAAGTGTATTTTGCACCAGAAAAGCCATAGTTAAAAGATTGATGTATGCCTTTGAGTGGCATGGAAAGGTTATTTATATAATTGCCTGTAAACAGTCTTGCATATGGAATTGGTGAACTATGTCAGGTTACAAAAAGAAAAGTGTGAAAGGCCATACTCATCTCCTCAATTTTGATACGAAGGACTTGGCTAGAATGAGATTGAATTATTGATTATACTTGAATTAAATATATGTCTTTATCTATCAAATTTATGTAGCCCCTCATCTCACAAGAATTGATTCTCCCTCTCTCTCTCTCTCTCTCTCTCTCTCTCTCTCTCTCTCTCGTGTGTGTGTGAACATATCAAGCACAGTCATATTAAAATACAACACACACACACACACACACACACACACACACACACACAGCCTGGTCCACCATCGTGTCCTGCCATTCTGTTAGAAGGGAGGAGGTAAGCTTGCTGGCATTTTGCTGTAACTGCTTGGGAATTAGGGAGGAATTAGGGAATTCAGAGACGGAGAGGATTCCCTCCCAGCAGGTTCCTGCCTGGTTTCAAGGCCATCATGCCCTGAGAGTGATCTGTTATTTGCCTAGCACCTCAGTGTTCTCAAAACAACCTTGTGGCATCACATTGTCTGCTGGTGGACTGTGTTAGAGGGGTTAGGTTTGGGGAAATGGAAGAATTGTTTTTTGCTTTGAATGGGACTTTTCTGATTCCACCTTGCTCTATTCCAACCACTTTCTCTCAGTAAAAGTTCTTTTGATTCAATTTAACAGATTCAAGAGTTTTACTTTCCTGAGGGACCAGCTGGGGCAGGTCCTTACACACACACACACACACACACACACACACACACACACACACACAATTCAACTGGCAATGGAGCCACCAGTCCCCTGAGATCCTCAGGCTTGATGACAAAATCAGTTCTTGATAGGCTTTTGGAAAATAAGGAGGGATGGAGTTGACCTCACTTAATGGGGAGAATGTTCCATGGCACAGAAGGCCCATCTCCTTGGATCTTCCAAGTATAGATCCCTGAGAGAGGTGACCTGCATCATGCCTCTCTTCCTGGATCTGATAGGATGGGCAGATGTAACTGGTGAGAGGTGGTCTCTCAATTATTATCATTTGCATCTCTCAAAGACACCTGCCATTAAATTTTTGCCAAATTTCTTTAGAAAGATGTACTAAAGGTATAATTGTGAGACTGCAGAAAGTATTGTCCCATGTTAGAAAGATATACTAAAGGTATAATTGTGAGACTGCAGGAAGTATTGTCCCTTGTTTGTAGTGCACACATGCATGGGTATTCCCCAAGAAACCTAATTCCTTATTGACATACATGCATTCATACATACAATGGTTGCAAACTAGCCAAGGAGAGAAGCAACCTAGAACTAAGGGGAAATTTCCGAAGCTTGAGAGCAATTAACCATTGGAATGGCTCAACAGAAGTTGTGGGTTCTTCATCACTGGAGCTTTTAAGAAGAGGCTGGATGACCATTGGACTGAGGGGTTGGACTAGAAGACCTCCAAGGTCCCTTCCAACTCTATTATTCTATGTTCTATCATGTTATTTCCTTTCCGGCAGAACATAGACAAAGAAAAAACAATACAAAGGTGTAAGATGTGAGAAAAGTTATGCATTTTAGCTTTTTTAAACCAATAAAGCTTCAGTGTATAATTGCTTTTATGAAAACAAAACAGTACATTTATTTGTTTGACATTCTAGTTCAGGATCCCAGCCCAATCTGAGTAAGCCAAGTCTGTTTCATCCAAAACTTGAAACAAACCACAGGAGGTCTGCTATAATATTTCCCTATGTTTCATAAAATCTAATATAGCAGTAAATCAAGTTTTTGAATAAAGATATATGTATATGTTCCAGCATAACTCTGGAACACCTCGAGCAATTTCAACCAAACTTGGTACACAGATGACTTACTCTCTGGAGAAAATACCCCTAACACCCCTCGGGGTGTGTGTTCTGTTAAGATACAGCCTGTTGTGCTGGATTGCCATACTGGCTTCTATGGTACAGCGCAGTGGAGTTGCCATGGTAACAGCTTCATAGTACTCTACAAGGGGGCTCCCTCTGGTAAGGGGGGAAATGCAATATTAGAAATTATGTTTGCTCTAGACATTTCCCCCTATAAATAAATACTTGGGCAATGCCGGGTTATTGGCTAGTATAGATATGGATGGGGGGGGGGGGAAATGGCTTTGTAAAAGTGGGGTGGTAATTACCTCAATAGACTATTTTGATATTACTGTATCTATTGGTTTTAGAAGAATATTATCTGGTATGAATGAGTGAGAAGTATTTTCCTAACACAAAGTAGCTTTCTTGGAGTATACATTAAGCATAGAGACAAGAATTAGCAGAAGATGTGCTTCCAGACAATCCAACAGCTACAGGATATACTAGACATGTGACTGTCCCATTAGCAAGAATGTTAGGACTTTTCTAGCATTTATTTTCCTCCTCCCCTTAATCTCCATTAGTTCTGCTATAGGTTGAGAGGAAATGTTTAATTCTGATTAAAATCATATCCATGTTAATCACATTTGCAAAAACAAGCAAAAATTACTGATTGAAGTAATGTCATGAAATAAATAATTGGGTGTTTACGGAGATTCTCAGTCATCCAGGTCATGGTTGTCCCAAAGGTGCTTTTTCAAGAGGCAACTGGACTTTCTCGTTTTTCTTCGAAGATGTTTCACTTATATCCAAGACGCTTCTTCAGCTAGGACTGGATGGTGGGAAATGGAACGATTTATACTCCTTGCAAACAGCTGGTCACTTCTTTGTAGAGAGTTGTTGAGGCCACCTAGAGACATAGGAGAACAAACCCATCAGGACAAGATTCAGCAGTCCATCTGCATTTAAAAGGCAAAGGCCATTCTTTTGAAGACAGCAAAGTCCACATTTTGGACAGAGAGGACCGCTGGTTTGAAAGAGGGTTCAAAAAGGCCATCTATGTCAGAATTGAACAGTTCCCTTTCAACAGAGGGGCAGGGATACAACTTCATCTATCTCTGTTCTACAACACAATCCTTTCAACAGTTCCAAGAAGGCGCCACACCATTTGCACTACTTAGTTGACCTCAATGACACAATAAACCTCCAGGTGGCCTCAATAACTTTCTAAAAGAATGCAATTGACCAGCTGTCTGCAAGGAGTATAAATCCTTCCATTCCCCCCCCCCCCCAACCAGTTAGAGATGAAGAAGCTTATTGGATGAGAAGCAAAATGTCTTCAAAGAAAAAACAGAACGTCCAGTTGATTCTTGAAAAAGCACCTTTGGGATAAATAATTGGGTCAAAACACTCTGGCTTAGTTGATGTCAACTAGTTTCAAATTTGTCTCTTATCTCACTGATGTGAGATTAAAAACAACTTGTGTCCTCTGGAGGATTTTAGTTCAGCAAAGCTTCAGGGTGAATGTAAAATTGTTTCTAAAGGACCTTTCAGAATAAATGAGGCTTTCCTGCTCAGCTGTTGTGATTCTCCCCCCACCCCAAGCGCAGAATTTATCAATTCATTTTAAACAGCAAAATGTGAGAAGCAGATTGAAGTCAGCAAACTATGACAAGGAGAGACCGGCAAGATGAATTATCATTTTAGAATTAAGACATTTCTTCCAAAGATTTCTGGAGCATTCAGCAATGACTTGCCAGTTTGCTTACTTGGTTTACAAAAGATACACATGGGTTCAACAAACAAACAACAATCAGAAGAAAGAAAACAACAGACCATGCAGATTCCATATGTCAGTTCAAACAAAGAGGAAGTATAGGTTCATTAGAATATCTCAGATTAGTGGCATAAGGAAAGAACAAATAACACCATTCATTTTATTTTGACACGTTCAAATAAGAATGTACCTTAGGCAGGTACTGTAGGTTTGTCATCTGATAGAAAGTAAGAGCTCTTGGTGGTTAGCACACAAATACCGAGTCATCCATTTGGGTGATATTTTTGAGCTTACATTTTGTGGAAGATAAAAAGTGCTGCTCCTATCATTCTTTTCTGATACATGTCTTTCCCTTATTTCGAAATTTCTAGGCAGCCTACATTCTCAATGTGAAAAAAATAATAATACAGAGGAGGTTGTTAATATTTTCCCTTAGAATTGAATAGAATGGAAGAGATTTCCATTAGCTTTTGTAGCAATATAGGAAAGGGGTTGTACACTCATGTGGGTATGTATGGTGCCTACGGTAAATAAATATCATTTTGTGTTCATATGGTCATGTCCCATGCTGAACAACATCTCTTTAGAACAGGGGTGTCAAACACATGGCCTGCAGGCTGGTTCCTGCCCGCAATAGGCCATAGAGTTGGCCCGTGCATCGTCCCAGAGACAGTGAGGGACTGGCCCTTGGTGTTCTGGACCCAGCCATACTCATCCAGTCAGCCAAGATGACCATGCCACAGCCACCCTGGCCTCCCAAGGGCAAACAAAATCCTGACGTGGCCTGCGATGGGACCGAGTTTGACACCCCTGCTTTAGAAGGTAAATTTCCTTGTTTTAGAGCAGAGGTGAGCAACTATGGCTTCTTTATTGACCAGTGGACTTCAACTATGGCTTCTTTTATGACCTGTGGATGTCAGCAGGGCTGACTCAGGAATTCTGGGAGTTGTAGTCCACAGGTCATAAAGCGACCATAGTTCGCCATCTCGATTTTAGAGTAACAATTTACTCATGGAAAACCAAAGGACACAAGGGTAGCAGACTTAAGAAGATTTGAGAAAGTTGCATGAAACACTAATCTTTCTTCAGTTGCATTTTATGTTAATCCCCATTCTATTTCTAAAACTATGTAGGTAAAGTGTCCTTCAGATCAAACTCTTAATAAGATTGTGAATGTATCCTTGAGAGTTTCTTAGCAACAAGATGAAAGTGGGCTGCCATAGCTTTCTTTCAATGTTTACTTTGCTTATTTACTTTCCAGCTTAGCCCCTGAGACTTCTTGGTGAACTCCCATGCAAGTATCAAGCACTTTAAACCCTAGATAGCTTTTCAAAATCAGCCAAAGTGAGTTGAATGCTATTGCCTTCTACAAAACACCTTGACTAGTTGTTTGAATAGGAAGGCAGGATAAATATTGGACAAGTGGATTCATCAATAGGAGTGTCAGGGCATGTCTACAATTATCCTTTTATTCTGAGCAAAATCAAACAAAGGGATCTAACGGGTGTGCTCATAGAAACCCATTATGGTGGACTTTCTATAGCTGCATCTTGTCATTTTATTGTTCCAAAAATTGTGATTACAGCAGAGTAAAAAATAAATATTTCACTATTTGCATCCGTTTTCTGGAACTGTTTTTTCTCCCCTAAAGCATATGTTAAAATCTTCAAACTATTGACTGTTGAATAGTCCTCTAGAGTAACTTCAGACTAAGTGGCTAGGGGACCGAAGCATACATGATTAAGTATATTTGGCTTTTAGATGGGAAGATACAGTTTCAGTCAACCATTTTTCCTTCTGAAAATAAATTCTGCAACAATGAACAATGAAATGTAAAATGCAGAGGAAATATATAGGGACAAAGCAGCATATTTCACTGGCAATGTATCTTCCTTCTGATGGCGACTCCATGAAAATGCCCTCCTTATCCCTTGTATTTATTTGTATGTCTGTTTTATTTAAGAGCAAAAAAGCTTTTAGGAAATAGATTCAGAGGTGGTATTCAGCAGGTTCTGACCAGTTCTAGAGAACCAGTAGCAGAAATTTTGAGTAATTCAGAGAACTGATAAATACTACCATTGACTGGCCCCACCCTATCTATTCTCTGCCTCCCGAGTCCCAGCTGATTGGGAGGAAATGGGGATTTTGCAATAACCTTCGCCTGCCATGCCCACCAAGCCATACCCACATCCATGGATGTTACACATCCATGTAAAAAGGTTGTATGAACTTGTTTCTGTAATACTGCAATGATGCTATTGCCAGTTTGATTAAAGTAGTGAGTCTTGCAGGATGCATCTGCTTCAGCCTGCAGGTATCCAGTGTCTGATGTAACTACTTCTCTCTGCCTAATGGTAGGGTGAGAAGAAGAAGAAGGGGACAACAAGAGAATGAGGTGGCTGGATGGAGTCACTGAAGCAGTCGATGTGGACTGCTTAAATGGACCCCGGGGATGGTAGAGGACAGGAAGGCTTGGAGGAACGTTGTCCATGGGGTCGAGATGGGTCAGACATGACTTTGCAACTCACAATAACAATAACAACAACAACAAAACAACTAGTAGGGCTGTCTTTGATTCCCTGCTGGTTCAACTAGATCTCCCTGCCATCATTGCATTATCATGCTTTGAAGTCTCACAAATAGATTCAAGAATAGGCATGTTGATACCTCCTTCAGAATTGTAGCATGCAAAGTCTCCAGCAGAAAGTGGAACATTAGAGACTGGACTGGTATCCTTATGATTCCCCCGCTCTCCATGTTTACAACAAAATCCCGCACTTGCTAGACTCCTCCAATTGATAGAGAAACAGGAATGAGCATGCTACCTTTGACCACCATACTATTATTATACACATCAAGTGATTGCAATGAAAAAAAAATCTTTTTATAAAAACTGTACATCCTTTTAAAAAAAATTCTATGACGGTGCTGTTTACGAGAGAGAGAGAGAGAGAGAGAGAGAGAGAGAGAGAGAGAGAGAGAGACTGACTATATGGACTATATGGGGTAGTCAATGGTTTATTTATGTCAGGTAACATGCTTCATTGAGATAAATAAAATCTGGAAAGTTTAGATACTAATTTTGCAATCCCTTAGGAGGCAGGCTCATGAACTGTTTCATAATAGTGTTTAGGCACGCTGTAGTAATTTTATGTATGCAGAATATTCTATTATCTGTCATCATCATATTGAGGTATAATAATTAAAATACTTAATATTTTCAATAAAAACCATTGGAGCTCCTTTCACGATCCACACCACTGAAGCTTCCCAGAAACAAAAACGGATGCCCAACAATGCATTTATGCCTAATTGGCTATGCCTGCTGATTCGTCACAATTTCTTAAATGGACTGTTAACCATCAAAGATGATTGGTTAATAGTTCTCAATGGGTTAGAAAGCTTAGAGTTTTGCTTTTCCTCTGTCTACATTGTACAGACATTAGGCTCTGCAAGACAGTGAGAAAAGAAAGCAGATTTAGGGGTGGAACAGTTACAGTCAAAAAGAGAAAGAGCCAATTTTAGTGGGTCATGATCTCAACAATTCCTTAGGGCTTGATATTAGTTGTTTAACACCAGCACTTCCTATCAAATCAGCCATTTAAATTCATATCATATCCTATGGTCAGCATCTCAGCAGATTAGGCAATTCCAGGAGCAGTAACTTCCGAAAGTAGCTGTGTGCTGAGCAGAAAGCATATTAATACTCCAGTCTTCACTCTTGTGCATTTTTCCTGTTCATGTATTTGCTAGCTCTATTTATTAGGTGCAGGGATGTGTGGTCAGAGGAGGCGGGGAGGCAGAGCCTCACCGCTCTCATTATGAAAAGAAAAAAAAGGGAAAAGGCACACGTGGTCCTATTCCCTACCTTCCTGAGTCAACATGAAGGGGACCACGGAGCGCACTCTGCCAGCTTGCGCTCCGTGGTCCCCTTCATGTTGACTCAGGAAGGCGGGGAATGGGACCACGTGTTCAAGAGGCTGAGGCTGCCTCAGCCTCCTGCACACGTGGTCCTATTCCCCACCTTCCTGATGACGTCACCAGCCTCACCAGTCATAAACCTCACCGCACGTCACTGATTAGGGGGATATTTCATTTTGTGGTATGCCCTAGCAGGGGTGTCAAACTCACATTGTCATGGCAGTGTCATGTGATGTATAGGGACATTTTCCCCCTTCGCTAAACTGCATGTGGGCATAGTCAGCGGGAGACGCATCCATCCCGCAAGCCAGGAGTTTGGCAGCCCTGTCCTAGAAAATAATTTTTTTCTGTTGTGTACCTATTTAAGATATATGTACTAAGATTTTCAAGAATCTGGTGCTTTAGTTAAGCAAAAGCTAAATCTCTAAACAAGGATGGTTGTTGATTAATTTGTTTATTTCTGATTCTTTGTGACCCGAGGGACATAACTTTACAAAGATTGTATGTTCATATCTGACACTCTGAGTTCTTGCTAGCTTCGGCTTATGTCATAAGTGACAATTTCTAGCCACCTTATCTTGTGTCAGCAGAATAAGTTACATCTTTTTTTTTGGAATAACATTCTTTATACCTCTGGGTTATCAGCTGAAAAGATAATAAAAGTGGTTATATCTGTTTTGAGTTGAGATTATTTTGCGAATGTGTTATGTTTTCAGGGAATTTTAATCTGAATTGTCCTGATCTAGATTAACAAGATTCATGCATAGGCTGAAACTTAATTATCCACCAAATTTTACCTTTATCTTTTGCAGTACATTTCTGATTCTAGAATGTATGGATATTTAAGTTTCAATGCATTGGCCTAAAAGATTTTTAAAATGGTGTTTGGCAAGAATATATTTTGAAATACTGTATATATTTAAAGATGTAGTTCAGCAGATCTTGATATAATAATGGGACTTCATCTGACGACCTCTAAGACCAACATCTATAAAGACCATAAGTCTATAAAAATGAAGACAAATTATTAAGTATTCTACTTCCCAGGTGTTTAAGAACCACATATGCCATATCCAAAATATTGGCTTGGTAGTATAAAGAAGCCACAGTGATATTAAAATTACATGTTATGTATTCTCATATCTTTGAAACGATGCAAGTAAATAATCAGTGTCATTTGTTTGATGATGACTTGACAAACTGAACATCTCTTTAACTCTCTGTGGATGTTTATGCTCAGTAGCTAATTGGCATCCAATGCAGATACTTCGGTAAAAATATAATGTGCACATTCAGGTGCTTTCCACTCCGCAAGCTTTCACATTCTGGACAAGCTGCAGCTACCAGTCCAAGAAAGGTAGATTCATATAAATTACACTCCGGCAGTTTAAAGATAAGATTATCTGTGCATGAACTACTGTAGTTGAGCTATCCCTCTTCAAGGAAAGGCACAGCTCAGCTGCAGCTGGCAATACGCACTCCTAGCTACAGCAATCACTTGGATTTCCAGCTGCAATGAAGATTCTAAAAATATGGTTAAAATGTGTATGATTTTATATTAAAATGATTATGATCATGATTTATCACTTGTTGCTTGTATTTAAACTGAGAGCATATGACCAGAGAGAAATTCTCTTCTCTTCTCTTCTCTTCTCTTCTCTTCTCTTCTCTTCTCTTCTCTTCTCTTCTCTTCTCTTCTCTTCTATTCTATTCTATTCTATTCTATTCTATTCACATCTGAATTACTTCTTTTTGAGGTTTAGAACAAGTCCATTCCCCAATTCCCAAACCTGGAAACTATCCATTCTGAAGTCTTAATACAGAATCTGGCTTCAATCTAACTTTATAAAGAATTTGAATCTGAAGTTTAAATGCACTTCAAAGACAGCATCATGTTAATTACAATACTGTAAGTTAAAGTGCTGAAGAAGAGTTTTAGTCATCCATACATCTTGCTTATTTTGATTTATGTGATAATCATAGCTCCATACGCAATGGAGGTGAAATTTTATAGGACCAGCTGCTCTTAGTCAAGCATCAACTCTCTTTGTCATTTCCGGTACAAAGCTACAGAGAACTCTTATGTACCATTTGAAACTGTTTCAAACTGAATTGGGCTGTTAGTCCATTTAGGATTATGCTGTTTGCAGTCATGGGCACCAGCCTTCCAGGAATTAATTCAAGGAGCTGTTAAGCACAATTGGGAACTGATGCTCAGAGTTTCTCTATACAAATACTGGAGAGAGAATGGCAGAAAAATAATTCCATTCTGTGAATTCCATTGGTTGCTCAGCATTGGACGTAAGGTAAGATCAAGCCCTTCCTTCCTTCCTTCCTTCCTTCCTTCCTTCCTTCCTTCCTTCCTTCCTTCCTTCCTTCCTTCCTTCTTTCCTTCTTTCCTTCCTTCCTTCCTCCCTCCCTCCCTCCCTCCCTCCCCCCCTCTCTCTCTCTTTCTTTCGTCTTTCATTATATTACTACCTAGACATGCATTTATAGCTTCTGCCTAGTCCTCATCTATTTAAGTAACAACAGCTATTCAGTAGTAGTTTAAGACTATCCGAATTTCGGGTTCATTTTCAAATACTCATTTTTTGAAGGATTGCTTCCTAAAATAAATTTTCTGGCTTTAATTGTTCCTTTACTAGATAATTTGAAATATTCTACACATGATTACAGCATTATCATGACCCTAAAGCTGAGTGTCTAGTCAGCTTCATTTTTCTGTCATTGTTCTATTAATTTCTCCTTTGGAACATTTTAGACTGCCCCCCCTCCCCCTTTTTTAAAGGATGCTTCAGGGATTTGACTCACTGATTATTTCATTATAGAGATCTTCAAAGGTCTCAAGAGAAGACCTGAGAAGTGTTTCGGTTTGATTAAAGCTTTAGTGTTTCAACTTCACAAAGCCAGCTGTGAAACTTGAATTTGTTCATGTATATCTCAGGTGGAATAGATGTGTCTAGGGCAAAGGAGAAAAATCTGGATGGGAAGGGAGAAACCATAAATAATGGAATAAGGGGAAATATTTAGATGTGTTTGTTGGGTAATCTTGATCTTCTGAACCGGTAACTTTTGAAGTGTTTAGAAACTACTGACTTACTCAATAGGGTCTGTTAAAATTAGTGTCCAGGATCTGCTATTGAAGAATATTACTGGTATGAGTTTCAGGAAAATGATTTTTCAATAGAACTCACTTCCTCAGGAAATTTGCATACCTTTAGCCTTTATCTCAAGTCTCATGTTTTGTCATGTTCCATTTTGTGTGACCTTTGGACTGTACAGTATAAAGGTTTTGCAAGCGGACAATGAGATGTTCTGGGATTGTCATTTCCTTAAGCACATTTCACATCTTGACATTGTGTCAAGATTAAGCTGCTGTGCTTCTTTCAAACCTTAATGCTTTTCAGCTTGCCAAAGAACTGGAGGGCGGGGGAAAAGGGAGAATGGAATGTGGAGAATGTATGTAGACATTGTGAGAGCATGGAAGCCATCAAGGTCACTGCTGCAGATGCTAGAGAAAGAGATGGACTGTTCCCATAGCAAAAAATGTTACATAATTGGTCAATTTCATCATCCATGGGTGGGGAGAAGAGGAAGTTATTGTTTAACTGGGCAAGCATTTGCATGGGAAAACCAGAACTGGTTTTGTTTCTTCAGTACCAACATGGTGTATCCAATAAAGTTTTACTTTTGGGAATTCAATTCGCCTGAGAGTGTTTCCTTGTTTTGGATTCACTAATTGGACAATTGACACATGGTCAATACAACCAAAGGCCTTTCTATAATCAATTGTAACTGTATGTCAATTACCATCCTATACTGTACCGGGTGCTTTACAATTGCTGTAATTTTACTACTACTACTACTACTACTTCTACTACTACTACTACTTCTTCTTCTTCTTCTTCTTCTTCTTCTTCTTCTTCTTCTTCTTCTTCTTCTTCTTCTTCTTCTTCTTCTTCTTCTTCTTCTTCTTCTTCTTCTTCTTCTTCTTCTTCTTCTTCTTCAAACAGCCTTTGAATTCCCCCACCCCATCGTCTTGGTTTTGACTTTTCATGGTCTTTGGTTAAGGAGCCAAATGGCAAGTCTTCCACGAGGAAACTATCATGCAATTGCTGTGATGTTGAGATGCAAGTACATAATGGCAGTATTTGTGTGATGACATCATTGTAGTCCCAAAGGTGCTTTTTCAAGAGGCAACGGGACTTTCTGATTTTTCTTTGAAGACGTTTTGCTTCTCATCCAAAAAGCTTCTTTAACTCTGACTGGATGGTGGGAAATGGAAAGATTTATACTCCTTGCAAACAGCTGGACATTTGCATTCTTTTTTAGAGAGACCTGGATGACTGAGAATCTCCATAGAAATCACTGTAATGCAGGCCATTATTTTTGTGTCTTTGCGGGTTGCCACAGATACCACAGCAATTTTCCAAAAAGTTTCTTACCTGAAAAAAAAGCTTCTATTTTTTTCTACCTCTTTCTCTGCATGCTTTAGAATTTCTTTTGATGGTTTTTTTTTTTTAGTGTAATCCAGTGGTGGATTGAAGGCGGTATGTTCCAGTACGGGCATACCGGAGCCTGCCCGGAGCACTGGGTACCGCTCCAGTATGGTGCTCCGGAGGGCCCACTCGCCCATGCTCCTTACCTGTCTTTAAAGTCTTTGGTGCATCTGTGCATGCACACGGCACATACAGATCCTGTGCAATGCTCCGCCGAGCAGCTGGAGTGTTGCGGAAGCTCGCAGAGGTGTCATTGGATGGCAAGATGCATGCACGCACGCGCTGTGCACATCCATGTGGATGACGACGGGAACCCTCTACTGGTGTAATCTATTGTTGCAAGATGGCCAAATGTCATAACATTGTTAGTACCTTGTTGCATGCTTTGATGTCATTCTGGGACATCATCCTTTTAATCACTTTACTGCCTTACCTGAGAAAATAGCACAAGAGAGATTGATGATGCCTTTTTGTTGGATTTAACAGAATGTCTGAAGTCAGGTAGGCTGCAGTTGTTTGGAGAGACAATTGTAGTATGAAACAGGGGACATCTGCAAACACCCTTCATCTACCTTGGTAGTAACAGAACTGCAAAAACCAGTTTGAAGGATGTCATTAAAATGTACTTCTTGTATGAAAACCTGCTCCCAAAAGCAATTATTTTTTCTCTCAAATTGAATGAGAATTGGGGGAAGGAAATGCAGACGAAGATTTTAGCATAACACTATGTGAGAGGATGCCTTCTCTAAGTCTTTTAATTCATTCCCACCTAACAATGAAACATGGCTATTTAATTGCAGAATAAACTCTAGCTCTGTCAATTTGTACCAATAATTGGAATTTCAAATGTGTAGCATCTGCCTTTATACAGATGCTGAAAACGTGATGTTCAGAGAACACACTCTGAGACTAAATGAAGGCAGATACCCCCGATGGATTCACCTCTGAGTGTTCCAAGAAAAAATAAAAGTTTATTTAGAAAACAAATAGTTCAGAGACCAATTAGGAAGGAAGCCTAGCAATGCCAAAAAAAAACCTGTTGAAAAATATTAAATACTATTATTTTATATGCTGTAGTAATCAGTTAGCAATTAAATCAATTCAAATACAGACTATGCAAATAATCTGCAGAAAAAGACAGATACCAATTCAGATAGTGATTAAAAAGAGGAATGTCAATAGATGAGGTGTAAACAGAACATTCATTTGTTTTCCTACGTTACACCGAAGCACATATTGCATGCTTTTGATTTGTCATGCTATCCCTTGGTTGGTTTAAATTATATGCTAAGAATGCTGGAGTGAATTGCTGGGGGAAGTGATAGAATCAGAATGCACCAGCTTCGTGTGTAGATAGGAATTCAGATGTGGGTATAAATGTTTGCATAAAAGAAAAAGTTTGCTTAATACATTGTGAATTTGCATTTCCTTCCTGTTGGGAAAAGTAATCTAGCACCAAAATACAGTGTGCATATTTGTAGCTGGTGTTATCTGTAAAAAAAATTACAAGGTCAGTGAATTATGTATATAAATTCCAAGTAGCATTGTGCTCAATATTTTTTTCTGTCTTCTTTCCCTCCATGTGATGTTCTCATTCAGTTCATTCAACATTGTTTTAAATGCTTTTATAAGATCATTTTGATGAAATTCATATAAAAGGATATGGAGTTCTACTTCACTCTTGGTGAAAACCTCATTTTCATTATTTTATTGCATAATCCCCTCTCCAGCAATGGACTTCTTTGGCTTCCCATATGCTTCCCAATGCTTCAATACTACTCAAGAAGGAGGACATAAGGAAATATGCTCTGGAAATATGATCATGCCATGCCGGGAGGGGGGGGCACTACGGAAGCTAAAGTCCAACAAACCTGGAAGATATCAGAACACAAAACGTACATAACATTGTAAAGTAATTATACAGCCTTTCATATTTAGCCTTTCTAGTTCTCCATTCTGCATTGTCTTCCTATTGCTTTTATTTTGCCCTATAATATAACAACAGTAGTAGTAACATTTATAATAATATTAATTATTTATATCACCATTATATTTGCATTCTCTATTTTCTGTTTTGGCTTCTGTTTTCTAGCCACTTATAAATTCTATTCCATATTTTATAGAACTCCGATTCTTCTCTTTCTTTTAGTTCTATTGTCATTTTGTCCATCTCTGCACATTCGAGTACTTTTCTAATTATTGTTTCATCTGCGGGTGTATTGATTTTTTCCCAGTTTCATGTGAAAGCAATCCTAGCTGCAGTGAGTATGTGTACTATTATGTATTGAAGTTGTTTATCCATTTTTTGATTTAATAGTCCTAATAAGAATGCTTCTGGTTTCAGTTCTATTTTTTGCTCCGTAATTTCTTCCAACCATTTCCGAATTTTGCACCAGTATTTCCTTGTGATGGGGCACGTCCACCACATATGGTAGAATGTTCCAGACTTGTGGCTACATCTCCAACATTTGGGGGATAAATTTGAGTACATTTTGGTCAATCTCGCTGGGGGCAAATGCCATCTATAAAACATTTTATAGAGGTTTTCTTTGTAAGCTACTGCCGTTGTAAATTTATAATTTCTTTCCCATAATTTATCCCATTTTTCTAACTCTATATTATGGCCAAAATTTCTTCCCCAGCTAATCATTGTCTCATTTACCATCTCTTCCTCCATTTTATATCTTAAAAGAAAATCATATTATTTTGGTAATAATTTTTCCTCCCGTTCCTAATAATATTTCATCTAATTCCATTTGTTTCTCATGTATTCCGTATTGTTCCTGATCTTTTTTGAATCTTGTTTTAATTTGTAAATAGGGTCACCATTCCATATTTATTCCTTGTGTTTTCAGATCTTGTACTGATTTTAATTCTCCTTTTTCATCTAAGAGTTCTGCATAGCTTACCATTTTGCTGAGATTTATAGTATTTGGATATGTCATTGCCTCCATCGTTGATAACCAAATTGGGATTTTCATATAATGGTTTTTTTATTTTTTCCCAGACCTTAAAGAGGGCATCACTTACTATGCATCTCTGGAAGTATGAATGAGATTTATTCTTTACCTCCCAGAGGAAGCCATGCCAGCCTAGTTGGAGTTCATAGCCTTCTAGCATAAGAATCCTTTAATTTTTTTAGTTGAATCCAGTCCTTGAGCCATGTCAGGGCTGCTGCCTGATAGTGAAGCTCCCAGTCTGGGAGGCCAAAGCTGCCTTTGTTTCTACTATCTTGTAGAAGTTTGTATTTAATATGCGGTTTTTTCCCTGACCAGATAAATTTGGATACCATTTTATTTAGTTGTTCAAAATATATATATATATCAAATTTGTTTGAAAAAGATAAAGTAGTTTGGGTAATACATTCATTTTTATTGTTGAAATTCTGCCAATTAGTGATATCTGTAATTTAGTCCAATTATCCAGGTCTTTTTGTATTTGTCATAGCAATTTATTGTAGTTATTTTCTTTTATTGTAATACATTTTGCCAATAACCATATTCCCAAATATTTAATTTTCTTGGCCTTCGAAATTCCCAGTTTCTCCTCCAGTTCTTCATTTTTTCTTTTGGTTAAATTCTTAGTTAATATTTTAGTTTTCTCTTTATTTATTTTAAGCCCTGCCACTTTACCAAATTGGTTTATGTCTTGTAATAATATGAGATCAGTTTTTAGGGGTTCCTCTATGATAAATGCTAGATTGTCTGCAAAGGCCTGCACTTTGTATTCCTGTGATCTAATTTTCAATCCCTTTATGTTCTGGTTCTGTCTAATTTGTAGCATCAATGTCTCTATAGAGATGATAATTTATCCTCAATAGAGTCAATAGAGACCTGTCAGCCTCTTTGATGCTTGCTTGCTATTGGCTGCCATAGTAATGGGGAAGGGGGAAAGATTGGTATTTGGGTGGGGAAGTGTGCTGGAGGAGATGATCTGGTGAACGAAAAGGGAGGATTACTCTCATGATCTACTGCACAGCTGAATGGACTTGTTTATACCCTGTCAAGGTCAACCGTCCCAGAATACCAGATGGGTAAGAACACATGTACCCCACATGATACTATATGGGTTGGGGATTGGACATTCAGCCTGAGTCCTTGGGGGGAGAGATTTGGGGCAGTGGTGGGTTGCAGGCTGTACGCCCCGGTACAGGTATACCAGTGCCTTCCCGGAGCACCAGGTACTGTTCCGGTATGGTGCTCCGAGGGCCCACACCCCCACACCCGAGCTCCTTACCTGTATTTGAGCTCTTCAGCACTTCCGCACATGTGCATGGAGCACATGGTGCCTGTGTGACTCTCTGCCGATCGGCTGGAGCCTTGCGGAGGCATTGCAAGAGGTAAGGATGCATGTGCGCACTGCACGTGTTCATGTGGTGGATGCCAGGCGCCATTGCAACTGTACTGGTTGCAACGGGATCTGGAACCCAACACTGATTTGGGGATGCTTTCAATATGTAACTTTTGCACCTTTTGCTTCAGATCTTGCTTTTCTTTTATGGCTATCATTTCAAACTCAGGAAAAGTACCTCTTCTCTACAAACATGGAGTTGGGGATTTTCTTTCTTGGGTTTTGAACAGAGGCACGCCTGACAGTACCACAGTGTCTAAACAAAAGAGTTTGCACACTGAATAAAACTCTGTTTTGGAAAACTGTAGGATAACATTTTGCGTGTTGATCTGCATTTCTATCAGTTTGATCGACTGGAGAGAAAATAGTGAAGGTAGTTTGAGCAAAGGTCTTGCAAATGTCACTATGAAGCAAATGAAGAAGGACATCTTGAAGCATAGCTCAGCTCTTATTTGAGAGAAAGACCTTCCTTATTAGCCCAGGGTTAGCACCAACAATAATAAGAGAACTGAATGTTCTTACTTGACATTTGTTGGCTGAGGAAAGTGTCCTTTGAAATAAATAAAAAGTTAAAGGCATGTGAATTAAAGGCAATGTGCTGAAAAAGCATGCCTTAAGAAACTCTATCTCCAAATGTTGTCATTTCAAAGAATTTCCAAAGAATTTCCAAAGAAAGTTCCCAAATGAAACTTAAAAAGCACTAGGCAGAGAAAAGGACCACCATGCTTTTGTGATGTAAGCATTGTCATTTTCATATGTGTGTTGTGATGCACACCCAAGAAGAGGTGGAGCTTAAATCATGCTCTCACAATAGCACTTTTGCCATTTTGACCAAAGCCCTGTGGCCCTATGGATACTTCTTTTACTGGGGGTCAAGTGGATATCTCAGTTCTCCATGGAATGAGTGTACAAGATATCTCTGAGCAGTACCACAACATAAACATAAGTACAAGAAAAGGAAAAAGGAGAATATTTGTAGCTCAAGATTGAAATGAGTGGGGTTTTTTGGTTGTTTTTTTCTTGCAAACATTTCATTACCCTAACTAGGTAACATCATCAGTGCTAGACTAGCACTGATGATGTTACCTAGTATGGGTAATGAAACATCTGCAAGAAAACAAGCAAGCTCAGAGACCACCAAGGATCCCGCAAGACATTTTTTATTGTGGTTTTCGTCTCTCTCTCTTTCTCTTTTCCTGCTTTTGATGGGTCATCATATTTAGGATCTCGGACCTTTTGATTCTTCTGTATTAAAAATTCTTTCTGTATTATACTTTCACGATAGTATCAGCTTTCAGAATCCTTTTTGAAACTCTGCTTTTGACAGTGACTCTTCTCTCTCTCTTTTGAAATACAGAGCTAGATTTCTTAGGGTTTATCTATCCAGCACAGTTGCTCCATTGCCAGAATGTGCCAGCAACCACTTTTTGGGAGCAGAAAAGGATGGTGTTGCTCTGCATTCCCACATTCCCATTGCAGATATAACTTTTAGTCATATTTTCCTGCTGGATGCATTTTTTAAAATACTCTCTTTTCCCTTTAAGTTATTTTGGTGTTTTGAGTAGTGGTTTTTGTTTTAAATCACAAGCTAACCATAATGCTTTGCTGGCTTACTTTGCAGAAGCAGGAACATCTCTCAACTTAATAAATGGTTTCTGTCATTTTTAATGTTTTCTGGAGCTGCCTTTACAAGGTATGCTGCAATAGCAAAATGTTTGTAACACTTTGCCTTGTAAATGGAAGATTCAGAACTGCCAGAAATCTTCTATTTTCAAATCTTGGGTAATAATCAAATTACAAAGGAATGTTGATTTTTAAAGCTGGTTTAACGCTGTTTGTTGTGTTTGCATGCATGTGCATTTCACACACACACACACACATACACACACACATGTGTGGTTTTTCTCATTCTCTCTCTTTCTCTCTGTGTATCTATATTTCAGTTAACTTGGTTATGCATATACATACATACATAAGAATATATATTTCATCCCATTTCACAAGATCTGACAGGGTGGGCATGCTTTGGATCCAGTCCATTAGATAATGTATCTGATGGATCTTAGGAAATAATGCATTCTCTGTCACTTCATTAGACATACCCACTAAGATTTGGATGTATCCTACTCCGATGGCCTTTTTAAAGGCTTTATAAACCCATCCTCCCCGCTCCCCAAGTATTAAGCTAGGAAGTTAGGTGACCCCATTTTTAGTAGTTATTTGATATGGACATGTGTATTACCCAGGCATGATATGATTCAGGGTTTGTTGTTGTTCTTAATGTTTATCTTTAAATTGCTGTTCATCATACAGAATAATAGTCAAGTTGATGACCATATAAAACGAATGAATGAATTAAGATGTTCCCACAGGAAAGAAAATGATTTACACTGTTTCATTTCAATAGGAAAATGGTTCTGCAGGGCTGGTGGGGAGGCAGCGGGAGATAGAATAGTGGAATTGCCATAAAGGACACAATAACAAACCATTTGGATTGAGTAAGTTGCAAGGCAACTGCTGCCAATGTCTCCAGACAGGACTTTCTTAAACTTATTTATAGTTAAGATGGTGCGAGCGCAGGACAAAATCAGCCTAAGGGTATACGCTTAATTATAATTTATGATGTTGTCTAATGTGAGATTCAAAGTTCCTTCCGACTAAGACTACTGTCTTAGAAAGAAATGTCGTTACACGTAGGTCACAAATAGTGTAAGTTGGAATAGTTCAGCTTACTATTACTATAGTTTAACTTGATTTAGTGTGATTGATAAGTTGAAACTTGGTGACATTTAATGAGAGCAAAACTATAGTTAGTGCAAGGCTAGCACATACATGTTGTTAAGACTAGCACACACTTAAAGTTAGCACATCCAAAATTGTCAGGGTTTTAGATACTGATCATTTATGCAAAATGGAGAAAGGGAAAGTTCCATTTGAGGGACGCTCAAAAAAAGAAGAAGCTCATTTTGAAGTATTACAGCAGAATGAAGGAGATAGCAGGTACCCTTGGGATATGGGTTTCTCCACTTTTTACTATTGTACAGTATTTCATTAATAAGCATATAGGAAATTATGGTTAAAAAATGTTAATTGCCTATTTCAAATGAGCTGGAACCATTTACCCTCTTTTCCAAAGAAATATCACTTTAAATAATGTGGATTTGAATAATGCAATCGTTTAACCATGCTAATCATCAATCATACTACCTGTACACTATAAAGTTTATGGGTTAAATTTAAATGTAGAGTTTAGATCTAGTGAATTAACCCTCATAAGGCTGTCTATGGTCAGAAATATTTAAAACTAACTTTAGAGCTTATTAAAGATCAAGATTTATCCATTCATATGTTGTCAGGCTTACCCTACATATATTTTGCATAATGTGATCTTTTGCATTCTCAGAGTTGATAAAATCAGGAGTAAAATTATATAATTTTTTTCAGCTTTTGAAGTATGAATGTAACAGAACTTGGGAGGTCAAATAAGTATATAGTGTAACTATAATCAAAGACCTACTTTATTTGCTACTTTACTAGCTACTTTTATAGTATAGCATTGCTAATTGCACGCGTTTAAATTAATCTCATATATATGTCAAATGTCCTTTTTTGCTGTCACAGTAATTATAGAGAAGCTTCTAAATTATGCTCACATAACAGTTTTTGACACATTTTCACATGGCATGTGGTTTCAAATTCTGTATAATTTTTTGTTGGAATTATTGACTCATATAATGACCATGCCAGCAATACACTTTAATTACATAAAGCTTTTTAATTAAATTTTCCCCAAAATCCAGTCTGTAGTAATGTTTTTGCCTCCATTTGAATCTGGAATCAGTCAAATGGTGTTTCAGATTCAAACTATCAAGATTCTGTAAGATAGCAATATCAGTATTACTTAGACTTATATACCTCTTCACAGGGCTTTATAGCCCTTCTCTGAGCGATTTACAGAGTCAGCATATTTTCCCCAACAATCTGGGTCCTCATTTTTACTGAGCTCAGAAGGATGGAAGGCTGGTGAGACCCAAACTGCCAAACATCCATCCAAGAGAAGTCCAACTGTATTTCACTAACTTCCTTCCAAACCAGTGGTTATAGGATTTATTCTTCAAAGTTTCACCTGTAAGATCAAATTTTGTTTTATAGCATGCATCTCTTTAATAATCAAATATTTGATAAGCATCAGATATTTAACTATTGTAAGCATATAGCAGCACAATCTCTCCCTTTGTGTCTCAATCTGTCTATGAACCTCTGGATGTGTGTGTGTGTATCAGGGGTGGGTTCTGGATCCTGTTCCAACCGGTACGGTTGGAACAGGACCAATGGCATCCACATGGACGTGTGCAGCATGCGTGCACACACGGGCAGCACACACATGTGTCTTAGCGCCTCTGTGACACTCCAGCTGCTCAGTGGAGTGTCACGCAGGAGCTGTACACGCCGTGCGCGTGCACGGAAGCGCAGAGGACTTAAAAGGGCGGGCGGGTTGGTCCTCCAGAGAACCGTACCAGAACGGTATCCGGTGCTCCGGGCTGGCTCCAGTATGCCCGTACTGGAGCGTACCGCCTGCAACCCACCACTGGTGTGTATGCTTGATAGTCTGATCAAAGATTAGAAAGAAAAGCTGAATTATCTTTAAGTCACATAAGTTAGAACATTGCCCCAGTACACCGTTGGACCTCAGATGTGGAGGTTCTAAATCTGCTTCTGCCTAAAGATTTGGCAGGGTCAACACTGACCAGCGGTGGGTTTCACATTTTGTTACTACTGGTTCAGCCCAAATGTGCCCTCTCGTTTCACACATGCCACTTCCACGCATGCACCCAGCCTTTCATGCATGCACCCGGCCTCAAAAACACCTAAATAGGATGGCATAGAGCCTGGGGGGGGGGGGCACTGCTACCATTTCATACCATTCAGCTGGTCCAAACCGGCTGAATACCACCACTGACACCTTGGCACATTTCTACTTTAGAAACCTGTGAGAGAAATTAGCTTCTAAATATGGAAAACAACCTAGTTGCAGAGTTTTCTCTAACCTCGTTCTGTCCTCTTTCAATTATTCTTGTGAAAGAAACTTTGGAAGAATCTTGCTTTCTGCAGAGGTGGAGCAATTGAGGACTTGACAAAGAGCTCTACAGGTTTCTGGCACTGTATGCTCAAGAGACATATTCTGGTGGAAATATGAGCTGTGTGTTTAAGATCACACTTAATGCAGTCTGGCCTTGGTAGGGCTCTGCATGACAACCCAACCTTTCCTGCTTTGTATTCTGCTTTCAACCATGCTTTAACTAGGTCTTTTGGAATGTAGTCCTTGCTGTGAAACGTCCTTCAAAGTTTCACTTTAACTCACGAGATAAACACTATCTTTCCCCATGAACTTTGGCTACAGGTGGAATCTATTCATTTTGAATTTGGACTGTACTATGTTTGCCTGGATGAATTTACAGTTTGGCAATTGCTAATTGACTGGCTTCAGCTCAAGGCAAGCACCAAATTGCAATGGTACACATGGCAATTGCGTGGCGCACAAATGGAGGCACCTGATAATTTCTTTTTATGAGAATTGGTTATGTTGTTGCCAATAGTTTGTTGCAGAGCTTTGTCATTTTGCTGGTGGTTCTTTCAGCATCCTCTGTTTGGCTGTGCTGGTGTTCAACCCACAGGGAGTCCCAAATATGCTTTTTTTTAAAGAGGCAACTGGACTTTCTGGTTTTTCTTTGAAGGCATTTTGCTTTTCCTCCAAGAAGCTTCAAGATCAAAAAAGAGGGAGATGTAGGCATGCCCAATAGGGCTGTGTAGATGTTTGTGAAGATAATTTACCTTACAAGCTGTGTTTTACAGAATTCTGAATGGGAATTCTGCACAGGGACATCAAAGTGGGCAGATGGTAGCTTTGAGCTACTTTACCTCTTCACCACTACATTTTGCAAGGTTGAGGCAGGGGCTGTGTGTTCCCCATCCATAGTATTGTAGTATCATTGAAGGGATCCATCAGACCATTTTGTTACTCTCCCCTCCCCCAATTTTCATGTGCTGTAGAGACTTGGTGAAAAAGTAGGATTAACCATATAACCATATTATCCATATAGGACAACTTGATCAACTTGAACACCATCAGCATTGACAAAATCACCATTGGTCCATTGCAAAAGGCAGCTTTACTCAGAACAGCTTACATCCTGCAACAATACCTCTATCATCATCAGACATCAACCTCTGCCTATCTCACATCCTAGGGGAGGGCTCAATAGGTGGAAAGACACCAAATCCAGTCTGCACATCTGGCTGACTGTGCGACAAACCATCATCATAGCAACGATATACATTGACTATTAAAAAAAATACTAATGGTTACTTGTAGGTGTTCATAGAACATTCTGATATAAGGCATTTAATTCCATTTACACTCCTGAGCCAAGATACAAGTGGCAAATGGCATGACATTTAATGTTTACAAGATTAGAAGTGATAAATGGCTTGGTAAATGATTTGACATTTAATATTTCAAATATTGTATTTTACATAAATTCTATTTTGCATTACATCTTCCAGCGATATATGGATTTATCACAATATACATCTGCCTGTCCCTATGAACTATTCCTGAACTGATACAAGACACTGTATTATGACACTGATTGATAGAGCCTGTACATCATAACAAGGGGGAAACTGTCCACTGGTATTCCAACTACCTAAAAAGTGAAGATGTCAAAATATTTGAAACCCAACTTCTGTTAAAGTAGAAAAAAAACATAATGTTGCTGAAGCTGTCCAAGGAGAATCTAATTCCCAAATGTTTCATATCCCTCCATCCTGAAAATTTCTGAAATCCATTCTTTATCTGCAACAGACTGATAAAAATATGAACATAGGAAGAATTAGAGAGAGAATTTCAGCCTTACATTTAGAAACACCATCTACTTCCATTTTATTGCCTATTGGGTCAAAAGCAGTAGGATAGATTTGTTTATTTATTTATTTAAAACAGATACATTTCAAATATATTTCTGTACTATTTACCATAGATCTTGTGATTCAAAGTATGCTATCATGTCATGGATGGCATGGAACAGAACAAACAAGATAGACTAGACCTTTCGGGCACTTTCTTCCTATCATCATCAACTCTGCCACCAAAATTATTTTGCTTGCTATCATCAGCCACTAGCACCTTACTTTTATATCTGTGATTTATATTGATGATTAGCCAACTCACTATACCTGGTAGAGTTTAGTTAGACAATTAGGTTTGTGCTGGAAGTCAAAACATCAGCCAATTCAGTTGTTACATTTTTTAAATGAAAAATGGCAATTAAATCAACAACCGTTAATGAAAAGTAAGTCTAGCTGTCCATCATCTTAAACCTTATAATCAAAAGGAATTGAGTCAACTTAAATAACTTTTTTCATCAATTACCAGCTCAATGAATGCAGTAGTTGCAGGTTTCAAAATTAGAGAAAAGCAGTGCCGATTGGGGGCGAGGGGCATAACCTGTGATATACCCACAGAAAGGTCTATAGGTGTAAATGTATTGTATAAATATATGAATTTACTCTGTGTATGTATACATGAATATACACACCTGCTTGTATCTGGCATAGCAGAGGTGATATTCAGCAGGTTCTGACCAGTTCTGGAGAACCGGTAGTGGAAATTTTGAGTAGTTCAGAGAACCGGTAAATACCACCTCTGACTGGCCCCACCACCATCTATTCTCTGCCTCCCGAGTCCCAGCTGATTGGGAGGAAATGTGAATTTTACAGTAACCTTCCCCTGGAGTGGGAAGGGAATGGAGAGTTTACAGTATCCTTCCCCTGGAGTGGGTGAGAATAGAGACTTTACAATATCCTTCCCCTGCCACGACCACCAAGCCACACCCACCAAACCATACCACACCAACCCACCAAGCCATGCCAACAGAACCGGTAGTAAAACTTTTTGAATCCCACCACTGTAGCATAGCACTGCCTAACAAATACAACAAAAACATTTATGTCCTAATTATTACAACACTGCATGTTAGGAATTGAGGTTTGATTCAATTTAAATATCTGATCCAATACAGAAAGTGACTTTAATTAGTATATTTAATTACATACCTCTGAACTAAATCCCCAAACTAAAGTTTTGTGCAGACCAATTGCATGTACTGTCTAGGAAAAGCCATTTGTCCAGAAGGGTATAGAGTCTCCTGCTGGACAAGAGGTTGAATTAGAAGACCTCCAAGGTCCCTTCGAACTCTATTATTCTGGTATGTATGTATGTATGTATGTATGTATGTATGTATGTATGTATGTATGTATCAGTGGTGGGTTTCAACTTTTTTTAGAACCTCTTCTGTAGGTGTGGCTGTTTTGTGGGAGTGGCTTGCCGGCCATGTGACTGGGTGGGAGTGGCCAACTTGTAAAATGTGGTGAAACTCACTTAACAACGCTCTTGCTTAGCAACCAAAATGTTGGCTCAGAAACTCTGGCATTTGAAGCACACAAGTCTTAAAGCTGTCAAGTTACAAGACCCTTGCACCCCTAACCCTTTAGAAAAAAAAACCCCAGGGGTGTTCAAACTTGACAGCTTTAAGACTTGTGGACTTCAACTCCCAGAATTCCTCCTCTCGCTCTTCATCTTGATGATGTGCGGACGGGCGGGGGGAGGGAGCTGGAACAGGTTCTAAACGGCACTGTAGATTTGTGGAACCTCTTCTATAGAAGAGGTTAGAACTGGCAGGAACCCACCCCTGGTATATAATAATAATAGATGTTGGGATATAATATCCAGGTTCTGAAGAGAAGATTGTGATGCCTTATCATGCCTTAAGTCTGATTAAAAAGGCAGATTTCTTCCATCTTAGAGTCTTAGCTACATTGCTAAGATTCTTCTGTGGTAAAATTGTCTAGAAGCTGAGTTCACAACACAGGAATTCTGAACAGAAATGAATATCATTGTATAGTGGGTTGAGAGATACTTTACCAATCTGTTTGTTTGAGGTCCGATGAACGATATATTATAGAATTTATAATTTAATATGTTGCATTGCCATGTACCACTCAGAGTCTGTTTCAGACTGAAGAGGTATACCGATTTAAAAAAATAAAACAAATATCTGGAGTGGTGTGGAGGGCATTCTATAAACCCACAAAATAATAAATATTGTTTACATTGGGGGTGGGTGGGAATAAGAGCCACACTGCTGCTAATATGAGAATTGCAATCCATTTTTGTGTCATTTCTGAACGTGCTATGCACCTTTGTGCTCGGTGTTACTGTTGCAATCACCTTTGCAGCTTACTGCATCCATCATAACTGACTGAAATAAGAGGTGGTGGAATATGATGAAGTTCATGCCGTACATGGTTTGAGTTGAAAAGTGTCTTGATTGCATCACCAGCTTCACAGTATGATCTGCATTGCATGCCAGCCTTGCTCGAATCAATGTGCTTTTAAATTCTGCTGAGAGATTTTCAGTCTAAAAGAGGTGGCTTTGGAATGCAAGGGTCTAAGTGATTTCACAAGCAAATACTGAAGTGCAGAGCAAATTTCACTGATGTTCAAATTCTCAAGGTGATGTTAAATAAAAAAAAGATGAGTCTTAGAATGTGTAAACTCACTGCGTATTAGTTGACAAATGGATAACAAAATTATTATTCCCTTAATAGTTTCATGGCAAAGGGCACCGCATTACTTTTTCCTAATGATTTCTTTGGCAATGAAGCGGTGGTAATTGACAATGGCGTTTGCCACTTCCTAGGAAAAACAGAAAAAACCCTCTTTGAATCATTGGCATTTTGTTTAAAAAGAACCAGACACTGATTTTCATAAGATTCTTTTTTATTCGTATTTCCTTTGCCCTCTTGAATGACTTTCTGCTTCTCGTAGTAAGTCTTGGAAATTTTCTTGCACCACTGCTCAGGATGGTTGCAAGCTATAGTTAACACCAGCTGTTCTATTACATTATGTTCACTTCACCAAACAATCTGTGTGGGTTTTGAGCACAAAATATTCCCCTTTTTAAGCTACATTGAATTATCTTTTTTTATATATTGAGTCCTGTGTTTTCTAGCTATTTTATCAAATGGCACGTATTAAAAATTCATTTAGATCATTTTATGACTGCTACTTCCTGTTTCTTTTGGCTTCCATCAATATTTTCTTTCTCCCTCCCTCCCTCCAACTGGAAAAACAATGATGTTTGTCAGCAGTTGATATTATACACAAATTCCTATGTTTTTAAGAGCACCACAATGTCCTTCACTAGCTTATTAGCAATTCAAAACACCTTAAAGAAATCTTTAAGTAGACTTTGTTTCTTAACACTCCCCCCATTTCTTTTACAACTTAGGTACATCTTGATTACATTTTTTATTTGGAAAATGCTGGAGGCATTGGTAATAAGCATTTACTGTAATTATTGTTATTCTAGATAATCCTGTGTCCTCATAAAATGGCCTTGTAACCACTTTTGTTTTAATGTATTCATGAAATTTCTTGATAACATGTTTATAGAAATAGTGTATCATTATGCTTGCATCCCGTTAAGAAATGCTTAAGGTGTTTCTTTATAACTTGGTGTTTAATAGCTTCCTTCGTCATCTAGCGAAGTAACTCTCCTGCACTTATGGAAAATAATTTTTCTTCCTGACAGATGCAATAACATTGGAAAACTGAACTAGAATTGGGAAATACAACTTGGAATATTTTGGTAGTACAGTTACTGAAGTGGCAGCCACATTAAAATGTGGTAGTAGTAACTGTGAAAGGGATCTTGGAGTCCTAGTGGACAACCATTTAAGTATGAGCCAGCAGTGTGCAGCAGCTGCCAAAAAAGCCAACACAGTTCTAGGCTGCATAAACAGAGGGATAGAATCAAGATCACATGAAGTGTTAATACCACTTTATAATGCCTTGGTAAGGCCACACTTGGAATACTGCATTCAGTTCTGGTCGCCACGATGTAAAAAAGATGTGGAGACTCTAGAAAGAGTGCAGAGAAGAACAACAAAGATGATTAGGGGACTGGAGACTAAAACATATGAAGAACGGTTGCAGGAACTGGGTATGTTTAGCTTAAGAGAAAGAAGGACTAGGGGAGACATGATAGCAGTGTTCCAATATCTCAGGGGTTGCCACAAAGAAGAGGGAGTCAAACTATTCTCCAAGGCACCTGAGGGTAGAACAAGAAGCAATGGGTGGAAACTAATGAAGGAGAGAATAAATTTAGAACTGAGGAGAAATTTCCTGACAGTTAGAACAATTAATCAGTGGAACAGCTTGCCTCCAGAAGTTGTGAATGCCCCAACACTGGAAGTCTTTAAGAAGATGTTGGATAGCCATCTGTCTGAAACGGTATAGGGTTTCCTGCCTAGGCAGGGGGTTGGACTAGAAGACCTCCAAGGTCCCTTCCAACTGTACTATTGAGGGTTACACTATACACTATTGTATTGTAAAATATATTAAAAAGTCTAGGATCAAAGTGGATTGGAGTTACAAGATTATTATATAAATGTCTCCTTTCCCAGTTCCTCCCCATTGTATAGGGCTTTAAAGGTGTTAACCAGGATATTGAACTGATGTACAGTAGATAAAAACTGGTAGTGCAGCTTATGCAAACAGTACTGTAATGTGAGCAAACTAAGGGGAACCTGAGATTGTGGATCTGTTGTATTCTACTGCAGCTGTCATTTCTGGGTGACCTCATGTACAGCATGATGCAGTAATCCAACTGGGAAGAAACCAAGGCATAAGTGGCTGTGTCCCTGTCCAGGATTGGATACAATTGGTATACAAGATATAGCTATTCAAAGGCCACAGCTGCCATCTGTTTCTCAAGCAGAAGCTGTATATCTAGAGGACTTCTAAATTATCTACCAGCTTTGTCCAGTGAACTACCATTCCATTGAGAGTCAAAGATGAGAGATTATCACGCCCAAGAGGGCGAAAACTCAGAGCCACCCCATCTTGCTAGAGTTGAATGGAGTCAGTTGTTTCCCATCCAGGCTCTCTCAGCTTGAGGCTCTGGGTCAGCAGCTGAATAACTTTATCAAGGGTAGATATAGATCAGTGATGGTGAAGCTTTTTGGCATTGAATGCTGAAAAGGGAGTGCACGCTCATCTGGGACGCAACCTAGTAGCGGAGCTGCCCAGGAGGCATGCACGCGCTGGAAAATGAACTTCTAGTTTCCGACATGCACAGTGGCCATCTAGTCTTCTGGTTACTGGCATGCATGCGCGTGTGACAATCAGCTGGCCAGTGGAAGACCAGCTCTTCCAGTTTCCGGCAGTGCCGCGCGCACGAAGGCCAGCTGATCATCGTGCATGCACGCATGCCAGAAATCTGGAAGAGGAACGGGCTGCACATGCCAGGCAACATGGTCCACGTGCCACTTTGGCCAAGCATGCCAGAGGTTCACCATCATGGATATAGACGAATGTCACCAACATACTGATGATAACACATCCTATGCCAGCAACTGATCTCCTCCAACAATTACACATTGAAAATTAAATTAAATTATTAAATTAAATTAAGCCAAAGGTTAAAGAAGAGTGGCGGGAAGCTCATTCTCTGCCCCACAAAGATGTCAGCCCTACAAAGAAGACCACGCCAAACTAAAATTCCACGGAAGTTTAAAAAGCACTTTTATTTAGATTAGCTATATTATATTTAGATTAGTTATAGTAACATAACCTTGTAAATCTGATTATATTTCCATGTCTCTCTTTTTATATTCTATTTTTGAATTAGGGGAGTGTCTAACTCACTACTTCAGTCTATTGTTGGAGAAGGTGTGTGCCACAATAAAGCATCATTTACTATCCCCTTCTCCACTATGGTATGTTCAATCCTTGGAAAATAAAGAAGCCTCACAGTCTCTCAATTGCAAGGGTGGCTTATATAAATGTGCATCTGCCTCCTTTGTTATATGGAAGTGAGAGCTGAGTATGTCAGGATAAACTTAGAAATAAACTGAATTGTGTGAGAAGTTATTATTTTAAAAAATGCATGATATAACGAGAATGGGTAAAGAATGAATGGTTGCTGGATGGATGGATGGATGGATGGAGAGTAACTGCTGACCTGAAGAAATATGTTGAAAATGGTTGGTTATATAGAGAGAATGAATGAGGATCAAAAAAGAGAATGAAAAAGAGTGAACAGTTGGAGGGGAAAACAAGGTCGGATAAAATTGATGAGATCTTGAAAAAGAAGGAATTTAAGAAAAGAAGAAGTGTATGGAACAAGAATATTTTGTAAGGGTAGGAATGCATGGAGAAGTGTCAAGAGTTAATGTAAAGCAGATAGGGTTGTATTTCCTTTCCTTTCCTTTTTTATTTTAATCTCTTGCCTCAAATTTTATCCTCTGTTGACACTTTTCCACCCTTCCACCCTTACAAAGCATTCTTGTTTCCATATACTGTTTCATTTCTTAATGTTGCTTACCCTGAAAAGGAATAACGTGGTAGGTATACATTAAACTATTTTCAGGTTAAATTGTCATCAAAGAATTTTACTGCTTCCAAAATAACATTTAACATTTGAGTGTTAAGAACCATGGAAAAATATTAATAAAAGTAATCCAGAAGTCAAACAATTTATAAATTAAAAGAATTGGATAAAATCATCAAAAATGTTTTTAAAAAATCAAATAGTGGCTACTTTGATTCAGGACCATTTAAAAATTGCTTTTTATTTTTTCCCAATAATGCTTAGCTTCTGTAGTATATGATAATGCATTTTAATATGTGATTTTGTTTTCATTGTTTTTTTAAAAATTAAAGTGGACTTCTACTTGAATGTCATTTATTTTTAATAACTTAAAATGCTGGTTTTGAAAAAAAAATGGTTTTAGACTTATTTAGTAGTAATAAGAAAAATACTTACCTTCCGTTAAAAAAAAAACCAAGAGTAATCCTTCCCTGATTAAAAAATAAATAAAATACCCTGTTTCCCTGAAAATAAGACCTCCTTGGATAATAAGCCCACCCTGAAAATATTGCAACACAGCAGCAGCCATGAGGTGACCACGTTCACCACCTCCTGCCCCTCAAAAATAATAAGATCTTCCCAAAAATAAGGCCAAGGGCTTATTTGGGGGGAGGGTCAAAAGAAAATAAGACCCTGTCTTATTTTGGGGGCAACGTGGTATCATATTTCTATGGGATTTTTTCCCCACCCTATTCTCACACAGATGAAACCCTGAGACTCCATATATTTATCTAGTTGACCCAGAATTTTAGCATTGTGCATATGCTGCAAGGAGATGCTTCAGAATATATATCAAAATACAGTGTTCTGTTGCAGATAGAATATTTTGTTTTAAAGGCTGTAGTAATATATCTGACTTGTTACCAGAGATGATCAGCTTCAGGGGAAAAATCTGTCAGGGGAAATGTTGGCTTAGTAGTTGTCTTAGCTTCTTCTGGCACTACCTGTTAGTCTTACGCCTTCAAAACTCAGAGAGAGTCAAAGGTGCCTGTGTGCTACTTGTCTTCCTGACACCTGGAATGTCAAGCAGAAGCCTGCATTTTATTAATGAAAAGCCAGTAGTGAATTCCGGTTGCATATAGACACACGGCAAAAGAAGCATCCTTTTCAAAGGTTGTACCTCTGGTCGGTGTCGCATAATACCGTTCAGTGTGGATTGAATGGTGTCATTAGCTAGTGACATTGACTGGCATACGACTTGCATCCTCGGCGTACACCTTAATTTTGTGAATGATCAACGCATAGCACTAAAGGCTACTCAGCCTGGTGAATCAGAATAAGATGCAAAACAGAGAGTGATGAATGAAGAGGAGTTCTCATTCACTTTGCCCGTTCAGAGAAACGGTAACTTTTATGGCCACGACAGAATCAGTTTGCTCCATTTAAGAAGACATTCTGTGATCTTTGAAAATGGAGGCAGTTTGCCCTGAATGAAGGAAGTGAACAATCGAAATGTACTTTGGAGCATAACGAACCCAACCATTGTTTTTAGAAACTGACCAAGTTGTGGTTCATACAGATCATCCTCAAAGTATGACCCCAACTGGGCCCCAAATTTCCATTGCTAACCGAGAAGAGTTGTTAAGTGAATTTTGCCCCATTTTAGGACCTTTCCTGGCACAGTTGTAAAGTGAATCACTGCAGTTGTCAGCTTAATAACATGTTTGCTAAATGTATCTGACTTCCCCATTGATTTTGCTTGTCAGAAAGTTGCAAAAGGTGATCACATGACCCCAGGACACTGCAACCGTCATAAATACAAGGCAGTTGTCAAATGTTTGAATTTTGAACATGTGACCATGGGGATGCTGCAAGGGTCATAAGTGTGAAAAACTAAATGAATGATTGTAAATCGAGGGCTACCTGTATATTTTGTCCCGGGCTTCATGATGACTCAATCCAATACTAGAATAAAATGGGGCAATTCAGGCTAGTTTCTAACTCATCTGAAGATTCAAAACACTTAACTGAGTTTCATTGCTCCCTATGAAGTTTGGTGGAGCTAGAAATTCTAGCCAAGGGTTGAAATGACAATGTTTGGCCTTTGGTCACATTATACCTTAGTCAGGAAGAGAGGAAAATGGGGATCGGTTTAGGGGTTCACTATTCTAGTCTCACGTAACTGAAGGCGTTGTGATCTATTGCCCTAATAGATCACAAATTACATAGCAGTCATTTGAAATGAGTAGCAAGATTGAGGGGTGTATTTTGTGGGCAGGATAGAGAGATCAAGGCATATATTGGCAATCACATTTTATTTATTTAACTGCAATAATTGACATGCTGGCTCTTGTTAGAACTCTAGGCAACTTTCAATTAAAGAAAAAATGGATCGCCATAAATTGTGCAGATTAAAAACAAGCTAACCGCCATCATGTATCCCCTAGCTTGCAAATGAAATCCCTCTGAAGACCTGCCTGAAAAAGCACCAGCTTGATTGCTTTCCAAAAAGACAACCAGAAAGTGGCCCTCCTCACTTCAGGCATTGCTATAGCCTTCTTGTCCAGACAATTATTCTGAAGGAGTTGGGGACTTTCACAGATCAACAATTTATTTTTTAATCCTTTACAGTGATTTAATTTCTTCAGCTTTCTTTTGCAATGTATTGTACTGTAAATAATAGTTAAGGCTTCCCTAGTTCACTGAGACCTGCAAATTAATTAGCTGCTATTTTTTTTAATGCAAGTAGTTCTTAAATTACAAGAGTTGATTTAGTATCTGTTCAATATGAAGAACAATAGCACTTAGACTTATATACCACTTTACAGTGCTTTACAGCCCTTTCTAAGTGGTTCCCAAGTTAGCATATTGTCCCCGACCATCTGGGTCCTCTTTTTACTGATCTCTGAAGGATGGAAGGCTGAGTCAACCTTGAGCCTGGTGAGATTCAAACTGCGAAATTGCAGTCAGCCGGCAGTCAGCAGAAGTAGCCTACAGTACTGCACTCTAACCACTGCGGCAGCTCAAAGTTAAAAGTGACTTAGGACCCTTTTTCACACTTACGACCATTGCAGGATCCCTAAAGTCACATGATCAAAATTCAGATGCTTGACATCTGATTCCTATTTATGACTGTTGCAGGGTCACATGATTTGCTTT
This sequence comes from Natrix helvetica, assembly GCF_964273705.1. Lineage (NCBI taxonomy): Eukaryota > Metazoa > Chordata > Lepidosauria > Squamata > Natricidae > Natrix > Natrix helvetica. The sequence continues at coordinate 95,095,732 of NC_138552.1, forward strand.
TGTGCTCTTCTCGCAAGCAAAATCTATGGGGAATCCAGATTCACTTAACCGCCATGTTACTAACGTAACAAATGCAATGATTCACTTAACAACCGTGACTAAAAAAGTGGTAAAATGGGACAGATTTTCCACTTAGCAAATATTTCACTTAGCAACATAAATTTTGGACTCAATTGCGGTCATAACTCGAGAATTACCAGTAGTGTAAAACTGTGTGAAGTACTGGGTTTCCATTCTTCCTCTCTTTTTTTGTACGTAGTAGTCACAGTCACTCCTTTCTGATCCTACTTGTGTTTACGTGTGCTTATGTGTATTACGGTATTAAAGATTGGATTAGATTTGGCATTGCTGAATCAAAAACAGTATCTCTGCCCATCTGTTTCCCCCCCATACTCTCAAATCATCTGTTTTAGAATTCTCTGTTTTGAGAATTTGGGAATTCTCAGCCTGATTTATAATAAGCAGATACTTGGAATAAAGATTTTCTATGGGCTTTCTGTCTTGGCAATGATTTCCTCTGTAAGGATGACTGGTGCCAACTTTATTACATAGTTGATGTCAAGGTAACAGATTTATATATATTTTAAACAATATATCAACCAGCAGGTTGCTTTTTTTAATATGTTGGTGCTTAGAAACATTTCATTCAGCCTGTCCTCTGTACTGATTTCTTATATTAATGCAGTATTATGTTACTTAATTAGATGAATTTAATTGTGCTAAAACCATTGCCGTCAATTTGGGGGCACTGCAGAACCTGTTGGAGAAGGAGCTGTTGGGGACAAAGAATCACAATATGCAGATTTGATAACATTTGGTGTTATTTTAAACATTTGGCACATTTAATTCCCCCCAAAGGTTTGCTAATGGTTTGTTTACAATAGAAATGGTGCAAAGCAACCATAACAAAAGGGCAGGATATTGGTGGGGAAACCCAACAGATTCGAAAGCTGTATCCCAAACTTTCCTGCAACAGAATGTTGTTATGTTATGAATTTGAAATTTGTCTATAAATGCCCTGTGTTGGTAAAAAAAATAATTTAAAAAAATTATACATGTGGTTAGATTTTTATATTTTCCCCATGCTATACAGCTGGAGAACCGGTAGCGGAAATTTTGAGTAGTTCGGAGAACCAGTAAATTCCACCTCTGACTGACCCTACCTCCATCTATTCTCTGCCTCCCAAGTCCTAGCTGATCTGGAGGAAATGGGGATTTTGCAGTAACATTCCCCTGGAGGGGGGGGGGATGGAGATTTTACAGTATCCTTCCCATGCCACACCCACCAAGCCACGCCCACAGAACCAGTAGTAAAAAAAATTGACTCCTACCCCTCAACTGAGCCCAAAATGAATGTTTTGCCCAAAATTTTCAATCTTTCTTGCCGCAGTTGTTAAATGAATAACTTAAGTTGTTAAGTTAGTTACACGGTTGATAAGTGAATCTGGTTTTCTCATTGACTTTGCTTGTTAGGAGGTCACAAAAAAAAGATCACATGATCCCAGGACATTGCAACCAATGTGAGTCAGTTGCCAAACGTCTGAATTTTGATCATGTGACCATGGGGATGCTGCAATAGTCATAAGTGTGAAAAATGGTCATAAGTAACTTTTTCCAGTGCTGTTGTAAGTTAGAATAGTCACTAAATGAACTGTGGTAAGTTGAGGTCTACCTGTATCTATCATTTTACAGAAAACTGGGAATGTTATTCTGTTGTCTTAGAAATCCAAATCTGACGAGCTTGATCTTATTCTTTTCTTGTTTGGATGGGTGAATGAAATATCTTCCTTAGTAATACAGGCTGTGGAAAAGTGATGTTTGTGGAGAATAGATGCCATATATTTAAATCTCACTGTTCAGTTGGACAAAAATGAGCGAAAAAGCAGTATCCCAAAGGTGCTTTTTCAAAAGGCAACTGGACTTTCTTAGTTTTTTTTTCTTGAAGACATTTAGCTTCTCATCTAACAAGCTTCTTCTGTTCTTTCAGCACTGAGGAAGCTTCTTGAATGATAAGCAAAACACTTCAAGGAAAAACGAAGGAAGTCTAGTTGCCTTTTGAAGAAGCACCTTTGGGACAACCATGGCCTGGATGACTGAGTATCCTCATAGACAAAAAAGCCGTGTTTAATAAAAGAAGCCAACGAACTTGAGCCGAGTCTGTACCAAACCTGGATGGAAAAATATCCAGTAATAGACTATTCAAGAATTATGGCAGAAGCAAGATCCCTCAGTAATGACAGGACGATCATGATAAAACATAAGCTTGAAATAATAGTTAAGCTTCAACAAGCCACAGGGCACACAAGTAATTAAGATGTAACTTTTGCTGTCTTGGACTATCCAAGTGAGATATTTTTTTCATGGAAGTCAAATTTTATGATGAAATATTGCCGGCATTTCTCTTCCAAATGGTTGTTGATTTGGTTAGAAAAGGATAAGGAGAAAACAAACAAAAATTGATTTCCCCCCCTTCTGTTGTTTAACAAATTTGTATGGAATGCTGAACATAAAATCAATGATGGAGTTTGCAATACACACACAGTCGTAATTGCTGTGTAATAGTATAGCATGTTTTAATATCTTCTGGGTGTTATCCAATTCCCACTGAATCTTTTCTTGACTACATCAACATTCAATCAACATTATTAAACCTTGTAACCTTCTTCACAGGAACAGAATAAGTAAACATGAGCAAGTAAATGTGTCCTTTACTTGAGGTCATATTGATGTTAAGTTCCCAGTCACAGCTCTTTAGAGATCTAGGTAGAAGACTGTAGTAGATATAAATTTAACCAGTAGTGAGTACATGTAAAAATGAATTAGAATACCCATATGGAGCTATTGATATGTAATATATTGCATATTTACAGTTCATGGAAATGTAGAGTAATTATGCCAAAAGAAACATCTTTTGTGGGAATACACAGAAATATGTTTGTTAATTGTCTGAGATCCTTAGTTGGTGTAATCGGAGGTCACTTTAAATCAGGGGTGAGGAACCATGGTGCTTTTACCATGTTGACTCAGGAATTCTGGGAGTTGAAGTTCACATATCATAAAAGACTATAGTTCCCCGCTCCTGCTTTAAATCAAGGCAAAGGTTCTAAGATAAGGAAGGAAACATTCACTAGAGCTATTTTCAATTGTTATTTATTTATTTTAAAACAGTGTAATAAAAGAAAAGCACCTCTACACCACCATAATTACCAACAAAATATAAACAGTAATTATACTGCAGGAAAAAAGGACCTCTAAATATACTGTAGTGGTTAAAATAAGCCAACATAAACTCCCCCATAATTAGGAAATAAGAAAAAAAGAGTCATACAATAACTATAAATAATCATAAATTCAACAAATAAGCTTATCATTAACATTGCAAAATGGAGAGTTCTCAAAAATAGATAACTTACTTCATTCATTTATACTCACTCTCTCTCTCTCTCTCTCTCAATATAGCTCAATCTCCATTAAGATTCTTAGTTATAGTGGAAAAACTAATGAAGGAAGCTATCAAAAAATAAAATGCCCTCCACTGTCACCACATTTTGCATCAATTTTAGCCATAATACCTACTTTGCATAATTTATTTGTCCACTAATATACATTTGTTCAGTCCAGTTCCTAAGCCTCATTCCCCTTCCATCCCCAAAACCCCAAAATGCTGCTCATTCAGTAGAATAGGACTTTCTTATGGTAGGATAATAATATGTTGTAGTTTTTCTAACTTATATTACATATATGTCACCTTTTAAAAAATATGAATCCATTTGCATTGCAACTGACTTCTTCAAATTTCATGCTTCTTCGTAGTGAAAATAAATATTTCTGAAGTCATTTTCCCAGTGTTAAAAGCTTCTTGCACTCTAATAAGCATCCTAAAGAACAAGTACATAAAATGTTCATGTAATTAGTATGGATCTATGTTTTTTTTAAAAAACCCACAACCATAATACAAAAGGGAAAAGGGAAAAGTCTTCACCCCACTGTGTTAATATTAAAAAAATATTAACACAGAACTATAGTGTTCCTTGAATAGAATTGACAATGTTTATAAAAGCCAGGTTTTTTTTTTACTCAAAGTACAATATAGGAAGAATGTAAATCCTAAATGGGTCTTGTAAGTACGATGAAAATGTTTTCTAATTCCAAGGTACTCGTCAAGCACATTCTATCAAGTCTTGGTAATCAATAAGACATCCTGACATGTTATAGCTCAGCTCAACTTCTCAGCTTGACCAGGAAGACTTACTGATGAAGACTTAGTTTTATTATAGGCAAAAATTAAGCCTTGGAGCAACAGTTAATTACCCACAACCAGTGCAAAAATGAAACTATATTTATACCCTCATGAGTTCAAACTTGAGGCTTCTTCTTCCCATTGTTCCAAATGTATGAATATTCAACATTGTCTTTGATGGCCTTGAAGCCAAGTAGTTATTGTATTTATATAATGGCCATCTTTGTCCTGGGAACTGCTGATTTCTGTCCTCCTTAGACCTTATATAGAAATTTTATGAGAGAGAGGGAGGGAGGGAGGGAGGGAGGGAGGGAGGAGAAGGGAGGGAGGGTGGGAGGGAGGGAGATATCTCAATTTCTATGGAAATTCTTTCTTTGTGCCATTCTAGATGGTTTAAAATTTTATAATCCAAACTATAGTGTACAAGGATATTATAATCCTAATTTATAAGAACAACATTAACTAGCAGGACTGACCTAATCTTCTTGACCAGAAGAATTTGGATCTGAAGCACCATTTGGGTTTAGTCCACATTCAAAGACGTTATTACAGACTAGATTTGGGAGGGAAATCTAATTAAAAAGCTTTATGTAATTAAAGTGTATTGCTGGCATGGTCATGATGTGAGTCAATAATTCCAACAAAAGATTATACAGAACTTAAAACTATATGCTATATAAAAATGTGTCAGAAACTGTTATGTGAGCATAATTTAGAAGCTTCTCTATAATTACTGTGACAGTAGAAAGGACATTTGACATACATTAGCTTAAACACTTGCAATTAACAATGCTAAACTATAAATTTAACTGGCCGGCATTGTGCCTGTCTCCTCTCTGCTCTTAGATCAGGAGGAGGTGTGGACCCCACCTGTTCCTCATAGCTAAGGGACGGTAGCTGCTTTTGTTCCTCACCCGGAGCCTCCTGGCCAACTTGCTGTAGGTGCAGTTCACCTCCCTCAGCTTTAGCCTGTCTCTGGTTCAATCGACCCAGCTGAGGCTGCTCCATCATGCTAGTAGCATTTTTTGAGCCCCGATCCAATACTCAACTCCCCACTTTCCTTTGCAAAGTCAAACTCACCTTCCTCCTCTGAACTCACATTTGGAGAGGGGTCCGGGAGTGGATCCATGACATAAAGCACCCCTTATTTTAACCATTCCTAGTTGTCTCACAGCTAATAAAGGAAAACACAACCTGAGTTTAGATATATTTATTGTTGTTCTCATTTTGAAAAGGCTCACTAGATGAACTGCTGTCGGTGGAATCTTTCCTGAACCGAGAAGTTGCAGTGGCAGGACCATGGGGCACATCTGTGGATTTCAGATACATAGATATAAATGCAGATGATTGGTGATGTTGATGATGATATCCATTCAGTCGTGTCCAACTCGTGGTGATTCTATGGGTCAGGTTTCTCCACATCTTCCAATTTTCCACTACTTCTTTGAGTTGTTCTATGCATAGATACAAATACTGTATGCATCATTGTCTTCTCTGAAACAAAGGCCCGCACTTTGAAATGAATTGTGCCCCCTTCCCCCCCCCCCCATCTCAATATTGAAATTAGAAATGTCAAAGCAGAATGACTTGATTCTCCGAAGTGTTCTTTCAACCTTGATCATCTTTAAGATCCAAACTGCAGCAAGCCATCCCTTCCAGTCACAACTGACTGAGGGGAATGGTACTGGAGGTGTAGCTACTTTCTTTTCCAGAAACTTCTAATAATGGCCTTTCCAAGCAAACATCAAAATGCAGATATGAGATAAAGTATGTCTTTTCTAAAATCCAAATAATTCCTTTGATCTCAGCAGCAGAGACACACACAAAATCACAGTGGATAAAGAGAGATTCTTCTGGAATTTATTCATCTAGCATTTTAAGCATGGCCATGAATAAAAACTTGGGATACACGTTAATCATATCTCTGCAGGGAGAATCTTTGTCCAGGATGAAAAACTGCATAAGTTGTGGTTAGTTTGCATTGGATAATATTTTGAAAAAATCTAGTCAGCATGACCTAGGGGAGCAGCTCAGTATTTCTCACTTCTTTAAGGTTTACCATTTTACAAGGACAGCAGCACAATGCTCACTAGGGTTATTGGAGCAAAGTTGTTCCATATGCATAAAATGTCATTCACAGTCTCATTTTGCATTTGTGATTTATAATGAAAATTATCTCGGGATGTTTGGTCAGAGAGGGCAGACAAGTAAAAAGGTAAACTTTCTCCTTTGTAGCAGCTTGTGTTCCTCACTCCAGAAAGTTTTCTAATGGTGTTGAGAAGTAACAAAGAAAAGAAATAAGGAAGTCCTTATATTAGCAGACCTGGAGATTATAGTATTTTAGTATAATAAATTTATATTAAAGCAATAGCAATAGCACTTATATACCACTTCACAGTGCTTTACAGCCCTCTCTAAGCGGTTTACAGAGTCAGCATCTTGCCCCCAATAATCTGGGTCCTCATTTTATTCACCTCGGAAGGATGGAAGGCTGAGTCAACTTTGAGCCGGTGAGATTTGAACTCCCGAACTGCAGCAGCCAGCAGCCAGCAGCCAGCAGAAGTAGCCTGTAGTACTGCACTCTAATCACTGCACTATCCTGGCTCATTATAATCTACACTTTAGTAATATACTAGATAATTTTAGTAATATACTATTGATTGATACAAAGTCTCCTTGCTTTCTATTGGATATTTGTGAGATATTTGATGATATCTCTGACAAGGATTTATCTTAAGTATTTGAAACCACTTTGATTTCAGGCTGGAAACCAGGAAACTGAGTTCTAGTCCCACCTTAGACACAAAGGCAGCTGGGTGACCTTAGGCTAGCTAAGTTTTTCTCAGCCCTTGGAAGCCGGCAATGGCACTTTTGAAATCTTTCCAATAAAACAGCACAGTAGTTCAGGCAGTCAAGAGTCAACACTGACTAAGACATAAATAATAATAAAATGATAATTATCACCTAATAAACACACACGCCCCATTTCACCTACTGCCATTATCTGTGTAAAGAATCTTTGTTCCTCGGAGAAATTATTATTGGACAACTGTCAATGTGGGGCAAGCTATACTGTATGTTTGTCTGTGTTTGTTCATGCATCCAACGTGTATTATATAGAATATAAATTTCACCCTATAAGGTGAAACAACTTGTCTTTATTTGGTTTTGTTTTGTTATGTTACTAATATTTATTGGTTAGGGAGTTGTTGGAAGGTGCACAGGTTATGAAAATCTATTCTAAGCTCTCAAATCTATACCTCTCAATTTGGAATCTTATACACACACTCACGGCTGAAACTGGCAGCGACCCAGGCCTGCCACGCTCCCAGAACAGTTCTCCAGGAGGTGCCCACCACCATCTTGTTTTTCAGTTCTGTGCATGCGCAGAACAATTTTAATTGCACTGTGCATGCACACACAGCATACATCAAGTGCACATGCACAAAGGTGCAAACCGACAGTACTGCCTGCCAGAACCTACCCCAACACATACCTCAATTTAAACAAGAATTTATATAGTTAAAGTTTATCAAAGTACCCAGTCTGCTGGGAGAATTTATAGCTTATTTTAGGAGACTTCCACACAGTATGTATTTATTTCAGACAGATGCAGTTATCTTAACGGGTAAGACAATGTTCCAGCCAGATTCAACTGGCATGAAGCCAAAAAATCTATAGCTATTATTCCTAAACCTCAATATACTGACTTGCAGCAGCTCTTGGGATATTATATGAGTGTAGGGTTTTCAGCAAGCATACATATATGTCAAGCTATAGCCCAGTTTGCATTGTCTTGGGTTGACTATATAAAATCACCTAAGTGTTTTCCTGGTGTTATGAAGACAAACAATTTAAGAATAAGCACAATGGGCAGCAGTGATAAATATCAGCACTAGACCATTAAAAAAAAGGAGATATTTGCTGTACTGTTGGTTTGTGCCTGGTAGACACTGTGTTTCTTTTCTCCTTAAGCATGACAGTTTATTTCCATTAGCTCTCTCTTAAAAAGAACACACAAATGCTATATATTGTACAGTAATTGAGACAGTATATTTCGCTGCTGTGAAATTCATAATCATTTTAAAGATGCATAAGTAATATTTTCTTTTTTTAAAAAAATCCATGGAGTGGTTAGCAAGGGAAGCAAAATGAAGCTTGAATAGCAACTAGAACTGCTGGGTGGAATTATCACCATAAAGTTAACTACAATCCATTGGATTATTTAGCAGCTAAATTCTTAACCTAACAAATGTCAAGGCAAATGAATGGCTATAAACAGAAGTTACAATAGTGTTATTTAATAGCCAGGCACACACAAATATTAATTAATTTTAATTTTGTAAAAAAATCTAAAATTGGGGTTCCAATCTTCATTGTTAAATCAGGTTTTATGGTGGTGGTGGGGAAGTGTGTTTAAGTCTCCAAATATCTTACTGACAACACACCAGGGCAAAAATTTTGGCTGATATTTAGAGTGATGAGTGTCATGTTAATGTACCTCTTCGCAGTGGTAGGATTCAACATTTTTTACTTATTGTGGATGTGGCTTAGTGGGCATGGCATGGCGTGGTAGGTGTGGCTTGGTGGGCATGGCAGGGGAAGGATACTGCAAAATTCCCATTCCCGCCCCACCCCACTAACTTGCTTTCCAGCTCCGTTCTCCTGTTCAAGGCAACAAAAGAAGATCAGCTGGGAGGCAGCGGGGGGCGGGGCCAGCCTATTTGCCGGTTCTCTGAACTACTCAAACTTTCTGCTACCAGTTCTCCAGAACTGTCAGAACTGTCTGAATACCACCTCTGCCTCCTTGTAAGTATTTTTTTCACCCTCAAGCAACTACTTTGCATCCCCTCAGCCAATTTTTCTTCTGAATGTTTAATATTTTCCCATTCCAATTGACGAAAAAGAATCCACTTTCATTTTCTCCCCAAAAATTTAAATGAAATAAATGTTCCTAATTAGGTAGTTCTTGTAGTGTAGGAAAGAGCAGGCAGAGCTAGGGGGTGGAGTTAAGCGCATCATCAGTTTAGAGTTCTTTTGTTCCCAAAGCGTTCCAAGTCCAATGCCTCCTGAATTCCATTGACCTTTATCTGGTGCCAATTTAGTGTTGAACTTTAATTGACCAGATTCTTGTGCATGGTCCTGATTCTTAGTGCAATTGTTGTCTAAGGCACAAGATGGGGGAGGGGAATATGCCTATTTTCTTCCTTCTTCTGTAGCCTCTGTGGCTTTTTACAATGGAGGACCACAGGAGGAACCTCTCTCATTGGTCCTTTTTCAGATTAAAAGTCACAGACCAACAAGGAAGCTGCAAAGTGATGAAGAAGGGAGTAACAACAAGAAAAAAAGCATTCCTGAGAACCTCAAGTCAATGAAATAAGCTCCGAAAATGCCTCAAAAATCATAAAAAATATTTCTAAAGCAATGAAAAATGAGGAAGAAAAACAGAAAATTGTCTCACAGATTAGCAAATATTCCAGAAAATTGGACGACAAATCCTGGCATCATTTTTAGAATGACCACTTGAAGGATCTTATAAATATATAAAGCTTTGACAGGCTCAAGGATAGGATAGCTCCTGGTGTCTTGGCACCATTCTTTACTGCTAGTGCCTTCACATCTCCTTTATCAGCTGGGTGCAATAAAATCTATCAAGGAGAGAAGCAACATGGAAAAAAACTTCCCAGCAGTGAGAACAATGAACCAGTGGAACAGTTTGTCTCAAGAAATTGTCACCTGACACCACTGTGATGACATGAGTTTGACACCCCTGAAAGAGTGTTGCAAATGAATAAGACAGGCAGGCCAAGTTTGCTTGACATGCATTATGGGGTGGGGTGGGAATTCAGTCAGGGCAAAAGAAGCAGGCCAAGATCCACAAATCTAAGAATTGGGGGCTTACCGGTAGTTCCTGTGCAAATCAAACTTTGTGAAACCTAATGCTGAATTCTACCCTTTAGACTTCTTTTATGATAATTTTAGCATTCATTCCGCACTCTTTGTACAGTTTGTATGGTTATATTAACTGCAGATCCCTACTTATATTTCTTTCATTTTCAACCCAAGCATTCATAAATTGCCTATTAAGAGCTAGAGGGTATTGCAGCGGGATGCAGAATTCATGGTCATGGACGTATAAAATGTTGGATGGAATTCAGGAGAAAATATATATATTCAGACGTTCCTATTTCATTCTTTTGAAATTATTTTTTTTTAAATCAACAATTGTCACATAATCTGATAGACAATGACATCATACGTTTATATAAAATACTGATATGAATAAGGCTGTACTGAAGAATTAAATAAGAACACACTATTTATTTAATGTGTGTTTGTTTCATCCCCTGCTTTCCTTTTAAGACAGATATTCACAGAGATTATAGCTCACACTATTATTACTTTTCCCCATTCCTCAACCCTCTCCCAGTGTGGCTTAATGGGGCTTCTGAGAAAACTGATTAAATTGCTCAGAAAAAGAATATGATAAATCCTTCCTTTACTGTGCCATTTCAGATAGAGATAGGGAATCATATTTTAATTAATATCATATCACACAGTCCAAAAGCTCTTTGCCAGAGAAAAGCTTGCTAAGCTAAAATATTTCATCCTCACTGCTAGCATTCTCAAGGCACCATTCTTGGATCTGACTACTTTGCATAACTTTTGCCAGTCTCTAATACTATATTTTTAGGGAAGGTTATTGAGAAAGTGGTAGGCACTTGGCTTCAGGAGGTCCAGGATGAAGCAAATTATCTGGTTCCTTTTCAGTAAGGGTTCACGCCAGACTGTAGCACTAAGTCTAGATTGGTTATTATGGTGGATTGCTTCTGGAGGGTTCAGGATCGGATTAATACATCTGACCTGGCTCTCCTGGATCTTTCAGTCTCTTTCAATGCCATTAATCATAATTTCCTTCTGGACCAGGTCCAGGTTGGGGGTTGGGGGCGGGAGCACCGATTTGTAGTAATTCTCCTTCTTCCTCTGTCATCCATTCAAGACAAATAGGTGCATTGAGGCAATCAGTGGAGGCTAGAATGCCCATTTAGGGGGGCTGTTGAAGGGGGGGTACATAGCGAGCCCTAGCTAGGCCCCATAATACGTAGCATCTGAAGCTCAGGTCATTTACCCTTCTTCTTTAATAAATACATAAGATCACTGGGAGAAATCATCTGGCAATATGGGGTTCAGAATCATCAGCGTGCTAATGATAACAAGTTTGATATCTCACTCCAGGTCAGCAAAGCAATGATGTCCAGATGATGTCCATTGCCTGGGGCCTGGATGGGGAAGAACCGGGTTTGCCTCAAACCCAGAAAGATGGAATGGCTCTGGATTTTTGAAGTGACACCTCCCTACTCCAGATCTGGTAGCTTATTATCTTTGACTCTTGCATTCTCCTCAGACAGAGTGAGCACACAACTTGTGGAACCTCCTCCTCTCACAACTCCTGTTCAAGAAGTAGGGGGCAGCTGTGGCAAATGGACCTGTGCACAAATCTACTTTGTCACGAATTTTACACATTCCTCTAAAGGAGCCTTTGCATCCTTGTCACTTCCTGATTTGGATTATTGCAATTTGTTTACACAGGCCTGCCTTTGAAGACCATGAGGAAATCTCAACTTGTCCAGAATGTAGTAGTACGCAAATATTCTGGGTGCTCCATGATTTGGCCATAATAGACTACGGCTGCATGAGTTGCATTGGCTTGCAGTTTTGTTCTGGCTGAAGTTCAAGGTACTGCTAAATGCTAAATGACATAGGATTTGCAGGACTGCCTTTCCCTGAGAACTTGTGATTGTCCCATCAGGTTAGATAGGATCACAATGCTGCAGGTCACTTCCATTAGATATTGTCATCTAATGGGAACTAGGAAGTACATCTTGTTCATTGCTCTCTGGAATGATCTGCTTTGATGGTTTCACCTTGTGAAATTTCACCTTATGGAGATATATTGATGTGCCTCAGTGCATTGAAGTGCCTTTTGGAGGCTCATCACTCCAATTTGACCAAAATTGAGATGACCTTAACATCAGAGCCTTCTATGCACAGACTGAACAGTCAAGAGGAACTCTCTACCACTCTTTAAAAATATTTGGAAACCATTGTATTATTATTATTATTATTATTATTATTATTATTATTATTATTATTATTATTATTATTATTATTATTATTATTATTATTATTATTATTATTATTATACAATTGTATCACAGCAGCCAGTTGTTTTGCCGGATTTGGCATTGATTACTAGTCGGGCCCCACCCAGGGGCCTAGGACGTCGTAACGTATTTTCGTAATATACGTGCGGATCCAAGCAGTGCAGCTTTTTGCATTTGACTGATGGTGATTTTGTCAAGTTTTAACTGTTTTAAATGTAATTCCAGTGCTTTTGGAATAGCACCCAATGTGCCAAATTTTATATATTTATATTATTATTATTATTATTATTATTATTATTATTATTATTATTATTATTATTAGTATTAGTATTAGTATTATTAGTATTATTAGTATTATTAGTATTATTAGTATTATTAGTATTATTAGTATTATTAGCATTATTAGCATTATTAGCATTATTAGTATTATTATTCTTTATTCATTAAAAATGAAACTTAGTCAACTGAACATTCAAAAATGCATCACAAATACCATTGACGTGCTAATGGTTGATATGGGTTGCTGCCAGTGTCCTAGGTATCAAACTACCCGGCCTGGCTTAACTAGAACTTTCTAACCTCCCTGGCAATTTTAATATTTTAATATTTTATACGCAAATTTTGGGGTTTTTAACTGTTTAACGAGTTTGACCCCTGTCCTTTAGATATGTAGACTGTACCCTCATGGCTCAGTGGTTAGGATGCCGTACCGCAGGCAGTCTCTGTCTAGAGCCTGAAGTTTGATCCTGATGGGGCTCAAGGTTGATTCAGCCTTCCATCCTTCTGAGGTCAGTAAAATGAAAACCCAGATTGTTGGTGGCATTATATGTAAATAATGCTTACACGGGAGTGGAACTGAAACATGTTAGCAAACGATTCTCTGCATGGTTGCTGAGTGGGTGTAGCAATGGTGGGCATGGTCTATTTGGCCTCCTGCACCATGGTGGGGGGAGAGCCACAGGCTATGGAAGCTTTCTCCGAATCTCCAGGAAGGTGAAAATGGCCTGTTTTCAGACTTCCTGTACTTCTGGTAAGCCCATTTTTCACCTTTCCCAGGCTCTGGGGGCTTTTCCCAAGCCTCCAGCAGGGCAAAAACAGCCTCCCCTGTTCCTGGACCTCTGGGAGGCCCATTTTTCGCCCTCCCAGAGCTTCTACATGGGCCCTGAACTTACCTGGCATGATGAATGGGACATGTGGAGGCTCCTGGGAGGGGAGTGGCAATGTGGGTGACTTGCAACAACAGGTTCGGCGAACTGGATGCAAAATTAACATCTGGTTCGCCCAAACTGGTGCAAACCGGCTGAATCCCACCCCTGTGCTTACATTATAATAATAATAATAATAATAATAATAATAATAATAATAATAATAATAATAATAATAATAATAATAATAATAATAATAATAAAATTTATTTGTTAGCCGCACCCTCTCCCGAAGGACTCGGGGCGGCGTACAATAAAAAACATATAAAATACAAATATGGACAATACATACACAAAATAGACATATACATTATAAACCACCTCCGAGAGAGTTATGTGAAGCATTATGTGGTGGTATCTAAATGCTTTGCTATTGCTATCTGCAGATTCAATTCAACAAGTTAAATTAGCCTAAATGTGTTATGAGATGCCTTCTAGGGATACAGAGATTCCTTATAGGAATACAGAGATAACCAAACCAAGTTCTGGGTTCAGGAATGGCCCGCTCCACTGAGGATAGCTCTATGCATTTTGTTTCTAAAATGAAATCCACATTAGGTAGTTTGTGTTCACTTTATTTTAGTAGCATTATTTCAGGATTGTGCCTTGGGGCCCAGCAAGCTGTTAGATGAACTGGAGGAAAAGGAAATGGTGTGGGAGATTAATGAGTGAGAAGATCTTAGCTGTGGATCCCGATCACTGCAGGAGAGAATTGTGTTAGAAGCAGAAAAATTGGGATGGTACATTGAATTAAGGGGAGAAAAAAAGATCTGTAGTGCTAAAAATACCCCCAACAGACTAGACTCATACCTACACTTGGCAAGGAGTTGGAAATGAGATTTTGACACCCTCTAATAGTTATGGAAATAGAAAGATAGACAAGCTGTATCTGTGGTACCTTCTCTGCTGGCAGGCTGGAGAAAGAAGTGGGAATGAGTGTGTTGGCAACTGGTAGCAGACCTGAGCCAGAAGATTGAAGCCTGTCTCAGAATCTGAGGTCATGCTGTATCTGGAGATATCTGTGAGATAGTATATAACAGAGATGGAGAGTTGAAAATGATTGCTTTGGAGAGTAGTTGTTGGAGACCAGTGACAAGGAAGGAAGAAGCCAAAATGGAATATTGTTGATTCAATTTGGGGAACCCAAACAATTTCATTCAAACAGGATTTTATTATTATCATCGCTAAATCAATCAAATAAACAACCTCTACATTACAAAGAATTTTGCTTTTCACAGTAAGCATTCTTACTTTTGTTTTCAATTTTTGTATCCTAACTTTCATTAAGATCTCAGTTATTTACAATTCTTTTATTCTAGACTTTAGTATTTTTCTTACATATTCTTTTACTTCCTTCCAGTTGTACTTCTTTCTGAGCCCTTAGACTTTCCTTAGTCTTCTCCCACCCCAGCATCATTTGCATGACTTTTATTGAAAGGTTGCTGACGGAGGGTTAGTATATCTGCCACAGGATGGTTGCAGCTTGCCTGTGGTGGTGATTGGGAGAGAAGGCTCAATAACTTCTGCTTCCTTTTTTTGTGTTACCATTTCTGGTGCTGGTTTTCTGGCACCACCTGGACTGTTTGACATTTGGTGCATTTTTTTAAGTTGTCACTGGACTCTCCTGAATTTGTTGGATTCCTGGTGGCTACTGCTGACCAGTCGGCCATCTACTGTATGTGTGTGTGTGTGTGTGTGTGTGTGTGTGTCTCCTGAATCTCTTAGGTTCAATGAAGTCTTCTCCACCATGACCTTTGGGTTATGAGGACATTCTCCACAGCCCTCTGCTGATGCTGCCATCTTACCTCAGTGTCTTGCTGCTGGCACATTTCCAGAACTATTTGTTGCTTCCAACCTTACCCAATCATGCTGATTGTACTCCGATATTGGCACAGAACATGTAATATGTATGTCTACGGAGATTCTCAGTCATCCAGGTCATGGTTGTCCCAAAGGTGCTTTTTCAAGAGGTACCCGAACTTCTTTGAAGACGTTTCACTTCTCATCCCCAAAACTCCTTCAATTCTGGCTGGATGGTGCGGAATGAAAGGATTTGAATGGAAGAATTCATCTATTGCCCATCATCCAGCCAGAGGTGAGGAAGCTTCTTGGATGAGAAGTGAAATGTCTTCAAAGAAAAATCAGAAAGTCCAGTTGCCTCTTGAAAAAGCACCTTTGGGACTTTAATATGTATCTTTTTGCAGAGTCCATCCTTAAGATTTCTTGGTTCCTTTCTGTCATGATGTTAAAAAGTTTGCTAGGCATGAACTGACTGAATTGACACTCAAGAGTTAAACTAAGAAAGCTTTATTGCGCAGGTCATAAAACAAAATGTTATCTGAAAGTGATTTATTGCGCATGCTTCACACATTCCAGAATTCATTCCTTTGTTCTTTTGTCCGGCTGCCAATTTGGCAGACGGAGCTTTCATTATCAAAATTACTTTTATTATTTTCATATTAAAGTTTGTTTATTAATTAGAATACTTCTCAAAGACTTTTATTTTATTTTCTTAACATCATCAATGATATGCTGAAGGGAATCAGCCCGGTCCATTGATCTCATATTTTCTCCAGGGTGTTTTTTCCCCTGACACTTTCATCCTCCATTCCTTCTTTTATTCTTAAGTTCCTTTTGTCTTTTGCTCATCTCACTTTTGTTTCTTCTCCTCTCTTCCTCATCTCTCAACATTTTCTCTTCTTTTCTTCATCACTCTCACTGATCTTCATCTGATCTCTTGGATAAAAGTGTAGCACATCAAACAAGAGAAGGGAAATATAATACAAGGCATTTTCTTAGCCATGCATTCCTCCTCAAACATGGCATTGGCGTCACTTGTAGCATTTAGAGATTGGAAAGAGGAGAGTCAGGTGAAGTGATGGAGGCAGAGCAAGCATGGATAGAAGGAGGACTGGTTGATCTTGGCCACTGATCACGCCCACCAAGCCATGCCACGCTCACCATGCCACACCCACAGAACCAGTAGTAAAAAAAAATTAAATCCCACCACTGGTAGTCATGGAACAGATAGTAAAAGGAAGGAACCCTCTCAGTCTCCACATTCTCTCTGAATAATCTACAGTCCAGGCAGAAAATGTGAGAATCACTTTGACCGAAGCAGTCTCATTCATTTGGTCTTGATATAAAGCTCATTGTAGTTCAACAGCAGGGATGCGGAAAAATGGAACCCCACAGGAATATGTATTTTCTTCCCATTTTCCTCTTTTAAAAAAAACCTATTATGTTGCAGTCAGGTTTCTTTTTTTCCTAATACTTCCCTCCCAGGCAGCTGTATATAAAACAGTTCTCTAAAACAGGCTCAAGCCAAATGTACTGTATATCTGCCTCCACTACACAGAAAGGGTGGAAAAGAGGGGATGGAAAAGGAGATGACTGAAAAGGTCAAAGGAGTGAGAACAGAAATGATGGATACTATGACAAATAAATCAGTCCCTTCCAATGTCAGTTCACAAGGACAATGGCATCCGGTAGAACAACAGTGAACACATCTGGATAAAATGAGATCTGCTTTCACAAAAAAAGATGGATACAGATCCCTTTGTCTCTCTCTCCTCTCCTGCCACTCACCTAAATAGAATGCAAAACTCACATTGATTTATCATTATTATTTTATTGAGTTTATATGGCCACCCAACTCTCAACAAAATGACTTTGGGCAACTAACAATAATGAACTGATCGATCACTAACAAGACCACTACTTGTTGGGGAAGAATTCAATGCCTCGTTGGAGTCATTGGTTCATAGCTGATTTCAATTAACAATACAATATCTATCTATTTATTAAATTTATATGTCACACATCTCCCTGATAGGGAGAGTCTGGGAGGCTTGTATAACCTAAAATTATATATAGCAAAACAATTAAAATCTTTAAACTATGCTGTCTAACTGGAAATAGAGTGTCAGCCCAACCAAGTAGACCAGACTGAGAAAGCAATGCCATGTATTTTTAGGATAAAGTCACAGTAGCAAAACCTTGGAAGTCTGAATGTGCTTCCTTCCCCTTTTGTTTATCTTCATGTGAATTTGGGAGGGATTTGTCTGAGATGTTTTCTCACGTTTTTCAGGCCCCTCTTATCTGACCATTGCTTTGGTAGCCAATTTGGCTCAGGCCCTTCTTATCTGACCATTGCTTTAGTAGTCAATTTTCTTCAAGTCATTCAAGGTGATTCCCTTTGTGTTCTATACAAAGAAGCAGTGTAATGGTGCAAGTAACCTTGGGAGAACCACAGCAAGAGAAATGGTCAGATAGGAGGAAGCTTAGCTTGCAGAAAGAGTGACCTCCCTAGTTTCTTGGCCTATAGAGGATAAGGAAGAAATGTACTTTTAGACTTGCAAGATTCTGTTAATATAACTACAAAAAAATGGCATTACCGTATTTTTCGCCCTATAAGACGCACTTTTTTACTCCCAAAAAGAGGGTGAAAATCTGGGTGTGTCTTATAGGCCAAATGTAGCCACCTGGGCAGTGGTGGGTTTCTGCTGGTTGGTCAATGAACCCGGAAGCCCCGCCCCCGTCACTCACTTGTAAGTCCTTGGCGTTTTTTTGCATCGGGGTGTGCTCCTTGACTGGACTATCTCACAAGGCTAAGAAATAGCTTGGGAATTGAGATTTGTGGAGATCTGGTACCTATAGTGTTTTCAGATCTGTCTGCTCAGTTATTGTGTTCTCCTTTATCATCTGGGTTTTGCCTATGTAGACTTCGAATGCCTACAAACATTTTACATATATATATATGCACAGAAATAAACAAACAAAATGCAGTGATCATGGCTGGAATGTCCAGTTAGAAAGTCACCCCGAGTTTGCATTAATTTTCCAGTCTTTATTGCTTCTGAGAAAAGCTTATGGCTTGAGTAATACTGGAGAAAGTGACGTCTTGAGGCAGCACTGGAATAAAAATCAGACCACAGTGATTTTAAAAAAAATCCAGCTTGGTTTGATCTCTGTATCTGTGCTCTTTTATTTACACAACCACCATCTTAGTGATTTTTCCCCCCAATTGTGACACAATGTTGGGAATTCAATATTACACAAAACACTCTTTTTTCGAAGAAAAGCTGAATACTTAAATGCAGAAAATTCACTTCTCACTTCCTTAAAAGTTGAATTATTATGAAGATTTTGAAATAACTTCGAGTTTCCATGTACCAAACATGGAATATTCCTCTGTGAAACCTCTTCTCTGTTGGAAAGGCTTGGCAGACCTATCTGATGGTGGTTGATATTGGGTACTTTAGGCCATTCTTTTAATTTATAGATGACAATCTAACTCATCCTGGAGCCAACAAAACTGTCTTCTGTAGATAGTTGCTATCTACATCTACATTTTTTTTAAAAAATAATTGTATTAAAAGCTTTAATTATAATAATAAAAAGTAATACAAAGTAGAAAAGAAAAGAAAGAAAAAGAAAAAGGTGCAAGAATGCAAAGAAGAACAAAATAGAAACAAAATAAACCAAAGAAAGGAACTTCTCACCCTCAAATCAAATCTATGTTATGAGCGTATAAGGAGTCCCTGTATCCTAATATGAACAAAAGACTGAAATGCAATATGGCAAAGAGGGATAATTTCTCCTTTAAAGAGAATGAGCTCACAAAAAATTGCTTACTTTAAGTAAAAAGACAGATACAAAGTCACTTTAATGCCATCAGATTAGGAGACATAAACTAACTGAAGGGAAAAAGGTATAAACATCACATTAGTTGTAGCAAATTGGATTCACATTTTAATAGTTCAGTGTCAGCAAACCATGTCTCATTTTAACCCTGGTCAAGTAAACCAGCGTATTCTTTTTTACATACAATAATCTTGCTCTTTAATCCATTCAGGTGATTGCTGATCCTTGTTTTGAATTTCTTCAATACTTTAAAGAGCCTCTTTTGTAAGACCAGCAAAAAGAAATTATCCCAATTGCTCTCTGAGATTGTCATTTTTATTTTCTTCTTAAATGTTAAAGTCTTGTCCTTTTTTTTTTCTAGGTCTATTGACCAATTGTTGTTCAAATTTATATCCATCTTATTCTTGGATGGATTTTGTCACATAACATTTTTCTTCTGGGAATCAAGTTTTCCAAGAAGTTACAACATAGCTAACTTTATTGATTCAAAGTCCCAGTGCGGCGCCTCAAAAATCTTTCTAAATACCATTGTAAGTTGCTTTTCCTGTTGTGCCCCCAATTTCAAAAACAATTTTTTTTCTTTCTCACAAAAATGCTTTTAATCTTTCAAATTAATTTTAAAGTAATGACTAAATGCCGAAGGCACACAGAACACTGTTACCTTCCCACCAAAGGTGGTTCCTCTTTTTCTACTTGCATTTTTACATGCTTTCGAACTGCTAGGTTGGCAGAAACTGGGACAAGTAGTGGGAGCTCACTCCATTATGTGGTGCTAGGGATTTGAATCACCAAACTGCTGATCGACAAACCTTTCTGATCGACAAGCTCAGCGTCTTAGCCACTGAGGCACCACGTCCATCTTCCATGCTATGTAGGGGGTTATAAATCTATAGTGTGCTGAAAGTCTCATTAAATAAATCAATTTCTGACACACCCTTCCCAAATGCGGAATTTTAGAGAAATATGGAAATCATATCGCTTATGTTTGCAAACACAAGATGTGACATCATGCAGCAATTCAAAGCCCTGAGTTATTTACAAAGCTTCCCAATTTGAACGGGGTCATTCCACTGTTTTTCCTTTGCCTCATGCAGTCAACAGATTTGGTCTAAAACGGAGGTGGGGGTGGGGATGAGGGCTCTTTTATGACTTGTGGACTTCAACTCCCAGCTGGCTCAGGAATTCTGGGAGTTGAAGTCCACAAGTCATACAAGGGCCATTGTTCCCCTCTTTTGGTCTAAATATACTACTTTGAAGTCTTATTGGTATTCAGCCCAAATCAGATATGTTCCCTCTTTGAGGACTGTAGCCTTTATAAACAACCACATGTATAAGCTTTCCTGCCAATGCTTTTAAATCACCCACGATGGCTTACAAGCATTAAATAAAAAGGCAAATCAAATCAAAGTTGTATCAACAGCATTAACATGAAAATATAACCCATATAAGGTGCTCTAGGGGTAATAAATTCTTAAAGATTTTTTTTAAAAAAAATTCACTTCTGACACAGGATTTTTTTTATTGTAAGATTATGATTTTAAATAATGTCAGTTTTCTGTTTTCTGCACTATAGTCATAAATCACAGTATTGAATTTCTAAGCTGTGGCATGACTCTCTGCTCTGTTTTAACACCGGTAACATCATAATTTGGTTGTGTACAAAGTTTCTGTTGGAATAACATCAGTCCCTTAACTTCTGCTGCTGTTATAATGGCTCCAGTTCAGATGGGATGAAATCTTGCAAAAGGAAGAAGTGGACATAGTGGCAGGTCTTTCATAAGAAACCTTTGGATGTTTTCTGCAAGTTTTTCATTACCGATTTTCCATCATTTGTGCCTTGCTGCCAAAGTGGAATAAGGAAATGTTTCTTTTTTTCTTGCAGTAAAACCCCTTTCTCTTACCCAATTTCGAATGAGAAGAGAATTAGTATATGACATCTTGCTGTCTGAAATGGACAAAATGGCACGTTTCTCTTTTACCCTGTACACTAAAGCTTTTTATTTTCCAAAATGGCAAAAAAGAACTTAATAGAACGTTAAAATGACACTTCTAACATTGAGAATTACACTCTTACCTTGTTTAGCAACTGTGTTCAGTTTCAGCAAAATGGTTGCTAAGTGAACACGTGATTGAGAGAGAGATGCCGTGAAGATTACTGCTTGCTACCATCTCATTCAGATAAACTTCCCTCCTAGAGTGTCCTGGGCCTGACTTGGTTCCCCCCCCTTTCTTTTTTTGCCTCCTCACAGGACAAAAAAATTAAACATTGTTTAAAGAAGCTATCTCTTCCTGAGTTCTTCTCTCCAACAGGACAGTTTGTTCTTAAAAAGTGCTAATTTCAAGTTAATAACTCAGATCTGTGACCTTAATTAATTGATTAAAACCCTCTGGTTGGCTCCCAGTTGCTGCCTGAAACTGATCAGACCTTAATCAGCCCCACACTGAAGGGTTTTTTTTTTACAGGAAATTTGGTTGTGGAGTGCACATGTTGGTCAAAAAAATATGTTTGTATTACCATTGCATTTTAAATGGCTAAAAGGTGAGTTTATTTATTTATTTATTTATTTATTTATTTATTTATTTATTTATTTATTTATTTATTTATTTATTCATTCATTCATTCATTCATTCATTCATTCATTCATTCATTCATTTATTTATTTATTTATTTATTTATTTATTTATTTCTTGGATTTCTAAACCGGCCCCTCTCCCAAAAAGGGACTCGGGGCGGTGTACAGTCAAATGCAGATAAAAATACAATAATATAAAACAGTTAAATACATTTGGATGGAGGAGATAAGGCTGTACAAGAAATAAATATACTATAAAAACCCTAAAAACATCCCCAATTGAAATACCCAAACCCAATTAAGATATATCCCCGGGAGGTAAAACTAAGAGAGTGCCAGGCCAGCTGATTGAAACAGGTGAGTCTTTAATTTTTGACGGAAGGAACGGAGGTCGGTGGTAGTTCGAATATCAGGGGGGAGGTCATTCCAGAGGGTTGGGCCCATCACAGAGAAGGACCTACTCCTAGGTGTCGCCCGCTGGCATTGCCTAGCGGACGGCACCAGAAGGAGTCCCTCCCTGTGTGAGCGGATAGGTCGCAGGGACGTGTGTGGTAGGATGCGATCCTGCAGATAACTAGGTCCTATGCCATGGAGCGCTTTAAAGATGGTAATCAATACCTTGAAACGCACCCGAAAGGCCACAGGTAGCCAGTGCAGCTCGCGCAGGAGAGGTGTTACGTGGGAGTAACGTGTACTCCCCATGATAGCCCGCGCGGCTGCGTTCTGAACTAACTGCAGTCTCCGGATGCGTCCCAAGGGAAGCCCCATGTAGAGGGCATTGCAGTAGTCCAGGCGAGACGTCACCAGCGCATGAGTGACCGTGCGCAGGGCACTCCGGTCCAGTAGGGGGCGCAATTGGCGCACCAGGCGAACCTGGTGGAACGCCCCCCTTGCCACGGCTGCCACATGGTCCTCCATTGACAGCCGGGCATCAAGGAGGACGCCCAAATTGCGCACCCGCTCCACAGGGGACAGTTGTTCGCCCCCTATGGCCAGCGATGGTGTCAGCTGGCTGAACCGAGGTGCCGGTACCCACAGCCACTCGGTCTTGGAGGGGTTGAGTTTGAGTCTGTTGTCCCCCATCCAGACCCCGACGGCTTCCAAACACTGGGACATCACTTCGACAGCCTCGTTGGGGTGGTTTGGGGTTGAAATGTACAGCTGAGTATCATCAGCGTACAGGTGGTACTCAACCCCAAAACCACGGATGATCTCACCCAGCGCCTTCACATATGCGTTGAACAGGAGAGGCGAGAGGACCGACCCCTGTGGCACTCCACAAGTGAGTGGCCTCAGGACGACCTCTGCCCCCCTGTCAACACACATTGCTTCCGGTCGGAGAGGTAGGAGCCGAACCACCGCAAAACGGTGCCTCCGACTCCCATCCCCTCCAACCGGCGCAATAGGATACCATGGTCGATGGTATCAAAAGCCGCCGAGAGGTCTAATAGGACCAGGATAGAGGAACAACCCCTATCTCTGGCCCTCCAGAGATCATCAACCAACGCGACCAAGGCTGTCTCTGTGCTGTGCCCGGGTCGGAAGCCGGACTGGCGTGGGTCTAGATAGTCGGATTCGTCCAGGTGTCGTGGGAACTGCTGCGCCACCACATTCTCAACAACCTTTGCCAAAAAGGGGAGGTTGGAGACTGGACGGTAATTAGCTAGCTCCATTGGGTCGAGCGAAGGTCTCTTGAGCAAGGGTCTCACCATCGCCTCTTTCAAGGCGGTTGGTAAGTATCCCTCACCCAATGAGATGTTCACCAGGCCCAGAAGCCAGCCTCGTGTCACCTCCCAGGCTGCCAGTACCAGCCAGGAGGGGCACGGGTCCATTGAACATGTGGTGGGCCGCAGCTGTCCACGCAACCTGTCCAAATCCTCGGGGGCAACAGAGTCAAACTCCTCCCAGAATGGTCTCTCAAGACTCGCTGTTGACGGCTCGTCTGGTCCACTGACGAGCCGTGTGGATATGACAACAAATCTTACTTAATATTGTGGGACTGTAATGTCAGCCACCAAAAATATTTAAGATGTTATCACTGTGACAAGGCAAGATGCTCTCAATTTCATCTGTAAAATGTTTCCTCCCCTTCTTTGTGCTTGTCAAAAAGACACCAGAAGCTCCTTAGCTAATTAACACACCTGAGAATGGGCACATCCTGTTGGGAAAAGAAGCTTGGTTGTTGGTGGCTTTGGATATTGCTGTCTTTGTGCTGTTGTGGATTGGAGAGGTAAATGCATTAAAGAACTGTTGCAGAAGGGAAGATACCCTCAACTTAACCCAGCAGAAGCAAGCAGGATCAGAAAGAGGAGATCTGCATAGTGGACTGGCTGTTGCCATACTTCATGACTAATGAACAAATGAACTAATGACTAATGAACACAGAGAGCTTAACCAAGGTGTTGGAGTTCCAAAAAGCCAGGAAGGAGATTTTCTTCTTCTTTCTGTTCTCCTCTCTAGGCGAAACCCAAATATGCTTCCCCCCCCCCCCAAAAAAAAGACGTTCGCTTCTCATTCAAGAAGCTTCTTCAGTTTGGAACGGAAGAAGCTTCTTGGATGAGAAGTGAAACATCTTCAAGTAAAAACAAAGAAAGTCCAGTTGCTTTTTGAAAAAGCACCTTTGGGACAACCATGACCTGGATGACTGAGAATCTCCATAGACAGATCCCTAGGCTAAAAAGCAAGCCCGAAGAAGTGAAAATCTTGAAGCTGCATATAGTATAGTCAATGCCACAATGGTACAAAATAAATAGATTGAAATTGGTTAATACTAATATACCACAGTGAAAGGACACCAAAGTTGTGTCCAGGAACACTGTGTAGATCAGAGAGGAATAGAATCAGACACTTAAACGGCAATAAACAGCCACATATAGTAATATATATATATATAGAGAGAGATGCTACATATTTCTTATGCTAAGGCTTTGTGTGTGTGTGTGTATGTATGTATAGGTAGTCCTCAAGTTATGACCACAATTGAGCCCAAAATTTATGTTGCTAAGCGAAACATTTGTTAAGTGAGTTTGCCCTATTTTATGACTTTTCTTGCCACAATTGTTAAGTGAATCATTGCATTCTTCAAGCTAGTAACATGATTGTTAAGTGAATCTGGGTTCCCCATTGACTTTGCTTGCCAGAGGTTCGCAACAGGGGATCACATGACCCCAGGACACTGCAGGCATCATGAATATGAACCAGTTGCCAAGCATTTGAATTTTGATCATATGACGCTGCAATGGTCGTAAATGTGAAAAACAGTCATAAGTCACTTTTTTCAGTGCCGTTGTAACTCTGAACAGTCACTAAACAAACTGTTGTAAGTCGAGGACTTCCTGTATGTATTTTTTTTACTAGACAAGCACTGCAATAATAAAAGAACCCACTGTAATTTAAAATAAAAGAATGCCTGCATCTGGAGAATTCTTGTCCCTTTCCCCACAGCCCAGCAATCGTATATTAAAAACACTGCCATGACACTCAGGTGACTCTCTCAGGATCTGTTTTGTTACCTGGTCGAAGGCCTGTTGCCCCCAGAAATCCCCAAATTCCCAATAACCACTGCTTTGAAGCAATGACAAAATAAGGGTAAAGATTTCTTTGTAATGCTTGTTGTTTCCTGTATGGGGGTGGGTGGGTGGGGGATGCACAACTGTTCACAGAGTTATTGTGGAGAAAACTAAGAAGGCGGAACAAAATCCATTCAGCTTTGAGCTCCTGTTCAAAAGGCAGGATCAAATAAATAAATGAAAGGTTAATATTAAAGCAGTTATAACCTTCAATGCTCCTTAAGTTGCTAGAACATGCCAACTACTTTCAAATCACAAAGCTGCTAAAGCTCAGGGATGTCAAACTCATGTCGTCACATAATGTATCATAACTTTTTCCCCCTACTAAAATGGTGTGGGGGGGGGCAGCGTGTGATGCATCCAGCCTGCAGGCCATGAGTTTGACACCCAAGCGTTACTGGTAGCATATTCCAATTTAAAATAAAGGATGAAGTTTCCTTTGAATCATGTTTGATTCCTGAGGACTGCCTGGTTACATCTATGTAATTTTCCTGAAGACAAAGTGGATTCTTATTGCCTTTTGTGTGTGTGTGGGGGGGAGCTGTTTTTAAACCTCCCTATCTGGACAGAAGGCCTAGAATCTGACTATGTTCTTACCTTTGATGACTAACCAAGACTTTTAAGCCTTCTTCGTTTTTCAAAGATCAGCTAAGGATGCCTAGGTTTTCCTACTTGCTGTTGCTGGGATGTTTTCACTGAGCTACTTTACGAAGGGAGGCACTTTTTAGAGACACGTTCCTTCACTTAAGGTCAAGTGCCACCAATGTGAAACTTGACTCTCTAATCACTGGTGGGGCCATTGCCCACTTCAAATTATTAGCATAATTTCCTTTCTGTGTTATATTTCGATCATGAATTTACATTTCGGTTCAGGAAAAACTGATTTATGCTATTATGAAATAATGAGCAGAGTAAGCCAGACTCTTCAAGACATCATTAGAGAAAAACTGTACAGCCACCCATTTCGTTTGTTGAGGATAACTTGCTTGTTAAGAGAATTCAGCTTTTGAATTACCCGGTTGCCGATTATAGTATGAGCAGGAAATCCTACATCTATACTTTGAAGTAGAAATCTTGCAAGCTGTCTTGTTTAGCATTTGAGGACTTAACAGAAGAAATATAGCACTTTAATACATAAAATATATATCCATATCAGGAAGCGGAAGAAAAAACTGGATTGAGATATATATGTATATATACTGTATATTTAATATCCCACCTTTATTTTTTTTATAAATAACTTGAGGCAAACATACCTAATACTCCTTTCTTCTCCTATTTTCCCCACAATAATCCTGTGAGGTGAGTTGGGCTGAGAGTCTGTGATTTGACCCAAAACTATCTAGATGGTCTCTCATATCTAGATGTTCAAAGAGGACCTTGACATCTAACAGGTTGTGGGCTGCCTACGGTGTGTCAGCAGGTGGCTGGTAAGGCCTATACGGGCATGAAATGTTCTGCCACATGTCGAGCAGACATGTGTGGGCACCATTGTTGAAGTGGCTGCAGCTCTGGCTTTGCGGAGTGCTCGCTTCTCTTGTGCTATGGTTGTTCTTCTGTCCTCAGATGTCTGGCAGCCTTGGTGGAACCATGTCGATTGATCTTGTGCCAGGGTTTCCCAGGAGGTAGTGTCAATTTCCAGGGATTTGAAGGAGGCTTTCAACGTGTCTTTGAATCACTTCCTTTGTTCCCCGTGCAATCTCTTTGAGACAGCTCACCATAGAGGAGCAGTTTGGGGATACGATGGTCTCTCATCCTTGCAACATGGCCTGCCCAGCGTGTCTGGACTTTCATCAGCAGGGTGTGAACTGATGGCAGGCCTGCTCTGTAGAGGACTTCTGTGTCTGGCACCTTTTCTTGCCACCGAATCCTCAGAATTCTATGGAGGCAAGTCATGTGGAAGTGGTTCCATTGCCTAGTGTGCCTCTTGTATTATACAGTCCAAGTCTCACTGGCATACATCAGGGTAGTTAGCACTACTGCTTGGTAGACTTTGAGCTTTGTAGCAAGGCTTATTCCATGGTGGTCCCACCCGTTGGTCAGTAGTCTGCCATATGCAGAGCTTGCCTTGGTGATTCTGCAGTTGACCTCAATGTCAATTGTTACTGCACGGAAGAGAGTGCTGCCAAGGTATGTAAATTTGTCCACTGCTTGTAGCTTTTGTCCCTTCACTGTGATGATAGGTTCTTAGTGTTGGGCATTCAGAGCTGGCTTGGTCATCACTTTGGTCTTCTTTTTATTGATGAGGATGCCAAAATTGTCACATGCTG
Organism: Natrix helvetica; assembly: GCF_964273705.1. Classification (NCBI taxonomy): domain Eukaryota; kingdom Metazoa; phylum Chordata; class Lepidosauria; order Squamata; family Natricidae; genus Natrix; species Natrix helvetica. The sequence goes on from NC_138552.1 coordinate 95,123,400, forward strand.
CTGCGAATTTGTCCACACTGGCTTGCATTTCCTGCTCTGATCCAGCATACAGGACACAGTTCTCAGCAAAAAGGAGGTCTCTTATCTAAGTAGAACTAGAACACACAATCCCTTGGTTCCTAAACTGGTGCTTTAACCACTAGATCAAACTGGAGATATCTATATTATCTCTTCCACAATTATTTTACAGCTCCCGGTATATACTTCCAGTCTCTGATTATTTTCATACAAAGTATACTACTATTTACATAAAGTTCCAGTGAAGGGTTAAATCTGTTTTGAAAACTAATCTTCTCCCTCCCTCCCTCCCTCCCTCCCTCCCTCCCTCCCTCCCTCCCTCCCTCCCTCCCTCCCTCTCTCTCTCCTATCTATCTATCTATCTATCTATCTATCTATCTATCTATCTATCTATCATCATCTATCTATCTGCTGGTCTTGTTGTATTTGGGTCTTTATCTATATATATTCTTCTCAAAGAGGTCCCACATGGAACTGCCACAGCTCCCAATACCCAAATCAAACTTCCATTTCACTTTGGCAGGCAAAATGAATGTTGTTATTTAACTTGCTAAAAACAAGGTTGCAATAAACTTCCTTTTTTTAATTAAAAATAAAGTTATTCAATTCATGTAAGTTATTGGAAAGTTGACAGCTTTAATTTCATTCATCAGAGGATTGATAAAATGTGTTTTATCTAAGTTATGAAATGTATCCGAAAATCAATAGGTTAGATTCACACAACTAATATAAAAAAAACATAAAACGTATGGTTTGCTCTCAGTGAGCAATGACACAAAAGGTTTGGGAACACAACTGTATTTTTCTTTTTTGCTTGCCATCAAACTAGTTTATTAATTATATAATAATAACTGATCCATTTTAGGGATTAAAGTAATCATAATTTCTTAATCTTCAGTAATTGGAGGTAATCTTTTTTTCTTTTCTTTCTCTCTTTTTCTTTTTTCTCTTTCTTTCGGATGCTTTTGGACCTCCTTGAGTTTGGGATAATTCAAGATGATGGCCTTGGATTCACTGACAGTTGAAAGAGTTCTTCAATTATGATTCATTTTATTCACACAATAAATTGGGAGAGGTTGGTCTGTGGTGGTGTAGTGCTGAATGTATTTAACACCGTTATTCTAAAATGCAGGTTAAAAAATATAAGAATATGCACACACTTTATCAAACTTCACATCATGGAGATATGGGATGCACGCAATGTCAAATGTATAGTATTCCATGTAAGCTTCCTTTCGATCAAACATAACATATTGCTAGAATTCCTGCAGTCAGGAACTTATTATTGGTGATAGAATCTCCCTCACTTTCTGCATGCTAGCACTGCAGTCAGGCAACTCATCCAGCAATAAGAGAATTGTTACTCTACACCAGGAGTGTCAAACTTGATTTCATTGAGGGCTGCATCAGGATTGTATTTGACCTTGGAGGGGGGAAAGTGGGTGTGATTGGGTGGGCGTTGCTGCAGTGGGTGTGGCCAGCTTGACATCACTCGTGTTGGCGGTACCTGTGGTGGCCCAGGCAGAGCTGGGGGGCATCCATTGTCTCCAGTGGAGGAAGGCGAGACCAGGGAGACTCTTGCACTCCAGAGAAGCCTCTCCATGCCTCTTAGGCCAAATAGGAGGACCTCTGGACTATTGTTTTCTTGTTACATTTAACATAAGAGTAACAGAGTTGGAAGGGACCTTGGAGGTCTTCTAGTCCAACTGCCTGCTCAAGCAGGAGACCCTATACCATTTCAGACAAATGACTGTTCAGTCTCTTCTTATAAGCCTCCAGCAATGGAACACCCACAATTTCTGAAGGCTAGCCCTTCCACTGATTAATCGTCCTCACTGTTAGGAAATTTCTCCTTAGTTCTATGTTGCTTCTCTCCTTGATTAGTTTCCATCCATTTATTCTCTTGCCTTCTGGTGCTTTGGAAAATTTAATAATTAACAGGAAAATATAGAGCATGGCAAGGACCACACTGGATCAGACCCTAGTGGTCAGAATTCTTGGCACAGTTATGGGAAGGCCATGCAGTTGAAAGCAGTAATAACTTCCGGTTTGTGACATAAACTAGAATGCAGAATGTCCTATAGCTTTTTTTATAATCCATCAATAACCATTTTCCATGAACTGTTTGATCACTTTAGGCATGTCAAATAAATAAGTATCGCTATATATTATCAGGGCCAATTTCCTCATTTTTCACAACCATGAAATGATTTTGGAATGGACATGATATTTCAGGAACTTGGCATCAATGTGTATTGATCTGATTGCAGGAACTGATGTTTTTGGAAGTGAATGATGGAAGCAGTAAACTCTAAACAGGGACCAGTTCCATTTATACACGCGAAAGCTCAGTTTTGAAATATCACAAAACTATCTTTGTCATCTTTTGCACAAGGTTTGCAAAAAAGTGACTTCTTTGTGTTCAGTTTCAAGCGAGAGTACTTGGGGCTTCCCCAAAAAATTTTCACCAGCAAAAATGTCCCTTTAAAAAGCATTATAATAAAAAACAAAAATTCAGATATTATTAGCAAAATTGCTTAAAGGGACTTGCAGGCATCTAAATAAGTAATGCTTCTCCATCTGGGCACTACAAAAAGAAATCACCATAAATATAAACGCAATAGCCATTTGGTTCTGTCTGCTAAGGAAATTAGCCTGGAGGAAAACAATATAATAATAACTGGAAAGGTTGCAATGACCTATAAATGTGCTCAGGCTTTTCATAAATATTGATATATCTTTATAGGAATTTTTTCAACATCTTGGTGTGAAGAAATTAGCACCTCAGTTCAGTGCAACTTTCAGTATAATTTGGTGAAGAATAATTATTAATATATAACTGAGTTTATTAATTATAATAATAAACTATGTATATATTGCACATACCCAAGGTTTTGGCTTATTTAAATTTATTGCAAACTACTGGGGAGACTCTAAAAAAAACACTATCATTTCTATAAAGGCTCATAAGTCTTAATAGCAGACATACCTAGTGAGCAGTGGTGGGATTCAAAAAAATTTACTAGTGGTTCTGTGGACGTGGCTTGGTGGGCGTGGCGTGGCTTGGTGGGCGTGGCGTGGCTTGGTGGGTGTGGCAGCAGAAGGATACTGTAAAATCTCTATTTCCTCCCGTTCAGTTGGGACTCGGGAGGCAGAGAATGGATGGGGGTAGGGCCAGTCAGAGGCGGTATTTACTGGTTCTCCAAACTACTCAAAGGTTCCGCTACCAGTTCTCCAGAAGTGATCAGAACCTGCTGAATACCAGCTCTGCTAGTGAGACGATCCACTGGTAATACTTAGTCATTTCTAAAATGAGAACTAGTGTTTTTGGAGCATTGTTCTTTTTAAAAGTTTTATATAATTCTAAGCCTTTGTGGAGCTGATCGGAAATTATCGTATCTGCTCAACCTATTTTAAGACGTGTGTTTTTTAATTATCCAGAAAAAAATGAGATCAACTAATTTAATTATTAGAAAAAAATATGATCATCTAATTTTAGGCATACATAAAAGAGGAAAAAAGCAATACCCTGTGGAGAGTGATGCTAGCTAAATAGGCTTTAGATAATGATGTCCTTCAGGCATAGTGTTAAATGGCTGAAGACTAAGAGGGTATCAAAATATACTTTGAAACTCCAGTAGAAGACATTTTAATTTCCAATATATTCTGTGACATAGCAAGGTGACCTAATATTGGCTAGTGCCCTATGCAATTGAACAAAGAAACAAAAATCAATCAATTAATTAAATTTGTATGGCCACCCATCTTAAATTCATGACATGGGACAGTTAACCCTTCTGGCTGATAGTGAATACTTATTCCATTCATACTCTAGTCTTTTATTCTATTCCATCATGCCTATCATTGCTTTTCTTTGATTCTGACTGATTGGAATAAACTTTGTTCTGTTTTGTTCATTGGTACTTAGATAGCCTTTATATTTTAGCTGAAGTCCTCCTGTCTGTGCCAATTACACCTACATAGACAGATGCAGGAGCCTATTTCAAATAACTGTGCCTATATAGAATTTTTTAATATTACCTGTCCTAAATGAGTTGATCTCTGTCTTTCTCTCTCTCTCTCTCTCTCTCTGTGTGTGTGTGTGTGTGTGTCTGTCTGTCTGTCTGTCTGTCTGTCTGTCTGTATCTGTCTCTTTGTGTGTGTGTGTGTGTGTGTGTCTCCCTCCCCTCCCTCTCTCTTTCTCTGACCAAAGGGAGTTTCAAAATGTGGGGGCAGCTATGGAAAAAGCCTACCTAGCCTTTCCATTTGACAAACTCATAAGGTGGACTATATTCAGTCTGGTTGGATGGGCAGGTGAATACAGGAGAAAGGCCCGTTAGATAACCATGGAGATTATCTTTAAATATAACAACCAGCATCTTGAATTGCATTGGAAGCCAAGTAGCAACCAGCTCCCAAAGCAACAAGGTCACTAATCATAATAAGAAGTATACTATTTGCTTCAGTTCCAGGACAAATACATACATCAATCATCCATGAAATTGTTTTTATCATAAGTGTTTACTTTGAAAATTGGCTACCTGCCCTGAGTGTAAGTCATAGTTGAAAAGCAGAAAGGAACAATGAGGCCAATGAATGACATGTGCAGTTGCCACCCATTGTTTAAAAGGAGACAGTTTCCATCACATTGTTCCTGATGGTGAGGAGTAAGAAGACTTTTTAGAAATCTTCCTAGTGCTAATGTCATTATAGGGTTAGGGTCTCTATAGCATCCTTTCCCTGAATCTTTCCCAAAGAACAGTGATGCTAAACCTTTTATCCACTGAATGCCCAAACTGAAAGGTGTGATTGTGCACACCCAAATGTGCCCATGAGCGGACATGCGTGCATGTGCAGCAGAGACCAAAGATCAGCTGGCCAACGGGAAGTGGGGCATCCCAACATCGGCAGCATGGCAAGAGGTAAGATCTTTTTCTTTCGTGAGCTTCTGTTTCATCTTTTGCAGGGAAACAGAAGCTCACAAAAGAAATGCCACAGAGATCTGACCTGGGGCAATGGCGTGTGTGCCAACAGAGAGGCAAGCGTGCCATAGGTTCGCCATCACAGCCATAGAATCTGCCTGGTCAGTTCAATTTGGAAGAGTTGACACACTAGAGGTTCCTTTCATTAAAAATGCCATCTATCAGGACTCAGGAAGTATGCCTTTCCATCACAAAGTGTCTGGCCCTAGGAATGAGCCCCCACTCCTTTCCCCTGAGATCTGAATGGCTCCCACCCTGTTGATATTTTGAAGGGCCTTAAAAATCTGCTTCTTCGCTCAGGTTTCTGACATAGTTGGCTGAAGACACTGGGAGTTGTTTTCCTTTGTTGCAACTTGCTTTGTCATCCTGCCAACCTTGTCTTTCTTTGGTCTCTTGTAGCTTTTTCTTTTTAGTTTCTAAAGAATGTCTAAACTGCCCAGTGTTATTGGGAGTTGGGCAGCATATAAACTTAATATTTTTAAAATCTTCATTATCATTGTCCACAGAGACAAAGATGGGTTGGGGTGTGATTTTGCTAAGAATGTATTGCTTTCCAAATACCAGTACAATTGTTCACCCCTTATAGCAAGAACTGAGCCCACAAAATGAAGACAGAAAAGATTTGCTATTTAATAGTTTGAAATTTAGGCTACAATAAATCAGTTGCTGTCCAAGGTGCTTTTCTGTTCTGTTGGCTTTGGGGCAACTTTTTCCCACTTATTTTCAGATGGCAAATTTCATACCAGTCTTACCATAAAAAGCCTATTGCAAGTGGCAGTTCCCAGGGCTTGTATAATTATGAGGTTGCAACAAAATGCAGTCTGTTTTGGAAGGTAGGTGTTGCAGTAATCTTGTTGTCAAAAACCTCTCTGCACCAAGATGTCTTTTAGGGCATTTTTGCAACATGGTATGCATCGGAGTGGCTATAACAGATTTGAATAAATAAATAAATAAACAAACAAACAAATAAATAAATAAATAAATAAATAAACAAACAAACTAAAATGTTTAGACTCTCTACAACAGAGGTTCCCAACTCCCGGGTCATGGCTCATTACCGGGCCTTGAACCATTTGAAACTGGGCTGCAGAAGTGGTGGGAGAGTGTGTGTGCATCCCCACTTGTGCAAATAATGTGAGAGCACGCACACTCCATTTCCACAAGCAGAATGCATTCCATTTGCATTCTTTTTAAAGGTGAAATTCTCTGTATCATACATATGAAGAACACTTCCTATTATGAACAGTTCTAATTAAAAATACGCTGTAATAACCAAACAGAATTCAAAAACATGGAAGGAGTGAATGAGTTGGTTTCTCATTCTTGCACGTTCCCTCTTTTTTTGGTTAACAATACACTCATTTCTTGATGAAGAAATGTACACACCTGTTAAATTCTTGTTTAGCAGTGAAACCAATGAAATTCTCAGCAGAATCTTAGGAATGTTATTCTGTTAACAGGATGGAAGTAAAATCCCCTCCTTCAACTCTCTTGTGGAGTTTTGATGAATGGAGTGAGATTGTGTGTGCATTTTATTCTTCAGGGCAGGGAATAATTTATCTTGAGGTAGCACTGAATTTTTCTCTTAGGTGCTGCTTGGAGTGTCCAAGCATGGGTTAACTTCAGCTTGCTGCCCAAGGACTGAGTTCAAAGTTTGTGTAGCCACACCTCTTGCTCCCCTCAGAGGCTCAGTTTAAAAAACTCAGTCGCTCTAAAAGGACGCCTTTTGGGGAGTTCCAGTCCTTGAGCAACAGGTTGGACTCTCCAAGTCAGTGTAGTGTAGCCTTTATTATTTTTGTGTTCAGTTAGTTAGTTTTTCTTTAGCTTCTTTGTTGTTTTTGGCTTCCAATCCGTCCAAAGTAGGGATTACCGTCAGACGTGCGAAACAGGCTTCCTGGAGCGTGGCTGGCTTTCGCGCTGCTGCGATTACAGCAATACCGTGGGAGGCTCGTTTAGCGGCTGCTGGCAAGCTCTTGGGGACCGGTAGGAGGTCAGGGTCCCCCTAAAAGCTGTCAGAGGACTGTTAGTTAGCCAGACACTCTCCTGATTCTTCAGAATATCTGACAGGTTTCCCTGGTGTCACTCTAGGTGCACGGCAGCCATTTTGAAGACAGAAAAAATTGGCGCACTTTATTTCTGAGGCGTTTCAAGTCACTGCAGCCTGTTTCATCTGCAGGTCACCACTGGGAGGGGTCTTAATCAGCTGGCCTCATTCTGGGTCTCCAGACAGGTCTCCCCCCCCCTGGACTCTCATCAAGCGGCCACAGGGATTTTGGTATTGCCTGGCCATTCCTTGGTATTTAGACATAGTGCGGATCTGCGAGCGCCTTGTACAAATCTGACCGGCACTATTTTGTCATGCCTCTGCCTTTCGCTGGGACATTAGCAATGTCTGGAGGTCCTTCTCATCGCAGCAATACCATCTTGGCTCTGAAGCTTCGTTCTTCGTGCCAGCTCTTCCAGCCAGCCTTGCATCTGTGCCTCACATCATGGCCAGCATCATGGAGGCTGAAGTGACTTCCCAGGCAGGCCCCATCGCTAGTAAGTGTAGCAGGGTCAATCCTGCTGCTAAGGGTGAAGGGGCTGGGTGCCAGTCCAAGGGAAAGCATCCCAAGCCCAAAAAGGTGTCCAAAGCTGCTGAGAAGATGGCTGAGAGGCGTCAAAAGGCCCTTGAAAAACAATTTCAAAAGGCTCAGTCAGCCCAAAAACAGGCATTAGCTCCCTCTCCACCAAGGGAGGATAGGGCAGGTCCCTCCCTTCCCACTCCACAGCAAGAGGGGTCCCCTTCCCTGGCAGGTGATGAGGATTTTGGCTTTTCGCCCAATCCTTCTAGGGCATCTCTTGGGTCCTCCTGTTCTTCCCTTTCTTATAGCTATCACCTCGGCCCGCAGGATTTCCGAGCTGGCCACTTTTTCAGTCAGAGAGGACCTTTGCATTGTGCATTCAGACAGGGTCATTCTCAGACTGGACCCAGCCTTTGTGCCAAAGGTCAACAGTGTCTTCCACAGAACACAGGAAGTGATCCTTCCAGATTTCTGCCCGCGACCCAGACATCCAAGGGAGCACGTGCGGCATAAACTTGATGTTTGCCGTTCTGTATGCATCTACAAGAAATGAATTGCTTCCTTTTGCAGGTCGGAAGCATTCTTCGTGTCTTTTCAGCCCGTCTCCATGGGCAGGAAGGTCTCCTCTTTCACCATAGGATGCTGGATATGGGCATGTATCAAGCTGGCCTACGAGCAACAAGTAGACCGGTTCCTCCTCACATTACAGCACACTCGAGGAGCGCCACGACCTCGGCTGCATGGGCCATGCAAGCGCCCATCGAGGAGATATGCAGGGCTGCTACATGGTCATCTCCATTTCCTTTCGTGAGAAACTACAGACTGGATGTTTTTGCATCTGCAGAGGCTTCCTTTGGGAGAAGAGTTTTACAATGGGTCATCGCGACTCCCGCGGACCTGGACAGTTCTTCTTCCCACCCTGGGACTACATAGCTTGGGTATGTCTCATGCTTGGACACTCCAAGCAGCGCCTAGGAGAATGACCATTGGCTTACCTGAATGGTTGTTCTCTAGGCGCTGCGGGAGTGTCCAACCCCACCCAGGGGTCACCCATAGGTGTGTGTGTACTAACACAGTGGGCATAGAACATTGCTATATATATCTTCCTTTTGGGACTTATTCTTTGTTTTTTAAACTGAGCCTCTGATGGGATACAATCTTTGAACTCAGTCCTTGGGCAGCAAGCTGAAGTTAACCCATGCTTGGACACTCCCGCAGTGCCTAGAGAACGACCATTCAGGTAAGCCAATGGTCATTTTCTCCCCTGAATCACGTATACACACAGAGAGCTACAAGAGGCATCTACCATTCTTAAACCTGATTCATACATGTATGTGTGCAGGAATATTCATCATGCTGTCCACTTTTGGATTAAACCAATGCTATGAAAACTGCAGGAAGAAAATAAGAAACATTTAGCCAAATTAAAGTCATAAACGTAAGAGAGAGAGTGGGGGGAGGGAGAGAGAGAGAGAGCTACGTTTAGTTTAAACCAACAATGTATCTCTATATAGCTTTTCTTATGCTTGCAAACAATTCTTGCTTCCCAGATATTGATTTATTTCATACGCTGACTTTGGTCTTTTACATTTCTCACCTCTCTTTTTAAAGATTTCATCAACTCTAGACAGTTATGACTTTCTCGGTCTTCTCCTTCCTCTTTTGACCCTTTCATTCTTCCTTCATACATTTATGAGCTTCAATTGCACTATGATCAAACACCTCAATGCACTTCTATTATGAATCATTTTTTTATTTCAGTTTGTCTTCATTCGGTAACCTTTCATTCCTGACCCTATTTTTTTTTTTAATCTGACATAACCAACTCTCAATTCCATATGATTCCAAAGCAAAAGCATGTTCTTATACAAAGCCACATTCATTCTCACAACAGACCACTTACTCTCCATTAGTAGATCCAATCCACATTTGCAAACCTTCAAATTTCTGCATCTATTTCTCCATCTTTAGCAGGTATTCCATGAAGAGTCTTAAACTTAATTATTGTTGCTTTACCCTCTCTGCATAATTTGTTTATGAATGAAAGTAAATATATGTCTCCCAGGACAATGTTAATAGCCGGCCATCAACACCACATTCAACAACTAAAAAAAAACCACACACAACCAGGAACCACATTAATACTACAGATGGCAGAGCCCAAAGCACACACACTGCTAGAGAGAAGTTCCCTGAGGATGGGCTCCATCAAAAGTCCAGAAGCTTGGAAAACTAAACCTTTGGTCCCAGTGACTGACCCAGATTGGATCCTGAAGTAATTCACTGTATTTTCACTATCAATCAGAGCAATGTTTACTTCCTGAAAACGAGATGTCTAATCTTTGTTGCATCATAAAATCTATCTAACATTCATTGCAGATCATTTGGATTTTTAGCCAACATGAGATCATCTGTTTAAAGATGTATGCATACATTCATACCCCAAATTGGCGTCTTTCTAATCTTGCCACAAACATAAATACAATATATTTAATACATTAAACATCTAAAGGGAATATTGTACACTTTTGCACCTGAGCCCTTCAGTTAGAATGTGCTAGAAACTGAGAAAATTCAGGAATACGCCAGGAAACATTTATTACAGAACTTCGTTTATTTCTTTTAAAAAAAGGTAATAAGAAACATTAAATAAGATTACTTTTAGTTTGGGAATGTTGGTGCAGTTATTTAAGCATTATGTTCCATGATATATATTTACAATAATTGTTTCACTGTTGCTCATTTTTCTAACTTTAGTTGCCTTTTGATTCACTTCTATACTTATATCTGTTCTTCCTACCTCACCCCCCCCCCAAAAAAAACCTGCATTAAAATACATAGAAATTGTTGATTTCTCCTAATACATACCATAAGACATTTCCCTTTAGGACACAGCGAGTGATTTTCTCAAATGTCTATACTGTTTACTAAACTACACACCTCCTGCATACATAGTGCACATATTTTTTGTTCATTTTATGACCAAATAGTATTGAAAAATGTACAAATACACATTGGACTCTGTATTGGTTTGCAAATCCAATATATTCATATTAAAATGCTAATATTTTCTGATTCATCCACAAATAATGCAGACACATTTTAAAGTTGGCATATTTTGAACTTCTGTGTAGAGAGAAAAAAAAGAACTTTAAGACTTAAGAAAATTCTACAAGAGGCAACAGAACCATGTTGAATACTTCTTTGGGGCAAATCTAAAAGAAGGAAGGAAACAATTGAAGAAAAAATATTGTCTGTATAGAAAGAGAATGAAGTAATTGACAGAAGTCATAATTCTTCCACTTCTTGGCCAATAATTCAGTACAATGTACAGGTATGATAAATCTCTCTGGTATTTTGCTTTTCAACTAGGGCTTCTTGTGTAGGTAAGTGCCCACTTGTAAATATAGCATTCAGAGTGGAAGTGTACATGACAATGCTGAGCTATTACCCAAAAGCTACATTCAATCTGCAAATTGAAAAAAAAAAAAACCTGTATATCAAATCTACAGATTTGGAAGAAATATTCTGGAATGCCAAAAGCATAGAACAATGGCTGAATGTTCTATTAAAAGTACTTCTAAGCCTTTGAAGTGGAAACAATATAGAAAAGACTTTTATTGCTTGATAATAGGCAACCCGGTTAAATAACAAAGAAAGCACGTTTCAAATAAAAGAGTTTTGAAGATTTGCTGTGGCTTATTTTGTTTAATTCCAAAGAGCCTCCATTTCAGTCTCTGAGGGCAGTGGAGGAGGAACGTTTAGAGCAGTGGGTCTCAACCTTCCTAATGCCGGGACCCTTTAATACAGTTCCTCATGTTGTGGTGACCCCCAACCATAAAATTATTTTATGCTTTCCATATTTTTTTTGAAAATATGTGTTTTCCTATGGTCTTAGGCGACCCCTGTGAAAGGGTCGTTCGACCCTCAAAGGGGTCCCGACCCACAGGTTGAGAACCACTGGTTTAGAGTGTTGTATTTGTTTATTCACTTGTAGAACAATTTTGTATCCTCTTTTAATATAACTCAAAGTTGCACGATCCAGAATAACAGAGTTGGAAGGGGTCTTGGAGGCCTTCTAGTCCAACCTCCTGCTCAGGAAAAAAACACTATACCATTTCAGAAAAAAATTGTTGTCCAATCTCTTCTTAAAAACTTACAGCGTTGGAGCATTCACAACTTCTGGAGGCAAGTTGTTTCACTGATTAATTTCTAGGTTGCTTTTCTCCTTGATTAGTTTCCATCTATTGCTTCTTGTCTTACCTTCAGATGCTTTGGAGAATAGCTTGACTCCCTCTTCTTTGTGGCAACCTTGGAAATATTGCTATCATGTCAGTTCTTCTTTTCATTAAACTAGGCATAGCCAGTTCCAGCAACTATTCTTCATGTGTTTTAGCCTCCAATCCTCTAATCATCTTTGTTGCTCTTCTCTGCACTCAGCCCATCTTTAGGGAACTTCTTTCTCACCAGAATGTGATTCATTCCTGCACAAGTCTGAAATCTTGGAAGACTAAAGCTCTGGTGCCAGTGACAGACCCAGATTGGATCCTGCAACATTATCCTGGGACACAATGATTTGCCTTCATTCAAAACTCATAGTGGCTACAGATTCTGAAAAGCAATATAACTTTAATTCACTTAAAAAGGAAACCAATTATAAAATTATTTTAATACAAATCATTTAATGATCTTGCCTGTGGCTTAATTCCAATGGAATAAAGGACAGATGGACAAACGCCTGTGTTCTGATCCAGGTTTCACCAAATCATGAAACAGACTCCTTGTCCCCCCAAAAACCCCATTTTATTTGGCTAATGTGAATTCCTAGCATTCATATCCAGCAAAGTCCCGGCAAACAGTCTTTCAAGGGTGATTTGCAACCACAGATCTTATCAGTCCTTGGCCAATAGCTTCCAGATGCAACGCTGTACAAGGAAATACTTGGCAAGGAGTCACTGTGAGTCATGAACTCAGATAAGCAAATCTTCACACTAATAAAATGAACTAATTGTCTCCTGCAAACACCACTCCCCTTTTGCTCCTATTTATTCCCTATGGGAGGGGCCATTCAGCGTCCTCTTGTGCCTTTACTCCCTAGTTGACATCTGTTCCTTAATTGTTCCCTTCTCCTGATAGCTCTGCGCATGCACACATCGGAAACAGGCTCCAGCCATTCTTCTGCCCCACTGATCTCTGACTCTGAAGGCAGCTGATAACTGTCAGACGGCCCTAGCCCCAACTCTGCCTCCAATGCAAAGCACTTGTCAGAGCCTTCCCCAGACTCCAGGACTGGCCCATGTCCCTCCCCAACCTTCTCACTGTCCACGTCTGTTGCCACAACAGCCAGGATGTACTGATTATGTGCAATCAAGTTGGTGTCGGTTCTTAGTGCCCACACTGACTGATTTTCTCCAGAAGGGTCTGATCTCAACATGTCCTCAATATGTCTTCTGTACCCATTAAGACTGTAATTGAGTCCATCAATCTTGCTGTTAGCCATCCTCTATTCCTTCATTTCAGGAAGGACTTGAGAATGGGAAGAATCTCACTGGAGGGGGTATCCATTTATCTATTGAAAACTGGGAGCTACTGAGAAGGCTTTTCTGTTCACCAAAGGTGACTCAAGGCATGTGGGGATATAACAGAAGGTCTTCTCTATTAACTTTTTAGGGTGCAAACTACTCTGAGAATCTCTGGGGCATTCTGCATCCAAGCCTTTTAACACTTTAAAGTTCAGCACTGATACTTTTAATTTGTGCTTGGGGCCAAGTAGGAAATATAACTGAAGAAAGACAAGGGTGCTTTTAGGAATATGAGAAAAAATGCTGTATCCCTGAAAGTTCTAAAACGTTTGTTCTCAAAGTATTTTGGAAGCATATACAGTTGCGTATTTTTAAAAATAAGACTGTTTTGTAAAAATGCTAAAAGGGCTCCAAACAACCATTTCCTCTCACTTGGTTGGGTGCCACAGGTGGTATCTAATTGGCGGTGGTGGTGGTGGGAACAGAGAAATTTAAGAATGTTTATTTTTTAAAAGAAAGGCAATAAAACTCTTCCTTCATATGCTCGGCCTCCCTGTTTTCTATTTTTTTAACCAGTCTTTTTCTTGCTACTTTCCCAGGAGATAAGACTCCGAATTTTGGGCACTTTAACTGAGTTGCAAAGCTGTAGGATTATAGAATTTGATGCACCTCAAAATATAATGAGGTAGCTGTAGTCTCTCTGTGAGTTTTTGTGTGAAAATACGATCTCCTTTTTTCCCCCGTCTGAGTGTTCTCCAGAGCTTTATCATCTGACTGTCATCTTATAGTTGCCAGAAAACCTCTGAGTTATGTCAATCATACCATTTCTTCCTTTGGGAACTTTCTGCTTTGGAAACACTCACAAATGAATCTCAATGGTCTCATTCCATCTTCCATCTGCAGTTCTGTTTCACCAATTTTGAATTAAAAATATCATCATAGAAAATCAGATTCTGACATTGGATTCACATAATTTATTTAGCCAAAACAATTATAAACCTAGTACCTGCATCTACAAAACATGTAGATGCAGGCATTGACCTGTGTTGTCCTGTGTTGGAGCCTTGGTAGTTTGGGGAGAGTGAATATGTTGCATGAAGCTAGATAGAATAGAATAACAGAGTTGGAAGGGATCTTGGAGGTCTTCTAGTCCAAGCTCCTGCTTAGGCAGGAAACCCTACACCACTTCAGACAAATGCCATTCAACATCTTCTTAAAGACTTCCAGTGTTGGGGCATTCACAACTTCTGGAGGCAGGTTGTTCCACTGATTAGTTGTTCTAACTGTCAGGAAATTTCTCCTTAGTTCTAGGTTGCTTCTCTCCTTGATTAGTTTCCATCCATTGCTTCTTGTCCTACCCTCAGGTGGTTTGGAGAATAGTTTGACTCCTTTGTGGCAACCCCTGAGATATCGGAATTGTTTGGTCAGTTTTGGGTTCAGCATATAGTGCTGATATAAGATGGGTTAATTTAGTACCCAGGTTAAGCAAATTTAAAATAGCTTTAATGTAATGAAGAAAGCGAGTGTGTGTTGATCAGCCAGAATCTACTTCAAATATGGAGTTTGGAGGGACTGATGTTTCATATGAATTTGAGATTCAAAGGTAAAAAGATGAAATGAACCAATTCAAAGTTGGAGATTTAATCTGATAAATTAACACACCAGAAAGTTTCAAAATGCCAGCAGCTATTTTACTTTTTGATAGAACGAAATGAAAAAGACAGAGTAGCAGATATTTTAGAGTATATTGTCCTCAATATGCTTATGACTTAGGATCGTGAAAAGAAATCTTTTTCTTCAGAAACAAGAAATCCAACAGGGACACAATCTCCTTGCATTTCTTTTCTTGAAAGGTTAGGAAATCCTATGTCCTCTAACTGTCATTGAGTGAACAATGCAACAATTATATTTATGACTAAAGTTAGAGTTGAGATTAAAGTTAATTTTTCGTCTCAGTTTTTTATGTGTTGCTTTGCCCCATCATTTTCCTCATAAATTTTATGAGAACTGTTGAAAAACCTTTTCCCAGTTTGTCTAAATTGGTATTAAACATCCCTCAAATTGCCTGAATTAATAAACATGCTCATGACTATGCAGCAGTCACAGCACACTCTGAAAGCCACACAGGAACAATTTAGTCACATTCTGTTTATTCTAATTTCAAAGATAAAGGAGAGGAGATAAATTTTACTATTACTATAATATTACTTCTTCCTGTTCCTGACAGTTAAAACAATTAATCAGTGGAACAGCTTGCCTCCAGAAGTTGTGAATGCCCCAACACTGGAAGTCTTTAAGAAGATGTTGGATAGCTATTTGTCTGAAACGGTATAAGGTTTCCTGCCTAGGCAGGGGGTTGGACTAGAAGACCTCCAAGGTCCCTTCCAACTCTACTATTGTATTGTATTGTATTGTATTGTATTGTTTTGTATTGTATTGTATTGTATTGTATTGTATTGTATTGTATTGTATTGTATTGTATTGTATTGTATTGTACTATTATTGCCAGATTTGTCTCATGGACTGAAGGTTAAGAATGGGAATTTTCAGCATCTTGCTTTACACACACACACATACCCACACACATCTCGCAACAGAAAAATAGGGTGTGTGTGATCCAGTTTGGTCTAATGGTCAAGGCTCTAGGATAGAAACTGGGAGCTCTAGTCCCTTAGGCATGATAGCTGTCTTTGGGCCAGTCACTCACTTTCAGCGCAACTTATCTCACAGGATTCTTGTGGGGAAAAACAAAATAGGAGGAGGAAGTAGTATTAGGTATGTTTGCCACCTTGAGTTATTTATAAAAATACTGAAGAGGTTATAAAAATAATCTAATGAAAAAAAATGAAGGTTAAATGTGTACTGATATGCCTATTAGTCTAGAAAATATGGATTAGACTAGCACACTTAAGTATAAGACATAGCCATAAGTCTTTGGAATTGGAAGCTTTGCAGTTAATTTTACCAGCCATATGGTGCCAACAGAATTGATGACTTTTTAATTCATTAATCTCTAAATATCTGAATAAAATACAATCATGTAGCTTAACAAACCAAGCTGTTTCCTTATAATTGCACTTAATTTATTAAATTTCATAATACTATGACATTTCTTGCAGCAATCTGCATCATGGATTGTGGATTCATGGTGCTACATGTAAATTGGTGAATGTTAGTCATCTTTTTGCAAACTATTGCATTGAAGTTTCAAATTTTAGTTTCTCATGCCAGAAGTTTTGGAAAGAATAACCAGACTAAAGTCTTCTTAAAGGGAGAAACTATTGAACATCTGCCAGGTAGTTCTAAAGATGTCATCAATCATCTAAGACATCAAAATCTTAGATCAAATTCAGAAGCATATCTGGAAACCTGATTGTGCATGAGAAGATGGACAAAAGATGATAACATAATGGCAGAATGATTAAATTTAGAACAGAAAGAATTAATTGATAGGCATATGCATAATTTCTCATAATCTTAATATGATTATCATATAATTGTACATCATTATCAAATTGAAGGATTGTGGATAATAGAGAAGGTGAGGTTATGGAACCCTCAAAGGAAAAAGAGTGAAATTAAATTTTGCAAAAGCAGATTCATTAATTGAGGAAACATCTACTGACATTTTGGGGATATATCCAAGTATAAAAACATTCTGACTTTTTGTACTAATATTCTTTATCTGGGGGAGAAATACACAAAACAGAATTCTGGTGCTGTTTTATCATCTTTAAAGCTCTAAAAATTTGTTGCAGAATAGTAATTGTCTATATGACAGAAAGGGAATAATCATATTTGTATTTGGTATTTAATATAATTTCATGTATGGCTGTGAAAGCTGGACCATAAGAAAGGCTGAGCACCAAAGAATTGAGGCCTTTGAACTATGGTGCTGGAGAAGACTCCTGCGACTCCCTTGGACTGCAAGACAATCAAACCAGTCAGTCCTAGAGGAGATCACCCCTGACTGCTCTTTAGAAGGCCAGATCCTGAAGATGAAACTCAAATACTCTGTCCACCTAATGAGAAGAAAGGATTCACTAGAGAAGAGCATAATGCTGGGAAAGATTGAGGGCAAAAGAAGAAGGGGACGACAGAGAATGAGGTGGCTGGATGGAGACACCGAAGCAGTAGGCATGAGCTTAAATGGATTCAGAGGATAGTAGAGGATAGGAAGGCCTGGAGGAACGTTGTCCATGGGGTCGCGATTGGTCGGACACGACTTCACAACTAAAAACGACATAATTTCATATTTCTTCTAAATCAATCCATTTTATGTCTAATTTGGGGTATAGCCCAGACATACTCGTGACCATTGATGTGAAATGCATATTCTCTGCTCTCATTATTGGAAGAAATTTAATGCAAAGTCTAGCTCTCTTTTCATAATACACGTTAAGAATGTTACAAGTTACTAAAACTCCCATTGTTGACTAAATATTTTAAAGCTTCTTCTGGGACCACATGTGGCTTATGAGTAGAGCACCGAGATAAGGGATAAAGCCAGGACAAAATCTTTATATTTAATTAAAGAACATAATTATAATTCAGTCATGTATTTAATTATTACCTCCTTCTGTCACATCAAAAATTACAATTTGATTATAACGTCGGGAGTTCCCCGAGGGTCTAACTCAAGGTTTCTAGCAGAGATACACTTTTATGATGTTGTGTTTCAAAAGGTTATCGTGTACCCTATCCTTGTCTCTCTGCATGTATTTGTATATTTACTAGGAATATATTCCAGATTCCCAGGAAGGCTAAAGCCTGAGGTAGTTTTGCAATAGATTGTCAAATTCTGTCACAAATCAAACCCTACAAAAACTTTCAGCTGAAGCTTCAGAACAAAACTTTGCTGAAAATTATAGAGATATGACAGCCGTGCCCACAAAGAAAAAAACCCCACCAATGTTTTATTTTGGAAAGCAGAAGGAGCTAATGTTTACATCAGAGAGACCTTTGGATCAGACATTCCAACTACAGTGTCTTTGACGGGAAGTGTGATCACGTGAGAGGATTTGTAGGGCACATGGGAAAGAATATTTAGAGCTGGAAAAAATGAGGAAGATCCAGGAAAGGGTAAGTCTTTCTTTCATAAATTGCAAACGCATACATTACTGGGAGTTTGGAAAACGCTGTAGAAATGGTTTCAGCAAACTGGCTGATAAAATCCAGAAGCAAAAATCAAGTGCCTATGATAAATCATGTTAGAGTTGTGTTCAGATTGGATCTCATTACCAAAGGAATAGGAGAGAATGAAAAGAAATTAGTTGCATGTGGGGAATATGTTGAACAAACTGATTCTGTGTTGACCTGGAGCTGATCAGGCCTTTATCAAAACCTTGATTTCTATGGTTGGATGATTGTCTACAATGAGTACATTTTTGAAAATGAAAACAGAGATAAAATAAAACTCCCCAACTGCTCTTCTTAGTTTAGCAATTTTAAATGTAATCTAAACTGTTAACTGCAATGGGATTGAATGTGTATCAGGGGTGGGTTCCTGCCAGTTCTAACCTCTTCTATAGAAGAGGTTCCACAAATCTACAGTGCCGTTTAGAACCGGTTCCAGCTCCCTCCCCCCGCCCGTCCGCACATCATCAAGATGAAGAGCGAGAAGAGGGATTCTGGAAGTTGAAGTCCACAAGTCTTAAAGCTGTCAAGTTTGAACATCCCTGGTTTTTTTTCTAAAGGGTTAGCGGTGCAAGGGTCTTGTAACTTGACAGCTTTAAGACTTGTGTGCTTCAAATGCCAGAGTTTCTGAGCCAACATTTTGGTTGCTAAGCAAGAGCATTGTTAAGTGAGTTTCACCACATTTTACAAGTTGGCCATGCTGACCCAGTCACATGGCTGGCAAGCCACTCCCACCCAGTCACATGGCCAGCAAGCCACTCCCACAAAGAAGGCCACATCTACAGAAGAGGTTCTAAAAAATTTGAAACCCACCACTGATGTGTATGATGGTGTGTCAGGTCACATAGCAAACTATTGGGATGCTGCTATTCTGTTGGGAGGGGGAGGCTTGAGGGGGGGTCTTTTCTGGGCTTTCACTTGCTTTGTTGTACGGGACCTTGAAGGAAATAGGGAGGGGGGAAAGAATGTGGCTCGGGTCATCCTAGGGAGGAGGAATGAAATGTGGTTGGAGCCATCTGCTCTATCTCGGTGATGGAGAAAGTGAAACCAAAGCCGCTGGGAGAATGACAGATATCACTTTCTGTGCCTGAGGTTCTCAAAACATCTTCGCCACCTGGAATTGGCTCAGTGTTTGACTGGACATTGGGAGGGGCTTTGCTTGCAATAGTTTAACTTGGCATTTTGAGTGGGAAATCTCAGATCCTGCCTAGTGTCAGGTTTCCAAGTAACACCCCCAACAAAAGAAGACACCGAGGTTTGAAGTTCCTCAAAGTTCCATTTTATAAGAGATGCCATATTGGTACATCTGGGAAAACCCAAATCTGAAAGCTTTCAGGTTTTCCCCACCCAAATGAAAGTCCAAGCCCCTGCCCAGCACCCTCCTGTCATCACATGGTCCAACCAGGCTCCAGCCCAACTGGAAATGCCTCCCAGTCACATCACTCCAAGTGCAGGGCAAGATGTCCTTGACTCTCTGAGAAAGGAATGTTATTATGACTATATATCTTCCATATTCCATATAATCCCTCCTCCCATTTTCCCACAGCATTAAATGTGGCAGGCCTGGAGACCAATGCAAAAGATGGCTTCCAGGCCTGACACCTAGATCTCCTTTGCTATCCCTGTCTTTCAATAAAAGTTCCTTTTGAAATGGTAAATGCTTCATGAGTTCTGCTTTCTTGAGAAAGCCGGAAGGCAGGACCTTACATGATATGTGGGAATTACCTTGGGGGACAAGAGAAAGAACCACAGATTGGCCAACTATCCTGCAACTACCCTACTTTTCTGTAAAGGAGGAAAGGAAAGGAGGGGAGGCATATCTGAAGGTTATCTGAAGTTTGAATCATTGCAACTAGACTAATTTTTTGTTGTTTGCTTGAAAGACATTTCATTGCCCATCCACGCAGCTTCCTCAATTAGGGCAAGGCAGTTAGGTGAAGAGTTGTTGGCATGTACCAACTCCTGCCATACCAACCTCAGCGATTTCCTCTCCAAAGTATGTTGCAAAATGTTGATGGAGATTCCCAATCATCCAGGTAGAGTTGTCTGAAGTTGTCTGAAAGTTGAATCATTGCAACTGGACTAATTTTTTTATTGATCGTTTCAGAGATATTTTAGGGGAGGAATACTCTCAGATGCTGTTAATGACATGTTACAATAAAGACAGAGGTGGCATTCATTGTTGTATTTCTTGTCAGAACTATCTCGAAGGGCTAACAATGTGTCAAAAAGTTTCAGCTTCTCAGCTGCTTAAGAGTCCTGGAAAGCCTGCGGGTGATCTTCACAGATGATGTCCTCCTGAGATCTGGTGTCACCATTTGCTGTGAAAATGTGATTTAAATGTAGATTAGTAACTGTCAAAAGATAGCAGCCATAGAGTATAGTAAGAATGATTGGGACAAGTAGAATAAAATGACTTATGGAAGAAGGTTTCAAATGACTGATATAGTTTGCATGTACGAGTGATGTAATCAGTCATGGAAAATACGGAGTCTCTGCATTTGCCATTCAGTAGCTTTAAGCCTACTGGCATTACTTTCCATTCACAAGTCATTTGAGCTAAGAAAAAGTTGACAGAGATGCTACTAAGTGTCTAGGAATGCCTAGGAAAATATACACAGGATACCTACAAACCAGAAGTATCTAATCCAATGGATATTTCCATTGTGAACCCTAACCAAAAAAGAAAAGGATAGGAAAAATGTCTGTATATTACTCTGCAATATGTAAAACAAATAAGGTGTGTGTGTGTGTGTGTGTGTGTGTGTGTGTGTGTGTGTGTGTGTGTGTGTGTCAGGGATGGGTTCCGGATTCTTTTACTGCCAGTTTGCTCAGGGATGTGCTTCGGTGCATGCATGCTTTGGACACATGCACATTTGGGTGCATGTGTGCTTAATGCGCACTACATGTGCATGCACAATAGTGAAAAAATAGCTTCTGTGTAAGTGTAGAAGAAAAAGAAAAAAACAAAAAGACGGTGCCTACACCGCCACTGATAGAACTGGTTCAGAGGCGTGAGCGGCTGAGTTACTACCTACTCGGCCAAAGCGGTCTGAACCAGTAGGAACCCAACTCTGGTGTGTGTGTGTGTGTGTGTGTGTGTGTTTTGCAGTTCTAGTTACAATGTTGAGATTAGAGGACAAAATACATTTTATTTTTGAAGGTACTTCTTATTGCTCTTTCAATATGTCTGCATTTGAGCAAATGTGATCACCTTCATTGCTAAATGTAAACCAGTGTATTCCTGAAAGCTTTACAAATATAAAAAGGCAACATTAAAAATAAAAATACGGTTTACTGCCTGGATGGTTTTCTGTAATGAGCCGAAGGACAGAAAGAGGGAGTAGTGAGCTTCCTCCCATATTTGGGCATACCAGGGGTTGTAACACAAATACATACCTATTTCCCTGGCTCAGCTGATAAAGGAGGAGAGCCTGTGGCTTAGTGGCTAAGACTCCTGCCTAAGATATTATACAGCCCAGGTTCAAATCCCAGTAAGGGTATGGCTAGCTGATGAGAGCTAATTAGCTCGAAATAGATCTATACTAGTCTCCCTTTATTTATTTATCAGCACAAATACAACACACACACACACACACACACACACACAGACATAAGTGTGTGTGTGGTGTGTGTGTGTGTGTGTGATTTATTTATTTAAAGAGAGATTTATATCCTCTCTTGGGCTTTGAATTTGAGCTTATCCTATTGGTTGCAGACTCCAATGGGCCTATGCAGTCATAGCTGAAGTTGTCTGTGTCCCAGGCTTTGTTGAATCTTGCTGGGTGATGCAATGAAGAGCAATTTCCTATTGTGGCTGAATGGCTTTGCCCTGAAGGATAACCCCATCATCCTGGAGCTGAGGTCTTTTGTCTTGTAGATAAGCTAGCACCAAATATCTGCTGGGGGCAATGAGCTGAGGTCTTTTGTTTCTGTTTCCTTAAGATTTTCATTTCTCTTTTAGGGGAAATATTCTGCCTTTTTAATATCTCCTAGAACTTTTCATTCTTCTAGGAGAGGGGTGGGTGCTAACCTTTTACACTATAATGAAGCAATGAAAGAATTATTAATAATTTGCTACAGCAATTCACATGAGCAAAATATTAATGCTGAAGTAAATTGATCTTCCAAATGGTTGTAGCAATGAATATAATTACATTTATAAAACTGTGTGAAATATTAACCAAATTGAGTAGTATTTTTGACATAAATCTAATAAATTATTGTCATTCCAGGTGTATTTTATTTTATTTTTTAATATAAACTCAAAGGTGTTCAAAATTTAGACTAATTTGTGTTCTTTATTATATGAAGTGTTTTAAAAATGGAATAAAAATATGTCACTTATCAATTATAAATTTAAAAGTCTTCTTTTAGTTTTAGACAAGAAAAAAACCCTCATTTTAACCATTTGGTAATTCTATTTTTGAGCACTATCTTGTAAAAATGCTGAAATATTAAATGCCTACCGCATTTTCCACAACGCACTTCGAAGATCCATTTTGAAATCTTATCATGGGAAACGAATTCTGGTGGATAGAATATTGCATAAGGACCAAAATGACCAATGTCCAAATCTACTCATCTATAATAATTGTGTTTAGCAAATTACAACTAATATCAACTTTTTGTGGCTTGTTGAGTTTCGTTTAAAAACAAAGGACTTTCTTACTTCCTTAGTAGAAAGACGGTATCACAGTCTGATAAACTGCTATAATGTTTAGCTGCTGAGCCTGTCAACTATTTAATTGCTAGGTTAATTGTCTCGGGGCTTTATTAATGAATAAGAATGGAGAAGAATTAGCATATACTTGCTTCTGTTTGGATTTTGAGTTCTCTAACTTCTAACAAGCATGGTGTCAGGGTTCTGACCAATGCCCTAATAAAATTAAGAGTCTGAAGCCATTTCGCAAGAAAACTCCAGTTGTTTATTAGGAGCACCATGTCGGCACTACCTAGGTGAAGCCAGCTCTGGCTTCACCTAATTCATGCCTTGCCTCTAACCTGTTTCCCCCTCCCCACAGAGTGTGTCACCAGTCACATTCCCCAACGAAGGATTTTGTGGGTTGTGGAAGTCAATCCCTCCAGCCGTTGCGGGTCTCTATGGAGAGGGCCTTGACTTTGGCCGGCTAGGCTGTGTCTTGTTTTGACTGAGGTGTCAATTCCTTGGTTCAGCTGCGAGACTCAATTCCCATCCCCCTGCCTATGGCAACTCAGGAGCAGGTCAGGAATGCTTCACAAGTTGGCACATGGTACTGTCTATCATTACAGATGAAAATTTGTTTCTTTAATATGGGTTGACAATTCTGCAAATGAATTTGATAGTTAAATTAAACTTCTTCAGGATTTCAAAAAGTTTAAACTATCCATTAATACATTTCCAAGTTCTCCCCAGAATTTTTTTTTACAAATATAGTATATAGTATATTCTAGGAAGCCCCCATCCCCTTGGGAATGAGATATTTTGGGGGATATTAAAAGAGGCAGAATATTATATTTCCCCAAAGGAGAAATGGAGAAAAATCTTAACAAAGTCAGAAAGCAGCCCCAACAGCCTCCAGCAGATGCCTAAAATCTGTAGTGATGGATATTTTGTGCCCATTAAGAAATCCGTGCTGATCTATTCATAAACAAAACATCTTCAGCTTCAGCTGAAGGACAGAACAGGACTTTTGGGACATACCTTAATAGGATTAACCCATCACCATTAAAATAGCAAAAGACACGAAGCTCACTAGATTGCATACACCTCTGGAGCATTTCAAACACAAAACCACAAAGAAGGTATAAAAGTCCATCTATCTCATCCCATTTTGTCAGCTATACCAGAACTACATGCTGTTGTTGGTTCTGCTCATCAATAAACAGAGTGCTTCTTTTCAATCAGTCTCCATTTAATTTCCAACATCTTTGTCCTGGTTTGGAACGGGACCAAATTTTTCTTCCTATATACTATATAATATATACTACAACACCAAGGTTCTCTCTCTCTCTCTCTCTCTCTCTCTCTCTCTCTCTCTCTCTCTCTCTCTCTCTCTCTCTCTCTCTCTTTTCATCCTGCAGATGAGAAAGTTTCAATTTTTAAATTAATAAAGGGAGACCTGAAATTCTTGAACTTCCCTAATAAATTTTGCACACTTAGCATGATCTTTTTTGAAAATATCAGTATGTAAGGCAAGGTAGCTTAGCCTCTACCAACAGCTAAATCTCCAAATAAATCAAGTATCCAGATAGATGTGACATCTGCACACTTTCCTGAATACAATCAGGTGGGACACTGTGTCACAATGAAATGTACAACTGCCAAAAAGCTGCCCCCAGTTTTTACAGGAATGCATGGTATAAGAGAATTGATACTGCACGACCACTCTATTAGAACAACCATATCTCTCTACATTCATAGCCAAGAGAAATGAGCAGTTATTTTTGCACTCAATTGATTTAATCCCTTGTTACAATTTATTTTACCTTTCAGGATTCTTGGCTTCTTTTATTCTCTCCTTCCCCCATGCTTCTTCTGCCTATCTTTCATCTACTGTAATGGCTCACAGTTGTCCCTACTTCACTCTGAAATATCTGTTCATGTCTTAATTAGTTGCTATAGTTATGAATAATGTGATATCTGATACATCTCCAGAATTGCAAAAGGAGCAGATACTATAGTCCATCAGCAATGTCTGGTAAAGATAAGTTATTCTCATTATTCACCAGCCGTAGGAAAGCAATCTAAACATCTTCTCAGAAGTGCCACCATATTCACATTCCATTTCAAATGATGAGGAAAGCATAATAGCAATAGCCCTTAGACTTATATACTGCTTTATAGTGCTTTACAGCCCTCTCTAAGTGGTTTTACAGAGTCAGCTTATTGCCCCCAACAATCTGGGTCCTCATTTTACCCAGGCTGAGTCGACCTTGAGCCTGGTGGGATTTGAACTGCCAAATAGCAAGCAGTTGATAGGCAGCAAAAGTGGCCTGCAGTACAGCGCTCTAACCACTGCACTGCCAAAGCTCTTTCTAATACAGACAAATGCAGGCTGGAGAGTTAAAGATCCTGCCATGATCTAGAAGGTGCTCAAAGTAAGGAAGACTGTTCTATGTGAATATCATCGAAGGAAGAAACATCAATTACTGCAACTATGCTGATAACCTTACTCTGATAGCTGAAAATGCAAAAGGTCTTCAAGCCATAATAATAACATTCAAAGAGCACAATGAAAAAAAATGGACCTAAAATTAAATATACAGAAGACCAAACTAATGATAACAGCCAGCCTTAGAGTTGACAATGAAGATATCAAAATGTTGGTAGTGTCAGACTTTTACGATCAATTATAATACCACTTAGCACTTATATTCATATACCGCTCCATAATACTTTACTGCATACACTGGGCATTTTACAATGTCAACATATTGCCTCCAACAATCTGAGTTCTCATTTACCAACCTTTGAAGCATGGAAGGCTGAGTCAACCTCGAGCTCACCAGAATCGAACTCCAGGCTGTGGGCAGAGATAGCCTGCAATACTGCATTCTAACCCACTGTGCCACCAGAGCTTTTTTAGATATATTATAAACAATAGAAATACACCACAAGTTAGCACTTGGTAAAACTTCCATGAAGTCCTTGGAAAATATATTTGAATCCTTTTATGTGTTTATATTTAAAAATCAATCAGAACTGTACAAGTCACAGCATTCACCACAGCATACTCTAGGGAAGTGAAAGTTGGACTTTAAAAAAGCCTGCTAGGAAGAGCATTGATATCTAAACACTCTGGTGTTGGAGAAGGTTCCTAAGAATGCCACAGACAGGCAAGAAAGCAAATCAATAAATCTTCAAACAAATCAATCCAGAGTACCCCTTCAAGGCATAAATGACCAGGCTCAAATCATTCTATTGCAGACACATCATGTGCAGAGCTAGCTGTCTGGGAAAATGCTGGGAAAGGTGGAAGGAAAGAGAAAGACAGGTGAATGGACTCAGTTACAGTGGCAGGGAGAGCATCATTGGGAGTCTTGAAAGGTGGAGTTAGCAATACATTATCATGGAGAAAAATCTATCTATATAGTCGCTAGGAGTTGAAAATAACCCAAGGGCACATAATCAATTTTAAAGACTTTATCTCACTACAAATTTTGGGTTTCAAATTAAGGTGAACTCAAATATTTTGACCCATTTTATATTTAAGGAAGTCCAACTGTGATGCTATAGGAGAAATTGATGTCCTCATAGTTACTGAAGATGGCAGAGTAGCATATACTTATGTTTTATTATTTGCATCTTCTTACTAATTCCATGATTGTAAATCCACCATTTCCCCCTAGTGCATCATGATCCTAAGCCAGGATATACAGTTTGCTGATCTACATTTTGCATTCCTGCACCAGATTTCTCTGACCACGATTGTTGAACATTGACTGCAAAATGTTTTACTACATAAAACACAAAAGTGTTTAAGGAGAAAACAATATCTATCATCTCCCTCTCCCTCTCCCTCTCCCTCTCTCTCTCTCTCTCTCTCTCTCTCTCTCTCTCTCTCTCTCTCTCTCGATAGACAGAGTTAGACATAGATGGTAGATGATAGATAGATAGATAGATGATAGATAGATAGATAGATAGATAGATAGATAGATAGATAGATAGATAGATAGGTGATATTCTGCCAGTTCTGACTGGTTCGCCCCAACCGGTAACGGAAATTGTGGGTGGCCATGCCCACCTGCCCTGGCTATATGGTATCTCATTTAGGCCCTTTTTAATGGCAAAGTACATGAGCAGAAGGTGGAGTGCATGCACGGGTGTGTCACCTTGCCCTTTTTTGTCCTCCCCAAGTCCCAGGAACACTTTACAGGGCTCTCAAACTCTCTGCATGCCCCCTTTTCACAAAATATGGGGTATGCAGAGATTTTAGGAGGCCTGCAGAGTGCTCCTGGGGCCTGGGGAGGGCAGAAAAAGTTTTTTAATTTACCTAGGGCCCAGGGTACCTGCGAGACCACCTACTGCCACCAGTAGCCTCCCACCGTCCAGTACGATCCCACAGAGTTGGCCTCCTCAGGGTGCCGTCGGCCAGACAGTGTCGGCTAGCGACCCCCAGGGGGAGAGCCTTCTCTGCGGGAGCGCCTTCCCTCTGGAATGAGCTGCCCCCGGAGCTTCGCATAATCCCCGACCTTCGGTCCTTCCGACGCACCCTAAAAAGTTGGCTTTTCCAGCAAGCCGGCCTGGCCTGTTAATTTTTTCTAATTTTTAAAATGTTATTGTCCTATTAATTGGGTTTGTTTTTTTGGATATGTATCTAAATTCCTGTTAACTTTTGTGATATGTGTTTTTTAATGTTGTACGCCGCCCTGAGTCCTTTGGGAGAAGGGCGGCATATAAATCCAATAAAACAAACAAACAAACAAACCTCTTCAAAATCTTGGTGCGTTTTATACTGTGTTGTGTCTTATAGTCTGAAAAACACAGTAATAATAAGAAGAAATCCAAAGAAAAAGAATCATGAAATTTTGAATGAATGAGGAGAGAAAGTGAGGAGGAGGAGGATAAATATTAATGCAATTGTGGTGAAAGAAAATTTCCTTGTTAATAACCTTTATCATCATGGGTGAATTTTTATTCAGAAGGAAGGGTTTTAAGGCCATCTTGTATCAGGGTTCCTAGTAACACCCCCAACTAAAGAAGACTCGGAGGCTCGTGATTCCTCAAAGTTCCATTTTATTAGAGATGTCATATTGGCACATCTGAGGTAACCCAAATCTGAAACCTTCCAGGTTTTCTCCACCCAAAGAAAGTCAAAGATCCATCCCCTGCACCCACAAGTCCATCACGTGGTCCAATCATTTCAACATCCAAACTGGAGACAACCCCCAGTCACTCCCATCCAGGTGCAGGCTGAGTGTCCTTGACTCCCATAGAAAAAAAATGTTGTTATGGCTAATCCTCCACCGGCTCCTTGCAATCCCCCCTCCCATTTTCCAGGCACTAAAGCTCTGAAGTTCCAACAAAAAAGATCCCTTCCAGGACTGATATCTTGTCTAATTGTGCTCAAAATCCTATTTCTTACATCAGATATTCTGGAAGAAGAAAACATATGCAGAGCATACTGTATGCAGAGCATATGCAGAGCAGGCAGGCAGACAGGCAGGCAGGCAAGCAGGCAGGCAGGCAGGCAGGTAGGCAGGCAGGCAGGCAGGAAGGCCATAGCTTTCCATCTGCTGTCTTCTATGTCACTAGTTCAAAATATTAATGAGAGATCTACCCTTAATGGCAAACTGTTGGAACTATTTCATTAGAACAATGGGAGCATTGGGTAACATTTTGTAACTTATACATGATGATAAATATTGCAATTAAATCCCAGAATAATCTAACTGGTAGAAAATTATTAGTGTGTTGGGTAGTGTCGACTATTGTTACCACAGGAAAGATTAATTTAGCAACTGTAAGAGGGATATATTTCTTGAACAGAATAACGAATTGGGGTGGAATGAAAATATAGACTTCGTAGTATTGCTGAATCATCTATTGTAGAGAGTCCTGAATACTAGCAAGATAAATAATTCAGTGATTTGGGGTTTAAGCCATTCTGAAAATAAGCACATTAGAAATTCTTCTTCTGCTGCTGGTTTGTAAGTTAGCGCCCAAAGGAAACTGATTGGATTCTCAATTAAAACACAACTATTGTCAGCATTGCAGATATGCTCATGCTATGCATATCAAAAAGCCTAGGTTGAAAGTCCAAAATTTCTCTTAAATATATGCAGGAAATAACTGTTAATAAAAATAATAGATTTCCATCTGTAGCATCTTTTTTTTTCCAGATCATGACTGTCCACCATTGTCCATCAATTGAGTACCTGCCAACCTCCATGCTTATCCAAGATACTATCAAAACCACTTAGAACCAAATATGTTCATTTATTTATTATTTATTTATTTATAAAATTTATTGCCATAAAATATATATCTACATTAAAACAGAAATAAATTAAATCCAAAAATTAAAATCTAAGGATACCTGGGTAGGGCAGAATGCGGGACAGGGGGGAGGTGTGATCTATTGTTCCTCAATTAACCACCTCCACTGTGCTCTAAGCCAATAGGCACAACCACATTTTTGGGCCCTTACGAAAGGATAGGAGGGTTGGGCCAACCTCACATTAGGGGTCAAGATGTTGCAGAAGGCAGGAGCAACAGCAAAGAAGCCTCCTCCTGGACACCAACGGAGAGAATATAATTGGGCTGACAGGGCTCGCAGAAGTCCTCCTCTTCTGAAGTGAGAGGAAAAGGTTAATCCCAGTGGGGTGAGAGGGTCCCTCAAGTGACCTGAGGCACAAATATATACATTAATACTAATTTTCACCTATTTTTTTTAGAAATCTTTCCCCATCACAGGGTGTATTAGAAGTTAGCGATGCTATAGACTTTATTTTTTTCAAAATGGCAGAAGGGATTGTCCCTCTTTTGTTCTCAGCCATCTATGGTCTCCCCACCTATGCATGCTTCCCAATTTGAAAACAAAACAAACAAACAAACAGCAGTGAAACTGCCCCCCCCCCTCAGGTGATTCTTGCTTATTCACTGGTGGCAATCTCCCAGAGCTAAAGCCAAATGGAATGTGATTGGCTGGAAAAGGAAAAAAACAAACTAGAAGTTAATCAAGAAAAAAAATTAAACTTAAAAATCAAGGTTCAGACTATTTTGGATGGAGGTCACACCCACCTGAAGGAGCAGATCAGAGTTTGAGAGTGCAGCAGAAGCACAATGGCACAATTACAAGAAAGTTCCAGCTACACCAAGTGTGCTTTTCCTGACCTGACTGCATTTGGCGACCGTTATCAGTACTTTGTGATAGGCTGTGTTTAGTTTTGCAATGTATCTTATGTGGAGCAACCCCTTAAAAAGATTCCTGAAGTTGTATCTGCCTTTCTTGTTAGGAACCTATATGGGTTTTAAATCTGCATGAAAGGATCTTTAAAAGATGCTCTTGCTATGGCAACTAGCAAAGTTACCCTGTGGTAAGATGGGCAGCCAATAAATTTTATAAATAGATAGATGAAGGAAAAGGAGAGGGGGAGAGAGGGAGGAAGAGGGAGGGAGGGAGAGAGAACTGGAGAAGGCATCTGAGTTTCTTCCAAACTGTAGAATAAATTTTCTGAACAGCTCTTTTAGCTATCATTTTTCTGTCTTTACAAAAGTAGGTAAGAAATGGAACTAGAACTTGGAATATTTAATGTAATAATTACTTTTTTAAAATTACTTTTTTTAAATGACCTATTTTTTACCTTTGGTTTTGTAAGCCCCCTTGAATATTTAATTGAGTTGACAAAAGGCATCTAAATGAAAAAATATATGCAGTAATAAACAATTTGGTCAGGGGAAACACTTTTAAAAAATATTAAAGGCATTATATTTAACAAGCTTTGAGAAAAGCTGCCAAAAGTCTCAAGAATTTTGATTATTTACGGCAGGCGCTAAGAATTTATCGCTTTCCCAGTCAGAAATTCCATTATCCTGTTGCACTGGCTATGCTGGAATTTGTAATGTAATGTGTAAACCAGGAGTTGGCCAGTTATTTACATTAAAGTCAAGAGAGGGACAAACTGATGTAATATTGTCCAGCCCTGTCTGTTTGGCAGTGTTGGAGTGAAAGCTAGTGGAGCAGTAACAAACCATAGAAAGTGGCAGAAATATTCCACATTATAAAATGTTTCAACAGTACACATATGGTCTTCACTCAGGAAGCTCTAGAATTAAGATGAGCAACCAGATTGCCCTGTTCATTTTTCCTGCACCTTAAGCCTTGAAAATCTGTATGTGGAAAGCTCTATTTCTGGCAGCTGAACAGACTGCCAGTGGAGATCTTGTGGAAACAAGAGCTTGAATAATGCAGTGTGTTCCTGGCAGGTTTATGAAAAGAGCCTTGAGGTCTTCCTTCCCCACAGAGCAGGTAGACTTTCATTCCTGGGAGAGCTGATAATTATGCATTGAGTACAGCTATGTTGTTTTGTCACAGTCTCACTTGTGGGGATTCTGTTCTCTTTTCTCTGCCTTGCATTGTACTGGTTGGTTGCTTAACTGCCTAAAATGGCAATGAGTTGTTTGAAAATGGCATTTGAAGCAAAACACACACACACACACACACAGAGAGAGAGAGAGAGAGAGAGAGTAGGTTCCTACTGATTCGGCCAAATTGGTAGTGGTTTGGCAGCCTGGGTTGCTGGAATTGGCAGCGACCTAGGCCTGCCACGCCCTCAAACCGTTTTCCCGGGCGGCGCCATAGTGACCGTCATCTTGCTTTTCAGTTCTGTGCATGCGCAGAACAATTTTAATTGCACTGCGCATGCATGAACAGCGTGCCTCAAGCGCAGGCATGCACGGAACCCAGTCCTGCACATGCGCGTGTGCACACACACACACACAAACACACACACACACAGAGTAAAAACAAAGGCTAATATCACATACATATGACTTCTTTTAATTCATCACGACAAGAGGTTTGGGGTATCACAAATTCCTTTCTGTTCCATGATTTAGATCATTTAAAGGGTAGCCTTGGGCTATATTCTATCGCAATTCAGATCCTCAGATTTCTCCATGGAAAGAGGGGAGCTTCCCCCTTCTGTTCCACAAAGCTTTGCTATCTGAATGCAAATGCAAACACAAATTTAAATCTTTGTGTTTAAAAAAGTAAATGTATGTTTTGCTTAAAGAAATGAGTGGTTTTTAAATTAGGTACTTAAGAAAACAAGCAATTACATTTTTATCTGAAAATTGTGCTTTTACCACAGGGGTGGGGGATAGGTAGAATGACTCTAAAAGAGAACATTTATACTCAAATTTTCAACAGGGAGCAGCCAGGCTGATAGCCAAATCTGACCCTAGGTTAAGCCTCAGTTTATCTTCCCAATAAGCAACTGAATCGGAAGACAATTTAAAAGAGGTTTATTAGGGTACCCTGATAAAGTGGGATCTCTCTATGAAAAAGGAAAGAGAGAACCTCGAGCCCCATGTTTCACTCCTTTTTATAGTTAACACAATGAAGAAAATGCAGGAGGAAAGTTGATTGCACAGGGTGAAAGAAACCTCCCCTTTGCATAGGAAATCATGTTCATTAAAATGAAGTCTGGCATCAGAAGGGGTGTAATTATAAGGTAAAAGTTTACAAAAGAGATAAATCAGACCCCAATTTATACTAACAAACTTTTTCTTATCTGGAGCTAGTCTCCAACTTGTTTATTAGTTTAGGAATGTTAAAAGCTAATCAACCTGAACATCATTTTAAAAGAGAGAAAATAAATCAAATTAAAATACAAAGTAACTATGTCAACTAACAAATTCCAAAACCCAGGTCATTTGCCCCTCAAGGCTCATCTATATCTACATATCTGCATATTTAACTACTTTTCTATCTATACCTCTACATCTATCTATATCTATCTATATTTATCTACATCTACACTACATCTATATAGAATGGATCCTACTTGGAAAAAAAGTGTCCATGAAAGAGACCTAAAACAAGATGGCAGCAAGTGTTGTGGGTCCGTTTGGCAAAAGAAAGCTCAGGACTGTATTGGTTGGAAAAGGTAGAAGAGACCTTCTGTGGATAGACAACAGCTAATATGATGATTTATCTGTATCTGTAAAGGTAAAGGTACATATGTGCTAGCCGTTCCTGGCTCTAGGGGGCAGTGCTCATCTCAGTTTCAAAGCTGAAGAGCCAGCGCTGTCCAAAGACTTCTTCATGGTTATGTGGCCGGCATGACTAAATGCTAAAGGCATACGGACACTATTACAAAGGTGGTTCCTATTTTTTCTATTTGCATAATTTTTTTTTACATGCTTTCGAACTGCTAGGTTGGCAGAAGCTGGGACAAGTAAGAGGAGATCATTCCATTACACAGTGCTAGGGATTCGAACTACAGAACTGCCGACCTTTCTAATCGACAAGCTCAGCGTCTTAGCCACTGAGCCACCGCGTCCCTTATATCTATATCTATATCTATATCTATATCTATATCTATATCTATATCTATATCTATATCTACATCTACATCTACATCTACACCTATACCTATACCTATACCTATACCTAATCCTGTCTACAGAGTATCTTTCTGTCAGAGTTTATGATCCTATTTTATTTAACTCATACAGCTTACATCAATTCAAATATTAGGGTGCATGGAACAGTGTAAAATAATAAAACATCTGTTGTTCATGGTCAAGAGTGAAATTCAAACATTCATGGCAACAATGAACTCTGATCATCCACAATGTAGTATAACAAACACAATACATCCCCTTGTACATAATGTACAAATGTGGCACCTCCTGGTTAGAATAACAGCCAAGTATCATTTAGCTACCAAAGAGAATCCAGAATAGAGTCAGTTTTTGATAGTTTTTAGTAATCCTCAGAATAGAAGGCTGTTCCGTAATGATTATATAAAGGAAACTGTCACCTCCTGTCTTCAGCCCCTACCTTATCTCAAAAAAAAAAAAAAAAGTGGTGGGAGGGGGGTTATTATAAGATTTTTTCCTATGATATGCATGTTCATTCCCAATTGTATGATGTGTCTTTTCAATGCCAGTTGTAATTTCAGGTAAGCAATAAAAGGAGCCCCATGTAGAGTACATTGCAAGAGTTTACACATAGGTATGAGTTGAAGAGTTACATCTGCACTGACCTCTCAATACAGGCAAGGCCACAACTGGCACATCAATAAGCTGAGCAAGAGTATAGCCTCTTGTCTAGAGTCTATACCTGCATATTCAGCAATAGCTATGAACCTAGGGGCTGAATATACCCCAAGTCATCGGTCTGCTCTCTGGATTGCTTGACTTGGGATCACAGCAAAATTTGTGATGACTTTCAAAAAATGAAAATGTTAGTAGATTTAACTATTGTATTGATACTTTGCATATTGCAAAAGTCTTATCCGGAAATAATTTCCCATGAGCTATGATGCAAACTTAGAGAGGATAAAATATACATGCATTTCAAAGGTGGTATTCAGCAGGTTCTGATCAGTTCTGGAAAACTGGTAGTGGAAATTTTGAGTAGTTTGGAGAATGGGAATTTTGCAGTATCCTTCCCCTGGAGTGGAGAGGGAATGGAGATTTCACATTATCCTTCCCCTGCAGTGGAGAGGGAATGGGGATTTTAAAGTATCCTTCCCTTGCCACGCCCACCAAGCCACGCCCACCAAGCCATGCCATGCACACCAAGCCACACCCACAGAACTGGTAGTAAAAAAAATTTGAATCCCACCACTAATGCATTTACATAAGACCAGAAGTATGTATAACACCAGAAGCCTTTATATCTTTTTCCTTTCTATCTTTTTCCTTTGTCCCTGTTTGTAATTTTTCATCTTTATTTCCTTTTCTTCTATTTACTTATCATTTTTTCTTTTCTTTTACTTTCCCCCTTTCTTTAAATTGGCAATATTTTTACTTTGCAAGGCTCACTGCAGGAGACCATCCAGGCAGAAAACCATATTTTTAATGTTGCCTTTTTATATTTGTGTTGTGTTTATGCTGATAAATAAATAAAGGGAGACTAGTATAGATCTATTTCAAGCTATTTAGCTCTCATCAGCTAGCCAAGGTTCAAATCCCAGTAAGGGTATGGCTAGCTGCTGAGAGCTAAATAGCTTGAAATAGATCTACACTAGTCTCCCTTTATTTATTTATCAGCACAAACACAACACAACATCACACACACACACACACACACACACAGAGACACACATATATATATATATGTTTGTTTTCGTAGATTTTCATGGGTGCAGGTAGCCAGGTCTTGTTGTATTCGGGTCTTTTCCCATGTAAGATTGAGATTGTCTTGGCAATGTTTCAGCAAGGTCTCACTCATCATCTTCAGGCTCAAAACCCAGCCTGAAGATGGCGAGTGAAACCTCGCTGAAAAGTTGCCAAGACAAACTCAATCTTACACAGGAAAAGACCCGATTACAACAAGAGCAGCATATAGCTGCTGCCGAAGGTTTTACCCAGAACAAAAATAACACATTTTAGAAGTACCACCTATGACAGCGATGGCGAACCTTTTTTGGCTCGCGTGCCACAAGTGGGGGGAGCGCAGGGGGGTTGTGTGCGGGCGTGCCGCACCCATAATGCAATGCGTGACCCCCCAGTGCGCATGCACGCACAACAAGCATTCCCCCCATTTTTACATGCTTTTTTCGCCCTCCCCAGGCTCCAGAGGCTTTATAGGAGCCTGGGGAGGGCGAAAAGAGCCTCCTCCGCCCCCCCGGAGGCCCTCTGGAGGCTTCAGGGATCGTCCGGAGGCTTCCCTGAAGCCTTCGAAACGCTTAAAATGACCCTCCAAGCAAACCGGAAGTCACTTCTGGTTTGCTCGGAGGGTGGTTTTAAGCATTCTTAAAGTCACTTCTGGTTTGCTTGGAGGGTCGTTTTAAGCATTCCGAAGGCTTCAGGGAAGCCTCCGGACAGTCCCTGAAGCCTCTGGAGGGCCTCAGGGGGCGGCGGGGGGCTCTTTTCGCCCTCCCCAGGCTCCTATAAAGCCTCTGGAGCCTGGGGAGGGTGAAAAATGGCTTTTAAAAACGGTGAACTCAGCTGGCCAGCGCCATAGGTTCGCCATCAATGACCTATGAGGTTCCTAAAAAGAACTCCTGTTAGTTTCAGGAAATTGCAGGATATATGCTTTTCATTTGATTAAAGTTTCTTCCTGTGTGCTATTTTCATAAATCCTAGAGCCATTTTTGCTAAGTTTTTCTTTAATAATTCTTGTGTATGGAGGGATCACAGATACTTCATTAAGGCTCTTTGTTAAGTTTCTTTTAAATATGCTTGAAAAATATTTCCAACTGATTTAATGGCATCAGTGGGCCTTTTAATATTTGAACTCCTGGAACCTGTATTTTTCCCCCCTCCAAACTTGTAGGAGAAAATATGCATTGGTAATTCAGATTTGAAATAAATGAGTCCAGTGGTAGGGTTCATCATTTTCATATACTCTAATGATCATATCAACAATCGTTCAGAAGCCAGATTATCATTTGTTTGCCTGCAGTTTCTTCTTTCATCTAACAATGAAAATATAAGAATGCAGTAGCCTTGTATGTCTTGGAAAGTGTCAGAAGTCAACGTCTTTTTTCTCTCCCCTTTTTTAAAAATCTCGTACGTCCATCTCCCAGTTTTATTTTTAAAAAAACCTCTTTATTTTCTTTGTATTTTATGCTATCATAAACCTTAATAAAGCATTCTTTGAAAAAAAATCCCTAGGTAAAAGCTGCGGAATAAAGCACCATCAACTCAAACTTTATAATAAAGAAGAATGATGGCAACCTTTAAAACTTGTTACAAATTGAACACAAAATAAATAGATTAGTTACACTGCAGGAACAGAAAATAAGAAACACGATGCAATCACCACAAACTAAGAACCTGGGGAAAAGACGAAAATAGATATTTGTTGACACTAACAAGCAG
The DNA here is from genome assembly GCF_964273705.1 of Natrix helvetica. Taxonomy (NCBI): domain Eukaryota; kingdom Metazoa; phylum Chordata; class Lepidosauria; order Squamata; family Natricidae; genus Natrix; species Natrix helvetica. The sequence goes on from NC_138552.1 coordinate 95,160,109, forward strand.
TCTACACCACAGTATTAAAGGTATCTCATGAATGTAAATTAGAATACTTTTTCAGTGACATCAAATGGACATTGTAGATTATCCAGTCAAGAATTACTTGAAGAGACAATCAGATGAAGTTTTGAGTCCACAAGGTACAAGGGAAAATAATCTAAATACATTAATATTAGGCTGAGAATGTGATAACTTCTTCATTTATTTTTTTAAATCATTTTATTAAAATTCAAGACATACAGTTAATGTTTCCTTTAAAAAAACTATTACCAGTTTGTCATCTAAACTACCACAAACAGTAATATAGTAATGAAACAGTATTATTATGATTACAAAAAGAACCATTTGATATATTTATAATTGTATTGTTATTGACTTTGATTCTAGGATGTGAGCAGGAATGGACAATCCACTACTATTCCACTCAGCAAAATGGTGCCTGATGCCTTATACCAGAGGTGGAGAATGATGCCCCTTATGACTTGTGAAATTCAAGTTCTGGAATTTCTGAACTAATTGTGGGAGTTGAAGTCCACAAGTCATAAAAGGGCCACTGTTCCCCATCCCTGCTTTAAAGGTAAAGATTTTCTTCACCCATATGTGCTAGTAGTGGGCGGTGCTCATCTCCATTTCAAAGCCGAAGAGCCAGCACTATCTGACGATGTCTCCATGGTCATGTGGCTGGCGTGACTAAATGGTGAAGGTGCATGGAACGCTGTTACTTTCCCACCAAAATGGTCCGTATTTTTCTACTTGCATTTTTGCATGCTTTCGAACTGCTAGGTTAGCAGAACCTGGGATAAGTAACGGACGCTCACTCTGCTCTGCGGCACTAGGGAGTCGAACTGCTGAACTGCTGACCTTTCTGATCGACAAGCTCAGCATCTTAGCCATTGAGCCACCATGTCCCATTTATCCCTGCTTTACATAATGCCATTTTACTATTATTAGTATCTGGGGAAAAATGCATACACTATACACCTGTGATGGCGAACCTATGGCACGCGTGCCACAAGTGGCACGCGGAGCCATTTGTCAGGACACGCGAGGCGCTGCCCTGTCAGCTGGCCAGCGCGCATGCGCGCGCTGGCCAACTGAGTTCACCTTTTTAAAAGCTATTTTTCGCCTTCCCCAGGCTCCAGAGGCTTTATAGGAGCCTGGGGAGGGCGAAAAGAGCTCCCCCCCGCAGAGGCTTCAAGGACCATCCGGAGGCTTCCCTGAAGCCTTCGGAGCGCTTAGAACCACCCTCCGAGCAAACCGGAGTGACTTCCGGGTTGCTCGGAAAGTCATTTTAAGCGTTCCGAAGGCTTCAGGGACCGTCTGGATGGCGGAGAGAGGGGGGACTCTATAGCCTTCCTGCCATGCGTCCCGCACAGGAATCCGTCCCCTCGGGGCTTTGTGCGGGCGTCGCAAGGATTAAGTCGAAAGGGGGGGGGGATGGGGAAAGTGAAGGGGGCTTTGTTGTCCTCCTTCTCCTTCTCCTCCTTTCCCCCTCTGGCTCGAACGTGGCGCCGGGGCCCGGCTAGAAGAGGAGGAGGAGGAGGAGGCGAGGGCGGTGCGGCCGAGGCCTGACGGACTTCCCTTCGGCCGAGCCCGTCCTGGCGGCGGCGGCGGCAGCAGCGATGTGAAGGCCGGGCCCTGGTGAGCGCGCAGAGGCTGGGCGGAGCGACGCAAGGACGCCAGGCCCGAGGCGCTGCGCAGCGGAGGCGATCCGGGCCCGGGCGATGGAGACGCACATCTCGTGCCTGTTCAGGGACCGTCCCGAGGCTTTCCTGAAGCCTTCAGAGCACTTAAAATGACCATCCGAGCAACCTGGAACTCGGAGGGTGGTTTTAAGCATTCCGAAGGCTTCAGGGAAGCCTCCAGACATTCCCTGAAGCCTCCCGGGGCTGGGGGAGGCTCTTTTCGCCCTCCCCAGGCTCCTATAAAGCCTCTGGAGCCTGGGGAGGGCGAAAAAAGCATGTAAAAATGGGCGTGTTGTGCGCACATGCGCACTGGCGGGCATGTTGCATTATGGGTGCAGCATGCCCGCACACGACCTCCCCACGCTCCCCCCACTTGTGGCACGCGAGCCAAAAAAGGTTCGCCATCGCTGCTATACACCATACAATTGCATATCCACACATTTCTCTGTGGACATTATATATATATATATATGACATAAGTTTCCTATGAAGATGATAAAAAGTCCAATATCATAAAAGTCTTGTGTAAAATACATTTCCAGACTTATCAACTAGCTCCTACTACAGCCACTGCAGTAATCATGGAGTTGTCTGCAGTATTGGAGTACGATATGAATAACCCATCTGCAATAGGTTTGGAAACAGTGTTCTGGCTGGGGTCCTAATCTTCTATATCAACAATCCTTATCTAGGAACAGCTTTATGGCAAGAAAAAAACATTCTTGAAGTATGCAAGAACAAAATTGAATTAAAAGACGGAGGAAAGAGACCCTCGAGCAAGGAATAGCATTAAAGGATGATATGGCTGAAGGATATGACCTCCCTTAGTCTACTTGGAGGACCCTGCATAGGTTGAGAGTTGGAGTGTCTAAAAGTAAAACCAATGTGCTCAAGTGGAGGCTCTTAGCCAGGGGTGGGTCCCGGCTTCTGTTACTGCGAGTTTGCTCAGGGACGTGCTTCGGGCACGGGCACTCTTGTTGTGCACTATGCGTGCATGCGCAGAAGTAAAAAATTGCTTCTGCACATGCGCAGAAACAAAAAACAAGATGGTGGCATCTATGGCACTCTTGATAGAACCAGTTTGGGTGCATGCCCAGCTGAGTTACTACTTACTCGGCCAAGCTGGTCCGAACCAGTAGGAACCCACCTCTGCTCTTAGCTGATAAAAACACGCTGTGTGAATGTGGAGAGACACAGAGGCTGGCCCATCTACTGGTATGTTGACTACTATGTATGTACCGATAATTATTGATGTTTGGCCAATGACAAAGCCAAGAAAATGGCTTCATTCTGGCAGTTTAAAGTTTAATCTAGAAAGGAAGAAGAATGTCAGCCCTGGAAGCCATCTTTCTCTTTAGATTTTCAGGGCCGTCACATTTAGTGCATAGGCCTGCTGTGGGAAACTGGGAGGAGGGTTGCATGGAGTGGGTAGACACAGATAGCCAAAATAAAATTCTTTTCTCTGGGAGACAAGGACATTTCAATCTGCACCTGGAGAGGTGTGACTGAGACACGTCTCCAGTTGGGACAGTGGATTGATTGGATCATGTGATGGACTTGTGGATGCAGTGGAAGGGACTTGAACTTTCCTTTGGATGGTGAAAACCTAGAAGCTTTCAGATTCAGGTTTTCCCAGATGGGCCAATATGAGATCTCTAATAAAATGGAACTTTGAGGAACTGATGGCCTCGGAGTCTTATTCGGTTCAGAGTGTGACAAAGAATCTCTTAGGAACTTATTTGCAAGAGGTTTCTGTCTCCACATGTGCTTACTCTGTTTCTCTAATATTTTCTGATAGGCTAAGAAGGAATTAAGAAACATTCCCCTCTGAAAGGAGAGAATGAAATGGATGAGGAGAGAGGGAATGAGAGGGAAAAGAGGAGACCGCACCAGGCTTGCCCTGCCAACAGCCGCCTCGTTACCAATAGGGGGTGGGGCATCTATACAGAGGGAGGAAAACACATGCATTCCTCACCCCCTCCATTGGAAATGAGGTGGCTGTCAGAGAGAAGAAGGCAGCACACACCATGTGGGCTTGTGCAGCAGCTGAAGAAGGAACAGAAGGCGAGGATTCGGCTGTTGCATAAGCCTACAGGCGCACGCTGCCCTCTTCTCTCCGACAGCTGCCTGGTTAAAAAGCCATTGTCCATGGAGTTTTTCCCGGGGGAGGGGCTCTGCAGAACATCCCAAGACCAACGCCACTACATCTGCCCTCTTCGGGGACAAGACCCCCGCTGGTCCCACTCGTGTTCCTCATCTTCCGGCCGTGGCCCCACACTGTGGAAAACATAGGCGCGCGCACACCCCACACAATAAGAGCCCCGGAGAGGAAACCCTCTGCAGAAGCCCGGGTGAGTGAGAACAAGTTCCTGCCGTTACGAAGGCTCCTGATGAGGGACGGAATCTTTGCTGCAGGACAGTAAAGCCCCATCCGCCAGGACCAAAGCCCCTTGTTAGGAATGTAAGCTAACGGTTGGGTCAGCAATATATAAGCCATGAGAGTAGTACTGTTTCTGCTGTAAATGTGATTGGATGCTGTTACCTCAAGCGGCCATAATATGGAGCCAGAATGACTGTTAGCTCTCTGTTTTTTAGATGCTGATCGGTGGATACTGCTTGTAGATGTATTGTGAGTTACTGTGAGTTTTGCTACTGTTAGCAACTTTGTGTGCTGAACTGATTATATGATACTGAATTGTGTTCGATGGATAACTGACTGAATGAACCGTGTGTAAATTGAACTCTGAATACCTCTATTTTCCACATAAGTAAATTACTATTACTTTTACTATTCGGTGTCCCTGTATGCTGGTTTGTGCGTGTTCTTCCACACCACTCTCATTACGCTTCTCTGCGCACTTGCTCTCCTAACGGGGAGCTTACCTAACACCCCTCTCCCAACTGGCCCATCCTCCCTCTGAGGGCAAGGGACCTAGCTGCCCCTCTGCCTCTGGCTTCCCTCCAAGAGTCTTTGAGGCTGTAATTGTGTGGGGTATCCGCACGGGCCTATGTATTCCACAGCTTGGAGCTGCAGCGAGGCTCTGGATGGCTGGCGATGACTCCGGAGCCCATCTGTGGGGGGAGGGGTCCCCCTCGCATTCCTCATCTTCTTCGATGGACTCCGGAGTCATCGCCAGCTGTACAGAGCCTCGCCACGGCTCCACGCTGTGGAAAACATAGGCGCACACATATACTCAGCACAATTGGTCCTGCTGCCTCTGGTGGATGGGGCTTTACTGTCCTGCAGCGAAGATTCCTTCCCTCATCCTGGAGCCTTCGTAACAGTGGGAATTTGTTCTCCCTCACCGGGCTTCTGCAGAGGCTTCCCTTTCCAGGGCTGTAATTGTGCGGGGTGTGCGTGTGCCTATGTTTTCCACGTCGTGGGGGCGCAGCCGGAAGACAAGGAATGTGTGAGGGATCAGCAGGGCCTCATCCTTCTGAAGAGGACCTGTCCCCGAAGAGGGCAGATGTGGTGGCATCGGTCTTGGGATGTTATGCGGAGCCCCCCCAGGGAGAAACACCACTGCCAGGTACTTTTAACCATATATTTTGGTCCTAAGACTGCAGAATACTGCAAGAAATGACATAAATGCAGGACAGTTGTTGAGTGTTTCAAATGTGATTGGAACACTCAACAAGGTGACCACAGTATGTGTGTGTGTGTGAGAGAGAGAGAGAGAGACAGAAAGAGAAAGAGAGAGAAAGAGAAAGAAAGGAAGAAAGAAAGAAATAAGAAAGAAAAAGAAAGTTGGAGAGAGAGATGAAAGGAAGGAAGGAAGGAAGGAAGGAAGGAAGGAAGGAAGAAAGAAAGAAAGAAAGAAAGAAAGAAAGAAAGAAAGAAAGAAAGAAAGAAAGAAAGAAAAAGAAAGAGAACTTATGACCACAATTTTGGTTGCTAAGCAAGAGCATCATTAAGCGAGTTTTAACACATTTTCCAAGTTGGCCATGCCCACCCAGTGACATGACCGCTGAGCCACTCCCACAAAACAGGCCACAGAATAGGTGCTAAAAAAATTGAAACCCACCACTGCCTTTGACCGAACAATCATTTGCTTACTGATTGTTCAAAGTTACAATAGCATTGGAAAAGGTGACTTTTGGTTGTTTTTCATACTAGCAGCACCATTGCAGCATTCCCATGGCCATGTGACCAAAATCTGGACATTTGGCAATTGGCATGGCATTTATGATGTTTGCAGGCTCCCGAGGTTACGTGATCACCTCTCACGACCCTCTGAAAAGCCAAGTCAATGGGGAAGCCAGCTTCACTTAACAAACGTAACTAGTTTAAAAACTGCAGTGATTCTGGCAAGAAAGGTCATAAAATGGGGCAAAACCCAACTTAGTAACTGCCTTTCTTAGCAATGGAAATTTTGGACTCAATTTGTGATCATAAGTCGAGGACTACCTGCAACGGTCCCTAATCTTAAAAGTTAATCAGGGTTAGCCCTGGATAGTTCTTGTGTGGGACACTCCTTGGGAATTTCAGATACTGTTGGATAGGTTAGGACAGCGATGGCGAACCTTTTTTGGCTCGCGTGCCACAAGTGGGGGGAGCGCAGGGGGGTCGTGTGCGGGTGTGCCGCACCCATAATGCAATGCGCAACCCCCCCAGTGTGCATGCACGCACAACGCGTGACCCCCCCCCATTTTTACATGCTTTTTTCGCCCTCCCCAGGCTCCAGAGGCTTTATAGGAGCCTGGGGAGGGCGGAAAGAGCCTCCCCCGCCCCCTGGAGGCCCTCCGGAGGCTTCAGGGACCGTCCGGAGGCTTCCCTGAAGCCTTCGGAATGCTTAAAACGACCCTTCGAGCAAACCGGAAGTGACTTCCGGTTTGTGCCTCTGGAGCCTGGGGAGGGCGAAAAATGGCTTTTAAAAAGGAGAACTAAGCTGGCCAGCACGCACATGCACGCTGGCCAGCTGACAGGGAAGCGCCTCGCGTGCCCTGACAAATGGCTCCGCGTGCCACCTGTGGCATGCGTGCCATAGGTTCGCCATCACTGGGTTAGGAAAATGGGGAGGGAGAACGGGAGGAGAGAAAGGGAGGAGACTCCACTCCTGAAGTAAAGCAATAGCAATCCATTTTTTTTTTCTATCAAGAAGATTGGTCCAGCACAATCTCCAGGAATTAACTCTTTACTTTTACATGCAGTCTTTAGATTTAGAAAGACAATCATATAGGGATTTCTGAGACTGCACAAATAAATTTTCTATTGTACTATGGGAACCATAAGGGATTCTGACTCTCTTCTGTGATTGTTGCTAGTCATGAATCTTGAAGTTTCTTCCCAAGAGATAAACACACTATATTTGCCATAAATACATATACTTGCAATAAATCATATGGGAGAAGTAAGAGAAGGATCTATAGGGCTCCAGAGAAAAACATGTCGGATGGATGTACGTATTCAATAGAATGATTTAGAAATAGAGTCTACTTCCCTTGAGTTGCAAAATCATTGTCATATGTTAATTGTACCAACGTGCTACCAATTAACCTTTGCCTGAAGCGTCCCAGAAAATGATGAATGGAGATGAACATTTTTAGACTGACTCCCATTTGCATTTATCCAGAAAGAAGCCTGGCTTCTAAATGCTGCTTAGGAATGTGTGGCTTAGACTTACATCTTCTAAAAGTCTATGTGTATCCTTTGATATTTCCTTCTTCATCTGCATGACACTTTGATGCTATATTGATATAACATTTCAGATAACAAAAAAGGTAGGCCAAGAGAAAAGCCAGATATAGTATTATTAGAACCACAGCTCTCGGTCTACACTAGAAGCTGCACGTGAAAGTTTATTCCCCTAACTTTGTGTAACTGGACATACAAAGCTTCTTTAGATAACTGCGGATAAGACTGTTCATCTCTTTTGAGCCGACGTGGTGCAGTGGTTAAAATGCAGTACTGCAGGCTAGTTCTGCTGACTGCCTGCTGCCTACAATTTGGTAGTTTGAATCTCACCAGGCTCAAGGTTGACTCAGCCTTCCATCCTTCCGAGGTAGGTAAAATGGGGACCCAAATTGTTGGGGGCAATAGGCTGACTCTGTAAAACCGCTTATAGAGAGCTGTAAAATGGTGTATAAGTCCAAGTGCTACTGCTATTGCTATTTGAACAGAGAACATTATGGGCAAGGTTTGGTCCCCTTTTCTCTTATTCGCAACTAACTAGTGCAATTGGTCTTTGTGTATTTCCCTTTCCTAGTAGATAGAAGTATCAGAACAAGGTTTCAGGTTGTCACTCATAAAGATACTTCCCCCTTTCCTCAAATTTCAGTGGATTTCATTAATCACAAAGGTATCCATGTACTGATCTACAAAAGCTCACTTGCATGGGTGGAGCGATGGGAGTCATATTATTGTCCCACTTTAATTTTGCATGCTCTGAGATGTAATCTCCTCTTCCAATATCCAGCTTGGTGGCTCATGGAAAGGATTTGCCTCTGTGTGATAAACCTGATGCTTCTTGCAGAGGAGATGCCTATAGGGCTGGGATGGCTAACCTATGGCTCATGTGCCCGAAGTGGCACATGGAGCCATATCGCCTGGCATACACAGCATCGCCCATTCCTCTTTTGGGTTTCTGGCATGCCTGCGTGCATGACAATCAACTGCCCTTTGTGCATGCGGCAGTGCTGGAAACTGGAAGAGCTGGCCTTCCTTTTTCTGGTGTGAGTATGCATGCCGGCTAGTTGATCATCGTGTGTGCATGTGCACCAGTAACTGGAAGATTAGCTGGCCAGCCCGCATGTGAATGCCAGAAACCAGAAGTTCATTTTCTGATGTGCACATGCTCCCTGGACAGCTCCTCTTCCTGGTTGCGGCCCCAACGAGCATGCCCACACTCCCTTTTTGGCACTCGGTGCTGAAAGGTTCACCATCACTGCTATAGGGAATGCATATTGATTGATTTGCATTCATCTGGGGAAGAAATGGTGAACTGAAGATGACTCTGCAAAAATCAGAGAGGACAACCATAGCAGAATGAAGAACTGGTGAGAAGAACCAGTGTTTTTTTTAATAATTCCTTTCTGGGCAATGTTGCCTCTCATTTCTGACATGCCATGTGCAGGAAAAAAATTGCTTTCTACAGATGTTCCCAAACCCAGTACAAATGTGTGTGTCCCAACATAAACTTGTGATTAAATTGCCAATGCAATGCAATAGTGACAGGTTAAATTATTCCATATTGCTTGGTTAAAAGTAGAGAAACCAAAAAAATAGTATATAATAATATGTCATGTAAATGCTTAAAAGTTTTGCCTTCAAGACATTCTTTTTTTGGTCTTGGCAATTCTTTCTTAGTTTTCCTGACAGCATTTTTCAGAAGTGGCTTGTCTATTCTGATGTCTTAATCACTATATCAAAAAGGCTCTGTACTTTGTATAAATATTCAATAAATATTTATTTATTGATTTTTTTTACTGCCCATCTCATAATGAAATGACCTGGGAGGCTTCCAGCATTAAAACATCCTAACAAATAAATATCTTTAAAATAATAAAAATAGATGGGATTGCCATTTAATTCAACACCCTCCCTTCAATGTGATGCTTCCCCATTGGAGCCTGAACCCATCTGGCAAAGCCAGGTCTTCAGAGTCCCACGGAAGGACAGAAGGGTGGGAGCCAATCTCACTCAGGGGGTAAGGTGTTCCAAAAGGAAGGAGCCACGGCAAAGATGGCCCTGTTCCTGCCAGCCAGAATTCCTTGGCTGATAGGGTCTGCAGTATGCCTCCTCTACCACTCCAATTGGGGTGAGATGGTACCTCAAGTAACCTGCACACAATGCCATGCAGAGGTGCCAACATCTTGAATTGCACCCAGAAGCAGACTGGCAGCCAATGCAGCTCATGGAAGAGTGGCATAATATGTGTCAGAACAAAATAACATATTTGGAAGGGACCTTGGAGGTCTTCTAGTCCAACCACATGTTCAAGCAGGAAACCCTATACCAGAGGTGGTAATCAGCAGGTTCTGACCAGTTCTGGAGCACTGGTAGCAGAACTTTTGAGTAGTTCGAAGAACCAGTAAATGCCACCTATGACTGGTACTGCTCCCATCTATTCTCTGCCTCCCAAGTCCCAGCTGATCGGAAGGAAATGGGAATTTTACACTATCCTTCCCCTGCCACACCCACCAAGCCATGCCCACAGAACCGGTAGTAAACATTTTGAACCCCACCACTGCCCTATACCATTTCAGAGAAGTGGCTGTCCAGACTCTTCTTAAAAACCTCCAGTGATGGAGCACCCACATTTTCTGAAGGCAAGTTTTTCCACTGGTTAATTGTTCTCACTGTTATGAAGTTTCTACTTAAGACCAGGTTGCTTCTCTCCTTGATGAGTTTCCATCCACTGTTTCTTGTCCTGCCTTCTGGTGATTTGGAAAATAGATTAACCCCCTCATCTTTGTGGCAGCCCTTAGGGCATCCTAAGAACTGCCTATGCTGCTGCACTCTGAGCTTCTGAATGATCTTCAAGGATATGCATACAGATGTAAACCAATTAGTCACTGATAATGGCAATCAATGTTTGTATGTACTTACTGTATATAGTCTTCTTTGAAATTTAATATTCTAATGAAATAAAAATCAAAAAATAAAAGTATTTATGTAGCCCTCCCGCTCCTTCATTCCACCCTCCCCACATTCTTCTCATTTTCCCAGGAGGTATTTTGAACTTGTTCTGAGCTTTATTATTAATTTAAAAATGGAAAAGTGTATAAGTTGATGGTAAGGAGCTTCTGGAGGGGAAAAAAAACTTGGAAGGAAATGCAACAATTCTTACCCTTGATTGCCTATTAAACCAGCATTTCAAAATAATCCCTATGTGTCATTGTTCCTTTTTATTGCTAATATCACACGGTAGCTTTTATAGATCCTGTCCTTGATAAAAAGCTCCTTGAATTCCTTGAATTCATTTGTGTTTGCTGTTAATAAACTGTTCTTAGTAACTATGCCGTAACATAGTTACAGCACGAGCAGACTCAAGGTATGGGGCTGGTGTATTTAATTGTTTTTCTTTACCTCAAGCACTATGATTTCTTAACATTTTGGGAATTTTCCACCCAATCACAGAGGGCCATTTCATCTGAGAAGGGAAAAGCTCAAGACAATATTTTTTTCTGCATTCTCCTACCCTGTTTCCCCAAAAATAAGCCCTTCCCTAAAATATTTAACTGCATGCACAGCAGGTCCCCGCCATTTCCTGGGGGGAAGGGGAAAACATGTCCCATGCTCCCCACATTCACCTGCCATCCACGTGGAATAGCCTCGTGGAGGCCGCTACCACAAACCCCAGCTACCGCACCCCTTCTCTTAGTGGCGGCCGCAATAAAAGTGGCAGGCCCAGTGACGCTGGGGCTGGCAAGAGTGTGCCAGAAACAGAGACAGAACTTCCACCCCTCTCTGGATCAGCTGATCCATGGGCTGCTGACTGAGATTAAGGGTCCTTCTGCACCTCAAAAATAATAAGACCTCCCCAAAAATAAGGCCAAGTGCTTATTTCAGGGGTCAAAAGAAAATAAAACCCTTCTTATTTTCGGGGAAACACAGTATATTGTTACCAAGAAAGCAAACTAGAGGTTTGCCTGATGTCACTTGGAACTGAGTTTGACCTGAAGAAGAATGCATTAAATAAATTGGATTATTACCTATGCATGTATAAATATATAATAAATGCATAAGTGAGTCATTTGGTCTAGTGGTTAAGGTACTAAGCTAGAAACTATGAGACTATGAATTATAGTCCTGCCTTAGGCATGAAAGCTACTCAGTGACTTTAAGCCAGTTACTGTCTTTCAACCCAACTCACTTCACATGTTTTTGTTGAAATATTAGGTATATTTGATATCTTGAGCTATTTCTAAAAATAATAAAGGTGGGATTAAAAAATCTAAAATGTGTATATCGTTTCCCCCCTAAAGTAAGACAGGGTCTTATTTTCTTTTGACCCCCAAAATAAGCATTTGGGCTTATTTTTGGGGAGGTCTTATTATTTTTGAGGTGCAGGAGCGGCGAGCATAGTCACCTCATGGCTGCTGGTGTGTTGCAATATTTTTGGGGAGAGCTTATTTTCAGGGGAGGGCTTATTTTAGAGCATGCACTCAAAAACCCGATTGGGCTTATTATCCGTGGAGCTCTTATTTTCAGGATAAGAGGATACAGAATCAATGTTTCTATCTCAGGAAATGATTAAAATTTATCCTTCAAACTACAATTTATAAAGTTGATCATTATTGCTATTGTCCTGTTGCTTGGAGTTTTCTGCAAAAGGTGAAGGAAAGAGCTCCAATGCTTGTATTCATCAGAATAGCTTTATGTATAGTTGCTTCAAATGAAAGATTTACTCGTTTGGTTCTATGGTTTTGTATATCTGTGGTTCTATGTAAAAAAAAAAACAGATGCGGTTTAAAGCTTTGCAAACTGTATTTTACCCAAATCTTTGAAAATATGTAAACACTTTAGGAGAGAGAACTCCATTCATTTTGATGATGAAAAATTACTTAAAGACTTCCATAGTCTATAAAACTATAGCATCGACAGCTGTGACTCAATGGAATTGGATTCAAGAGAAGTGATAATAAACTTACCACAACGCTAGATTTGCTCCCACATGCTTAAAAAAACATTAAAGTAAACATTAAAATGTTTTTAAAAGGAGGTGGACTGGTTCTGGGTTGCTTTTGATTGTGACAGTCTATTAAAGTTACTTATTCTAACCACAGGGAAGGAGTGGGAGATGCAAGACAGAGAGAAAAAGAAAAAGTTCAGTCAACCGATCCATTGGTAAACATTGGCTAAAGTCAATGTAACTGCATCCAGTAAAGGAGAGGGAAAAATAAGTGAAACGTAAAGAGGTTCAGTGTTGAAAACTGTCTGAAGCCAGAGCAAAGATCTATCATTAGAGCACATGTCGGTGATCTTGGCTTCAAAGAAGCGAGTATAGACAGAAGTCAGGAAGCGACAGAAGAATTCCTGCTGAAAGGAGATGAAAACAAAGGAATACAGATGAGATTCAGCAACTAGTCCAGGAGCAAGAACTGTGCATTAATGAAGGGAATGTTTTAACAGAAGTTCATGTTTATGGATTACTATTTATAAAAATTAAAAAAAAGGAAGTAAAGGGAGAATGCATGTGGTTTCTGCAGAGTCGTATGCACAAAAATAATCAAATAGCAATAGCACTTAGACTTATATATCACTTCTTAATGCTTTACAGCCCTCTCTAAGTGGTTTAAAGTGGTTCAGCATATTTCCTCCAACCATCTGGGTCCATATTTTAACAACCTGGGAAGGATGGAAGGCTGAGTCAACCTTGAGCCAGCCGGTCAGAATCAGACTCCAGACTGTAGGCAGATTTAGCCTGCAATCTGATCACTGTATCACTGCAACTTAATCAAAGTTCATCAATGGAAGAGGGGAGATCACTATTCATAGCATTCCCCTTCCTTGCTGTAGGGTATAAACAGCTTCCTTCAGGATGTAGGTTTTGCAGAATGCACCATAGGGCTGGGCTGGCTCTCAAGAATTGACAGCAATTGTTTTGGTTGACAGATATTGGAAGGAAGGTTATTGCTTGCTTTTGCATTGGTGCAGTGTCCACTGCAGTTTCTATAGGATTAAATGGCATACCAGGTCAAAATGGGCTGTGCTATGGCTGGACAAACATCAGTGAACAGGTCCACTGCTCAAAAACATATACACAAAAAAAACAATATATTTGGGAAAGACGTATCTTCTTCCCAAAGTTGATTTCATGTTCCTTTCTCTGAATGATTTTCTTACAATAGTGGTAATTCCTCCAAGTTTCCAACGAGCATCAAGCTGTCATTGAAAAACTGAGATTATATTTATATACTCTAAAATGCCAATTAAATTTAACTTTCCTATAGTAGTCCTCAACTCACAACTGCAGTGAAGATCAGAGTTGCAGTTGTAAAGTCATTTTGGTTATAAGTCAAGGAGCCAGGTCGCTCTACTTGATTTTAAGACTGTTTTTAATTATGGTTGTAAAGCAAGTCACCATTGTTCTTAAGTGAATCATGCAGTTGTCTTAGAAATCACATGATCCTTAAGCGACTCCAACATATCAAGCACCTGCTTGAGGGAGATGGACAGTTTAGAAATATGAAATATAAAGAGAGAAACAAACAAACAAATAAATAAATAAATATCCAGTAGGTGTTTTTTTGCCCTTTTCTGGCAAAAGTAACAAATCACCGTCATAGAATCATGGGACATTGCAACCAGTCATCTATAAATGTGAGCCAAGTACTCTAAATGTGTTCACATGACTTCAGAGGGAGCCTCAGTCATAACTTCAAGGTCAGGTTACAAGTAGCTTTTTGAAGTATGTTGTAATGGTCATTAAATGAAGAACAGTGGTATTGCTATGTTTCTTATATGTACAACAGCTGTAACACAGAACAAAAGATCAAAGAAACTTCTATGAGATGGAACTAACATACCAGTAGTAGGGCTATTTGGTGATAATGATGAATTCAGCTGGAGATTATACCTTTATTGCATTTAAGAAAAGGATAACAGTAAAAGCCACTTGACAATAGGAATTTATACCCAGTGAACTTCAACTCTTTGTTACTTTCTTGAAATACTGCCCTCAATAAAGGAAACAAAAGGATTTCCTTTTATCTCTACCTCTTACAGTCTATTGATGATGGATGCTTGTTTACATTCTCTGCATTCCTACTCAGATAAATCTTGTAAACTAAAAGTTAGGCAGAGATTTTCTAATCCACTAATCTACACATCTCTACACCATCTCTCTCTCTCTCTATCTCCCTCCCTCCCTCCCTCCCTCCCTCTCTCTCTCTGTCTGTCTCTCTCCCATCCCCTTTATAAGTATCTCCTTTTTTCCGTATGAAAGATCTTGAAATCAGGACTCATCTGTATAGGAAACCAAAGCAAAACTGATGTGATATTGTGGCATTGGGATGCCGCAGTCTGGGCATAATGTGGAAACTATGAAGGAAGCAGGGTACCTAAATGTTGTCAAGCCTTCAGAGTCAACAAATGTTAGTTGTGACTCCCAGGAACGGTTAGTGTTAGGGTTAGCCCTCTGGATAGCTCTTCTTATTACAGTAGTCCTTAACTAACAACAGTTCATTTAGTGACTGCTCAAAGTTACAACGGCACTGGAAAAAATGACTTATGACTGTTTTTCACACTTATGACAATTGCAACATCCCCATGGTCATGTGATCAAATTCAACCGCTTGGCAACTGACTCCTATTTATGACGGTTGCAGTGCCCTGGGGTCATGTGATCGCCTTTTGCAACCTTCTGACAAGGAAAGGAAATGAAGAAGCCGGATTCACTTAACAACTAGGTTAACAACTGCAGTGATTTGCTTAACAACTGTGGCAAGAAAGGTCATAAAATGGGGCAACATTTACTTAACAAATGTCTCACATAGCAACCAAAAATTGGGCTCAATTGTGGTCATAAATCAAGGACTACCTATAATAAAATACTCTCAGGATAACCCTCTTGTGCCATGAGTCAAGAATGCTGTTTGATTCACATTTTTCTTTCTTTCCCATCCACTGAAGTAAGAGATAGATGAAGCACAACTACCCACTTTGGAAATTCCAGAACTAACTTCTTCAGCCTGGCAATACATTGCGAGTAGAAAGCTACTGGGCTGATTTTAACCAAATCAAGAAAGTGTAGATATGTTTGGTATCCAGCTTCCCTGACAGTCATATGGCAGGGGGAAATTCTTGGGGGAAGAACCAAATAGGCGTCCAGCACAGGAGGCCTTCCTGGTGATAAGCAGTGAACTGAGCAGCAGAATACTTTAGTTTAGAAGGTCTTGGAACAGTTGAGGTCAAGTTGAATCACCTGAGGTTCTTGAAGGAAGGAAGCGAGCAACATCACAAAGAAAGGTAGCCACAAAAGGCGCACAGAAATAGGAGTGTTGAAAGGCAAAAACTAAGCAGATATATGAACAGAAATTCGTAAGTGAATTTAGTTACGGCCTGTAGATCTTAGCTATAGATCTGGCCAGTTGTCATTAAAATAAGACATGTATGCTGTGATTTCAAGGCCCCCTCCCCAAAATTGCAGCTGGACAATAACATACAGTCAGCTGTCATGGCACAGTTTCCCATGCTTTCAGGTAAAGGGTAGGGAAGTAGCAGGATCCCAGATGTGTTCATTTCTATGCTCTGATTCATACATTGAGGCAGAAGTCATGTGGGTGTACACCTACTTGGAAAGCCAGGAGATCTAGTGAATGGACTGTTCCAGGGGAAAAATATTGAAGTCATCTGTCCTAGTTATCTCTTCTTGTAGATCTTGCAGGGCTAACTAGCATTTTTGTCATTAGTCAATTGAGGTATGCTTTTCCCTGAGATTTTCTTTTCTATTCTCTACGCAGGGCTCTCACAAACTAAGGAAGGTTATGTATTGCTAGCAGTATTGAAAAAGAGAACATTTTGCTGACTAGGGGGCATTCTAGCACTGGCTTTCCTTTTAAATATACTAGAAAATCAGAAGGAGACTATTGCCCTGTTCACTGAAAGCCCAGACATGATGGGCAAGCCATGTTGCAAGGATGCCAGACCATCGTATCCCCAAACAGCTCCTAAACGGTGAGCTGTCTCAAGGAAAGCAATTGCACGGAGGACAAAGGAAGCAATACAAAAACACGTTGAAAGCCTCCTTCAAGTCCCTGGAAATTGACAATAGCTCCTTGAAAACCCTGGCACAAGATCAATCGACATGGCACACGCTGATCCACCAAGGCTGCCAGACATCTGAGGACAGAAGAACAACCATAGCACAAGAGAAGCGAGCACTCCGAGAAGCCAGAGCAGCAAATGCTGCAACAATGGTGCCCACACTTGTCTGCCCGACATTGGCAGAAAGTTTCATGCCCGTATAGGCCTTACCAGCCACCTGCAGACACATCGTTGATGGCCCACAGCCTGATTGATGTAAAGGTCCTCTTCAAACACGATGGACAAACATCATCAGTTTACCAGAAACATTAGTGTGCTCACTAATAATCTGAAATAAATTAACTGAAAGAAGGAAACATTTCCTTATGTCATTATGTCATTCAATTTTATCTCGGTCTTCATCCATGATTTCTCAGCAATACAACCTACTGTCTTTGATAAAAAGTGTTCTCATTCCACTACATATCAACTGCAATTCAGTAAACCTATTTTCAGCCTATGCTAATTTGCTCTGATTCTTAAATCCTGATTTTGCTATATTCAGTGGGGGAAAGGATTTAAATGCATTCAAAAATAAGAATTTAAATAGCCTTTGACAGACAGATGGAATATTTTTTTGGCCATATATGTATTTATATTTTTTCACTCAAAGTGTACTCTATTTGGTTATTTAATCTGACAGCATTTTTAAAGCATGTTATTTTGGGGAGGTGAAAATTATATCGTGAAATTAGGAAAACTACAGAATTGAAATGTATTATTAGTTTTTCATTCAAGGAGATTTCATTACATCCCAGGAGATTTAGAGTTGGTGACTTTTTTCAGACATTTTAAATTGCAGTTTTGACATTGACATAGCCACTATCTTTGCACAACACACATACTCAAGGCTAATTTAAGTAGGGTTTCTTAATCTAATTTTCTGAATGTGTATGGTACACTCAACCATAAACTAACCCTATAACTGGGTTCACATTATGTGGTAGGCTAAAATGAGGCTGGCTAATTTGTCACTCAAATGTCATGCAAATATAGCCAGCTTTGTATTTAAAGTTTTCAGATACTCCCTTCTTACTTTTTAACTGCAAGTTTCATTTGCTTAGCAACTAAACGATGTACTTTGCAATCAATCCTTCATGGATGGGTTTACTATTAAAATACTGGTAGTTCTTGACTTACATTTTATTTAGTGACTGTTCAAAGTTATAACATCACTGAAAAAAAAAGTGACATTGACTGTTTTGCACACTTACAACCATTACAGCTAAAGAAAGTTAGCACCCACCCCTCCTAGAAGAATGAAATATTCTAGGAAATATTAAAAAGGCAAAATATTATATTTCCCCACATGAGAAAAGAAGAAACATATTTTTAAAGACAAAGCAGCTCCCTGCAGCTCCCTGCCCCCAGCAGATATTTGGTGCCCATCGAGGACTGGGCCAGCCTATCTACAAAACAAAAGACCTCAGCTTTAGGCTGATGGGATTAAGACATTATTCTCAAGACATAATAGAATTAGCCCTGTACCCATGGGAGTCTGCAACCAATAGGATACATGCCCTTGTCACAGGAACAGGAAGCTCAAGGTCAAAGACCAAAAAACGGTGTAAATAACACACTCTCTCTCTTCCATGTGGACAGCTACCTAGGACTTCAAACCCATGTGGTCCTGTTCACCATTAAACCAACCTTCCAAGCAGCCTCCATGTTTCCAGTGTCTTTCTCCCCACTTGGAACTGAACCTAGATGGACATTTCTTCCAACACAGTGTTCCTCACGGTCATGTGATCAAAATTCAGATGCATGGCGACTGATTCATATTTATGATGGTTGAAGTGTCCTGGGGTCATTTGCAACCTTCTCACAAACAAAGTCAATGGGGAAGCCATATTCACTTAAGAACCACGTTACTAATTTAACAATTGCAGTGATTCATTTAGCAACTGTGGCAAGAAAGGTCGCAAAATGGGACAAAACTCACTTAACAAATGTTTCACGTAACAACATAAATTTGGGGGCCAATTGTGGTCATAGGTCAAGGACTACCTGGGATTCTAAACTCAAGGCAGCTTTTTCCTCTGCTAAAACAGATTCCATTCCTTGTGGCTTTTCTTTGCTTCTTGAACTTTTACCACTGTCTCAGTGTTTTAGTTAATAGCCATCAGTATTTAACTGTGCAGTGCTCCTGACACCTTGCTATACTTGCCATAGAATTGCACGAAGAATAGCAATTAAAAAAAATCTCCCACATATTTGCAAAGCCTTTTAACGTCAATCACAACAGCACACAATGACTTCACCATTCGCATTAAAGCTCTGATCTTTGCTTGGCATTAAGGGAAAATTGTTTTTTAATAACAGGTCTTCAGGTTTGCATTAAAAAGTGCACGTACTTTCTCTGTTGCAAACAGTTTAAAATCTCCACTGATTATACGTTTGATCATCTACTTAAAACCTTCCATATAAGTACCTTTCAAAAGAAGACTGGCAAATCACTCAATCCCACCCCCCTTAAATATAAAATAGCTGAGCGCTATGTTTAAGACACAGTGAGCAGTAAATCATCAAAATGAGAGATTGCTTTTGAGCTGTAATATAATAGAGTGTGATAAACATTTAATATTACACAGTAGTTCTGGTGTGGAGAAAAGAAAAAGGCTCTCTCTATGATTTTTAATGTATACCAGTCAGTGGTAAACTGTACTGCAGATGTGTGATCTAAATTTTGCTTTTGTATTAGTGTCAAACTGAACTAAATATAAACTTCACCATAAAGGCAGTTCCTTTTTTCCAGTGATAGCAGAATTGTTAGTGTCTGAAGCAGTTGAAAAGGGGGAGAGAGAAAAATTAGTTCTTGGATTTGGAGGATATGAAAGCTTTGATATTTAAACTAAGAAATCTGTGGTACTTCAATATGTTCTTGGGCTGCCACCCTCTGCATCCTTGACCATGTGGTCTTGAGCTGATAGGATTAAATTCCCACCACATCTGAAAGAATATAGGTTCTTTGTCTTCTTCAGAAACATTAATTTGACATATTGTAAGAACTTGGTATAGCTAGGGTTATTTATTTTGAATCGTCGTGTGTTGTGTAATGTTACTTTCTTTGGGGCTCTTTTGCATTTTTTGGCTGGGATCATTGTAATTGTAATGATGATGATGATGTTATCCATTCACTTATGTCCGACTCTTGGTGAGTCTTGAACCAGGACTCCACATCTTCTGTTTTTGCGCTACTTCTTTGAAATATACAGGGCAATAAAAGAGATATAATTCCTTCTTTCATCAAATTTGATTTGATTTCTTTATTAGATGGGCATTTTTCCCACCACAAACTGCAACGTTCAATTGAGTATTGAATGATAACCCAAATATGGTCACCATGCATGAATGTTGCTTAACGTTCTTTAAAAAAAAACATTGCAACTTGAGTGCTTTAAAACATCATTCTACAGAGGTACGTAAGTTATTCCAGAGTTTAAATCAATAATTGCTAGATAGATAAGTTATTTCTCACAAATGAATGTGTTTTTTTACATTCTCCAATTTAATTAATCATATTACCTTGAAATATATTTAGAACATAATATTGGGCACCCTCAATATATCCCTTCCCACCGATATTTATGATGTTCATCAAAGCACACTCCAAATTATCCATAAGGTTTGAAATATGCAAGCAATCTTATTATTCATATCTGCCTTCAGTCTGTCTCCAAGCTCAACATGCCTCCATTATGACTTTGATGGTTCTGATAGAAAGTTATCCAAGATCTGGGTTCAACTGCCTCAAGTTCAATTTAACTTTAATTCCTTTAGGAGTTAAATATTATAAACGTGCAATGCTTAAATTTTTAACAAAAATTTGACTCAAATGACTGAAACATTTGAAACAATAATGTTTAGTTATATAATATAATGATACAGTAAAAGATATCATTTCATTCAAGTTCAGCTTAACTGCTGCTGTCCAACATAGGGTGAGTTATTATGATTATTATTATTATTTTGACAACAATACAATAGTTTGCCATTAACTTCACTCAAATTTTTTCTTTAAAAAAGAAATTCAATCTAACCAGCAATCATCTTCTTGTCTATGACTAGTCCCTTAGTTTACTGGCACATATTGAAAATGGCTGCATGGGCGTATGTGTTCGAAGTACGTAACTCACTTTTAATATTCCAAAAGCTCCAAGAAGGCTTTCATAGCAAACTTCCATTCACATAATTGCACAAAATAAAATATTTTTCTTGCCATACTATAAGTTTCAGCGCTTCCTTTTGCCTCATTAATTGCTACCTTCCTTATTTTTTATTTTACATGCTATTATGTCAGGGTACTTTGAATACTAGGGGCTCTGCAAGTTGATCCCCCCCCTTCATCTGTAGCCAGCAGCTGCATGCCTTTTAGATAAAGAATTATCTGAAATTAATTTCCTTGCATTTTCCTAACATATATTTTTCTTGATCATGCCGAAAGGTAAAATGTTTTTGAGCTACTGAGAAAGCATCATCTAAAATAGGGAATGATTTAAGCCGTTTAAGGTATTATTAAAGTCATACATTTCTAGAAAACATCACTGAATGTTTCTGAATGGTTTTAATGTATATTTGTACTGAAATGTGCATAGAGGTGAATGCACAAGCATGAAGACCTTCTTGAAATTTTCATTTATTGTTCTTGGAAAAGGAATTAGTGGTGACAATCAGTCATTTTTGGCCACTACCACCCTCCTCAACCAAAATGCCTAAGGTTTCCTAAGGGAAGTGATCTCATCACAATAAAACAAGAAATTCTACTATCTTTGGGTCATGTTGGAAACTGTTGGGACTTCTTGCACATTGTTTGTTTGTTTGTTTTGTTTTGTTTTGTTTTATTGGATTTATATGCCGCCCTTCTCCCAAAGGACTCAGGGCGGCGTACAACATTAAAAAACACATATCACAAAAGTTAAAAGGAAATTAGATACATATCCAAAAAAATCCAAACCCAATTAATAGGACAATAACATTTAAAAAAATTAGATAAAATTAACATTGCTCTCAGATTAAACTAAAACTTGGAGATTATGTTATGGCTTTATTTTCTTGATGTTTAGAGAATCTGCAAAGATGCACCTTTTTGTTTATTGTTGTTAAATTATGTTAATAAAAACTGTTTTCTTTGTTTTGATCTTTTTTGTGTGTGCCATGTTTTTTATAATTAGGTTTTTGAGTGAAAACATGATTGTAAATTTGAATGAATGACAACAATAAATATCATCCTCCAGACTAATTCTCTCTTGTTCATAGGATGTTTAGAATTTTAAGAGGATCTAGGCTATAATCCTTCTGAGAAAGGTTTGTATATAAGTTATTCATTTATTTTCATGTGAAAGAGCACTCATTTTTGTTATTTTTCCAGGTGTATGAAGATTCTTATTAAGGTCAGGCCCATTAAAACAAAGGGTATCATTTTATTACTGCACTATTATTTTTGTCTTGCCTGTTCCTATTATAGGAAAAAGCATTACATAGCTAATTTTCTCTCATAAACTCTTTAAAAAAAGTATTGCCTTATTTTATATTTCCCATATATAATTATGAGAGTGAAACATTAGTAATATTAGGGCATACAGGACTCGCTCCCTCGTTTTTACATCCAATCACATCTATAAAATCCTGAGATTTTCCTAAGTTTATTGTACCTATAAAACTATTCATATGTGTAAAACTCATTAGTTGTCATCATCCTGCACACACCCACTACAGAGATGGAAGGAGAGAGGGAGAAAGGGAGAGAGAGAGAGATTTTCACATTAGTGCCTTATAGAATCTTCGTAGCATTATCCAGCCTTTCTCGAAGTGATATAAAGCCTCTCGTTATTATTTTGGCATAACTATTGTTGGGTGATTTTAGGACACACTATAAATCACTAGTGGAGAAATGACCATTGGCATGAAACTTGAAATGTAACAGAAAGCCACTATAGCTACGATCTGCTGCTGTGATACATTTGGGCACACAATTCAACAGGGCTCAATTTTCATCTCAAAATACTTCTCAGTCCCAAAATTGTATATCAAAATTAATGCATCTGCAGTGGGGAAAATGCATATAATTTAGAAAGATGTATAGAAAAATACTTATTTGGAAAAAGATGCATACAAAGACCATATGTTTTTAAAAGATGGTGCAAAATGTCTAGGCTAGGAAAAGTGACACACAATGAGAGCTATGGATTCTTTGAGTGACTGTTTTCTAATAATTGGCCAGAAATGATTTAAGGTTGTAATATTTGGATCCTTGACATACTTTCATGTGACAAATCTGGACTGAACTGCACCTTGTTAGCAGAAAGTTTCTGCCGTTGTTCAGTCAGAATGTCATTTTTGACTCTTCCCAATGTGATGAGCATCATTTCACCATGAATATCTGTCAGTTGCATCCTTGTGGTATCTAGTGATATTTTTTACAATATGATATTTTTCAAAAGCTCTTGCTTCCACATTTGTTTTCGAAAATATTTAATCTTTATGATTAGTTGTTCCAGTGAGCTATCTTGCTTTGATTCATCTGATATTGAATTATTTATTCTTCTGGGTGTCAAGGGTAATCAACAATTGTCTTCAACATTAGGCTTCAAAGGCATCAGATTTTCTCCATTGTGCTTTTTTGATGCTCCAGCTTTTGCAGCAATATGTATAGTGCGTAGGATAGCATGCTAAACAGTGAAACATGTACTTCTACCTCTCAAAGTACAAGACCTATTTTAATGCACAAGACCACTATTGGTTCCAACTATGCAAAATGAATATCCAGATGTTATTTTTAGGGTTGCTCAATGCTTTCTTTTACTTGGTAAGATTAATAATTTTGGAGAAAATGATGCTCATTCATTCATTCATTCAATCATTCATGCATTCCCTCTGCAACTTCTAAGATGTTCAACTTAAGAGGTGTTTGACATAATTTGAAGACTTGGGAGTCCCAGTTCAGAGCCACCTGAAGCAAAAGTGCTCCATGAGCTTTCTGCTAGCTGGGGATTAGCAGCACTGGAATCAAATGTTGTTGTTGTTGTTGTTAGTCACGAAGTTGTGTCCAACCCATCACGACCCTATGGATAACGTTCCTCCAGGCCTTCCTGTCCTCTACCATCCCCCAGAGTCCATTTAAGCTCATGCTGACTGCTTCAGTGACTCCATCCAGCCACTTCATCCTCTGTCTTCCCTTCTTCTTTTGCCCTCAGTTGTTCCCAGAATTAGGCTCTTTTCCAGGGAGTCCTTCTCATGAGGTGACCAAAGTATTTGAGTTTCCTCTTCAGGATCTGGCCTTCTAAAGAGCACTCAGGGTTGATCTCCTCTAGGACTGACCAGTTTGATCGCCTTGAGTCCAAGGGACTCGCAGGAGTCTTTTCAAGCACCATAGTTCAAAGGCCTCAATTCGTTGGCGCTCAGCCTTACATTAGTATTGGCTTAATTGATGCATACAATGTAAAACACTGTTCAAGAAAGCAAAAATGACAATATTGCATCTAATGCATTGAAATAATAATTTTAAAACGAACAAATCTCTGGCAGTATTTTTCTGCTAAAAATGCAAGTCCCCCAAAATGAGATTTATCTATGCCATCTGATAAAGTGGAAATACTGTATTGTCCACCTGCACAACTATTAGACTGGGGTGGGGTATACACCGTCCATCCCCCAACACCAGTTTTAGTGCCATGTTTTCTTTCCTACTGTGCTGTCAGATTTTACTTGCAATTATTGGAACACAGAAATATATGGAAACTTTTTTCTATAAACAATTTTAAGCATCATAATAACTTTTTCTGATAATAGAATTGTAGTCTGGGCCTCTTTAGCAGCCAATACCTGATGGTTCCCCCCCCACCTCTTCCTGCAGATTGGCTTTTTGTATGCATCCAGAGCACAAGACGTGGGACTAAAGTTTACAATTCTGCTTTGTCCTTGACATTTGAAGAATCTCTTTAACCATGGAGACAGATGCTTACTTTGTAGAAAAAGTGCTGCCTTACATATTTTGCTTCTCAGCAAGATAGAATAAAATGGTCCCCCAGTGAACAAAAGACCACATTAATCTTAATTCAAAGCTAGAATTAAGATAGCATCTTCCACTATATTTCAGAATTTAAGCCTAGCTCGGTGGTGGAGGCCAGGTTATGTGACAGTCATCTTCCACTTTGTATGGTTCAGTATATGTTGCCTGACACAGTTGCTCACTCTGTTGCCCAGTGTTTTTTTTATTATTATTTAGACTATGAGCAAGATTACAAAAAGGTCTTAATTCAAACCCTAACATGTTATTAAAAGAACAAAAATATATTTTAACATAGCAATTTAAAGAGTTAAATAACAGCAAAGCCCAAAAATAATTAAAAGTATGTTTGGGACACATTTCTAAACATTATTAAGGGGAGGTGAGGTTTCACATCATTTGGATGATTGTTTTACACCATATGTTCTGCTATGGATTAAGCAAAAGTAACTGTTGCTAGGATCTGCAAAAGAGGCCCAATTGATTATCTAAAAAGAAAGATTTGGAATTGTTCCTTCTAAGAGAAAAAATTTAAAAAGTATGTTTTATGAAATATTACAATAACAAGTCTGAACCAGTGGTGGGATTCAGCTAGTGCGCACCTATTTGGGAGAATCGGTTCTTAATTTTCTAAGCAGTTCGGAGAACCGGTTGTTGGAAGAAATTGTTGTGGTCTGCCAATGGTCTGTGAAGCTGGCAGCAGAGTCAGGCAGTGAGGAGGTTGGGGAGGAACATGGGCCAGTTCTGGAGTCTGGGGAAGGCTCGGATGAGGGCTCTGCATCAGAGGCAGAGAGGGGGCCAAGGCCATCTGGTAGTGATGTGCTGCCTCCGGAAACTCCAGAATCTGACATCAAAGAGGCAGAAGAACAGTGTGAGCCTGTTCCTAGTGTGCGTATGAGCAGAGCTGTCAGAAGGCAAGAACAGTTAAGACAAAAGGGGTGACAGAAGTAAAACCTGGATATAATTGGCTCCTCCCATAAGACATAAAAAAGGAGCAAACAGATGTGAGCCTTTTCATGAAGCAATTTTGTTCATTCTGATCAGTTCAAACTCTGAGAAGTTCCATTTGCCCTTGCAAAACTAATTGGCAATTAGGTCTCTGACCTTTATCTCCGATTCATGGGAGATAAAGGTGGGTGCTTATCAGCATTACCCTGAAAGACTGTG
The DNA here is from genome assembly GCF_964273705.1 of Natrix helvetica. Lineage (NCBI taxonomy): Eukaryota > Metazoa > Chordata > Lepidosauria > Squamata > Natricidae > Natrix > Natrix helvetica. The sequence continues at coordinate 95,185,709 of NC_138552.1, forward strand.
GCAGACATCTGTCGGACTCTTCACAGACTGTTTGTGAATCATTATGGGCTGTGAATGACCATAATTCACAGCCATTTAAATAAAAGAGGGTTTGGGGGACTAAGTATGTGATTTATGCTTTATCAGGAAGCCTAGGTCAGAACAGAAATCTCATTTTGGTTTTTTCTACTTTACAGGGCTAATCCTGTAAGGAAGGCAGGAAGGAAACATTCTGGTGTTGTTTCTAGCCTAGTCTTTATTGCTCTGCTTACAGAAACTGCCTCTCTGGTTAACCCTTATTACATTGTAACAGCTAAGGTGACATGAGTGATGTTGAGTCGTGCCCACCCAGTCACATAACCACTGAGCCATGCCTACTCAGCTGGTCATTAGGGCAGAGAACCAGTTGTTAAATTATTTGAATCCCATGACTGGTCTGATCCACTTCTCTATGGACTAGTTGGCTCGCAATAAGAAATCCCAAGCAGCTCTTTCCTCCCATATCACCATAAAACACATTGACTAACACCTTGGTATTTTCTGAGTTTGTAATATAGTTATCTTGAGAGAAAGAAAGGCAGGAAAGGCAGGAAAAGAAGGAAGGAGGGAGGGAGGGAGGGAGGGAGGGAGAGAGAGAGAGAGAGAGGGAGGAAGGAAGGAAGGAAGGAAGGAAGGAAGGAAGGAAGGAAGGAAGGAAGGAAGGAAGGAAGGAAGGAACTTTCTTAGTTGACCAACTATCCTGGTCAATAGAAAAGATGGAAGTAGGAAGCAATACAATCTACAGATCCTACTTCCTTTTGCAGATCTGTTTCACTTCTTTCCATTATAGAAAGCCCTAGGTCTATTAGTTGGATCTAAAGACTTCAGACTTGAAAGCTTTAAGGCGAAAGATGAGATAACGTAAAATAGTATCTCATTAATGATGGTGATTGTTCGAAGGGTGACACTAATTCATGCCAGCTTCAAAAAATAGCGCTTTATTTTGCAGAAGACATTTTGAAATTGACTATTTATGAAAAAGTTAATCCACTTGGTGTTTCACGAATGCTTTCTTGGAGATCTCACATGATGCAGCAAAGTTTAATAATTAACAGTCCTGGGTATCCTAGCGGCAATACCTGACCTTTTGTGTTTTACAGCAGAGACACAGCTGTGCTGCAGCATCTATGCAGCATTTTATCAGCAGATCATGAGGAAGAAATCCCAACTCAAACCGCTCCTCCAAATACCATGCAAAAGTATGAAGCCTGAGTTGCTGAATAGTGTTTAGAGGTTCATTATACAAAGAAAAATTGGAGTTATTAAGAAAGGTTCAGAGGCCCAAAAGCAATTTCTAATGCGAGACGTGGCTAGAGACATTAACCAAAAAAATAAAAATTGAACCTCAAAAATTCAGGAGGTTGCAGTACAAGGCAGGGTCTGGACCTTAGTAGAAATGAAGCAGAGAAACAAATCTTCCATACAATACTGCTCCAATATTTAGCCTCATCCTATTTGGAACCCGCAAGTCTTAAAAGGTCTTCAAGCATTTGATGTACTTGAAAGTTGGAATGTCTTATTCTCTAAGAATCTCTCAATCTAATGGGGCAAAAGATGGGGCAAAAGATTGATCCAAATCAAAATATAAACAGTGAGCAAGTATCAAATAGGGATACACTAAGCCTAGGATCATCCTCTTGTTCGGATATTTAAAAGGTAGTATCATAATGCAATTACAAAAGAATTCCAGTTGCCTCCTGAAAAAGCACCTTTGGGACAGCCATAACCTGGATGACTGAGAATCTCTACAGACGTTTAGCTATACAATTTGCGATGGACACCCTTTAAATGATGAGGGAGTAGGAATGGATTTCCAGAGAAAAACTGCAGAGTACAGGAACCAGGAGCACTACCCCAGGTGAAACTGAGGACACAGATAAACCTCCAAGTGCCTCAACAACCCTCTGAAAAGGATGCAAATGACCAGCTGTCTTCAAGGAATATAAATCCTTTCATTTCCCACTATCCTGTCAGAGTTGAAGAAGCTTCTTGGAAGAAAAGTGAAATGTCTTCAAAGAAAAAACAAAAAAAGTCCAGTTGCCTCCTGAAAAAAGCACCTTTGGAACAACCATGACTTGGATGACTGAGAATCTCTACAGACAATTCCAAAAGAACATCACCTTTGAATCCTTCAGTGAGTTTTCAAGAAGAATAGTACCTTATTCCTGTTTTATTCACTATATGGGTTTGTTTATGCCCATAAAAAGTATTAACTTGAAATGACTCCCAATGTTGGCTGATGGGAGTTGATCTCATATTGTGGGGAGAGGAAAAAGAGGGAGTACCATATTTCAATGAATCAGAATGAGGCCGCCAGTGATCAACCTAATTGCACAATAAATCTAAGAACCCTTCAGAGGAAGAAAATAATTAGGAAGATCTGCCATCTGATGAGTTGATGATAACGGGGAATTTGTCAGCCTTGGAAAATGTGAGTCTGACTTTCCTGTTCTTTTAGATTCTGGATTTTCCCCATTGCATGGCAACCTATCGCCATCTTTTAGCAAACCATAAAGCAAAACTCATGTTGAATAATCTGGAACAGAAGAGGGAGCAGAGAAATCATAAAATATAAAAATGGCAAACCATGTTCTTTGTAACAATCAATAAGCTACAATAAGTGGTTCTTTCTTTTATAGCATCTTGGAAGTTGTTCTGTATTTGCTCGATTTCTCTTCTTGTGATGGTAAGAACTCTTAACTTTGACTCAGCTATCATGCATTGATTCTTCCACTTAACATTGAGCCTCAAGTATTCATTGAGGATGAAATTGTGTGGGTTTTTGTATTCTTTTTTTTCAAAAAAATGTTCCATGTTGGTTTTCTTCATTGTTCCTGCCCTTATCCTCAACAACTGGGTAATAATGTTTCTTGAACTGCAAGGATTAATTGACTTGACCTGATGATGATATTTTTATTCTTTAGTATATAACATTTAATTCAGGATATATTATAAAAATTGACATAGCTATTCCCTACCATAAGGGCTAGGATCACTGCCCATGTCAACTTCTATCTCCAAAGTTAAGGTAAAGGATAGTAAGAATTTAGAGAATTGTAGCTCAAAAACCCTGTGAAACATAATTTTGGCATGCATCATCTATTCAAAGGTCTATTTTACCTGCAAATTTACTCCTACAATGTTTTTCTATGCTATATTATGGAAAGAAAAAGTTCAATTTTCCAAATGTTATTCTTATTCTGATCATTAAACCATACTGAATTACTTTCTTAACACCCCAATCAAGCTTAAGCCCTCTCCAAAGATCCATAGTGTGACCTTGAACTATCTGTGCATGCATTCTAACACACACATTTCCCAAGTAGCCTTTTGTGAAATATACATTTTTCAGGCTGAATTTTTCTAATCGCTCACCTCAAATGAAAGCAGCCATCTAAGGGTGGAATATTATGAGAGAAAAACCAATCATTTCAGATAGCATATTTAAAGCAACCATCTCTGTAGGATGGAGTGGTGGCATGCTGAAGAGCAGAATTTTTGTGCTACATGCAAATGTTCCATTGTAGCCTATTTCCCTCAGTTGAAGTGGAGGATAGTAAACCAGTAGTAGTCAACATACACCGAAGGAACTTGCAATTAGTATGGAAGGTGAGTCTATTGGTGGTACCCTTAATCTGGCATCTTTTCCACTTTGCCACGACGTTGGTCTGAGGGCTAATGTTTGAGGCTCCGCCAATGGGCATCATTCTCTATCAACAAGAAGACTCTCAACTATCTGTCAGTTTCCTTTTTTTTCCTTTCCCTCAAATGGACTGCAAAAACTTGAAACCATCCAATTTTGACAATCTCTTTCACAAGCATGAATGCAATTTTAATCTTTACCTTGAACCTCGCTGGTGACTTTTAATATCGGTGAAGCTCCATAAAAAAATGTCACAGCTTTTGTAAAATGATCCCGTTTTCTTAATATTCCTCAGATATTTGCTTGAGAAAAAAAATTATATCTATGCCTAGAATGTAGAAGACTGAAAACATCACCAGGCCTACAGAATAATAATTTTTTAAAATGGAGAACAGTCCCAGTGGGAATGTCACCATTCTCTTTTTTTCCAGCACAACATTAAAAGAAAGAACTTTAGTGACATTTCCTGCTGTGTAAATTAGGCCTGAGAATTTCAGTTGGAAGGGTTTCTACAAAGAGCACTTTCTCAGCTCCCTGTCTGTAATAGAATACATTTTTTTTCTCTAGTTTTAATGAATGAGTCTGAATGCTGGCATCCAAACTGTATACTTCGTTCATAAACTTAGTTTAAAAGCTGAAAATAAAACGAGTGCTCTGTTCTAAGGGCTAAAAAAAACAAAAAACCCCGCTCTGTGCTTAGTTGTGGTAAGAGAAGGATAGCCTGTCTTAGAATCTGAATTGCTTTTAAAAGGGAATGAAGCTTAATTTCAGCCATTCAAATAAACTGGCTCGGAACTGACATAAATTCGCTTTTAATTAAGGCATTGCTTTTGGAGCTATTTGAAGAGAAAAGGATGGGTGATTATGTCAGCTTAATTATTGAATACTCTCAAACAGATCACACGTGTGTCCTAATTAGAACTTATCTGCAGCCACGTCTGGTAGTGATACAAATTCTTTAAAAGCCCCCCCCCCCTCCACTTTATTGTGTGTTATCTTGCTAGTTATATGAAAATTAGCTCAGGGAAAGTTTCCAGTAAATAATTTCTTAATGTTTTACATGGCTGATATGCCCATTTGAGGCAAGTTGGCCATTGAATATAAAACCCTGAAAATGCTCCCAGACTCCACAATGAAGAAGTAGTGTTTTACAATAGAATGCCAAAAACCATACCATGGCATCACATCACAAACTCTATTCCTTTTGGGTGCAACATTGCAACCTGTGAAGAAAAAGATCAGGGCTTGTGTTACATCAATTTCTCCTACAGCATCACAGTCAGACTTCTTTAAATATAAAACTGGTGAAAATCCTCGAATAGCAAAATAACAGAAGGGACTTTGGAGGTCTTCTAGTCCAACTCAATGGGAGAGCAGGAGACCCTATTCTATTTCATACAAATGGTTATCTAATCTCTCCAGTGATGGAGTGCCCACAACTTTTGAAGGCAAGCTGTTCCATGGATTAATTGTTCTGTCATGAAAGTTCTTCTTCCAACACTGCTGTTATCTTGTTGAACCACTTCTGTCTCTTTCCTGGGGTCACCGCTGACCAGTGATATCTATGGGGAAAGGTTAAAAAAAAGTCAAGATGGCATAGCAGCAGCATGACTGAAGACCTTTTTGGGAGAGGGGGCGGTTTAGAAATCCAAGAAACAAAAGACCCAGCTGTTTTCTACATGGATCAAGGTTACACACACATGCAAAGTTTAGTTTTACTTTACTTTACTTTATTGTCATTGCACATGGTACAATGAAATTATATGCCATCTTCAGTGTACATTATAACTACAAAAATAAAAACACAAACATACATCCTTTACTTTCTATATAATTGAAATCGAAAACCTGATATTGCACTATACCATAGAATTCAATATGGTTACTGCCCTGGGATAGAAGCTGTTTTTCAGCCTATTTGCCCTTGTTTTTTATCATCCTGTATCGTCTGCCAGATGTTAATAGTTCAAAGAAAGGATGCCCAGAATGAGATGGATCTTTAAGAATGTTCTTAAGGCGGCCAGAGCTATAAAGCTCTTCCAAAGAGGAGAGAGGGCAACCAATGATCCTCTGGGCAATGACGTTGACTCTCTGGAGGGCTGTCCTATCTGTCACTGTGCAATTGGCAAACCATACACAGGTGCAGTAAGTTAAAATACTCTCTATGATGCAGTGATAGAAAGTCACCAGCAGTTTTTCATTCAGTTGTTGTTTCCTGAGAAGTCTCAGGTAGTATAATCTCTGCTGGGTCCTTTTCACCAGCGCTGCAATGTGAGCGCCCCAGGTCATGTCCTCTTTTATGATAACACCCAGAAACTTAAAACTAGCCACTTGCTCCACTCGATCTTCATTGATAAGCAAGTGCTGGATATCTGATCTATTCCTTCTGTAGTTCACTATAAGCTCCTTGGTCTTATTGGTGTTAAGGACCAAGTTATTGTCTCCACACCATGAAAGCAACCGTTCCACTTCATCTCGATAGGCAGACTCACACCCCGTCCCCGGAGATTAGTCCCACCACCGTTATATCATCTGCAAATTTAGTAATAGTATTACTAGCGTGGATTGCTTTGTCATAACCACTGAACTGCCTTTTTTTTGACCTGCAAGCACTGCTGGATGGCATTCTTCAAATCCCCAATGGGGAGTCACACAAATGGATTTTGAGCAATGGATTTAAGTCATAGGAAGGCAGGTTCTGATGAAACCTTTGTGACAGTAACAGTGGAAATATTTACCTCAGAGAATGATAAGCTGTTTTTCACTAGATGTGTTCAAGCAAAAGACAATCTAGGTGACCCCTGCCAACTTGATGATTCCAGGACTGTCCTCATCTCCTCTTAAGGAAAACATGGGATTGAAAAAAAATGTGGAAATGAACTAAGACTAGTATTTGTTCTCAAACTTAAGAGGGATTTTCTCAAAACAAAATGGCAGAATTTAATAGAATGTACTGCTAACCAAGAGATATTTATTTAATTAGATATAAATCTAAGCAAAATAATCAGATTAACATTCTTAAAGTGGTCCACAATGTGTTTGATCTTTTGATTAGAATTCATGAAATGGTCAACAGTGTACTCAAACCTCCTTCTCAACTTTAGCACCCTTATTATTCTACGCCTTCCCCATCTTTCAAATGCTGCTTTCTGAAATTCATTGAACAAAAATGGTGGCCAAATTTAAGTAGAACTGCAAGATTTATTGTACTTAAAACATTGATATAGCCATCCAGTTATGTCAAATTCTGGGCGGCTCCACCCAAAACTCTCCCCCCACCCACAAGGCTGCTACTATTTCCATTAATTTTAATGAGTTTTTGGATTAATCCTTGTTTATACTGTTTAGGGAAATCAATTAACTTGTCATCTCAAAAATGAGTTTTGTTGCCAGAGCCTGAGGTTCACTTAGAATCATAACAAATATTACACTAGGAATTCAACCCCATTTATATTTATTTTCTGATATTCTTTGGTTTTGAATCTCCATCTCATCTGTAAGGATCCAAAGTGCAAAAATTCTTGTTTTATTAGTTGGAAATCATTGGATAAACATTGTTGGTGATGAAAAAGAATGCTGTTTTTAGAACTGTGTTAGCTAGATTATGAAAGTATTGAGATTCAATTGTTATGGGACTACTTTTTGACATTTATATTATTGATTCATTTGGTATAGAGGGTAGTATAGAAAAATTAGACATCATATTCCATGAGCCAGTGACAGGTATAGCACTGCATATAGCCATCATATATTCACTTGTTAATGTACCCTGTTGTAATTTATTTAAATACTTTTATGGCTCTTGAATAAAAATGTAACAAATGTTTTGAAGTCACTTTTTTTGTACAATGCTGTTGATCACAAACTAGTAAACGTCTAATACAATCTTGCATATAATAATGTTGCTCCAGAGTAATTCAAGTAGGAGGTTTTTCTTGGATCCAGAATTTTAATTCTATTTGTCTGAGGACCACAAAGCAGTATTATGGTTATGGATTATGTATTACTTCCTCAGATTAATATACCCCTCCCTGGAGGAAGAAAATGCCATAACCAGCCTTTTCCTCTTAACACCAGCTTGTGTGAGAGAGGGGCTCTTTCTGTTTGAGCAACCTACTTATACACAAACTGGATATAAGGTTGTAATCAATATGATGGTGAAAAAGATGATGATGATAGAAGACTAACTCTGTAGCACCCTTCCTGGCACTAGAAGCAGAATAACAGAGTTGGAAGAGAGATCTTCCAACCCCTTGCTCAGGCAGGAAACCTTATACCATTTCAGACAGATGGCTGTATAATCTCTTCTTAAAAATCTCTAGTGTTGGAGCAATCACAACGTCTGGAGGCAAGTCGTTACACTGATTAATTGTTCCAATTGTCAGAAAATTTCTCCTTGGTTCTATGTTGGTTCTCCCCTTGATTAGTTTCCATCCATCGCTTCTTGCCCTATATTCAGGTGCTTTAGAGAATAGGTTGATGCCCCTCTTCTTTGCGGCGGCCCCTGAGATATTTGAACACTGCTATCATGTCACCCCAATCCTTTTCACTAGACTAGACAAACTCAATTCCTGTAAACATTCTTCATATGTTTCAGCCTCCAGTCCCTAATCATCTTTGTTGCTCTTCTCTACACTCTTTCTAGAGTCTCACCATCTTTTTTATATCATGGCGACCAAATTGGATGCAGCCTTCTAAGTGTGATCTTACCAAGGCATTATAAAGCTTTGAGGCATATGAACAGCAAACTATTGACTTTTTATTATTTTTTCTGTAAAAAGAAGCATTCATCTGATGATGAATGCATTTCTTCCACTAACATAAATAATCGTAAATAATTTTACTTTCTTTTTATTCTATAATTTGAGAATGTTGGGGTGGACTCCTATCTAAGTACTAGCCAATTATGATGATGCTTGGTTTTTCTTTGCAAGGTCAGACAAGGAGAGCTAAAACACATTTAGAGAAAAGATTGTGTGCAAAGGTGGGATTTAAAGAAATCATTATTACAATATGCAAGTATGAGAAAATAGAAAACAAGGGCAAGGAGCACAAGTAAGCAGCTCAAGTGGTGAAGAGAAATGTATCCAAATCAATCTCATAGGGGTGACTACCTCAAAACATCCTATACAAAAATATCAGCCCTAAAAACATGATGAGCCAACGCTTATGTGCTTGGAACCTCCAATGTATTTTCTTAGCAACAGTGGACAAAGAAGAACAGTGTTGAGTGGAGGGGTTTGCAGGTGAAGTAGTGGGAATGAGACAGTACATACAAGAGCCTCAGGGATGATTATGTAGGGAAACCTGAGGAATTTGAGGCTAATAAGAAATGATTGGAAGTGGAAGGTTAGAACTTAATGGGCGATTAAGTGTGTGTGTGTGTGTGTGTGTGTGTGTGTGTGTGTGTGTGTGTGTTAATAATAGAATTATAGGGATTGAAGAACTGGAAAGAACATGACTAGAAATACCCTAAATGTATAAATGATCGTGACTGATAAGGAGATATTGCAAAATGGAAGAATAAAGGATGGAACTTTGATTTAACTATGGAAATATGAACAACAAAATCGGTGGAAAACACATCTTTGAATATTATAGTGATATGAAAGGGGGGGAGTTAAAATAGGGTTAGAAAATAGCGGGGAAAATAATTATTATATATTAATATGTTAAGATATACAAAAGGACAGAAAGATGGTTCAGAAAGGAAAGGTGATAATAAAAGACGTATAAATAATATGAAACAATGGAAATGAAATGTAATATTTAGGAATAATAAGACTGTGTTTATGTGTACTGAAATATATGTTACCCAGTTACCACACCATTCACACCTTGATACGTATAAAGGATATAAAAAAATAAAAATTTGATTGAAAAAGAAAGAAAGAAATGATTTATTTGATGTCAAAGTCTAATTGATGGGGCAGTCTCTCTCTCTCTCCCCCCTCCCCCTTTCCCCCCCTCTCTCTCACACACCACCACCACCACCCCTCATCATCATCATGAGAGAGAAGAGAAAACAATAGCTATACCTCAGGGTTGAACTGCAGAGTTCCTGATGCTCTTTCATTTCATTTCATCTTTCAGAAATGATATTGCTACCCAGTTAGGTAATAAAATGTCTGCAACCAAGCTAAGAGACCACCCAAAAGTTAAAAGTATTAGCATGGGGGGGAAGAGGCTTAAATGCCATGAAATGACATTATTTTAAAAACGAGCTTAACTTTATTTATTTATTGCTTGTCTTTGTTCCAGCTTACAACAAGATTGAAGAGTTTTTTAATGCAATTTATTGAATTTGGTTTCAGCTTCAACACGCCATAACTGCATGTAAGCCATGATCAATTCAGCACTAAACATGACTAATTAAGGATTGATTTGGAGGGATCTGATCAATATAATCATCACTTATTCAAAGCTGTGATTGGGTTGCTTTCAAAGTGCAAGCTATTAAGGAGCAGTAACTCACAGTCATTCTGGTGCCTTCATGAGCCGTGGAAGAGGCTTAATTGTAAATACCAAGATTTGGACGCCTTAATCATTGTCCCTTTAAATGGTCCTTGAGTGACATAACTATCTTTTGTGGGTCACAGTGCAAACGAGACAATATTTTCAATAAATGCCAGCATATGAAATTTACTGTAGACGTTTCAGAACCCAGTCAATTGGCAAAGGTCCATAGTAGACATTCCATTTTTAAAAAATCTCAGTGCTGGAAATGGTGTTCTGTGGGACCCTGAAGAAAAAGAAATATCCATCAAAATTAAAGCCAGAATCCACAAAGGAAATCATTTGGCACCTCAACACTGATGTCCTCGATGCTAATTTAATTTGTGAAATAGTGTTCCTCTGGCAGCCTGACAAACCTCTGATGACCTCAAGTTGCATTTAACATTTATGGGAGGGGGGGGGGTTTGCTGAGAACCAATGCTGGCCACGATCTCAATTAGCGATGGACTAACAATTCTCACCATCATTTGCAATTTGCAGAGGACATCTTGGGAAGGGAGAACATGATTTATGCAAGCTGATGTTCTCTTCCACCTCCAGCCTCATTTCAGCATGATTCATGGCAGTCGTTGAATGACTATGATAACATCAACTTTGCTTAAGTGATCATTAGGGCTGTGTAGTTCTTTGGCGGGATGACTTGCTCTGAGTGAGGCTCAAGTGAAACTGTTCTTCAAAATGGCTTTGGGAGAGAGAAAAATGGCTACCTGGCTTTGCTTCAGCTTATATCTGAAACCACATTTGGCTGTTCCAATAGCTGGATGGAGCTTCATTGCACGTGTGTGTTGAGTACAACCCTTGTCTGATACTTCCAGTCAGCTAGGCATATAGGTGCCCAATGAGGCTCAGGTGTGGTGGGAAGTACTGCATATTTACTTCTACAAAAGGAAATGTGTCATCTATGCAAAATGAGGCTATGTATGGGAGATGACCAGGCTGAGCCTGAGGAAGGGGTCAAATGCATTCTCAGTCTCAAGCCCTTCATACCCACAAGAGATCTAAGTCCACCTTGAAATCCATTAGTTTTTATCTACCACCAATTTGCTTTGACCATTAGTAGATCAGATTCTTGTAGAGAGCATAAGCTTGCAATAAATCGGTATTCGTTTGAACTACCTTGACTCCTAATTTTCTGCACTTGACACTCTGAGGTGAATACAAGCTCTCTTGCTCCAAGGTTCATGACTGTAGAACAGGGATGGGGAATGATGGCCCTTTTATGACCTGTGGACTTCAACTCCCAGAATTCCTGAGCCAACCATGCTGGGAGTTGAAGTCCACAAGTCATAAAAGGCCCATCATGACTAAGTATGACTAAGTATGAGAGAAGCAGCAATTTAAACAAAGTATTGTGTATTGCTCTGAAAACATCAATATCAATCAGAATGCTGGAGCAGGAGATTCTATACCATTTCAAATAGGTGGCTCTCCAGTCTTTTCTTAGAAACCTCCAGTGATGAAGGCACAACAACAACTTCTGAAGGCAAGCTGTTGCACTAGTTAATTGTCCTCACTGTTAGGAAGTTTCTCTTTAATTCCAGGTTTTTCTCTCGATTAATTTTCCTCCATTGTTTCTTGCCCTGCCTTCTGGTGTTTTCGAAAATAACCCTCTTCTTTGTGACAGTCCCTGAGACATTGGAATACTATTATGCCATCCCAAGTCCTTCTTTTCTCTAGACTGGACATACCCAATTCCTGCAACCGTTCTTCATGTTTTTGTCTGCAGGCCTTTAATCATCTTAGTTGTTCTTATTTGCACTTTTTTCCAGAGTCTCAACATCTTTTTTTTATATGGTGACCAAAACTGGATGCAGTATTCCGGATGTGGCCTTACTAAGGGTTTATAAAGCAGTACTAATACTTCACTTCATTTGATCTCTCTATCAGAAGGAACTGATATGTAAGTTAAATCATTCCACAGATTCACATTTTGTTTTTGTTTTTTAAATTTTCTTTGGAAACGAAAAGGTTACTTGCAAATAGGGAAAAACTTGAGCATGAACAAAAGGTAGGAAAATTGTTAATTAATCATGGCACCATGAATAACCAGGCTACTGTGAGTTCTAGTCCTACCTTAGGCATGAAAGACATTTATGTCCCGAAGCTCCAGCTTAATTTCCTGTGACTCTCAGTCTTTTCCAAAAGCCTTCTGCAAGTGATTGTGGAGATTCTTAGTCATTAAGGTCATAGATGTCTCAAAGGTACTTTCTCCTTCTTCTTCTTCTTCTTCTTCTTCTTCTTCTTCTTCTTCTTCTTCTTCTTCTTCTTCTTCTTCTTCTTCTTCTTCTTCTTCTTCTTCTTCTTCTTCTTCTTCTTCTTCAAAAGAACAACTGGACTGTTTTTTTCCTTGAGGAGGAAGAAGAAAATGTTTCACTTCTCATCCAAGAAGCTTCATTAGAGCTTTAAAAGCCATCAGAACTATAAAGCTTCTTGGATTAGAAGCAAAACTTTCTTCTTCTTCTTCTTCCTCAAGGAAAAAACAGTCCAGTTACATTTTGAAGGGGAAAAAAAGATCACTTTTGAGACCTCTGCAAGTGAGTGATTCATATCTCTTGTCAAAAATGTTTGTCCTTTCTCTCTTTCCTGATGTGGTGATAGGTGTGGGATGAGATAAAGGACATGTGAAAAGACAATGTCAGCAAGAGGAAAAGGAGATATTAAAATGAATGGTCAACGCCACGTATCAACATGTGCCCTTTTTACAGGGTAACGAACCCTTAGAAGGGGTGGGAAGGAAGCTCATTCCTTCTTTAGGTGATCAATAATTCTCATCTAAATCCCAATGGAAAATAAACCAGAAGATTCCCGCTTGAGGAAAATAAGTGAATCTTAAAGGCAGCTAAAAGGTGCAATGAAAGTGGCATTTTTTTCCTCAGAAGAGTTTCACACGGTTGTGAAAACAGAACCCTCAAAAAGGCTGTGAGAAGAAAAATCGATGCCTTTGACTGCAGCGCTGGAGAAAATTGTTGGGAGGACTTTGGACAGAGAGAGATGAACAAATTGTTCAATATTAGATGAAGTAAAGTCAGACACAAAGGGAAGATGGAAAAGTCACAGCAAAAAATATTATTGACTGTAAATTAGGGCGAGTAAAGAGTAAGCTTCTAATTCTGGCACTTATGGACTGGAGAATACACATTGCTTGCAAGTGCGTGGACAATTCCTAGTAAGTAGTCCATTTGTCAAAGGTTGAAACTTCAAAGTGCTCGCCTTTTCTCATGACTAACAAAAGCTACTTTTTCAAATGAAGAAAAATGATGCAACTTCTCTAAATATCGTAGAGCTATTTTGGTGCAGTGGTTAAGGGACCAGCTAGAAACTGGAAGACCATGGTTCTAGTCTTTGCTTAGGGAAAATGCCAACTGAGTGACCTCGAGCCAGTTACTTTCCCTCAGCCCTAAGAAGCAGGCAATGATAAACCACATCCAAAATCTTGCCAAGAAAATTGCAGGGTCTTGCCCAGGCAGTCGCCAGGAGTTAATACTGCCTCAAAGGAACAAAACAACAACCAAAATGTATGTTTTAGTTTGCACATCCCTGGCTCAGGGTTGTTCATTTATAAATGACACAAGATTAAAATAAATGAAAAAATAATCCTACAGGTCATATGGCACTGTTTTTTGATTTATTGATGCTTTATTGTTTGCCCCGTTCCACCCCACCACAAAACCAAACCCTTTCTCTTATTTCTGATGAAATCCCAGCAGCACCATGAAGAAGTAGAGAGTGAGATGCAAAAATGGATGATAAAAATGATGCTCCATCTCTAGTGGCTTTTAAGAAGAGACTGGACTGTCATTTGTCTGAAATGGTATAAGGTCTCCTGCTTGAGCCAGGGGCTGGACTAGAAGATCTCCAAGGTTCCTTCCAACTCTGCTATTCTGTTAAAATGCAACCCATTGAAAAAGACAGACTTCTTCAGAATGGCTCAGCTTCAGCTCTTGAAAATTCCCAATGTCCCCACATTATGTTTCTCCCAAACTTGGAGAAGAAATTGACACAGTTTTGTCCTGTGTCATGTCACGGGAGAAGTGAAAGAAAGAAAGAAAGAAAGAAAGAAAGAAAGAAAGAAAGAAAGAAAGAAAGAAAGAAAGAAAGAAAGAAGCTGAAAAAAGAAGTGGATGTTCTGAAAATGGGACGAAAAGGAGATCTAGTAAGAATAAAAGAGAAGTTAGCCACAAATTCCATTCATAAATCCTTTAGACATTTTACTCCCACTGGGTATTGCAGAGGATACTAGAATCACACAAGTAAAACAGCATTAATTTCCCAATTAAAAATTCATAAAAAGGACATTTCAAGAGTGTGTGCTCCCAAGATATGGATTGATTGATCAATTGATATAACATGCATCTGTGGGATTTGCATATTTAAATACAGATCAGGGGACTTTGCTTGTCAATAATAGCAGAATCTTCTCTCTCTCTCTCTCTCTCTCTCTCTCTCTCTCTCTCTCTCTCTCTCTCTCTCTCTCATTCTTTCATTAATTTGTATTCCTCTTTATTATTTGTCCAAATAACACAAGATGGCGAACATATCCAGCACAACTTTCTCCAGAGGACTATGCTTGTCAATAATAGCAGAATATTGTATGTATGTATGTATTTATGTATTTATGTATGCACAATATCTTTTGGAGTATAAGACACACCGGAGTATAAGAGGCCCCAAAATTTTGAAGAGGTAATTTTTTTTTAAAAAAAAAAGGATTTTGCCCTCCCTGCCCCCCAGGAGCACTCTGCGGGCCTCCCAAACACTTTGCACGCCCTGTTTTTTTGTGAAAAAGGGGCATGCAGAAATTTTGAGAGGCCTGCAAAGTGCTCCTGGGGGCCAAGGAGGGCAAAAAACCGAGCAAAAAACAGCCTGTTTTTTGCAATAACGGGTCCTTTTTTGCAAAAAAAACACGGTGTGCAGAGTTTGGGAGGCCTGCAGAGTGCTACTGGGGGCTTGGAGGGCAAAAACAGCCCCATTTTTGTCCTTCCTAGCTCCCAGAAGCACTTTGAGGCCTCCCAAATCCTCTGCACATCCATTTTTGCAAAAAGTGGGATCTGCAGGGTGGGGTTTTGGGAGGCTGTATTTACTGTATAAGACATACCCAGATTTTCACTCTCTTTTGGGGTGGAAAAATGTGCATCTTATACTCCGAAAAATACAGTGTGTGTGTATGTATGTATTTATTTATTTTCCACCTTTATCCTCCTATTTTCACAATAACAACAACAACAACTACAACCTTGTGTGGTGGGTTAGGCTGAGAGACAGTGAGCGACTGGCCGTAAGTCACCTAGCAGGCATCTATGCTGAAGACGGGACTTGAACTCACAGTCTCCCACTTTTCAGCCTGGTGCCTTAATCTAACCAGACCAAACTGGCTTTCATAATAAGTACGATATATTTTTTAAAACAGAAATACAACTTGGAGGGCTTGTGAACAATTTTTCCAACAGAGAAACAGATATATACAAAATGAGCAGATATTACAAGAAGTTGCAATCGTAAACAATTACAATTGCATTTACAATTACATTACAATTGTTTACATTTGTTCTATAGTTTAAAAAAAAACAATAGGGGGTAAATGACTTAAATAGTTTCCTACCATGCAGTCATTAAAGTGGACAGAATGTTTAGCTGTTTGGTGTAATTATGCTTTTGCCTATATAGAAAGAACATTACATTTTAGCCCACTTCATCTAAGCACTGATGGTCATTAGTCAGTTTTGTCTTTTTAAACCCTATGTGCAGATTCCCAGGTTGCAAAATTTAAGCACTGTGTTAAAACCTTTACTTTTGTTCTCCATTTCCCAAATAATTCAATATTTAAGGATTAGCATACTAAGCACTATATATTTTCTTTCGTAGGTTCACTTTGAACCTTAGAGTCACGGAGTGTGATGTTGGACCTTGGTGGTTGACCGTGTTCTGATGATTTTTAAAAAAAATTTCTTAAAAAAAGACCAATCACTCATTATTAGAATAACTCCCTAGGGGAAGATAAATAAGGCTCCAGCTTTCATAATAAAGCTTCCCTGTTTCAACAGATTGCTCCCTTGTCAAGTTGACGTATGCATTTATTCAGCAATGGTGAAAAGCCAGAATTCTTCGTTGTCTTTATGATTCCAATAAATATTTTCAACTCTTGGGACTCTGGCGAATATTTTCTTAGGAACGGATAGGTCCAACACTAATAGTAGTATTTGTATTTAGTGTGCACTTATGACTAAAGGCAATGCAAGGGCAATGGTGTAAAAGATTGGCCGAAGGATGAGGCAGGACTCATTCTGAGGCAACTAACAGCCAACTTTATTAACAGCGAGGCATCAACTACATACAGCAAAAGAATTCAGCACTTTCCTGCCTGACAGATATTTATTCGGAGCTGTCAGGCAGGACAACCAATCAGAAGCTCCTGTCAGCCCGCGCTCAGCCAAGCCGCGTCTTAGCCAATCAGGTGCGGCTTGGCTGTTGCTGGCTGCCAGGACATAACACCCTATCATGACCCCTGATGTGAGCTTTGCATCTGCCATTTTTATGTTCTGGAAGGATCTGAAGTCCTGGCTCTGCTAATTGGCCTGAAGCCCTGAAGGGGGCATGACATTCTGGTTAATGGATAAGACCCTGCATCCTTCCATGTGCTTCTTGATTCTTTCTGTGGGAAGAAATATCCATCTGGTTCAGTTCCAATCCAGGAGAAAGGCACTGGAGACAAAATGGAGGCTGGAGGCTGATTGGAAAGATGGTTTAATGATGAAGCGGGACCACATGGGTGGTTCTGGGCAGCTGACCACATGGAGTTGAGAGTGGGTTTTTTTAAATACCTTCTCTAGGGCTTTGAACTTGAGCTTCCTGTTCCTATGCAAGAACATGTATTATATTGACTGTTGTCAGACTCCCATGGGGCCATGTGGGGGTTATGTAGGGGTCATAGCTGGCTCTATAGGCAAGATACAAATCCTAGGAGTTTTTCTGAGCTCCCAGGTTTGGTTGAAGTTTGTGAGGGCGATGCAATGAAGGGGTTTGTGTTCTGAAAGGGTGTTGGGTAATTCCTATTGTGGCTTAATGGCTTTTTCCTGTGTTGGATCTTGGGTGAGGATATTTGCTTATGAATAGAGCTATCTATCTCTTTATCTCTTAAGTGCTGATATCTGCTGAATGCTATTAAGAAAGGTGGAAGCTGCTTTCCCCCTTTAAAAAAACATGTTTTCCATTTCTCATCCAGGGAAATATAATATTCTGCCTTTTTAATATTTCTCAAAATATTTCATTCTTGTAGGAGAGAGGTGGGTGCTAACTTTCTACACTTTCTTGCCATCTCTGGCAATTCTTAGGTCAATTTTAGTGTTAAGATTTATTATTTTGATGTTTTTAATATTTTATCTCCTTGCTTTTATTGGCTGTAAGCCATCTAGAGCCACCACTAGGCAAAATGGGTAGCATATATGTTGAATAAACTATAAATCAATACATATTGGTAAATCATAATAAACCAATGTATTAGCGAGTGTGAGACATTCCTAATCCCATGCAATAATCAGTCAACGATCAGTAATGCTAGTACAACTTTAGTGTAGGTCGACAGCAAATAATTAGAGGAAATATGTTTTGAGGGCCTTCTTGAGGACAGACTCCAGACATATTTCAAGGGCAGATGGCTCCAAAAATCTGGAGCTAAACAGGGGAGGAGGGGAGTGAAGAGACAGCAAATTTATCGTGAGGAAAAAGTAATCAGGCATAATTGGAGTATCAAGCTGAGGGCACAAGAGCAAAATATTTAATCAAGTTTTTTTTTTAATAAAATTTAAAAAAAACATATTTTCAATAGTCGTGGCCCAAAAGGCCAGAACTAACAATTTAAACTGTTCCTAGTTAAGAAAGGAATTCAGTCTCTGCCAGACATCTAATTGAGGCATAGATCTACTAGCCATACACCCTATTAGATAGCCATTAGATTGGCTCCTGGAAACTGCTTAGACTAGTCACAGTTTTCTTGGCAAGATTTGCCATTGCTTCCTTCCTAGAACTGAAAGAGAATGACTGGCCCAAGGTAGGATTAGAACTCATGGCCTTCTGATTTTTAGCCTGGTTCCTTAATCATTACACTGACTCTTTTAGGCAATCCCTATCCTAATGTAAGGTAATGGCAATTCGGGAAATCACATGCAAAACCTAAAATTCTAGTTAAATTTAACCATATAATTCAAAGAATTCTAACCTTAACCTTTAATAAATTGGGCTTACAGCTAGATGTCACATTGAAGTGAATTATAGACTTTAAGGAAGCTTAATCCCAACTCATCCTAACTTTATCTAGTGGCAAGATAAATTATCTACTTTAAAAAAAGTTTCTGCTAGGCAATTGGCACAAAATATAATGACGTGGTTAGTGTCAGGCATAAGGAAACAGAGTCACTTGTGAATAGATTCAAGTAAATATTTTATTGTTGATCATCTATATTACAAGAATATCACCAGATTGTCTTTTTATTCTTTAGGGAATGACACATATAGAGCTAAGGGTTTGATCTCAAATGTTTCCTTCCCCAAATCAACTCCAAGATGCAATGTTTTTTTTATTCCCACTAGAGGGGCTCTATCTCCTTCAACCATTGATTCAATCGCAATAACTCAGCCTACATCTAATTATCACCAAGGAACTCTAGCCTTAGCTTTAACCAGAGGTGGGTTGCTCCCAGTTCAGCTGAACCGGTAGTGGAATTCAGGCCTGGGTCGTAGAACCGGCAGGCCTGCTATGCCCCTGAACTGGTTCCCTTGCTGCAGCTGGGCTGCCGCCATTTTGTTTTTTAGTAACAGTGCATGCACAGTTCACTGTAAATTGTTCTGCACATGTACGAAGAACAATTTACATTGAACAGTGCATGCGCACGGCTTGCGGACCGGTAGTAAAACCAGCAGCAACCCACCCTTGACTTTAACCCTAACCTAACCTAACCCTAACCCTAACCCCACAGCTGAATGAATCTTTTTTTAACACTAAAAGCTTGCCTAGAAGCAATCCCATACTAAATTGAACCACAGGCTTCAAAACAGCACAATCCCTCCTCTATCTTCATCTATTGCCAAGAGAAATCTTCTGCCTTAAAAGTTACCATAGTAGGCAAACTCTACCATAACATGAATTCAAGGCTACAGATAGTCCTAGGAGTTACGACCACAACTGAGCCCAAAGTTGATGTTGAGTTTTGCCCTATTATTTCTTGACACAATTGTGAACCACTGCATTTGTTAAGTTAGTTACACCGTTGTTAAGGAAATCTGCCTTCTCCATTGAATCTGCTTGTCAGAAGGTCATGAGAACTGATTACATGACCCCAGGACACTGAAACTGTCATAAATAGTTGCTAAGCATCTGAATTTTGATCATGTGGCCAAGGGGAGGCTGCAATGGTCATAAGTCATTTTTTTTCAGTGCCATTGTAACTTTGAATGGCCGCTAAATGGACTGTTGTAGGCCGAGGACTATCTGTACTATCAATCATAAAAGCTCAACCAAAATCTTACCATCCCATTCAAACATGGATTTTATAGAAACTTCAGTTTAGGAAACCTAAAGTCAGTGCAGATAATCCTCAATTTAAAATCACAATGGGGAATGGAATTTCTGTTGCTAAGTGAGGTGATCATTGAGATGCTCCCAATTTTATGACCTCTTATATCCTATTTTGTTTTCTGGTCATTAAATGAATCACATAGTTGTTAAATGAATTTGGCTTTCCCTGTTGTGTTTGCTTATCGGAAGCTGGCTGGGAAGGGTACAAATGGCATTCACATGGCCCTGGGACACTGCCACTGTTGTAAATATATGCCTGTTGCCAAGTACTCAAATTTTGTTTATGTGCCTGGGAGGACACTGGGACAGTTGGAAATGCAAGGACCAGCCATAACTCACTGTTTTCAGCACCAGCCTAATTTCAAACAGGCACTAGATGAATAGTCATAAGTTAAGGACTACCTATAGAAGTCCCCCCCTCCCAAAAAAAGATGGATGGACACCCCCCAAAAAAAGAGGAACTCTCTAAAAGTTATAGTTGATGAAAACAAATAACAGAATAACAGAATAACACAGTTGGAAGGGACCTTGGAGGCCTAGTCCAACCCCCTGCTGAGGCAGCAAACCCTATACCATTTCAGACAAATGGTTGTCCAATCTCTTCTTAAAAACCACCAGTGTTGGAGCATTCACAACTTCTGGAGGCAAGTTGTTTCCCTAATTAATTTTTCGAATTGTCAATAAATTTCTCTTAGTTCTAGATTGTTTCTCTCGATTAGTTTCCACCCATTGCTTCTTGTCCTGCCTTCGTGCTTTGGATAATAGCTTGACTTTCTCTTCTTTGTGGCAACTGCTGAGATATTGGAACACTGCTATCATGTCTCCCCTAGTCCTTCTTTTCATTAAACTAGACATACCCAGTTCCTGCAGCCGTTCCTCATATGTTTTAGCCTACAGTCCCCTAACTATCTTTGTTGCTCTTCTCTGCACTCTTTCTAGAGTCTCCACGTCTTTTTTACATTTTGCAACCAATACTGGAATAAGCAGTATTCCAAGTATGGCCTTACCAAGGCATTGCAAAGTGGTATTAACACTTCACATGATCTTGACTCTATCCCTCTGTTAATGCAGCCTAGGATTGTTTTGGCCTTATTAGCAGCTGCAGCACACTGCTGGCTCATATTGAAATGATTGTCCACTAGGACTCTAAGTTCTGTGTCACAATTATTAGTACTGAGCTGCTTTGATATATATATATATATATATATATCAACGTAGCTCAATAGTAAATATAGCTGCTTTGATAAGCTGTTACATCCTTTTTATGTTATTTTTATGTTAATAATTATGTTATACTTTGGTTTGAGAGAACAAATCTTCAATCAAGACACTATGAAAATATTCCTTGCACACACACACACACACAAAAACAACAACCCCAAAGTTTTAGCGGATTCAGAGCCTGACCTAGATTTTACAAATGTATGGTATGATTATGAGGCATGCAGAAAATCAGCTTCATCAACAATCAGAGGGCTCAGCTACAGAGACAACTTGAGTTAAATGCATTTAAATTCCAGACATGTTTTTTTAAGGCACTGTTACATGATGACAAACATAATCAAGTACAAGAATCGACTTTGCAGTAGCAGATCAGAATATAGCTTTGGTCTCCAAACATCAAAAATGCTCTCCTTGAGAGCCATTAACAATGATGATTAATGGACCGGTGGTGGTTTGTGACATTTGTGCAGGCAAGTGATGCAAGGAGCTGAATTCACAGGAGATCAATGTACAGTGAGCTAATGTTGCTCAGTAAGGATTTGTGACAGTTCAGTTAGTGACACAAAATGTCTTCAAGAGACAAACAATAATAATCTCCATGGGTGGCAAGCAGCAGGCAATCACTGGGAAAACAGAAGTACTCCCTTTCTGAATAAGGTTATGATGATAAGAAATGGGAAAAAATTGACTTAACAACTGAGTGTGTTTATAATAACCAACTAGCTCAGCACATCTCAACAACCTGTTGAAGGCACTAGTTGTCACCCCTGGGGAGCACCTGCCTGATCAGAAAGACATACACAACTTCCTTTTTTTCATCTGAAAATAAAGAAACAATCTGCAAACTTGAAGAAGTCATCTCTTTTCTTCTCCAATTGGCTTAAGAATTAAATGGTGATACTGATTATTGTCAAAGGTGCTGAAGGTGTGAATGGTGGTCTGGTTGTTATCTCTTCTGTCAGAGTTTGTTGCAGCAATCAAATCCAGAAAGCACACATGGGTAACTGATTCAGCAGGACTCAGTTCTTCTTTATATACATAATAACACATGAGACATATATACAATACCAAGAGTGGTTCTTCCAACATGGTAGAGAGGATAACCAAACACAGGCAGAGGAGAGAACAGTTTCCAGTTTCAGTTCCGAGCTCTGATTAGATTGCAGCTTTAGCACAGACTCGGAGCTACAGAGCTAAGCCACACCCAGGCTCCAAAGTGTTTCAGCTCCCATTCCCTGACCTTGTTACTAAGCCCTATTCCAGTTCATGAATATATTCTGACATCTTCCTCATCTTTCCACTGCTTAGAAGCATCCCTAGCTTCCTAAAATGGAAACAAATTGAAAACAGTGAGGGGAACTTCCTGATGATATCTTAGATTTAATTGAAATTCTGCTGACTCCTAGAGAGATGATTGCACAATGGAAAACAGGACTGTCATGCATATTTCTTCCTCAATTAAACATTGCAGAATCATTGCAATCTGAAATTCTCTGCTCCTGAAAAAAGAAAAAGCAAGCAAGCAAATGCATTATCATTAAGTTGAATGAAAACTGATAGGAAAACAAAAAAAGATGTTGAAAGGGGGTTTTTGCACAGCGTTCCATTGAAAACATGTTTTGCAGATATCAATAGGATGTAGGCTTGCATATTTAATTAGTTTTGTATCTCAGCTTTTTGAAGCACAACTCAAAGTGATGTATAACAGCAGTCACCAACTAGTGGTCTGTGGACCACAGGTGGCCTGTAAGAAAATTTTGGAGGTCCGCAGAAAAAATATTTGCATTTTTTATATTGCACTATATACTATTTATCTTTTAAAAAATTATATTAATGGTCTGCGGGATTTAAAATTATGAATTTAGTAGTCTCTGAGTTCCGAAAGGCTGGTGACCCCTGGTGTATAAAATATTCCCTCTGTCTATTTTCCTTCCAACAATAAATCTGTGAAATAGATTGGGTCAAGAAAAAATGACCCCAAATCATCCAGCTAGTTTCTTTGTCTAAGGGAGAACTAAATCTCAGTCTTCTAGTTTTTAATATATTATTTGAACCACTACTTTAAACTGGCATTCTCAATTCTGTAATTTACATCTAGTTCTAACATGACTCTGTGCAATTAATATTTGTAAATTGGCTCATGTAACAGAGTGAAAATAAGTCAGGATTTTTTTTTAAAAGAAAAGTGGGAGAAAAGTAATTTCACTGATTCAACCATATCACTGGATATATATTTGACTCTAATTTTCACTGCAAGTTTTTTGACATCTTTATTATAGACTTGACAACCTATCCATTAAGCGGGGGATTTTTTTTTCATGTTTAAAGAATATAGATAAAATTCCATTGAACTAAGAAAAAAATACCTTTGAAATGTGTGAGAGCCACTGTCTTATTTTAAGATGGTCAGTATTGGAATAGCAGAATCAATGCCTTTTTTATATTTCTAGCGTTTGAGGCTAAGGAGGAGTTTTATTGTTTTTCGAAATGGTAGAGAAAAGATGTGTGGAAAGTCAACATGTACCATTTCAAGAAAGTACAACACAACTATGTAAAAACCTGATTTGACTTCACGAGCATGACAGCGCCTTTGATGTATCACTAACAGCATGGCAATGATCTATCACCAGACAGGCTGCAATTTATTCTTACCTCTCAGGAGCTTCTTTGTTGACATTATTATTTGCACATAGTTGTATTGTTTTGTTTTACTCTTTATTCCCACAAACTGCCATTCATTCTACATGTCAAGCAAACCCTATCCGGGCAAAGTTTTCAAAAGGCAGCATTTACGTGAACATGGAAAGAAAGGAGAGGAATGAAAGTGTGGGGCTTAGAAGATTAGATTAAGGCATTTTGCAAAGGTGTGCGCAATAGACACAGAAATGGATGGGGAATTCTTACAGAATGTAAAACTGAGATAATACAGCTCTGAAATTTCTGTGTGCAACAGTTAGTAATGCCGATCTGGGGTCTTCTATTTATTGGGATTTATAGAAGAGGTTTAAAGTCCCGAGTGGAAAAATCATGGGCACTTCCACAACTTAGCTTACCATAGGTCAGGAGCCTGTTTAACAACAACTTGACTGAAACAGATACTGCTTAGTTACAAAGAAAAAAGAAAGAAATGGCTTTTTCCCAAAGTATGAGTTGATCAGCATGACATATTCTTTCCCTTTTGTTGATCTCCATTTTGCTCTATTGTCACTATTTCAAGTCAATGAGGTTAGCAAGGGCCTCCCTCTCTGAAGACAAAGTAGAGAAGATTGTATACGAGGGTCTCTTTAGGAAGAAGGGACTGGCACAATGAAGGAGAATGCATATTTGTTTCATGAGATGAAGGCAACATCATGTGGCCACAACAACAACACATTGCCTGGGCAACTTTGTGTCACAGTTAGAAGCAAGAGGGAAACATTGCCAGTCGAAGGCAAACTTTGTACCTGAGACTCAGAATGCAAATTGCAGATTTGCAGAATTATTTCATACCGGAAAATATCAGAGGAGAAACCACAGCAAGATTGATATATGCACAAAATTGGAAAAACAGAGATGCCCCCACTGAAGAAGAGGTAATAAAGAAAATTTTGATCTGTGCAGAAATGAACAGACTGACACTAGAAATCAAAAATAGAGACAAGACAGAATATTACGAAATTTGGAAGAAAATGTATCAATGGTTGGAAATGAGGAAAAGGAGTTGGAACATAATTTTTTGAGGATTGTAAAATTGGAACTGGATAATACATAGATAAATATACAAAGGAGGATAAGGGATGTGTTAATAAGATTAATGCAGTTATGTACGATAAGTAGAAACTGTATTTGATATGTATGGAAATAACAATGCCAGAAAGGTTGCTCTATGTCCAATGTTTTTAATGTTGATTCAATAAAAAAATTAAAATAAAAAATAAAAATATCA
The DNA here is from genome assembly GCF_964273705.1 of Natrix helvetica. Classification (NCBI taxonomy): domain Eukaryota; kingdom Metazoa; phylum Chordata; class Lepidosauria; order Squamata; family Natricidae; genus Natrix; species Natrix helvetica. Next base: position 95,210,603 of record NC_138552.1, read on the forward strand.
GAGGAGACAACTTGGGAGAATGTTGAGTGAATCCTTTTGTCCCATAAAGAGAACCTCAAATGCTAGAGAGACAAAAGCACAGAGGTCAGAGGGGAGAGAGAGTGAGAGAGACAGAGACAAAGAGACAGAACAACAGAGACAGAGAGCACAGGTTAAACTGCAGCTGGAAATTTTCATCTGGATTTCTCTGAGGGATGGGTTTGGAGTCAGGGTCAGTTTTCCAGAAGAATTTTATTTGGTCATCTATTTGGACACAACTCCCAATAGGAATGTGTGTGAGATAAAGACTTTTTGGTGACTTTTTATACCCTTTTGCATGTCTGTAAGCACAACAAAGAATGTTCTTTCTGCGTCAACTCAGAAAGCTCAAACTGCCCCAAAAGCTGCTGATTCTGTTCTACAGAGGAATTATTGAATTTGTTATCTGCACTTCTATAACTGTCTGGTTTGGCTCTGCAACCAAACAACACAGACAGAGACTTCAGAGGACAATTAGAACTGCAGAAAAAACAATTGCTACCAACCTGCCTTCCATCGAGGATCTGTATACTGCATGAGTCAAAAAGAGGCTGTGAAAATATCTACAGACTCTTCACATCCTGGACACAAATTGTTTCAACTTTTACTCTCAAAATGACACTATAGGGCACTGCACACCAGAACAACTAGACACAAGGACAGTTTTTTCCATCACTCTGCTAAACAACGAATCCCCACAACACTGTCCAATTATCTACTAAGACTGTATTACTATTAATCTTCTCTTCCTTCCTAGTAGCTATCTTTTCCTAGTACCTTTCTCTTTCCATTTACGACTATAACCATGTCGCTTGTATCTTTAAAAAATTATATTGTTTTATTTGTTTCCTAGTATAATTTGATTGCTTATTAGTAACCTATGATTATCACTAAGTGTTGTATCTTATTATTCTTGATGAATGTATTCTATTTTATTTCTCTTTATGTACACTCACTGAGAGCATATACACCAAAGACAAATTCTTTATGTGGCCAATCACACTTGGCCAATAAAGAATTCTATTCCATTCTATTTTATTATCCTTTTTACAACCCTTTGGAATATTTCTTTAGAAAGTTTTTTTTTTTTTTACAAATTTACTAGTTTCTTTTACCATAAATAAACAGTCACTTATTTTTTTATCAGCCCTGCTTTGTACGTCTCTCTCTCTTTCTCTAACCTAATGGATACTTCTGTGCAAGTGAACCTACAAAAGACACGGTATTTAACATTTTTGTGGGTGACCCCTTGAATTGATATTGACTTCTGGCAATTGCCTGGACTAATTTCTAATGTAAACTTGGCAAGTAGTTTATCCTTGCCTCCTTCCTAGGTCTGAAGGAGAGGGACTTGCCAAGGTTACCCAGCTGGCTTTGTACTTAAGGCAGAACTGGAACTCATAGTCCCCTGTTTCTCGCCTGGTGCCTTAACCATTACTCTCTCTCTAGCATTTAGCTAATTTAACATTTCCTTCTTCATTGCCAAATAACAAAAATATTTTCACAGAGAAAGTATACATACTGTATATAACCCTAGCAAATTACTGCTCTGTTCCCAGAGTGAAATCTCTTTTCTTCTGAAGTCCTAGGTCAGGGGTGAGGAACCATGGCCCTTTTATGACTTGTGGACTTCAACTCATAGAATTTCTGAGCCAGCAATTCAGATCAGTCTTTTTTAATTCTGAAAACCAACCTTAATATTTTGAATAATATTTTGGACAATAGAACATGTTTTGTCCTCCTTTTCATTGTAAAAAAGTTGGTCACCTTAATAATAATATGATACAGACATTATGCCCTAGTGATAATTGGTTCACGAGCAGGGGTGGACTTCAAAACTTTTAGCAAGGGGCTCTCTGCCTGGTTGCTGGGTGGGCGTGGCCATGGCCTAGTTGGCTTCCTGCACCACACTGGGGGGTGGGGGCATCCAGAGTTTCCTTGAGCCTCTGGGAGGGTGAAAATGGCCTCCCCAGGTGCCGAAGGCCCTCTGGAGGCCAGAAATGTCTTCCCCAAACTTCTGGTAGGCCTGTTTTTCACCCTCCCTGAGCCTCCGTGGGCACCCTGCTCTTACTTGCATCCAAAATGGGCTGCATGGGGACTCCTGGGAGGGGAAGAATGGACGGGGCCAACCAGGAGTGGGATTTGGGGGTTCTCCGAACTGCACAGAATCTTAGCTAGAGGTTCTCCTAGACCCCAGCGAACCTCCAGCAGCCCACGCCTGTCACGAGCATTCAAGACAGGAGCTTCTAAATAGCAACACGCAACTTCTGCCTTCTCATAAGAGATATCACGATCCTTTCTTCTTTAATCATGTTTTTTATAGGCAGTGAAGACTGTTCTGGACAGATGGATTTTAACAGTGTGATTTGGGTTCCTTTCCCTTTTGATGTGTTTTCTTTTTCCTTCCAGCATTCTTGGTTTTTGTAATAGGTTTCAATGGATATTAATCATCCTGTATGATCTATAAATAAAATATAAAGACAAATGATATGCAGTTTATCCTACTTTTAGTAAGCCTGAGACTTTTTTTAAAAAATGTGTGATCTTTTTCTAATTCTTTTTGGCATATTCCTTCTCATGTTTCCTGTCATTTTTAGAGCATTTCCCAAAGGTTTCAAGCTTACTTACATGCTGTTTAAATGAATACAGATATTTCTGTGCTCGCTGTTTTTCACAACAGGGTTTGTTGTTGTTGTTGTTGTTGCTGTTGTTTGAGGGGGTTGTATATTTTTGACTGAAAAAAATTATGACACACATTCAGAATTTTGAAGCATAGCCCGCAAATCCAAGCCAGGCTGGAGCTGTTTCATTTTGAGAAATTGCCTTGAAGGAACAATTTCTTTTCTCAACCCGGCTGACACAGCTGTTCTTAGAAACAGTTGTTAAATAATGCTGAGAAAGGCATTAGAAAGAGAGAAGGTGGTGTTATGTCCCACTGCACCATGCCGCCATATTCATTCGTCACCTCATCTTGAATTAGTGTTACAGAGAAAATGCTGTGAAAAACATAAGTATCAGTCAATTTTGGGGGGGTTCTCCTATGATGAACTATCAGGGTTGTTTTAAGGCTATCCCCCAGTGTAAATGATGAGGTGTTTGCAATTGCGAATGGTAGTAATCAGATTACCTAGAGCAGGGGTGTCCAAACTTGGGAACTTTAAGACTTGAGGACTTCAACTCCCAGAATTCCCCAGCCAGCCATGCTGGCTGGGGAATTCTGGGAGTTGAAGTCCTCAAGTCTTAAAGTTCCCAAGTTTGGACACCCCTGACCTAGAGGGAGAAATAAACAGTTCCTGGTTCCGTGTGTGTGTGTGTGTGTGTGTGTGTGAGTGTGAGTGTGTTAAACAAAGCAGTTGCTAAATGAAACTGCAACTCTCCTTCAATTCTTACTTCAACCTTTTCTTTGAATTGAAGACTTGCAAAGGTCATAAATGCGAGGATTGGTCACAAACTTACTTTTTCATCACTATCGTAACTGCCCAAACACTTGCTAAATAAGGCAGTCGCTAAATGAGGACTACATGTAATTATAGTTACAATCCCTTGTCCAAAAGAAAATCTTATCCAAACATCCAAACAACAAAGACAGAACAAGAAGCAATGGGTGGAAACTAATCAAGGAGAGAAGCAATTTAGAACTGAGGAGAAACTTCCTGACAGTTAGAACAATTAATCAGTGGAACAGCTTGCCTCCAGAAGTTGTGAATGCCCCAACACTGGAAGTCTTTAAGAAGATGTTGGATAGCCATTTGTCTGGAACGGTATAGGGTTTCCTGCCTAGGCAGGGGGTTGGTCTAGAAGACCTCCAAGGTCCCTTCCAACTCTACTATTGTATTGTATTGTATTGTATTATTGTATTGTATCCCACATCTTGAATAAAGGGAAATAAATTCTTCCCACAAAAACATCCCACAATAGACAGAGGAAAAAAAATAAGCAGATGAAAGAACAGCAGTGTTCAACAAAATGCTATCCATTTATTAAGTCCTGGGTTAAGCAAAATGCTAGACACAGTGGGAGCAGGCTTCACTGAAAGCACTGATTTCTGATACCAGATGTTGTAAAAGACACTGAATTTCCCAAAAGATGTTCAGCCAGTTGAAATGTAAAATTTGATTTTCTTTAAATATATTGCATCAGTCTTTTTTTGCTGATTGTGGCTTAAAGTGGACTTTTTGAAGAAAGAACCCCATAAAAGAAAATGAAAGAAAATTCCACACTCATAGATTTAGTGTTCCTGTGCTAATTAATCACAGATCAGAGTAAGATTTGAAAACCTCATTACAACTTGATTTATTCATCAGAAAATAAAGTGGATTTCAATTACAGGTAATCCTCAATTTATGACCACTATTTAAGTGAATTTTGCTCCATTCTACCTCCTTTCTTGCCACAGTTGTTAAGTGAATCGCTGCAGTTGTTGAGTTAGTAACACGGTTGTTAAGTGAATCTGCTTTCCTCATTGACTTTGCTTGTCAGAAGGTCACAAGAGGGGATCACATGGCCCTGGGACATGAATGTGAGTCAGTTCCCAAGGGTCTGAATTTTGATCATGTGACCATGGGGATGCTGCAATGGTTTTGTGAAAAGCAGTCATAAATCACTTTTTCCAGAGCCGTTGTAACTTTGAACAGTCACGAAGTGAACTGCTGTAAGTCAAGGACTACCTGTACTTCCAGCTGTAGGTAGCTTAAGCTATTGATGGATCATTGGCATCCATGGAGTTGGATAGGGAGGAGGCTTGGTAAGGAATAATAGTTGTTAATTTATAAAATTGAATTTTACAAATAATAAACAACAAAAAAGAGAAAGTTGAGGGTTCTTTCACATGAGACAGACAGGTAGGTAATGGGCAGGTAGTATGGCATAGTAGAAGAGAGTGGAGTTTTACACAGGATGAGCTGAAACCAGTGGTGAAATTCATTTTTAAAAAAATACTGGTTCTGTGGGCGTGGCTTGGTGGGCGTGGCAGGGGAAGGATACTGTAAAATCTCCATTCCCTCCCCACTCCAAGGGAAGGTTACTGCAAAATCCCCATTTCCTCCCAATCAGCTGGGAGTCGGGAGGCAGAGAATAGATGGGGGTGGGGCCACTCAGAGGTGGTATTTACCGGTTCTCCAAACTACTCAAAATTTCTGCTACAGTTTCTCCAGAACTGGTCAGAACCTGCTGAATACCACCTCTGTACAGGGATAAGTAGATGTAGACAAGGTATGGTTCACTAAAGGCAGAGAATATATGGGGGTAGGGCCAGTCAGAGGTGGTATTTACCGGTTCTCTGAATTACTCAAAATTTCCACTACCAGTGGTACTTCCAGAACCTGTCAGAACCTGCTGAACTTCACCTGGCTGAAACCATTACAAGATTGCCCAATCTAAAAACAATCCAAATCTTGTGGTTTCTTTTTCCACAAAAGAAGAAGAAACAAGGCTCCCTTTCTTGTGTGATAATGCAGGGGTGAAAGTGCAATGCAGGGATTAAAGTGAAAACATTTTTATTATAATTTTTATTTATTTATTTCCAAAGTTAAAATACAGAATCAAAAAAGAAAAAGAAAAAATAAATGTTTTGAAAGCAACATTTTTAAAAAAATGCCAAGGAATTTATGGTGTCAGGTTAATATGTAAGGGCTAATCGTTAGGATGAACAGGAATAAGGTTTTGGGTTGAAGCCCAAACTTCCTTCCTTCCTTCCTCCCTCCCTCCCTTCCTTCCTTCCGTCCGTCCGTCCATCCATCGGTCTGTAAGAAACTGAGGGAGATAATGTTGTTTTTGCAAAGAAAGCAATTTTCCAGAGATGTAGGTATAAAAGTTCAATAGGACATTGGGCAGGGGTGAAATTCAGCAGATTCTGACAGGTTCTGGAGAACCAGTAGCGGAAATTTTGAGTAGTTTGGAGAACCAGGAAATACCACCTCTGACTGGCTCCGCCCCCATCTATTCTCTGCCTCCAAAGTCCCAGCTGATCGGGAGGAAATGGGGATTTAGCAGTAACCTCCCCTGCCACGTCCACCAAGCCACGCCCACAGAACTGGTAGTAAAAAAAATTAATTTCACCACTGACATTGGGACATTAAAGGAAAAAGGATGAAGTCTGGAGAACAGGGAGACACTGCTATTCTGATAAGCAAATCAGCTTTACCAAGCAAATCAGTTAACAGTTTTAACCACACAGTCTAGTAATATAGTGAGAAATTAATCAATTGCTTGCCTCAGTTTATTATGTTTATGCTGCTAGGATTGTAAGGAAACAAGAAATATAGGTTAAGATATATAAAAGGGACAAAAGGCAATATGGAAAAGGGGGAACTGTGCAAAGGTGGGGAAACAGATTAAGCATGGAGAAATTCATGGAGAAACAAGCATTCTGGGAAGATTGCAACTCTGTGGTCTTTGTCAAAGGGAGCTGCAGGGAGGGATTTATGGCTTGGGTGAAGGGAATAAAAAGTTGAAGAAATGTATTCCTCTGTATGTCTAGCTGCTAGCCACCCGTTCTTGCAAGAATGTATATTACATGCAATAAACTGCTTGCTGCTTCACTTCATGACTCTAAAATTTCTGACTGGTGAATTTGTTTCTCACCTTCCTTCCTTCCTTCCTTCCTTCCTTCCTTCCTTCCTTCCTTCCTCCCTCCCTCCCTCCCTCCCTCCCTCCCTCCCTCCCTCCTCTTAATAATCCCAAACCCAGAATTAGAAAAACACAAATATTAATCTAACCAGGAAACTCTTGGGTAATCTTTTTTCAGACTTTACAGGAGCTATTGAGAATATACATAGATGGTGATTAAAGTCACGTATCACTGCTAAGTGGATCTGAAAGGTGGTTTAAACATGCAATTAATAAAAAAAAAATTAATCAGGTGCCCTCACATAAGTTCTGATACAGGAAAAAGCAAATAAAATGTATCATGCAAATTTTCCATAGCCAATTATTGTAAAAGAGTCTTTTTTTGTAGGCAGGGGGGGAGGGAGTAGAAGACTGATAGTAATATAAAAGCAGGCAATAAAATGTCATTTTTGTTCTTTGGATCACTTCCTTTTATTATCATCGCTCTGTTGGTACTCTGTTGACCTTTTTTTCTGTAATTTTGCAATGTGTTTTGTTTTGTGTTTTAATGGACCGCATGTATTTAGTTTTACTACTGGAATCAGTGGGACTTAAATAGGTTTAATTTTAGCTGGATCCCGCTATAGCTTTTTAATTGGTTTATTATTCAGATAAATTCCAGATCTCCCATAGATATTCCAGATACCATTAATTTAAGAAGAAAAAAAACTCACAGAGAGGGCAAAGCAGAGAAATCCCTCTGCTCTAAATATAGATGAGCTTTTTTATGCTTACACACAAATTATTGTTATCTTTTTTCCATAATGATAATAATAACCAGAAATGTCTTAGTGATCAACTTCCTATTTATGCAGAGTTTACATAGGTTGAACTCATTACCATCGTCTCATTTCCATCTTTAATTCAGCATATTTAAATCATTTTTAGTGTTAGATTTTTTTTTAGGGTACCTTAAAACTCATTTTCTTCTGGCCCTAGGAAGACAGAATATCTTATTTTTTTTATATTAGCAATGCTATAATTGCTGCAAATTTCACCCCATAAATGTTAAACACGAAAATCTAATCAGTGAGCATTGCAATGCTAATGTCCTTGAAGTACATAGGCAAGTTTCTATCTGTTTTCCCTTTCTTCTTTTTAAAAATCAAGTATTAAAAAAAATATTATGAGTTGGTGTTGCCATGAAAAAATGAACATCTACCCACCCCTCTTCCTTACCTCAAGGTTGAAAAATGGATTTCTACATGCAGATTTTGCAGTAAATTAAAGGCAGTTTGTTAGCAAAACCAGAACTTGTTTCTCCCAACAAAAAGGAAAGTTGGAAGTCAGAAGATGTCTTTCAAACTCTGAGTAGCACACAACTTTACAATGTTTCATTGGGATTAAAAGCAACGTAAGTGTAAAAACCAACAGCATATACTGTACAACTAAGGTATCTCAATGTATTTGTTAAGTCTTTGAACCCAAAGGTCACTCTGTCTTGACTGAGAGTCAACCTTTTGCTCTCCAAAATTAGGAGACTTGAGTTCTAGTCCTGTCTTAATTATGAAAGCTGGCTGGTTGACTTTAGGCCAGTCTTTCTCTGAGCCCACAATGTCAGACTTCAGTGACAAGCCAGTGGATCCATTTCTGTCCCAACCAATGGATCAATACTCAGTTGATTCTAAATAAGTGGACTTTATACTTACAGAAAAATGCTAAGAAATGAAAAAAATATGCTATATTCATGAGCCATAAATTTGGTAAATTTTATTGAAAGCGCTGCACAGTCTTAATTTCAGAAAACTGATTAGAAAATTCAAAATGACACTATTATATATGAGTGATGTATTTTTCTGATAGTGCAACAACATTTCCACGTTATAGTGCACGCTAAAGATTTCTGTTTAGATATACATATGTCCTACTGGGGAAAGTAAGTTTATTTTGCGGTAAGTGGGTATAAGATTGGTTTCTAAGGAAAGTTAGCTGAAGGCTGATTCAAAAGGTGTGACTATCTAATGGAAACTAATGGAAATGCTTATGTATAACAACAGTGCCACCCTTGGAAGAGCAGTTTATTGTATGGATTATCCCATTCTATTGCACAGGTAGTTGTTGATTTACAACAGTTCATTTAGTGACTGTTTGAAGTTACATTGGCACTGAAAAGAGTGACTGTTTTTCATGCACTCCTATCGTCATATGATCAAAATTCAGAGGCTGGGCCAATGATTCATATCTTTGACGGTTGCAGTTTCCCGGGGGTCATGTGATCATCTTTTGCGACTTTCTGATAAGTCAGTGGAGAAACCAGATTCACTTAACAACTGTGTTACTAACTTAACAATTGCAGTGATTCACCTAACAACTGACTGTGGCAAGAAAGGTCGTAAAATGAGGCAAAGCCCACTTAGCAACTGTCTCACTTGGTAACATAAATTTTGGGCTCAATTGTAGTCATAAATCAAGGACTACCTGCATTACCGATTCCCAGCATGACAAGTCTTTGCTTTATTTATTTATTTATTTATTTTGCTCTGTAGGAAAAAGAACCTGATAATTAATACATTATTGGCATCAGTTATGGTGACTGGAAAAAAAAGTCGCATTGGCACTGAAATGAATTACTTCCATTTTCACCATGATTCAAAACACATTAATAAGACTGTGATTCCCCAAGATGAACATTTCTCTTCCAATGCAAAGGTGATATGAGATTTACCTGTGTAAATTCCCAAAGGTACGATGGGGACAAAAGAAGGGCTCACCTATTAGGAAACATAGCTGGGAACATCAATCTCTGTCCAAATAGTTGTCATCTCTGATACCTATGAGGCTTGAAACCATCAGATCTAATTTTGAAACAGAGAGAAATTTAGGAAGATAATGAAAAATGATATGGTCATGGATAACTGCCATGTCAGCAGAAAAGCTTAAGAATATAAATATTAATAAGGTCACCTTGGCGCTGTATGGCATGCATTTGTATATAAATTCATTGTCTTTTATATTCTTGGTTTAACCTGTTATAATGTGGATTTGATTAAATATACATATTTATGATTCACAAAGCTTAAGGAAATGCCTGCCTGACCTGTATTTAGCTGATAGATTTCATAATTCTCTTTATGAGCATGATGTGAAGATATCACATTGAACTTTAACATTAACAGTATCATAACCTTATTCAACATCCATATGAAGCCATTGAGGACTGTCATCTACTGAGCCAAGGTGAAGTTTCATCAGGGTGAAGCCACTGAAGAGGGCTATCTGCTAAGCCAAGTTGAAATATGTGGGAGATCTTTATTCTGGATTAAACAGGAGACACACTGGATATTCCAAACGCATCCTAAAGAAAACCTAGCAAACTGGAGCCACTGTTCATGATGTGGGCAGCCTATGAAATTCAAATCCAGAAGGACATTCACTCAGCTTCAGCTAGTCTGCTGGATTTGGCCTTTTTGAAGCCAGGTTCTCTAAGTACAGTTATTCACACCTTCATCACTTAATGGTTGATTACAGAGGTGGGTTGCTCGCACCTTTTCAGCCAGGTTCAGCCGAACCAGTAGTGGAATTCAGGCCTGGGTCGCAGAACTGGCAGCAACCCATGCCTGCCACGCCCCCGAACCAGTCCCCTAGCTGCCGCTGGGCCGCTGCCATTTTGGTTTTTAATGAATGCGCATGCACGAAGAACAATTTACATTGAACAGCGCACACACATGTTGCAAACCAGTAGTAAAACCGGCAGCAACCCACACTTGGTTGATTATAACAATGTACTCTGGAGGTATCTTTAAATACCATTCAGAAATAGCACCTAGTGCAAAATCTATACATGTTGACAGGTGAAAGTCAACTCTGCAGAGTCATACTTTTTCTGTAGTCCCTGCCTTGATTGTCTATAGGTTTCTGTGTATAATTCAGATTGTTGCTTATTACCGATAGTGTCATTTTCATGATCTGGGTCCTGGCTACTGCTGGGATATTTGCTTCATGTAGTATCATGCCTCTATGATACTATCATAAGCATGCAATTCTCAGTATAAAAAAATCCCACATATAGTAAATGAGATATAGGTTGTCCTCCATTGGAAGCAGAATTTCCATTGCTAAGTAAGTGGCTTGCTAAGTAAGTTGCACCCAATTTCACAACAGGTTGTTCAGCAAATCACTGAAGTTGTTAAGTGAGTCATGAGGTCGTTAAGTGAATTCACCTTCTCCCATGGACTTTGCTTCTGAGCTGGCTGAGAAGGTCATAATGGTGATGACGTGAGCCTGGGATCTGCCACCATCATAAGTACATGCCGCTTGCCAAATGCCCAAATTATCATCACATGATGTGGGAAAGGTTGTAAGTAAAAGAATTGGTTATAAGTCATTTTTCCAGTGCCAGTGTAACTTTGAATGGTCCCTAAATGAATGGTTGCTAGTCAAAGATTACCTGTACAGGTAATCCTTGATTTACAGCAGTTTGTTTAGTGACCATTCAAAGTAACAACAGCATCGAAAAAGTTACTTATGACCATTTTTCACACTTACATCCGTTGCAACATCCCCTTTGGTCATGTGATCAAAATTCAGGCACTTGGGAACTGACTCAGGTTTATGACGGTTGCAGTGTCCCAGAGTCACGTGATCAACTTTTGCAGCCTTCTGACAAGCAAAGTCAATGGGGGAACCAGGTTGCTGTGTTACTAATTTAACAAATGCAGTGATTCACTGAACAGTGGTGGCAAGAAAGATCGTGAAATTGGGCAAAACTCACTTCGCAAATGTCTCACTTCGTCACAGAAATGTGCAGCTCAATTGTAGTCGTAAGTCGAAGACTACCTGTACTTTCATTTAGCAGAAATATGATCAGCTGAGTTGATCCATCAACTCTGCTTCAATCTAGTTAGATGGAACTTTGGCTTGTGGTACTCCGGGATATTTTGAAGGAAGGAGGGAAAGGAAAAGGGAGATTTGACCCAATTGGCCTGGATATTATTTCCATCCTTATATTTTCCCTCAAATTATATGATGACAGGAACCTGGGAAAGCAAACTGCTGAAACAGCATGCCAGAAAACATCTGGCTCAGCTTGTCATAGGTGTGTTAATGAGTTTCCCAACCTGAAGGTCAGCTTTTGATAACAAGCAACAAATAAAGATCGAATCTCTGAGTCAAGTCAAAAGACTTTTCATTCTACCTTTCTATTTAGGGGGCTCAGAGCAAGGACTGTGAAATTCATACAGACACCCTATTAAAGCCTTGCCCTCAGGAGTGTTGGAGCAGAAACACATTTGCCTATCCTCTAAAGTGATTTGTCCATTACTAAAAGCTGCAGTGGAGTCAATTCATGCACTGGTGGTCCAGAACTAATTTGCATAGTCAACTACATGCAATTTAACGTCATTTGCGTGTCATTAAAACTGGTGAAAAGGATGCAAGGCAAAACCTGATCAGCTACTATCCTCTGTTCAAATACGTAGGGCTCATCTGTGAGAATACCTACGTTCACAGTTATAGATTATTATTTGACATTTACTCCAATAGGTCTGATTACCAGCAGGGAATAGGATTGCAGCCTGATCCTATAATTGTCTATAATTTGACTTTAAAAACTAATACGGCCTTGAACGTAGAAAGTAATTAACACCATCAATATTTCAAATGCAAACCATGAGCTTTCAACTTACAAAAGATCTTCCTCAATGTTCATTTCACAGTTGAAAGTGAAAAAGATGAAAAATTTAGTGAAACATACCTTGTCTACATCTATTTATCCTTGTTACAGAGGTGGTATTCAGCAGGTTCTGACCAGTTCTGGAGAAACTGTAGCAGAAATTTTGAGTAGTTTGGAGAACCGGTAAATACCACCTCTGAGTGGCCCTACCCCCATCTATTCTCTGCCTCCCAACTCCCAACTGAATGGGAGGAAATGGGGATTTTGCAGTAACCTTCCCCCGCAGTGGGGAGGGAATGGAAATTTTACAGTATCCTTCCCTTGCCATGCCCACCAAGACACACTCACCAAGCCATGTCATGCCCACCAAGCCATGGCCACAGAACCAGTAGTAAAACATTTTGAATCCCACCACTGCCCCTGTACCCCAGAATATAACATAAATATAGGAACAAGTATGTATGTATGTATGTATGTATGTATGTATGTATGTATGTCCCTGTAGATGTTACTCTGCTAGTAGTTGGTGACTGTAGGGACAGTGCTCATCTCTGTTTCAAGGCCATTGAGAGAGCCCCATGCAAAGACATTTCTATGGTCATATGGAAGGTACCACCTTCCTACTGAAGTGGTACCTATTTATCTATTTACATTTATATGTTTTCAAACTGCTAGGTTGGCAGGAGCTGGGGCACAAAACAGGAGCTCATCCTGTCATGTGGCGCTCAGACTCTAACCTGGGCTGCCAGTTTTCCAGCCATTCATCCAGATCTAGACAGGCTATGAAATACCAAAAGGTTTGGCCAATGAAGGTTATACTCTTTGAACACTTATTTAAAATGTTTACTAACAAATAAATATAATGAAGCTTATTCCTGAGAAGACAAACAGAATTGTGCCAAAAATTCAAGAGAAAACATTTCTCCCTGGAATCTGTCTGCCTTCATTTCTCTCTACAATCCTGTCAATTCTTAATGATCTTTTTGTTTTCCCACTCCAGGACTATATTGTCTTTGTATTCCAGGTTCTTTGGAGTCTGACCCCATAGCTCTGAAATCACCTTCCTTTACCCTTTTGCCTTTGTGAAAGTGGGATGGCTTTTAAAAAGAGTTTTAAAATCCTTTTTCTTTGAGAAGTGGCTTTGTGAGGAACCTGTCTAGCTCATGAATATTGACAATTCGTATATGGGTATCTACTTTATATTAATTATAGATGTATACGAGCTCATCTAAATCACAGGCACTGCTTTAGTCATAGGTAATTATGTGGAGATTTGTCTTCATTGTAGGTATCTGTTTCATTGGCTTAGTTTTGAATTAGTTAATAATTTTTGTAGGGCAGTATATTTACAGTCACTGTGTCTTTTTTCCTGTATCATACTTTGGTAAAATGAGCAAACTAACTAACTAACTAAGTACTTTACATGAAATAATAAACAAATAGCTATTTAATTAATACATATTATTGTTTAGTCTTAAGTAACTTGAACATCTGTTATTTGTAAATTATTCTTTTTACATTTTGAGTGAAGTAATCTTCAAGGGAAAACTGTAGGCCAAATTAATATGTTTTGGCCCTGGTACATTATTTTTCCACTGGAAGCTAAGCAGCAGTAATATTAAGAACAAAATTAGTAAATATACATTTCTCTTCCCCTTTCTTTTTCTTAGCAGCAAAGGCCACAAGCTAGAGGTCCTAATAATCTTCACCATATAGTCTTCAAATATAGACCAAATAACCTTTACCTTGAAGGTCTCTTTTTTTTTAGAAAAAGTTTTATTGGTTTTTACAAATATTTTGGGGAAAAGGGTACATAGGTATGGAAAAAAATTTGACAGCTACATCATACGGAAGGTGGTGTTTCCCCGGGATCTTACATCTCTCTGTTATTTTATATATATATCAAAATATCATTATTACATACATATTAGCAGTTTAGGTTTGTCTCAAATTCTTTAACATCTTCAATCATAGCTGTTGTTTATCTCTTTTAAGATAGTCTGCTAACATTGTTATCATAGTCTCCCTTAAATCTTCACCCTCCGTTACAGGTATATTTTGAAATCTAAGAAAGAACGACATCCTTTCAAATTCTATTTTTTCCATGTAGGTTTCAATTCCAATATTTTTTTTTTGTAATGCCTTCACCTCTTCTCCCATCCCCACAGCACCCTCCTCCAGGGCGCCAATTTTCTGTCTATTTTGCGAAGTCTGTTGTTGATTCTCTCTGAGTTGTTCCTTTAAATCTGTCAGCTGCTTTTTAATTTCATTCTGTCCCTTTATAAGCGTCTGGAACATTTGATGAAACATTTCTTGAGACTGCTGTTCCCCCTCAGAAGCTTTAGGTTGTAGAAAGGAAGATAATTGCATTTGTTGGGGGACAGGGATTGAGACAGAGGATGTTGAAGCCGACGCTGGTTTAGGTGGGGGGGCCTTCTTCGCAGGCATTGCGAAATTCAGAGAAAGTTATAAGTCTAGACAGGAAAAATGGCGTCTGCAGAAGTGCACCGCCGGGCGGGGTCCACAGAGAAGCAAAGTCCAATGTGGGATATTAGTCTTTCAATGCAGCTCCCTGCCAGTTAAAGTCAATTTTTCCCAATCCAAGGAAGGTTATATGAAAAGATGCCTCTAGAGTTTACTGGGGTAAAGTAATTCCAAACCAGAAGATTTTTCAAAAGCGACAGTTCATTTATAACTGCAGTAAAAGAGGGGGAAGAAACACTATTTTGGCTCAGCCCTCTCCGGAGATTGGAAAGCAACCATTCAAAAAGTTTCCATTCATAGTTTATAAGGTCAGCTCACATTCTTTCTTTCGCAATTGTTCTAAAGAGTCATTATCCAATTGCTTGAAAGAAGTGAATATCAAAAGAGTTTTTTTTTTCAAGTTCTCTCTCTCTCCTCCGAGAGTGAGATCGTGTAAAGCCTCTTTTCCGAGAGGGGGGGAGAAAAACCCCCCTCTTCAATCTTAACGCTTTACGAAGATCGAAGAGTCTTAGGAAAGCTGCTAATCCTTATTTAGTTATTGTTCAGAAAAGCAAGAAAAAGACTCTGGGGGAACTCCCCCCTCACCGCATTTCAGCTGTTGCCTTCAAGTAGAGCGTTTCTTCCGATCTCCTCAGGACGAAGGCGCGCGTGGCATTGCACACCCCCTAATGCCTCCCGGTGCCTAGGGCAAAGCTGGCAGCCCCCCTGTGGCCGCCGCCGCTCCAGGGGGCTCCAACAAGCCGTCCCTCTGGCAGGATGCCCCTACAAGGCAGAATCAGGGGGGGTCCACCAGGACGGCGCCTGTCCATCGTCCCCAGAAACCGGAAGTGGAATCTGAAGCTAAGTCTCTCTTTAATTACTGTCATCTTCTCTGTCCTTTTCAAACACTTTAGAACTGGAAAGCAAGCTGATGGCTTATCAACAGACGTGGGATTCAAATAATTTAACAACCACTTCTCTGCCCTAATCACCAGCTGGGTAGGCGGGGCTCAGTGTTCATGTGACTGGGTGGGCATGGCCAACTCAATGTCACTCACATGGATGAGTGCTTCACCTTAGCTGTTACAATGTAATAAAGGTTAACCGGAGAGGCAGTTTCTGTAAGCAGGGCAATAAAGATTAGGCTAGAAACAACGCCAGAATGTTTCCTTCCTGCCTTCCTTACAGGATTAACCCTGTAAAGTAGAAAAAGCTAAATGAGATTTCTTCCAACAATTGGTTCTCCAAACTGCTTAGAAAGTTAACAACCGGTTCTCCCGAATAAGTGCAAACTACTGCGTATCAAGTGGAATGCATTACGATTAGCTAAAGTATCACAAATTTCTGATGGTTGTGCCTTGTAGCTTACAATATACTTAGGGTTTTTCTCTTATAATTACTGTGGAACTGATGGATGTGAAAAGCATTGCTTGGCTGATTTGATGCAAAATCCCTTCTTACATTTTTGTCCTAAATTTAGGAGAAACTCTTCTCTGTGAGTGCTTCGATTAATAAACTGTACTTCAGAGTTTTCAGTTTATCCATTGTCTCATTAAGAGAAGAATCCAGATATAGTTAACTAAAATTTCTTCCGTAGAGCCCTTGTTCTTCTATTAAAATTTCCCTTTTGATTTATTCTCTGCAGGTGGTCGACTTTCCTTCTAGCATACAAATTTTAATTATCTATTTCTTCTTACCACTGACATTGTCAATATTGCCTTTTAATTACAAGACCAAGACTAAAGACAACATTCATAAAATGCTCCCAAGGACCTAATCTTTTCTCTTTTTGTTTGTTTGTCGATCTTCAGTTGCATTATTATTTGAATAAAGCTATGAAAATAAAATCAGACACTCTTTTTGCCTTGCTCTAAAAAAGCATTTTAGGAAAATGTATGTAAGTAGTCCTCAACTTACAACCATTCATTTAGTGACTGTTCCAAGTTACAAATGGCAGTGGGGGAAAAAGGATTTATGACTGGTCTTTGCACACAATCAAAATTCAAGGCAACCCAAACATATTTACAAAACGTGCAGCATCCCTGGGTCGTGTCATCATCAGTTGTGACTTTCCCAGCTGCCTTCCAATGAACAAAGTCAGTGAGCAAAGCTAGATTTGCTGAATGACCACATGTCTGGCTTATAACTCCCTACCTATAAAAAAATAAAAATGAATAAATCTCCTATCTTACACTGCATTAGGCAGAAGGCAAAAAGCACCACGTG
Organism: Natrix helvetica; assembly: GCF_964273705.1. Lineage (NCBI taxonomy): Eukaryota > Metazoa > Chordata > Lepidosauria > Squamata > Natricidae > Natrix > Natrix helvetica. The sequence goes on from NC_138552.1 coordinate 95,227,527, forward strand.
TTCTGGTCCACCAGCAGCCTGTGGAGCTGGCAGTTCAGACAGTGAGGAGGTTGGGGAGGAACATGGGCCCGTCTTGGGGGCTGAGGAAAGCTCAGACAAGCGCTTTGCATCGGAGGCAGAGAGGGAGCTAGACAGCAGCAAGGCAGAGGAACAGCTGGAGCTTGTTCCCAGTGTGTGCATGCACAGAGCTGCCAGAAACAAGAACAACTAAGAAAGCAAGGTCGACTCAAGAGTAAACCACACCTTGGGGGTGATTGGGCCCTCCCATAGGAAACAAAAGAGGAATGAACGGGGAATGGGCTTTTGCAGGGAACAATTTGTTCATTGGTCTGGAAAGTTCTGTTTGTGAGAGACTCTGTGCCAAGTTTGGCTTTGCTCTGTGTTTGGACACTAGTTATCTGGCAGCGTTCCTAAGAGGTTAAGGCACGTGTGGAAAAAAACCATTCCTCTGAAAGGCTGCTTGATAAGCCTTTCTGACTGTGAATGAAAAGAATTCAGTGGTGTAAATAAAAGAGGTTTTGTTGGGACTAAGACTTAACTTAACTCAGCGGTTCTCAAATAGTGGGGCGTGCCCCCCTGGGGGGGGCGCGAGGCTCCATAAAGGGGGGTGCGAAGGCTCCCTTTCCATCTGGGTGCAACGGCGGCGAAGGTGTGGGCGAGGCATAATATATCCCGCCTGGAAGTGGCAGCACTTCGGACTGTGGATTTTCATTGGAGCCGCGGGCTGGAGCTGTGCAAGAAGCCTGCTCGGGTGGGGGTGGGAGGGAGGGAAGCATGGGACCGCCCGTCTTCGCCACCGCGTAGCTCGCCTCCCCGCCAGCAGCTCCACCGCTAGCATTCCGTCTGGAAGCGGAAGCGCAACAGCCGCTGTTGGGGAAGGGACAAAGGGGCGGCGGTCGCCCGATCTTGCCACCGCCACCCCTTCGCCCCTGGTAACGGCGACTGTTGTGCTGCTGCTTCCAGCTGGGATGCTGGAGGAGCTGCTGGCAGGGAGGAAGGGAAGAAGGGCAGAAGGGAGGTGGAAGGAAGGAAAGAAAAGCAGACACACCGGAGGGAAAGAGGAAAGAAGGCAAGCAGGCAGGAAGGAGGCAGAAGGAAGGAGGGAAGAATGGAACTGGAAGGGAGGCAGGGAAGGAGGGAGGGAGAAAGGAAGGATAGGAGGATAGGGAAAGAGGAAAGGAGGCAGGCAGGCAGGAGGAAAGAGGAAGGAGGGAACTGGAAGGGAGGCAGGGAAGGAGGGAGTAAGGAAGGATAGGAGGATAGGGAAAGAGGAAAGAAGGCAGGCAGGCAGAAGGGAGGGAGGTGCAAGGAAGGAAGGAAGCATAGATAAGCAGGAGGGAAAGAAGGCAGGCAGGCAGGAGGAAAGAGGAAGGAGGGAACTGGAAGGGAGGCAGGGAAGGAGGGAGGGAGAAAGGAAGGATAGGAGGATAGGGAAAGAGGAAAGAAGGCAGGCAGGCAGAAGGGAGGGAGGTGCAAGGAAGGAAGGAAGCATAGATAAGCAGGAGGGAAAGAAGGCAGGCAGGCAGGAGGAAAGAGGAAGGAGGGAACTGGAAGGGAGGCAGGGAAGGAGGGAGGGAGAAAGGAAGGATAGGAGGATAGGGAAAGAGGAAAGAAGGCAGGCAGGCAGAAGGGAGGGAGGTGCAAGGAAGGAAGAAAGCATAGATAAGCAGGAGGGAAAGAAGGCAGGCAGGCAGGAGGAAAGAGGAAGGAGGGAACTGGAAGGGAGGCAGGGAAGGAGGGAGGGAGAAAGGAAGGATAGGAGGATAGGGAAAGAGGAAAGAAGGCAGGCAGGCAGAAGGGAGGGAGGTGCAAGGAAGGAAGAAAGCATAGATAAGCAGGAGGGAAAGAAGGCAGGCAGGCAGGGGGAAAGAGGAAGGAGGGAACTGGAAGGGAGGCAGGAAGGAAGGGAAGGAGGAAGGGAGGGTGGAAGGAAGGATAGACAAGTAAGAGGGAAAGAGGAAAGAAAGCATGTGACTACGGTGGGAGACGAGGAAAGACCGGTGTGCTATGTTATGCAGAGGTGTACTTATAACAATTTTATAGACAAATGATACTATTTACAGTCGCGCGGGGGGGGGGCGCGAAATGTTTTCTTCTTCCTAGGGGGGGCATGACAGAAAATAATTGAGAAGCACTGACTTAACTTAACTTAACTTTATTGGATTTCTAGACCGCCCCTCTCTCAAAAGAGACTCGGGGCGGTGTACAGTCATATTAAAATAGTTGAACAGTAAATATACATGTTATAAGTATACAATAAATAAATTAAACATAGGACTGGAGGAGGTAGTAGAAGTTCCCTGTACAATTTAGTTAAGTTAGATTAAAATTTTTTTAACAATTTAAAAAAGTTAAAAACATTAACCTTAAAAGCTATCCCAAATAAAATATCCGCCAGGAGGTAAGAGTAGAACTATAAGTGGGCCAGGCCGGCTAGTCGGAACAGGTGAGTCTTAAGTTTTTGTCGGAAGGAGCGGAAATCGGTAGTAGTTCTAATATGGGGCAATATTTGCTTTTGCTTTCTAAGGAAGCCTGGGTCAGAACACCATGCTGGCTTGTAAGTCAAGATAAGTCCTAGCTTTTGCCAAATACAGCGTGAGCATGCTTGGAGGGTAAAAAATGAGTGTTGGTTGTGTTTGTGGCATCTTGGGCGAAGTGGAACAAATCAAACTAGTATTTTTCTTACCATTAGTAGCCAATGCTGCACCTAGCATGAACATGATTCCATCTGATAATTTAGTCCACATTTCAACTTATTAACAATCTTTTCTTGGTACAAGGTCCGAGATTTTGCTCCTATAAAAATAGAAGTAACCTGCAAATGTAAAATGCCAGCATGCTTAGGAAGTCCAAAATTATATTTTAACTTATTTTAATGTCTTAAACATTTTAGGTTATAAAATTACTTTCTATCTTATTTCTTTTTCTTCTTTGAAAGTACACTCAACCTAAGATTTTAAAACAATACAGAAGATAGCCTCACAGAGAAAAGGTTTTATAGGTTCAGTCATTTAGATTAGCTTTATGTGTTTCATGAGTTCTATAACTACAAGGTTTTTTTAAAATTGTTATGCTACATTTATTTTCTTATTCACTTATCTACGTAGTTAGGATTTGATAAGGATGGATTTTTTTTTTACATTTTATATTATTATTCATTCTATTTTGCCTACGCTGGTCTGTGACTGTAGTTAAGTATTATTTTAATCACCTTCATGAGAAAGTTTAAGTCTTTTTTATGGAAAAGCTTCACTTTATGATCAGCATCCCTGTATCTCCCTGGTGATATAATGGATAATTGTGTCTTCGAATAAAAGAAGTATAAATAGTAAAACAAACACAAATCTAACAAATAAAATATTTTTTTTCCAAAAATGGTATGGGTTGGTGTGTAACTATGAAACTAAGAAGGGAAGTACATACAATAGATCCAATGAAGGTGATCTGATCTTGTGAAGTCATTGTCATCATCATCATCATCAGGTCCTGTATGAGGATGATACAGGACATTGGGCAGCAAGTGCTTTCCAGAGGTTTCATTGGGCAGCAAGTGCTTTCCAGAGGTTTCAATCATTTGTAGCATCTTCAGCATTGTTCCAAAAGACATTAATAGTCTCAAGAGCTTCCTTAAGTGTTTGGCATCAAGTTTTCCTTTTTCTTCCAGGAGAAAACATTCAACATAATTCAATTTTTGGAGGCTGGTCTTTAGGTATATATAAGAGAGAGCCAAGAAACCACATTTGTTGTTTATTCACAGTTCTCGATAGATGTTCTAAATCAGATCTTTCTAGCACCTCTTGTTTAGTGACGTGGTCGCGATATGAGACATGGAGGATTCTTCTCAAGCAGGTTAGTGGAAAACATTTAACCATTTAGCCATCTTGACTGTACACTTAAAATTACTCTCCCATTAGATTGAATGGAAGTGAAGATAGCAAAAGAGGATATGGAAGCTGCTTGGAACAATGGTTTCTTAGAGTGTTACAGAATTGTATAGACTTCCAATAAGGGATAGTATGAAAAAAGATGTTTGGTAGCTTCAGAAATGAAGAAACGTCTTGGATGAGAAGCGAAACATCTTTAAAGAAAAACCAGAAAGTCCAGTTGCCTCTTGAAAAAACACCTTTGGGACAACCATGACCTGGATGACTGAGAATCTCCATAGACATGTAGAGGTATGATTGTAGGAAAAATATGGATGAGGAAAAAATAGTGTGTGTGTGTGTGTGTGTGTGTGTGTGTGTGTGTATATATATATATATATATATATATATATATATATATATATATATATATATATATATATATATATATACACACACATATGATTCCTATTGCATTGATAATAATTTGTCAAAGGGTTGAACTGAAACTCATTGTTATAACTGATAATAACTAAGAAAAAAAATTGTACACCCTGTTAAAATGATGACTAATGGTAAGGCTGAAGTTGTAGAAGACATGACAGGAGCAATGTTAAAATATAGATGTAGTTTGCTTATGGAACTCATTTAAGTGTGTGTGAAGACTTAGTGCTTGCTAATAGAAAGGCTGCACCCATGGGTTCGAGAGAGTTATATTTCGGTTTTAACTTAAGTGCATGGATTATTTCAAGTTAAGCTCATGGATCTCTTCAGCAAGCATAAGCTGCAAAGCTGCAAGAAAGAGAAATATGATATCTTTACATAACTAAGGGCAGACTATAATTTAGGGTGATTTACTAGAAAAAAGCCACAGCGGATGATAGTACTAAGTACTATTAGTTACTCAATAAAGCTGGTTTGTAACTGGAAGGGGGGCATCAGGAGGGTGCGCAGGGGTTCAGGAGAAACTCTAGCTAAGATTCTGTGCAGTTTGGAGACCCCCCAAATCCCACTACTGGCTGGCCCTGCCCACCCTGACCTGCCCCTCTCAGGAGTCCCCATGTGGCCTGTTTTAGATGCAGGTAAGTGCAGGATGTGCACAGAGGCTCAGGGAGGGCAAAAAACAGGCCTACCGGAAGTTTGGGAAGGCCAGAAATGGGCCCAATTCCAGCCTCCAGAGCATGGGGAAGCCATTTTCACTTTCAAGGAAAGCCTTTGGAGCCCAGGGAGGGCAAAAATGCATCCCTGCCATGGTGGAGGAGGCCAACTAGGCCACCCCCACCCAGCAACAGGCCAGAGAACCCCTTGCTAAAAATTTTGAAGCCCACCTCTGAGGATAGCCCAAGGATATGAAATAGAATAGGAAGTTGAAAAAGCAATTCCTGTGAAAAAGCAATGCTTCATTGATGCCAAGAAAACAATGTGATTGTGCCCACAAATTGACCTCGAGATGATTTCTGAGAATCTCTAATAAACTAAAAATTAATTAAGTCCTACTATGATCAATCATTCTATATCCACAACATTAGAAGCTTCCACATTTATTTATGCCTAGGTTCCTGTCATTCCTATTCCCACAAGGCTGCCATGTGAAGAAACAAAACAACGACAACTAGAAATATTTTATTATTTTCATGCCCATTTCTGCTGGCATTCTCTTCTCTATATGCATCTTCCTCTATTATTGCATGTTTGTTTGTTGAGACAAATGGGAAATCAAAAGAATGACTGCATTACTTCAGAAAGTGCAAATTGTGTCAGGTCACCTAAAATGCTTTAAGAAACAAATTTCCCCAGTCCCTGGAAATGAGAGCAAAAAGAAAGAAAGAAAAAGTAATGAATCAGCTGTATCTTTCATTATTCTTTCAGTTGCCTTCAGGCTGTGTTTCATATTCTATCTCCTGAATAAAATCAGAAAATTATATAAAATTATAAAAGTTTGATTATAAAATCAAACTGTTCTAGGCATTTTTTCATCTTACTACATTATAAAGGTCTTTTTAAATATGAATATGTAAAATGACAGCCCTTTTTTCTGGTCCTACTTCTTAGTATACTTAACATTTCAAAGGTGCTTTTATATTACAATTTATTCTTCGTTCTGTGGGCTTTTTATGTTGCGATCGAAGGGGTTGGCCTGGAAATGAAAAAGCATTGATACAGATCTGGAAAAAAAGTTGGGGGTTTCTTAATTCTGTATTTATATTATATTGTATTAATTATATTATATTAATTATGTTATTATATTATTATTTCAGATAGTTCCTCATTTATGACTGTAATTGAGACTGGATTTATATGTGTAAGTCAAGCCGGGTGTTAAATATTTTGTCAGGGTTCCAAATAGCATCCAAAATTAAATCAGAGTCCAAGGCAAAGTATTGCTCAAAGTTCCAATTTATTAAGAGAGCCATGTTGGCACATCTGGGAAAAGCCGAATTTGAAAGCTTTCCGGTTTTCCCCACCCAGTTGAAAGTTCAAGATCTTGCCCCACACCTACAAGCCCATCATATGATCCAATCTTTCACTTCCATGCTGGCAGTTCCACCCATCCAGTTCTGGTCAGGTGCAAAGGTGCAGAGACAAGGTTGACCTTGGCTTTCTAGAAGGAATTTTGTTTTGGCTACATAGCATCTAACTCCATACAATCCCCCCTCCCATTTTCCCACAATAGAAAAGGCATAGTAGAATAATAGAAATTATGGGAGGCCAAAGATCCAAAAGGAATATGGCTGCAGGCCTGACACACTTTTTTTGTAGCAGCAGTTGTTAAGTGAACCCATTGTACCCAATTGTGGCTTTTTATTGGAAACTGGAAGTAAACATCAGCATTCTGGCAAAAAAAGTAGTAAATTATGGTCACATGACTGTGGGATGCTACAAAATGCCATGATTCAGGCTGGCTGTGTGATCACATGAGTACAGGGGAAGAGCATCCATAGGAAATTCAAAACCAAAGTATAAGTAGCTTTAGAGAAATCTGTTGTAAATTTGAACAGTCACTAAGTGACCTATCATAAGTTAATGACTAAGATAAAGATTCCCCTCGCACATATGTGCTAGTCGTTCCTGACTCTAGGGGGTGGTGCTCATCTCTGTTTCAAGGCCAAGGAGCCAGTGCTGTCAGAAGATGTCTCTGTGATCATGTGATGCATAGAACGCTGTTACCTTCCCACCAAAGGTGGGTTCCTATTTTTCCTACTTGTATTTTTACATGCTTTCGAACTGCTAGGTTGGCAGAAGCTGAGACAAGTAACGAGAGCCCACTCCGTTACACAGCACTAGGGATTGGAACCGCCGAACTGTCAACCTTTCTGATCGACAAGCTCAGGGTCTTAGCCACTGAGCCACCACATCTCTAAGTTAATAACTACCTGTATATTATATTATAATAATCTGAATTTCAGGGACATGTGCATGGTGAGCATTTTTTTTTATTTCATAAACAATGTAATCAATAATACATCAGGCAGTGTGAAAACATTGGATGCATTTGAGTAACTGAAAACTCTTTAGATGAGCAACTGCAATCAAATGTTTTCTTTAATTGCTGATGTGTCACTCACAAGGGACAGTAGCATATGCTTATCTCAAATAATCAGCCAGGCTGATTATTTGTAACAATGAAATTGAGAAGGCGTCATTAAATCAATTATGATTCTTTTGTCTCACCCCTCCCAGAATTAATTGGACCTGAAGTAGTGTTTGCCATTGTGAGAACAGTTTACTTCTAAATAAAAAAAACAAGGGATATCTCCAAATAATCAGAGAAAGAGCTAAAGCTAATTAACACTATTTTTTAACATTGAAAAATATCTACCAAAGAAAGTTTCATCTAAATAATTGTTCCTATCTTAGTCAAAAATAGGGAATAAGTTCTGTGTGCCTAAACATGCATAGGTATTTCAGCGAAACAACACACGTATACACCAGCTGTCTTGGCATAATCTTTCTCTAAATGTACATGAGATCAAAAGTCTTGTGAAGCATTCTCTGTTGCTACAAAAGCAATGTTTATGTAAATCAAAAGTCACCACATTAGCATCTCTCTCCTTCTCTATTTCATGGCCATGCCATTCCTCTCTTGACAAGAAAGTTTTTAGTACTTCTGCTTTGAGGGGATTGTGTGAAAACACAAAAATGCAGGTAAGCAGCCACTTCTTTCTCTGAGACTTTGAGTTACTACCTCTGAGATAGCTAAATTTAAAAGTGCAACTATAAATCCAGTTCTGTCATTGCACAACAGCTCACAAAGTGATTCAGACAAAGCACAGACAGACACACATGCACACACATACACACTCACGCAGACTCTCTCTCTCTCTCTCTCACACACACACACACAGTTTCAAGCTCCTTGTGAAAGATCAACCATCTTTTTGTTGGAGAAATTTACATGAAGTAAACATTTGTGCATTATTAAATTCATTGTGTTCAAAGCCTTCTTCTAAGTGATAGATGCTAGTGCTTCACAGAAACATATTTGTCTTCTTGTTGGATGATTATGTTTACTGCCTTCTATTGACCTTTCCAAGTAGTTTGATTTTATCTTTATTTGGTTAATAAATCACTGCCTTTAAAAAAAAAGTCCTGTGTCTCAAGCTACATTTTTTCTTTTCTTTTATAGACCTCTGGTGGACACTATTTTCTGTAATATGAGCACTGACTCAAACTTGCTGTAGCTTATTAGGCATAATTTTGCCACATGGTTTTGCAGCATAGCCTCTTCACAAGGATATTTATTCTTCATTTTAAAGTCCTGGCTGCTTCTCTGCATCTAACATTCACGGTGTTCATTCACCCAGATTATATATTTGCCTACTTTTTGTAGCATGCTTTTTCCCACAGTGGGAAAACAGCAGAAGTTCTGAAAGAGGGCCCGGAGATTCCTTTGCGTTGATTGCATCTTCATTTTTATGAAGGAATAGTAAAAGCAAATTGTCTTCTTTGCTCTTGTCTGTGGAGGGTGGACCAGATGGTGTCGGCTTCAATGGGAGTGATGGGAGTATGATTGGGAGTAACCAATTTCATTGTATTTAAGTACAATGACAATAAAGATTATACTTATGAAAGTAACTCCATTGATGATTACAAGAATTCCTCAGGCAAAGAAATGAGATCCCAATGGTAGAAAACTCATTGTTATGGACAAAAGTAGAAAAGGAAATAAGGAAGAGCAGAAGAAAGAGTAGGAAGGTAACTCTTTTTTCCAAGCATTTAACTCTTGAATAAAACTTGTGTAGACTATCATAAAATTTGAGTTTTTCCTACTCATCCAACAGTATCATCTCCCCACCCCCATCTTGTTATCCCAATTATTTTTTAAATATTGCAGGGGACAGTCTGTCAGGGTCGCCATGCCTTTGGTGAAAAAGGTTGAGTCAGCCACAGATTTTGTCATAGTCAACAGGTGACTAGGACCACCAGGGACATCCAAGGTACAGGCAATTTAAAAAGTCAAGATAATGACCACTGCCATGCAATAATAATTCTTCCTCTTTTACATGCACAGGATGCACTTTAAATAACTGAGGCTTCAGTTGTGTGATCACACCTTGAACTATTTTCCAAAACACCAAAACACAAGACAAGAAACAATGGATAGAAACTTATCAAGGAGAGAAGCATTATAGAACTAAGCATTATAGAACTAAGGAGGACTTTCTTAATGGTGGGAGCAATCAACTAATGGAATAGCTTGCCTTCAGAAATTATGGATGCTCCATCATTGGAGGCTTTTAAAAAGAGACTGGACAACCATTTATCTGAAATGGTATAGGGTCTCTTGCTCAAGCAGGGGATTGGACAAGAAGACCTCCAAGGTCCTTTCAAACTCTATTGTTATGTTATGCTATGTTTGAGCAATATCCCTAAAGATCATTCCTGTTTTAATCATTCTCCCTCCTGTTCTCTCCTCATTCTCATGTTGGCCTGTTGGAAAATTCTGAACTTGGTTACAGAACAATTTCATTTAAATTAATGATGTTGTCAAGTTACCTCTTTTATAAGGAACACTCTTACATTTATCTTTCATTGCATTTTCAGGAATGACTCAGAGTCCCAATACTCACTGGTCCAGTGTTTGACTACTAATGATGTGATTGTAACAAAATGAATTGTTAAGAGAAGAGATTCTTCCTTTGATGAAATCAGAGATGTATGGTACTCTTGCTGATAGTTGAATATCAATAGTTAGCAATATTTCATGCTGAGTTGGGCTAATTTTGTGGCCTGATTCCTCTCTCATCTCACTTCTCATGAAATTACATTCTTGATAGTGCTTCCTATCTTCAGAGCATAAGCACCAAGCATACTCTTGGTCTGAGTAGGAGAATTTTGTCAACAGTCATGGCAAGTAAAACCAATGAATCTTGGACTTATTTATCAACACTGGAGTATCTCGAGGAAGTCATAAGTAAATCTACAGCATTATTATTTCTTGAAATAATGGAAAAAGAGGCCAGGAGCACTTCTATAAGTTGTTGTACTATTCTGACAGAATACTTTCCCTTTAAATTTAAAACTTGCACCATCTCTCCCCATTAAGAAGCTGCTTAAATTAAAATTTATTGACACTATTTTAAAATTTCAATTTTGCTTGCAGTTTCCACTTTCATCTTGTATTTTGCTTGAACTCTTTCTTCTTGTTGTTATTTGCTGTTTGTTGTTGCTATTATTATTTACAATTTTGATTGTAATGCTCCTTACCATGGATGTTAAAACTGGCTGTAAGTTTTAGTGGATTGCTGTAAACTGCCAGGAGGGTTTTTGATTTGGCGATAGGCAGAATGAATGAATGAATGAATGAATGAATGAATGAATGAATGAATGAATGAATGAACGAATGATCGATCAGTAAATACTATCAGTTCCTTTCTTTATGCCCAGCATTGGGTTTATTGAATACAGGCTGCAATACTAATCTGATAAAGTGAAACACTTTGAGTAGATTCAAACTCATAAAGGAAAATTGTGTTATTTTATATTTATCCATGAATTTTAATGCAGGCACATTTGAGAAACAATTAATGAAAACTTAGTGCTGCACTCTAGCAGTTAGAGAGGCATTTCTCAGATAGGGATGGCAATAAATCTGACTTGAACAAATACGTTGCTTTAATGACAGAAATGCACAAGCAAGTGAACTTTATGCCCTATTTGTTTGCCTGCTGTTTCCATAGAACTGTCATCTATGGGGAACGATGGGTTAGGAGAGGTTGAGGATTATTTCCATCACTGCAGATTTGCCCATCAACTATTACAATTCTCATTTCAAGCCTAGTAATAGCACTGAGATTTATGCAGCAGTTTTCCTCAGTATTCAAATTATTTCATATACTAATTCGCCAATTAGTATTCATATACTAACTCTTATCCATAGTGACTTAGTCGTAAATCTAGCTGAGTTCAACAAGACTTTTAGATAAGTTTTACAGCTTTAATAATGGCTCGAACTTCATGGTTACATGACAAATGCTTGAAAAAAAATGTTAACAATTAGGAATAACCCAGAACAGAGATGAGGTTTCTATGCATACCATTATTTCAATCCTGTTTATATAGCAATCTCTGTCCCATATTTATGCAGGTAGTCCTTGATCTACAACCACAACTGAGCCCAAAATTCCTGTTGCTAAGCAAAACATTTAATATTAAGTAAATGTTGCTCCCATTTTACAACCTTTCTTGCCACACTTGTTAAGTGAATCACTGCAGTTGTTAAGTGAGTAACATTCTTGTCACGTGAATTTGGCTTCCCCATTGACTTTACTTGTAAGAAGGTCACAAAAGGTGATCACATGACACTGGGACACTGCAACCATCATAAATACAGTATGAGTCAGTTGCCAAGGGTCTGAATTTAGAATAACAGAGTTGGAAGGGACCTTGGAGGTCTTCTAGTCCAACCCCCTGTTTAGGCAGGAAACCCTACACCACTTCAGACAAATGGATATCCAACATCTTCTTAAAATCGTCCAGTGTTGGAGCATTCACAACTTCTGGAGGCAAGCTGTTGCATTGATTAATTGTTCTAACTGTCAGGAAATTTCTTCTTAGTTCTAAGTTAGAGAAATTTCCTGACAGTTAGAACAATTGATCAATGCAACAACTTGCCTCCAGAAGTTTTTTTTTAATCACATGACCATGGGGATGCTGCAATGGTCGTACATGTGAAAAATGCTCATATAAGTCACTTTTTTCAGTACCATTGCAACTTTGAATGGTCACTAAACAATCCATTGTAAGTCAAGGACTACCTGTACTGTGAATGTAGTCAGTTGCACAAATATGTGCAGGGTAGGTGCTGAGGAAGGATAGATGGGTATAAATTGAAGGTGTATCCTGTCACACAGCAGATCTGTGAGCTGTGCCTTCCTCTCAGTGACAGATGCATTGTGTGATAGACAAAAGTAGAATTATCCATTATCAATTCAGCAAGACAGGTTAGGCTCTATATGGGTGATACTCATATAAACTCTTGCTTTCCAAACCACTTTCTTTTGTCTGTAGTTGGTGCGTCTCAAAACAATCCTCAGATATATACACAGGGGCAATTTTCCTACCAGCGACTTAAAGGATATCCAAAGCATCATCAACTCATCACTGAAAGGATATAACATCCTAGTGACAATTATTTCATCACAATAATAGCTGGGTGACCTTTGAATATACTGTGACTTACTCCTAAAGAAACAAGGGTGGATTTCACACAGTTCTTCCTTCAAGCTCATCAGATTGTATACATCCGGACGCATCCAGCCAGCAAAACAGCATATAAATTGAGGCACAACCAGCATGCAAATTTGTTCGTTTCCCCAAGCATTTTAGCATTTAAAAAAAAAACACTCCTGTTTTTATGCTTTTAAGTGCCTGCATTATTCTGGGATACTAGCTCTTATAAATTGTTTTTTAGAATAATTATTACATCTTTCCTATGCTAATTGTTAATTTTGTTTTTTTAAAGTGTTTTTAATGTTTGAAGTAAATGTGCAACCCATCTAGGCAAATTCCATTTGGGGGTAGCTCAGCTTGGAAATAGAGAAACATAAAAGTAAAATGTTCATCTTTACATGCCCATGCCTCAATATATCTGAAAGATTAACTTAAACAGGTGCCTTCCGGTGATTGGGAAAAGCTAGAACCTCTCACGCGGACAAAGAAAATGTTCTGAAAAGTGTATATTCATGAAACATCACCATTTTTTCTTGAATGCCTCAGGCAATATAGAAAACAAGAAAGAAACAAAAGCTCAAATATTTCCACATCTCCCTTTGTATCCACTCATCATTCAGTGGAACGATAAGAAAGATACCCAGAAGTAATTCTTAGTTGTTGAGGAAAAGAAATGCATTCTGCCCTCAGAGGTTCATATTTTTTTTTAATCTTCTGAAGCTCCAGATATCAGCAGGGTGAATATTTTTAGTAAATAGTTCAGTAAAGAAGCTGTGTTGATTTTCCATCTTTTAAAGAATTCGCAAAGCACAACAGGAGAGAAATAAGTGATGCATGGCCCAAAGCCACAGGCTATCTTTCAAACAATGACCAAAGAAGAAATTAAAGTGGCAAGAAAATGAAACTTGTTTTCTCTGGGGAGAAACCAACACTACAACAAAACATGACATCAGCTGGTGATGGAGGTCAGCAGTGGCAGGTTTTAAGACGGAAAGGAAGCCAGTCCTGGGAGCGAACTCTGGAAATGTAGCATACCCAATCAACTGTAATTTTGTGAGAGGAGATCACTGTCAAAAACAAACAAGATTAGAACCTTGAAGCCAACAAGAAAGAGAGCAAAATGCGGTGCCAAATCACACAGCAGTTTGTAAAATCATCTGCTCGGTGAAGCTCAGAAGCAAAAGGTGATGATTCTAATCCTCTGCTGAGAGTAGTGCAATGTAAGATTAAAGTCCGACTGAAAACAAGGAGATTTTCTTTGTGATATCATGTAAAATAGTGTTGTAAATTTATTAATAAGGCAAGATCTGTCGGCTGGTTTGGGAGGATAATTGTCCTTCAGCACAAGGTGGCTACCTGGACATATCCGTGGATCTTTAGTGACAATAAGACACAAACGGTTTGCTTTTGTTTCCTTACAGGATTTGGGCTTTCAGTTTTCTAGCTTAATCTATGCTTTCAGGAGTCCCTGGCTATCCTCCACCTAAGGGTCAATCAAACCAGAGGTGCGTTGCTGTCAGTTTACTCTGGATTGGGTGAACCAGTAGTGACAGCATTGGGAGGCTCCACCCACTCACCCAGATGCTTCTGTGCATGTGCAGAAGTGTCGCGTGGTCGCACACAAGCGCACAAGCAAACCAGTAGTAAAATAAACTGCAACCCACCACTGAACCAAACCTGATGTGTGGGTTGTGACCCAGAAAACATTGCATTCTGAACATGGACACATAAAGCATTGGTATTTATTTAGTTATTGAATTTCTATATATTTATTTAGTTATTGGATTTCTATATATTTATTTAGTTATTGGATTTCTATATATTTATTTAGTTATTGGATTTCTATATAGAGCCGTGGTAGTGCAGTGGAATACAATATGGCAGGCTAATTCTGCTGACTGCCAGCAGTTCGATTTTCACCGGCACAAGGTTGACTCAGACTTCCATCCTTTGAGGTCAATAAAAAGAGGAGCTCACATTCTAAACTCCTACTGATTTTTCCCACCAACAACCCAGTAAAGTAGGTTTGGATGAGAGACAATGACTGGGTGGAGATAGCCAGGGAGTTTTCATGACCGAGGATGAACTAGAACTCGGGTCTTCCTGCTCTCGATTCTAACACCTTCACCACACTCTCCTTTAGAACATTTTGCTTGAGTAATGTGTTACTTTTGAGATGTGAAAGATATTTCTAAAAGGCAAGTGGTGATAAAGAATTAATGGACTGATTTAATACTTCATTACATGAAGAAGGCAAAAATGTCCCTTGGGTGACATGAATAACTAGCTATTTCAACTGTGTGAAAAATGATGAAAGGAAAAGTGGTGCATAGCTTTCATTTTTTTGTGTCTTGTTCAAGCTATTCTTTTTTGTGGCTTCTTCAAGCTATTCAGAAATAATCCTCTTCTAAATGAAACTACTGCAACCTGTGAGTCAACTTCCTTGCTTTTAGATTAATGAATAGTGCTGATTTGTAAATGTTAAATAAAGCTGTGTGTTGCAATACATAGGCTGTGTCCTTATGCCCCAAGGAAGAGAATAAAAGACTTTGTGGAAGAACTGTAATGTTGGATACCCCCCTCCCAGTTATTGGTACTGTCCAAAGCTGAGAAATACAAATCTCTGGAAGCTCCCAAAGGTGGCATAGTGGGAAAGAAAGGGGAGGAACAGCTAGTTTGGAGCTGGTTTTATAGTGCTGAGAATCAAATGGAAAGGATTTAGATAAGGCTATGTGACTTAATTGTACAAATGTCAGACTGAGCTTTTAATTTTTGATCTCCAAGATAGACCACATTATATTAAGTGGCATTAACACCACTTTGTCCTAAGTGGAGGACAAAGGATGAATTGATTTGGTGATGTAGGGAGCCATGGTGGCACAGTGGTTAGAATGCAGTATTGTAGGCTAACTCTGCCCACTGCCAGGAGTTCGATGCTGACCAGCTCAAAGTTGACTCAGCCTTCCATCCTTCCAAGGTCGGTAAAATGAAAACCCACATTGTTAGGGGCAATATGCTAACTCTGTAAACTGAGCATGCTATAAAGCAGTACGAAATGATATATAAATCTAAGTGTTTATATTGTTATTATTATTATTATTATTCTGGATCCCACCCTGGGAAAGATGTCATGTCAAGAATTGTTGGATATCAATTATGGATGGGTAGAGCAGTCAATTACCAAATGTAATTTTCAAGTGTAGAGACTAAAGAAAGAAATATGCTTTGCATGTTAATATCAAATTTATCTGATTTCAAACTGATGCTTTTATTCCTCCTGATGCTTTTTTCTAAACAGGTAGGTATGATTTGAACTATCTAATCTGGTTTTTAATGGAGTAAATAGAATTTTTGCTGCTGCTTGCCAAATTCTCTTAAATGTTGTTTGCCAAATGTCTTTTAGGAAATAAAGTGAATATGATACACCAAGGAAGCAATTTTTTTTTACTCCTATTCGCCTGTACTAGGTTGCTAATATTCCAGTGCTATAACTTTCTGTTCCAGCTAAGCAACTTTTCATGACTTTGTCCTTCTTGCTCTTCTTCCTTTTATTTCTTAATTTCTTGCCTCCCTCTATTTGTTGAGATATAAAATTCAATTATTGGGTCATGCATTATGCACAGCCATGATTTGCTGAATAATGTTTTGTTAAATAAACCATAATAGACTGGGCTTACACATGAAGTACATTCATGCCCTACCAATATTTTCAAGGGCTAAGAAGGAAGGAAGGTCAGACAAAAATCACTAAAAGGTGAAATTTCAGATATGTGAACTGTAATCATAAAATGCTGCCTGTGTAATTTATTTAATAATAATAATAATAATAATAATAATAATAATAATAATAATAATAATAATAATAATAATAATAATAATAATAATAATAATGTATTAAATTTCTAGACTGCCCCATCTCCCCGGAGGGACTGGGGGGGGTGTACAGGAATAAATTTAAAACATACAAACAATCATACACATAGGTAAAAATCAAATTAGACAACCCCTGTACAATTTATAAAAATTAAAAAACAGACCTTAAAACCAATCTTAAAAATTTAGAAATAGAACTGAGGTGGGATAGGTGGAATTAGGCCAAGCCGGCTAGCTGGAATAGGTGGGTTTTAAGTTTCTGGCGGAAGGAGCGGAGACCCGTAGTCATTCTAATGTCGGGGGGAAGGTCATTCCAGAGGGTCCGGCCCATCACAGAGAAGGACCTTCCCCTAGGCGTCGCCCGCTGGCACAGCCTAGTGGACGGCACCCGGAGGAGTCCCTCTCTGTGTGAGCGAATCAGCCGGAGGGATGTATGGGGCAGGATACAATCCCACAAATAACTAGGTCCTGTGCCATGGAGCGCCTTAAAAATGATGGTCAACACCTTGAAGCGCACCCGAAAAGCCACAGGTAGCCAGTGTAGCCCGCGCAGGAGAGGTGTTACGTGGGAGTAGCTAGAGACTCCCTAGACTGCCTGCGCGGCCGCATTCTGAACCAGCTGCAGCCTTCGGGTGCATCTCAAGGGGAGCCCCATGTAGAGAGCTATATTATATTATATATAATATGACACAAATGGTAGTGTGGTGATTAAAGTATTGAATTAGGAGAGGGAAGATTCAAATCTCAGCCTCTTCCTTATACAGAGAAACCAGCTGGGTTACTCTGGAGCAGTCATTCTCAACCTTAGACTTGGGGAATTGAAACTTTTCTATTTATCAACCAGCAGAGGACCAGAATGATAGATTACAGTCAATAACAGTGTTTCTTAACTTTAGCAATTTTAAGCTATTTTAAGACTGGCTTATTTTAAGGCCATTTTAAGACTTCAGCTCCCACAATTCCTTAGGCAGCATGTTGATTCTGGGAGTTGAAGTCCAAGCATCTTAAAGTTATTAAAGTTGAAAATACTAGTCTATAACTTTTCAATAAAAGGCCTTCACTGGTATCTCACCCTTTGCATTCTGCTGCTAACCCTGGTCTACATAAAAACTGTGGCTTATAAATCACAATAGTCATGTTTACACAACGTAAGAAATACAAAAGAAAGACAAAATGTGAAACATCCTAGGGCTGAACCAACAAACCATGTAATAGTTTAGCATCATGTGTAAACTCAATCACTGCAGAACAACGAGACTCTTAGCCTAATCTATGTTTCATGACGATGGAGAGTATAAATTCTCAGGGCATTTTTCCAAGTATGTAGCTTTCATCACTTCAAGAGCAAATAAAAAAAGGTGCTAAATAAATATATTAATATTTTCACTTCATTATGTATGCATACATTTTTAATGGAGATATTGAGTCAATATCAGAAGCATTCAGTCAGGACTTATGCTTACTGAAATATATTCAAAGACTACCATTATTTTTAAGCATTCCATATTCTATTTACTTCCTATTGACAGTGATTCACCAAAGGATCAATAGTTAATTATGTTAAGTTCATATCGTTCATTAACCCATTTGGAAAAGTATAAATGGAAGCCAGCTCTCATGAGTCCCACTCTCTTCCAGATTAGAAAAACATTTACCTGCTGCTATTTGGATCAATTCTTGCTATGTGCTGTAAAATACTATGTGGCATTAAAATGAAGGTTGTTTATCTAAATTTTATGTGCCCATGATTCAGCTGATTTTAACATATACCACTCTACAACTTAAATGAACCAAACAATTATTGGTTCCTTCTTTTCTTTACAACACCTGATAATAAATCTAGCCTGAAATATCCATATATTTCAAAGAACTGTTAGTCTGGTTTATTGTCCAGGGTTAATTATAAGGGAACTTATTTTTCTAAATGTTGGTCTTTTGAAATACAGGATAGAATGCAGAATAACAGAGTTGGAAGCATAGGTGGTATTCAGCAGGTTCTGACCAGTTCTGGAGAACCCGTAGCGGAAACTTTGAGTAGTTTGGAGAACCAGTAAATACCACCTCTGACTGGCCCTGCCCCATCTATTCTCTGCCTCTCGAGTCCCAGCTGATCGGAAGGAAATGGGGATTTTGCAGTAACCTTCCCCTGGAGTGGGGAATGAATGGAGATTTTACAGTATCCTTTCCCTGCCATGCCCCCAAGCCTCATCCATCAAGCCATGCCACACCCACCAAGCCACGCCCACAGATCCGGGAGTAAAAATTTTTTTGAATCCCACCACTAGAGATCCAACCCCCTGCTCAAACAGAAAACCCTATTCCATTTCAGAAAAATGACTGTCCAATCTCTTCTTTAAAACTTTCAGGGATGGAGTGCCCACAACCTCTAGAGGAAAGTTGTTCCAATTGATTAAGTGTTCTCATTGTCAGGAAATTTCTTCTTAGTTCTAGGCTGGATCTCGCCTTGATAAGTTTCCATTCATTGCTTCATGTCTTGCCTTCAGGGGCTTTGGAGATTAGGTTGATCCTCCTTTCTCTCTATGAGACAGCCCCTCAAATGTTGGGACACTGCTATTATGTCATCCATAGTTCTTTTCATTAAATTAGACATAGCCAAGTCCTGTCGTGTTTTAACTTCTAGTCCCCTGATCATCTTTGTTGCTCTTTCTTCACTCTTTCTAAAATCCAACATCTTTTTGGTATTGTAGTGACCAGAATTTGATGTTATTCCAAATGTGGTCTTACCAAACCAGAAAAAAAACAGCTTTGAGTTTTGCAGATGTTTAAATAATATATTTATTGTTGAATACTTTTATGAATTATTGAGTACTTATGGATTACAATCTACTTTATTAGATACAGAAGATTATTATATAACATTTAGTGATTGTTGGAGGATAACAGAAGTAATACAAATAAAACTGAGGTCTGAAGTGGAGAATTTTTGATAGATTGTGCCATTAACATGTTGGTGGGACACAGACATTCCTGCTTTGATGACTAATTAGCATGTCTAAATCTGAAGAATTCATCCAGAGGTTATGGTTTAACTTTTCAGTTCATTTAACAACCATAGTTTTCCAGACATAAGGAATGCCCATTTAGGCATACTGTACAAGATAGCAGGTATAAGTATGAACATGCACATGAACAAAGGAAATGAGTACAAATCAATAGAGAGTAGGACAGGACAGTAGGCACACTGGTGCGCTTATGCACGCCCCCTTTTACGGACCTCTTAGGAATGGGGTGAGGTCCACAGGTTGAAGCTGTGAGGATTAGAGGATGTAACAATGGAGTCAGGTAGAGCATTCCAGGCATTGATCACTCTGTTGCTGAAGTCATATTTTCTGCAATCGAGTTTGGAGCGGTTTACCTTGAGTTTGTATCAATTGTTTGCCCACGTATTATTGTGGTTGAAGCTGAAGTAGTCGTTGAATTGAATTAGCCACCAAGGGCCTCAGACCTTTTTCCTGGTTAATTACAAATTGCTCATCAATGAGTAGGTTCTTTTTTGTCTTTTTTGTGCATTACTTTACACTGATTTAAACAAAATTGAATTTGCCTTTTGGCTGACCATTCCTTAGCTTACAGAGTCCTTCTGAAGTTTTTCACAGCTATTTTTGATTTTGCCTCTCTAAATATTTTAGCTCACTGCTTATTCTTTTCAAGGAATAAGCACAATGAACAAATTTAAAAGCACAGGTCCCAATCATATATATTCTTGAAGAACTCCACTTCTTAATTCCACTAAATGAGAACATTACTTATTTATTCCTAGACTTTGTTTTCTGTTTCTAGCTAGTGAGCAATCTCTAAAAGTACCCATAACATTTGTCAATGACAATATATTGTCAAAGTCTACAGGATTAGACTTCTTCCATGTACATATTGACGCAACTCTAAAAAGTTGATGAAGCATTTTTTTTTACCTTGCCGGATCCATGCTGATTTGTTTTATAAATATTTTAAATTGATACTTTTGCCACTGGATGGTCCATCTGGACCTAAACCATCCTGAAGAGATGTTGACAGGGAAGAGTATGTCCTGCTGATCTCAGGGACATTGCAAAATCCCTGATCGATCCAAGAGAATCTCTTCTTGCTGGCGACAAAAAGCACAGCCTCAAGCTGCTGAAGTCAGGACAGCTCTGCAATGGGAGGAAAGCGGAAAGAGAAAGTGTGTCCATCTGGTGAGGAAAATTTACTTTATAAAAGACTGCCCGAAAAAGATTGAAGTTAAATCAAATTGGTAAAGAAAAAGAAATAAGTGGCAAAATTAGCATAATTGGACAGTGTGTTATCTTTTTTTTTCCTATCGATGGAAGTTTTGTGAATATTTTTTTACTTTTTAAAGTGAAAGTCTTGGATTTTCTCCTTCTATTTCTTTTTTTTAATCTATGGATTAATTTTTTCCCTTTATTTCTACAATATTGGTTGGGATGGATTTTTTTCTTTTTTTGGTTTCTTTTAAGAATTTTATTTCTTTTAAGCCTGAAACATAAAGAAGATTTAAAAGGTATATAAAGAAGGTAGTAACCTGAGAGGGAAAAGAAGATACACTGCCACTTCGAGGTTGGAGGTTGAGACTTGGAAACATTGTTTTTTCTTTTTTCCCTTTGATCATTTTGACCTTGCACTTCAAAGGCTTCAGCTTGTTTATAAAGAAGGGCATGGATTGTTTACACAGGTGCTTTTGGATGTTTGTTGCTAGCTGGAAAGAAGTGATAAAGATTTGTTTTTAAACCAGAGTGGCTGTGTTTATTAATTGGAAGGATGACACGAATTCAAAAAGAAACCATAACATTGCAACATATTATGTCTGGAAATCAAAGACTATTAGAAACAACAGAGAGAATTGAGAAGAGATGGGAAAATATTGAAAACATAAACTTTAATGTGGCAAAACCTGATGGAAAAATGGAAGATAAACAGCAAATAGAAGAAGTTGAGCAAAAGGAAAAAGTGGAGGCTGGAATCCTAAAAACTCAGGGGGAAAATGAACAAAGAGACAAGATAACCATGGATATTGACAGTGAACTGAGTGTGATTGGAAATGGAAAGAGTGGACTAAGGAAAGGGAAGATAGATGGAAAGGTGTTTTACTACAGATTTCAAGATATAGAAGAAGGAAAAAGAGAAGAATGGATGGATTTAAGGAGATAAATTTTGACCAAAACATTACTGATAACCAAAGTAACCAAAGATAAACTGATTAAGGAAGCTGATGGAGGGTTTCGAGATTTTACAAGATAGGTAATAAGCAATAAGTTGCAAAGAGAAATCCAAACAAATTTGATTAAGGAAATAACCAGAAAACCAATTCCACAAATGGCAAAAGAAATAGGACTACACTATTACTGGAAAGACACAGGTTGAGCTATGAAAATTAATAATAAAACACTAGTTAAATTTAGTTAAAATTAGAGCTCTATGTTAAAAATGTAGTGATAATGATAAAGTTAGGTAAATGCTAACAATGTACACATATATATTGATTTGACAAGAAGAAATTTGGTATAAATTTTTAAAAGGTGAGAAAAGGGGGAAAAGTAAGTTAAATATAGTCAAATTATCGCTAAATAAATGACTGATAATGATAATAATGTAATAATTTGTATTGGTATGATAAAAGGGAAAATTGGATATAAATTGTATACAATGATTAAGAAAAGAGGTTTAATTTTTTTGTCAAAATTAGAGCATTATGTTAAAAATGTAGTGTTAATGGATAAAGTTAGATAAAGGATAACAATGTGTATATATATATATATATATATATATATATATATATATATATATATATATATATATATATATATATATATATATGTACGTCTTTGGTTGTTCGGGTTTTCTCCCGCGTAGAATTGGAAGTCTCTTCACGACGTTTCGATGAAGTCTCATTCATCATCTTCAGGCTGGTGCTTCCAGCTTGGTGCTTCCAGGAGCAATGTGAGATCTCAGCCGGTTCCTCCTTTTAACTGCCAGTGGGGGTTTGAGCTGATTGGGTGGGAGCTTGGCTGCATTCTGATTGGGTGGAGGTGTATTCTGATTGGTAGGGGGCTTGGCTGTGCTCTGATTGGATGGGAGTTTGGCTGTGCTCTGATTGGATGGGGATGTGTTCTGTTTGGGTGGGGGCCTGGTTGTGCTTGTGTTAGTCTGAGTTGCAGAGGGATTTGAGCTGGTGAGTTGCGTTACTGTTGTTTGGCTTCGCGTTTGTGGTCATGCCACATCTCCGTGGTGGGCATCAGTTTGCTTCATGTATGTATTGGAGGGGTTTAAAGTGGCTAATAATGCAGCTGTGGTCTGGCTTCTGGTTTGTGGTCGGGCTTCTGGTTTGTGGTCATCATCGGTGTGGGTTTGGGCTTGCTTTTTGCATGGATGTGTGATAGTGACATCCTGTGTGGACCACAAACCAGAAGCCCGACCACAAACCAGAAGCCAGACCACAGCTGCATTATTAGCCACTTTAGACCCCTCCAATACAGTACTTCACAAATACCTGTGAATGTATCTATCAAACAGGGATAAATTATATAAACTTAACATTATATAGAAGGGACAGATGGTTCTACAATATAAAGCAAAATAACCATTTTTCTAATGCCTTTGAAATATCTGAATATTGGTTATTTAATAGGAATATCCCAATCTCTTCATCATGGAGAGTTTATCAAAATAAAAAGTGGGTGTAGTAGCTGAAATTGCCAGTATGTGTATACCTTTATATTCAAGCACTTACATAACTTCATAGGGAAGACAATCAACCAGTTATGACTATGTAAAAATAGAAAAAATATCTCCTCCATGTGTATATTTGTGTATGATATATAAAATCTTATACATGTGGTCATGACCAGAGGTGTTATTCAGCTGGTTCTCTCCGGTTCAGGTGAACAGGTAGTGGTAGATGTGGGAGGCTCTGCCCAGCCATCCCAACATAATGTGCGACCTTCTGCGCATGCGCAGACATGACATTTAAGAGCGCTCACATTTGTGAACCGGTAGTGAAGGTAAGTGAATCCCACTGCTGGTCATGACATTATTTAATATCTGTGTTTGTGAAGTACACATTAATTTCCAAAATATGATAGAACCTCCTGAAAAGGTCACCTAAAAAAAAAGCCACAAAAAGGTTACCTCGCTCACTTTAGGCACAAATGACCATGCATTGCAAAGATCATTTGGAGGTGAGAGAAACATCTAAGGTAATTTACTGGATTCGCTCCCTGGATTGCCCCTGTGACTATGTAGGACAGAAGGGGAGAAATATAATCACCAGATTGCGAGAATATGAGTGGCAGAGGTGGGTTGCTACTGGTTCATGCCAGTTCAGGCGAACTGGTAGTGGAAAGTGCAACTTGGTCACTGAACTGGTAGGGACGGCAGGCTAGCCACACCCCCGAGCTGGTTCCCTGTTCACCGTGGCATGTTTTTTTTTTTGGACATTTTTAATGTTCTGTGCATGCACAGACCTATTTACAGACAACTGTGCATGCATGCGGAACAAATCACGCATGCACCGAACCAGCAGTAACGTGGGCAGCAACTCACCCCTGATGAGTGGGCAGTTAGATGAGGAGACCCAAACTCATTGGTAGCTTCACATTGCAATGAACAAGGACATGCATTCAATTTTATGGCCCTTAAGATTGTTGGACAAGCAAGGACAAAAATAGCGAGAGAAATGATTGAAGCCTGGGCAATAGCACTTCTGATTTAGAGCATGGCAACACAAGGAAATAATAACCAATGACTTAACAGCCAGCCATCAACACCCAAATTAAGATCTAACAACCACACACAACTATATACCATATGAATACAACACGTAGAACCAGTGGTGGGATTCAGCCAGTTCACACCACTTCGGGAGAACGAGTTGTTAACTTTCTGAGCAGTTTGGTGAACTGGTTGTTGGAAGAAATCATTAGGGCAGAAAACCAGTTGTTAAATTATTTGAATCCCACCACTGCGTAGAACAGCCGAGTGCGCACATTCTGGAGGAAGAGAAGTTCCCTGAGGAAGGGCTCCAGAACAAGCCTGAAAACTTTGAAGAATAAATCTTTGGTCCTGGTGACTTACCCACATTGGATCCTGCAACATTATCCTGGGACACATATATTGCCTTTATTGGTGAACTGTATCTGTTTGCCAATGAATCACAATGAATTTTTAGAAAAAATTAAAGGGGGAAGTCACAAGCCTTTATCTTTCTCTTACACCTAAATTCTTCAAATCCACAGATTTCAAATGCAGAGGGAGAACACCGTACATGGATCTTTTTTTAAAAAAATCTTGCTTCTTGAATACAGAATGTCTATCCGTTTCATTCAGAACTGCTTCACACTAGGGCTGTACAGCTGCAGATGTTAAACCTGTGAATGGTTGCTTGTGCATTGATTTCATTCCCAAAGAAAAATACAATACAAAAATTGTCTGACAAGTCAGCTCATCAAGTTCTTTTTCAAATAATGGAACTATTTCAGTCCTTTCCTTTTTTTCTATGCTCTGTAGGTATTTGACCAAATGGAGCTTATTAAATTCTGACCATAAATGTCTGCTCTTAATGAAACATTTCATCAAAAGATCCATTAACATTGCTGAGTCTTGTGCCTAGAAGTTGTAATCCCAACACATCTAGAGGGCACTGGTTGGGGAAGGTTGGCTTTGACTTTGGGCTTTAAATGAGAGTAGTGTAATGAAATATCTATACTATACTTTGAGTTTAATTAAACAAAGTAGTCATTCATCAGATAATTGTCTGGTTTAGAATTATTTCTAAATGCTCCCTGCAAAAACAGGCAAACAAACATATAAATCTGTACTTCTCACAGTGTTATTATTATCAAATAATCAATGTTTTCTTAGTATACATCCCAGGGCAGGAGGGCAGGGTGACAAAGAATGGTTCCTTCTTTTTCATCACATCTAAAAATATAGTACCACCAATGAAATTCCCTTAATCTTGAATTATTTCCTGGAGTCAGAAATGACACTGCTCTTACAAAATGCCCTGGATTTATTTGCTATAAGTTTGATGGGGCAAACATCAAACAAGTACATTCTGGTGTTTCAGATGTAGAAAAGCCAAAACACCCGGCAGATTTACTTGCCTGGAAATGAATAATTTTGCAATATAGGACAGCTGATCTATTAAACTAACCCAATAACTCCACCGAACAGTTTGTCTATGTTCCAGTCTTTTCAACATTGCAAGACATATTTTGCAGAGATGCACCTATGATTTGAGAATAAATTAGGGCAGTCTTTCAGTCACGGTACGCTACCCACAGCTTTTCATTCTAATTAACCCCCTCTGCAATTGTAAGCACTGTGAGAAGGCCGAAACAACACAGCTACTAGATTAATATCTGGAATGGGGAAGATAGAGAAACACATAGAACGTGGGTACTGTCTCAGGTATGTCCTATTTTTATTTATCTAGGCCTGGAAGAACATCTATAAGAATGTTCACTTCCAAGTAAACTTGGTGGGATGAAACTGACAAATGGAACATACAGCTAGAAGGATTTAAATTATTTAAAAGAAATAGACCAAATAAAAGAGGAGGTGGAGTTGCACTATATATAAGAAATAACTATGTCTCTACAGAAATAGAGCACAACAATAATGAGAACTATCTTGAATGCATTTGGGTCAATATTAAAGGTTGTGGGGGAAATGACATTGCCATAGGTCTATACTACAGGCCACCCAACCAAGCAGAGGAAGAAGATGAACTCTTTGCTAGTCAGCTAACTAAGGTATGTAGGAAGCACACCACAATAGTAATGGGAGATTTTAACTACCCTGACATCAACTGGGAAACAAACTCTGCACCAAGTGGAAGATCCAACAGGTTCCTAACAAACCTAGCAGACAACTTTGTTTTCCAAAAAGTAGAGAAGGAAACAAGGGGATCAGCCATACTGGACTTAATTCTCACTAACAGAGAGGAAATGATAGAAGGTGTTGAAGTCATAGGAACCCTGGGGGCAAGTGACCATGCAATATTGGAATTCAACATTATCCAAACACAAGTAGTAGAACAAAGTCAAACTAGAGTCTTGGACTTTAAGAAAGCTAATTTCAATAAACTTAGAGAGAGCTTGGGAAAAATTCCATGGATGAGAATCCTCGAGGGGAAAACAACTCAAGAAGCTTGGGAAATTTTGAAAAATGAGATTAGAAAAGCCCAGTCTAACACAATACCAATGAAGAAGAAAAACAACAGCTCCCAAAAGAAACCAGCATGGCTGCATAAACAACTATCTGACAAACTGAAAGACAAAAAAAGTAAGTATAAAAAGTGGAAGGAGGGGGACATAACTAAGGCAGAATATCAGCAAATAGCCCGAGCCTGTAAAGATGAAGTGAGGAAAGCTAAGGCTCACAATGAAGAAAGGCTTGCCACAAAAGTAAAAATTAACAAAAAAAGCTTCTTCCAACATGTTAAAAACAAGAAAAAAGTTAAGGAAACAATTGGTCCATTGCTAGGAGAAAGTGGCAAGAAGGTGACAAGCAACAGGGAGAAAGCAGAACTATTTAACTCATGTTTTGCATCTGTCTTTACACAAAGGGATAAAACAGTCCAACCTATCAAAAGCAGCACCACAAAATTAGGAACACAAATTGAAATAGGGAAGAAAATGGTAAGTGAGCACCTGTCTACCCTAGATGAGTTCAAATCACCAGGACCGGATGGATTACACCCCAGAGTTCTGAAGGAACTAGCAGACGAGATCTCAGAACCACTGAATTATATCTTTCAGAGATCCTGGAACACCGGGGAACTACCAGAGGACTGGAAAAGAGCTGATGTGGTTCCCATCTTCAAAAAAGGGAAAAAATTAGATCCAGGAAACTACAGACCTATCAGCCTAACCTCAATACCAGGAAAGATTCTGGAAAAAATAATCAAGCAACGAATTTGCGAACACCTAGAAGCAAACAAAGTAATAGCCAAAAGCCAACATGGATTTGTCAAAAACAGATCATGCCAGACTAATCTTATTGCATTCTTTGATAATGTGACAAAATTAGTGGACCAGAGGAATGCCGTTGATATAGTTTACTTGGACTTCAGTAAGGCTTTTGATAAGGTAGACCATAACCTACTACTAGATAAAGTAGAAGAATGTGGGTTAGACAGCATCACCACCAGATGGATTGGTAACTGGCTGACCAACCGCACTCAACGTGTAGTTCTCAATGGAACTGCATCTACATGGAGGGAAGTATGCAGTGGAGTACCCCAAGGCTCTGTTTTAGGCCCAGTACTCTTCAACATCTTCATCAATGATTTGGATGAGGGAATAAATGGGGAACTCATCAAATTTGCAGATGATACCAAGCTGGCAGGAATAGCCAACACTCCAGAAGATAGGCTTAAGATACAGAAGGATCTTGACAAACTTGAACATTGGGCACTATCTAATAAAATGAAATTCAATGGTGAAAAGAGTAAGGTTCTACATTTAGGCAACAAAAACGGAATGCACAGGTACAGTATAGGTGATACCTTACTCAGTAGTAGTAACTGTGAAAGGGATCTTGGAGTCCTAGTGGACAACCATTTAAATATGAGCCAGCAGTGTGCAGCAGCTGCCAAAAAAGCCAACACAGTTCTAGGCTGCATCAACAGAGGGATAGAATCAAGATCACGTGAAGTGTTAATACCACTTTATAATGCCTTGGTAAGGCCACACTTGGAATACTGCATTCAGTTCTGGTCGCCACGATGTAAAAAAGATGTGGAGACTCTAGAAAGAGTGCAGAGAAGAGCAACAAAGATGATTAGGGGACTGGAGACTAAAACATATGAAGAACGGTTGCAGGAACTGGGTATGTTTAGCTTAAGAGAAAGAAGGACTAGGGGAGACATGATAGCATTATTCCAATATCTCAGAGGTTGCCACAAAGAAGAGGGAGTCAAACTATTCTCCAAAGCACCTGAGGGTAGAACAAGAAGCAATGGGTGGAAACTAATCAAGGAGAGAAGCAACTTAGAACTGAGGAGAAATTTCCTGACAGTGAGAACAATTAATCAGTGGAACAGCTTGCCTCCAGAAGTTGTGAATGCCCCAACACTGGAAGTCTTTAAGAAGATGTTGGATAGCTATTTGTCTGAAACGGTATAGGGTTTCCTGCCTAGGCAGGGGGTTGGACTAGAAGACCTCCAAGGTCCCTTCCAACTCTACTATTGTATTGTATTGTATTAAGTACAATTATGATAATGATTGAGGGCAATCTTTGAAGTCATAATGCACCCCTCAGCACATATGAGATGAAGTTTGGAACTGCATAAATCCCCAAAATGCTTCTGGACAGCCCAGTTATCAGCTATCCAAGGCAACCACCCCAAGAGAAATACTTGGACAGATTAAGTTGATAAATTCTTACATAGAATGCTAATAGCATTCTACATTCTATATCCAAGAGAAGGTATAAGGTACAAGTATATAATAACCTTGGGAAACAGGAGGAAGACCTGCTGTTTAGTCTACGGCAAGATGACAGATATCTCAATCCACAGAAGGAATAAGGGAGGGGAAGATGTCTCAGAAGGAAACATGTCCAATTCTATGGAAAGTAAACATAAGGGAGGAGAAAAATGCTTTCAGACTTGCAAGATATTCTAATTTTACAATAAAGGTAATATTAGTACACGTGTGTTTTGGTTTACTGCCTGAAGTACTTTGAAGGACTGACATCAGCCCTGTACATCTGAAAGTGCTTGTTTTACTTTTACTTTTATTTTCCAAAAAGCTGAGAAAAGTCTCTTCTGAAATATTATTTGTGCCCTCATTCCTTCTGTGGACTCAAATATCTCTTTTATGAATCATATCTAGAGCTGTGTATCCATGGTGGGATTCAATTTTTTTTACTACTGATTCTGTGGGCGTGGCTTGGTGGGTGTGGCAGGGGGAGGATACTGCAAAATCCCCATTTCCTCCCGATCAGCTGGGACTCGGGAGGAGAGAACAGATGGGGGCGTGGCCAGTTAGAGATGGTATTTACCGGTTTTCTGAACTACTCAAAATTTCCGCTACCGGTTCTCCAGAACTGGTCAGAACCTGCTGAAGACCACCTCTGCTATGGATGTTGGTGGAGTAAAAAAAAAATTCCTTCAAGTTTTAGTTATACTTAGTGCTGAATATTTTATTATGCAGTTATTTATTTGCCATGTTGATTTGCCACCCAATCCTAGAGACTTCAGATAACTTAAAATAAATATTATTATTATTATTATTATTAGAGACAATGGTTTGGACAAGTTTACAAGCAATTGGAAGCCATTTGTGGAACTTTTGCAAGTTAAATATAATAATTGACAGTTAATAGAGAACTTTGAAGTTTATTTTTGGGGGGATTAACAGCTATCAGCTTTCTTACAGTGAACAGGTACTGGGTTGACTTTATAGACAGACAAGAGATTTGCATATTGGGGATATTTCTTAAGAGAATCTGATGTAAAATAGTAATTTAGCAAGCATAGATGGAAAATGTATACCGTATTTATTCGAGTATAACGCGCAAAATTTTATACCCAAAAAAGAAGTCAAAGTTTGGGTGTGCGTTATAAACGAGGGCTGGGCTGGGGTGGCAGTAGCGAATTGTAAATTGTAAATTTCCGGACTGCAGCCTCGATCCCGGCCTCCGGCGGTGTTGCGCCGTGCTCAATAGTCGCAACTCAGCTGCCTGCCGCCTTTCCCCTCCTTTGTCTCCCCCCCGCTGCTGCCGCCGTTTAAACCAAGGAATCGTCACTTGTTCTACCTACAGAAGGTCCAGCATAGAAGCGAAGCTATCGAGGCGTTTTCAAAGGCGGCGCCTGGGAGAGATGAGGCGGCGCTCCGGCAGTCCTGTTGCCAGTGTTCGGCGGCAGTAGCGGCGCTCCAACTATTGCTGCTGCTGCTGCCGCCGAACGCTGGCAACAGGCGCGCACAGGCTGCCCACCAGGCGGGCGAAGCTCCCCCCGCTTCTTTTGGTGCCTTTTCGGGCTTTTCCTTTCTGCCTCCTTGCAAGGCTCTCCTCGGCATCAGGGCTGCCTTTTTCATCGCGACGAGCCCCCTGCTTTCTGGGGGGTGAGGGGAGCTGTTGCCTTCCTTACTCCGAGGAAGCCTGCAGAGCCTCGCAAGGATCTCTTTCGGCTTCGCTTCTATGCTGGACCTTTAGCCTGCTCTTCCTCTTCTCTATACAGCAATCGCCTACTCATTACAATGCCTCCCGTGAGTTTGGTCTTATTTTGTCTTGACTAGAGCAAAAGCTGGCGCGCCTCCGCCCCCTTCCCGCCCCGCCGGCGGCAATAGTCATTACTATTACAATGCTTGGTGTGAAACAAAATTTTATACCGATTTTTAATCGGAAATTAGGGGGTGTGCGTTATACACGTGTGCGCGTTATACTCGAATAAATACGGTAATTATGTAGACCCACAGTGCAAGGGAAGGGAACCTAGTAGTTTTGCGTGAGATACAAGTATCAGCATTCAATTAGGGTGGTGGTTATATGTTGACTGTTAATTTTATATTTGTCATATATAGTTTTTTCTTTTCTTTTGGGGGGTCTTATTTATGATTCCTGATTTGCTGTTTTTTCATTCTGTATTTTGTATTTCATCTTTGGGGGAGGAAACACACACACAAATAACAAAAACAAAAGCTAGTTGCAGAAAAGGTGGAGAAGATATATTGCAGATGTTCTCATACACTGTAATGGAAGCTGTCCACTGTAAGCTCCAAATAGCATGTTTTTTTCCCCTAATTTGACTCCTGCTACAGAAAAAAAATGGAATTCGTGTTTGACGCTGAATGTATTCATGGTGGGACCTGCATAAGTCCCACCTGCATAAGTGGCCTCTCCAAAGACCTTAAAAAGCTGACTGTAGGGGTAGGCATTTTGTTAATAAGAATAAAATTGAATAATGCAAGGGTTTAATCGTAAATTATATTGTGGCTCAAAACAAAATAAAATAAAATACAACTACTAAACAATGTCTCAGTGCAGGGTTATCCACATAATCCTTTTCATTTTTCCATCACCATAGTAATGGTACTAATTCTCAGTATCTAAAATTCTCCTTTTTT
The DNA here is from genome assembly GCF_964273705.1 of Natrix helvetica. Taxonomy (NCBI): domain Eukaryota; kingdom Metazoa; phylum Chordata; class Lepidosauria; order Squamata; family Natricidae; genus Natrix; species Natrix helvetica. Next base: position 95,259,028 of record NC_138552.1, read on the forward strand.
AAAAAACCCTCCAATGTATTTGATTGCAGGGGGAGAAAAGTCAGACGCACACAGAAAAAAAAGGATGCAAAATCACTATGCCCAAGCAAAATATAGGTTAAAGTTTGGTGGGATTTGAAATGCTTATGTCAAATCCATTATTCATTGGATGAAAAAGAAATGAATACAGACTAAGCCATGAACGAGGCTGTGAAATGCAGGTCTCCCCAGAATAAATTTAATAGCTGCATGGATTATAATGACACAGTGAGACGAAACCTGTGGAGCACCAGCAGATATTGTGCTTTTCCTTACAAAATGAGGCATTGGTCTTACTGTGGAGATGGAGACAAAAGACACAACGGACTAAGCAACGGACTAGTAACTATTATGTGCATTCGGCAGTCCCTTATGATATTAAACCAACAGAGGCAGCATTATAATTTCCTATCGTATTTCATTCCTTCTGGATCTGTTTATATACATGTATCACAAGGCTTCCAGAGCCTTTCTTTATGTGTCTGCTTCAGCGTAAATCTTTCTGAGACCAAGGAAATCGTTTCTCACCTATAGGATGTTGGAGAGCAATACTCAAGGGCAGTGGTGGGCAACCTTTTTTTTCAACTGAGCCAAATCTCGCCAAAACCATGATTGAAATTTACTTTGAGAGCCACATTTTTAAAACCGAAAATACATAGGATGGTACACTGTTTTTAGTTTCAATAAGTTTTTATTGAGAATATTCTGCATGCAAGTATCCACATAGGTCAGGAGGATACAAATAACACAACTAATAAAACAAAAACTTTAGAACGATATTATTTATCGATAACGTTAAATTCCGTAAAATTTGCCTTACAATGTAGAGAAAATTACATCCTGACATTGACTGACAAAGTCACAACCACTAATGTGAACATTGGCCTTGCATTTCCTTGGATAGTTTGAGTAAGTCAGGTTTGTATGTTGTTGTTTTTAATTTCATCTCTCTCTCTCACTTTCTTTCTTTTTTTCTTTTTCTTTCTCTCTCTCTCTCTCTGGCTCTTTGTCTCTCTCTCCCTCCCTCCCCCATCTCTGTCACTCTGTGTGTGTGTGTGTCTGTCTGTCTTTCACTCACTCTGTTTGTGTGTGTGTGTGTCTCTGTCTCTCCCTCTGTCTCTCTCCCCTCCCTTCCTCTCTCTCTGTCACTCTGTGTATGTGGGTGTGTCTGTCTCACACTCATTCACTTAATCACTCACTCTGTGTGTGTCTCTCTCTCTCTCTGTCTATCTTTCTCTCTCCCCCTCCCCCTCTCTGTCTCTCTCTGTCTCTCTCTGTGTGTGTGTCTGTCTGTCAGTCTCTCTCTGATTCCCTCCCTCACTCCCTCTCTCTGTTCCTCTCTCTGTCTATCTGTCTCACTCACACACACACACACACACACACACACACACACACACACACACTGTGGTCACCTTGTTGAGTGTTCCAATCACATTTGAAACACTCAACAACTGGCCTGCATTTATGGTATTTTGCAGCATTCTGCAGTCATAGGACCAAAATTGGTTGTCACTCGCCCGGGCTTTTGCAGAAGCTTCCCTCCGAAGCCCGAGAGGATGGAGGGGAGCGGGCACCCGGCACACAGAAGAGCCGCATTAAAGGGTGTAAAGAGCCGCATGTGGCTCGCGAGCCACGGCTTGCCCACCACTGCTCGAGGGGAATCGGTGATTCAATGTCAGGGCAACTAAGGCAAAAGTCCCTGCATTGCAACCAATCTGTATGATGCTTCAAAATCTGCTATGGAGCACAGGGGGTTTTTGGGGGGGAAGGGAAGGGATTGAAAGGCTACAGTGGGCAAAAGAAAAAAATACTATTTTTCAGGATGATGTTCATCTGGGTAATGTTAGGTTTCCTAGGAAGCTTAGTGTAATTGAAGTGAAATGTCTCAAGTTTGCTTTCAGCTACACTGAATTGATTCTGAATCGAATAGATCTCCGAGGTTCGGTATACCTGAAGGGGCCTAAGTCTTCAAATATTGTTCCTGTAAGGCCTGGCCCAGCTTGGTCCCTTAGGAAAGAAACACTCTCGATTCCATTTGTAGAGAAAGGGTTACTTTTATTAAAAGCCAAGTGGTTACAGTAAAGCAAAGCCACAACTAAGAGTTTGAGCACAAAAAGTTTCTAGTTTCTGTAGTTTTGTGTCCCTCTAGCCTGTATTTTAAATTTTTAGGGGTAGGTTTTTAGGTTGTTTTAATTTTTAATCATACTGTACAGCCTAGTATTTAATCTGATTTTACGGGTATCTAAGAATATTTAATTTTGTATACTGTTTTTATTGTGTGGTCTGTACACCGCCCCGAGTCCCTTCGGGGAGAGGGGGCGGTCTATAAATTTAATAAATATATAAATATATAAATATATAGTTAACTTTCCCCTCCCAGCAGGGGTGGATTGTTACTGATTTGGCCGGGATTGGGCGAACTGGTAGTAGTGGTGGTGGGAAGCTCCGCCCACCCACCTGGACACTTCTGCGCATGCGCAGAAGCATCACGCACAAGCACGAGTAAAGCGGTAGCACCAGGATTTGCAACCCACCTCTGCTTCCCAGGTCCACCCCCATTATCTGCCCTTTGGACATTCACATTCAGAGAATATGTTTTGGTAACTGTCCCTACAGTGGTTGGTTAAATGGATAGGTGCTGCATTCCATTCCCAGGACCTCAGCCTTGGAACGTCTTCTTGGGATAGTATGAAAATCGCTTTCAGTTTTTCACATCCTTTCGGTTTCCCCCTTCTCTCCACAATTCCTTCCCCCCATAGCATAGTATGGCAGACTGGCATTTAACAAAGCATAGGGGTGAGCGAAGGATGGCAGCTCTGACTGTTATATCCTTTTACTTCTCTGCTCAGAAAAAGATCTAAGAAAATTTTAGGGGGGGGAAGAGAAAATTTTAAATTGTCGCATAGTTCAGTTTTCTGTAAATGAGACTTTAAAAGATGCTAATCCCAGCATTTTGGTTAGAAAACAGACTGCACCACACAAATAATCCCACTTTAATTTACTTATAAAATATATTTGCCATCCAAGACTTTTCACTGTCAAATATTGTCATGGTTTCACTCTTCTCATTCAGAATCTGCCAAAAGAACCAACATGGTGTCCGAGCCTTTTCAATTAGTTGTATATAGGAACATAGTCAGCTGTTTTAGTTCAGATTAAAATATTTGTTCTCCATGATCTCAAGCAAGTCTTTTTGTATCTGTGCTGCCATCTGATTCATTGAACTGTAGTTGGCATGGATGACTTCCTGTATGAAAAGTATGTGTTCTTAGTTCCTTTTCTGAAGAAATGCCAGGAGACCTGCCAGTTATGCATGATTGTTACCGTAGAACTGTATGAGGTGGCTTGGATCACTCTGAACATAATGCTTTGTGCACTTGAAGCAACCTAATCTCTTCAAAATGAATACATGTTACAATTGCCTCAGTATTCCTTGTAATACCGCAAAGAAGCCTTGGCTGATACTTCCAATATTTGGAAGAGGCTTATGCCTCTGGGTTTTCTGCAAGAAGAGAATTACTTTCTGTAGGTGACTGGAAGAAACTCTGAATATTGAAAGTTCTGGAGGAGACCTCAAAAGCAAGGTAAAATAAAACCAAGCAGCTTCTTCTCTTCACTTGCTTTGGATCTGCTTCTGTGGGATGGTTAGATTTGATTTCCATCAAGCAAAATCAAATAACTGAAGCTTGGCAGCACCTGGTCATTATCCATTGGCAATTGTTTTACCAAAGGATTATTTTTTCACTCCATAGATTTAAAAAATATGTAGTAGTAATACTGTGTGGAAGATCTCTGTATTTTTCTTTGATAATTGTCATTACAGATGATCGAAAAGAAATTGGTTTTGTTTTTATTTTCCAGAAAGGAGAAGAAAATCTCAGTGTATTTGTCTTTGGGTAGCTGTGAAGTTGTAACAATCTAACATAGTTACCAGGTGGCCAAGCCATTTATTGGGGAACGATCCACAGGTGCTATACACTTACCTTCCCTACCGGTTCACAAATGTGAGCATGTGTGTGCATGTGGGTGCTTCCTTCACTCGCACCACCTCCGTGTATGAGCAGAACTTTCCACACATGTGCTTTTGGTGAAAAAAAAGGCCTAAATGGGATGCCATGGAGCCGGGCGTTGGTGGGTGGAGCCACCCGCGATTTCTGCTACCTGTTAGGGTGATCCAGTCCAAACCAGTAGAGTACAACATCTGGAACAATCTCTCCAGCATTATGCAGTCTTCCTAGCTACCCATTCTTCCCTCAAATCCCAAATCCTGAAGGAAGAGACAAACTTTTCCATGGAATTTTTCAGATCAGGAAGTATGGGCGCTCTGGACCGCAACAGAGTAATGACAAGTTAGGAAATAGAAAACAACAGTACCAGCATCCATTAGCTTGAAACAATAAGCACATTTAAGAACATTATCAAATGCATTTTGAGATCGATTTAGATTATGTGATATAAAATATGGCAGGAAAATATTGTGAGATGTGAGACAAACATTTTCTTCTTCTGCAGGAGACAGTTAAGTTATGCCATGAGATCAGAATAAGTCTCATGTTTAATCCATGATAAACGTTAAATTTACTGTATAGTTTCATAGTAAAAATTGGTCAAATTGAAATAACAATATCATTCGGGGAAGATAAAATATTCCACTACTTCATAAAAAAATATTGTCACTTGATATCAGATCAAACGTCATTTCTGTATTATTATTTTTTTTGGAAAAATGTCTAATATTGAAGACAATGAGACATTGCTGGCAGGTATTTATATACATTACTTTGGAAGATGGGTTACCTCTGAAGTTATGGAAGGCAGTCCTAGATTCTATAAAAAGCTGGCTTGAGGTGAAAGGTGAAATTGGCATCCAGATTAAATTCATAGAATTTAATTTCTCACTAGGATGTGAATGGGTGTTTCTGGTTAGAAGCTGAATGTGGTCACTTGGCTTTTTGTGAGCAAGTATGGATATTGAAGGGACATTGTGGCTCAGTCACTAAGACACTGAGCTTGTCGATCAGAAAGGTCAGCAGTTCGGCGGTTCAAATCCTTAGCGCTGTGTAATGGAGTGAGCTCCCGTTACTTGTCCCAGCTTCTGCCAACCTAGCAGTTCAAAGGCATGTAAAAATGCAAGTAGGAAAATAGGAACCAACTTTGGTCGGAATGTAATAGCATTCTGTGCGCCTTTGGCGTTTACTCATGTCGACCACATGACCATGGAGACATCTTTAGACAACGCTGGCTCTTCGGCTTAGAAACGGAGATGAGCACCACCCCCTAGAGTCGGGAACAACTAACACATATGTGTGAGGAGAACCTTTACCTTTATCTATGGATATTGATGCAGTAAAAACTTTGCAAAATGCATCCATTGGGTCTTTGTAAAGATAGTGATTTTTGCTTACAATGTACAAAATTTTTATCACTGCTGGTGATAGCTTCAGTGGGTTTGTATATCCATACACTGCCTCTTCCTGTATTAAGAATTCTGACCAAATTGGCCATATCTCAGTGCAGCTTTGCAAGAATGCAATCACAGCATTGCTGATAAGGCATTGTTGCCAACCCTACCCCCATTACGTTTTATCTCCCAATGGAAAATGCAATGCTTCTAAAACTTCTGATGAGATAAGGACTAGCAGTTATAGCTCCAAAGATAATTTCTGAGAAACAACATGTCTTGTTCTCACTGGAGATTGCCTTACAGCCAATGGCAGTAAGTGTTTCTTTATGAGTAGACAAGACAGAATCTCTAAAAGATTGAAAGGCAGTGATAAACTTTTGCAAACTGTCAAGATACTTGCTTCTTTCCCTCAAATCTGTCTCCATCTCAGAGGGCTTAAATTGCTTTCCTTGATCAGACTTGTAAGCCATTAAAGCCCAACTAAAGGACAACTGAAATAATTACATAGGCAGCTTGTATGGTCATTTAGTCTGTGTTTATTGATCACATACTGTATACTTGAATCCTGCACAACTATCACAGTTCACAGGCAAAACTGGCAATGTGTCTACACATGAGCCCAATGTATATACATATACTGTGCTTACACATATACCAAGGGTGAAATCCACTTATCTTTGCTACCGGTTCAGTAGCAATGTGAGTACGCGGAATCTCCACACATGCACAGAACCATCCGTGCATGCGCAGAGCATCAAAAAGGTAATGTAAATGAACAGTGAAGAATCGGCTGTGCCACGTGATTTAGATTAGCTAGAAAGCAGGCAATCTTGCTTTCTAGCTAATATAAATTGCGTGTCACAACTGATTGTTGGAAAAAAACATTTTTCATTTTTTTACTATCAGTTCAAGCAAACCAGTAGCATTTTTATTACCGGTTCGGGAAAACCGGTCTGAACTGGTTGCATTTCACCCCTGACATACTGTATGCCCTATATAGAGATTATATGATTATATACTTGCCTCCAGAAGTTGTGAATGCTCCCACAGTGGAAGTTTTTGATACGTGATTGGACAACCATTTGTCTGAAATGGGGGTTGCACTAGAAGACCTCCAATGTCCCTTCCAGCTCTCTTATTCTATTGTTCAGTTATTCTAGTCCGATCCCCAGACCATTTCTAGAGTAATCTATTAAACCTGCTCCTAGTTTTAGAAAACATATTCATTGGTGCAGAATGGATTCTTCTTGTTTTCTAATATCGTCCTCCATCTGCCTTTTTCTAGTCTTTAGCTGCCACTGGGATGCAACCAGAACTTTTTGCAGTCCCGTTTCTTCTGACCCATTAACTAGGCAGGACATTTCTCTGGAGAAATTTGATCCTAACAGGGTAAAGTCTGAGATAGAATGATTAGTCAGTAAGATATAATTATGGAGAAGAGTCTTTTATTTGAAAGATGGGCTTGCTTTAATGATTTAACCCCCCCCCCCCAAAATCAGGTCCAATTTAAAGATAAACATGAGAAAGCTGAACCCTTGATTGTAGGTAACTTACTCACTGACTTCTCTACTGCATACATTCAATTAGTAATAGCAATTATTATAGTGTGTGTGTGTGTGTGTGTGTGTGTGCGCGCACATATATGGATATACCTTTTCTTGGCAATAAATTTCTTTTCAGCAATAGCTAAATGACACCCACACAATAAGGTAAAGGTTCCCCTTGTACATATGTGCTAGTCACTTCAAACTCTAGGAGGCGGTGCTCTTCTCTGTTTCAAAGCCGAAGAGCCACCGCTGTCCGAAGACGTCTCCGTGGTCATGTGGCAGGCATGACTAAATGCCAAAGGCATATAGAACGCTGTTACCTTCCCACCAAAGGTTGGTTCCTATTTTTCTACTTACATACTTACATGCTTTTGAACTGCTAGGTTGGCAGAAGCTGGGACAAGTAATGGGAGCTCACTCCATTATGCGGCACTAGGGATTTGAACCGCCAAACTGCCAACCTTTCTGATTGACAAGCTCAACATCTTAGCCACTGAGCCACTGCATCCCCACACAATACATGATGACTAATATTGATACTCTGTTTCCAGGTTCTCCCATCAATTGAAAACTCTTGACTTCCAAAGGGAGAGATTTCTATCATCTAATGTAAAAGAGCATCTTCCCCTCTCTTCCCCTCATATTTTTCCTGCTATCCTTTTAATCTGAGTAAAAACGAATTCAGTCGTTTCTCTTGTCCTCCCAGAAAATGTTGTATAGAATTCAGATCGTTTTTTAGGTTGTTATTTTTAAATCCATGTTCAAACCAATTTCAGTGCTATCTGACAGAACTTGTTCCTCTTCCATAATATTTATACAGTCTATATTTGCAGACCTTCTTAAAATTAACTTCTGAACCCATTGTTCACAAATATCTTTCAATATGACCAAAGTCATTTTGTACTGTTCGGTGTGAGCAAATTGAATTTTAGTGAACTACTTCTTTAAAATAATATATATTTTCTAGAAGAATATATTTATAGTTTCTAATATATGTTAGAAACCACATGTCTCACTCACAGGAAAATTCTGGGCAGAGTACAAGTTCCATCTGATTCCCTCACCAAAAATCCTATTCTATCTATTCCAAGAAGGTGAGTCAATCTCTTCTCCAAAGCACCTGAAGGCAAGGTCAATGGATGGAATGGAAGCAATGGATGGAAACTAATCAAGGAGGGAAGCAATTTAGAACTAAGAAAAAAATTCCTGACAGTTAGAACAATTAATCAGTGGAACAACTTCCCTCCAGAAGTTGTGAATGCTCCAACACTGGAAGTTTTAAAGAAAAGATTGGATAAACCACTTGTTCTAATTGGTATATGGCTTCCTGCTTAAGCAGGGGGTTGGACTAGAAGATCTCCAAGATCTCTTCCAACCTCTCTGCTCTGCTCCCCTTCCCTCCTCTCTCCTCCCCCTCTTCCCTTCCCCTTCCCTCTCCCCTCCCCTACCTCACCCCTCTACTCTACTCTACTCTACTCTACTCTACTCTACTCTACTCTACTCTACTCTACTCTACTCTAGAGTTCAAACAGCAATCATTCCCCACAGGAAGGATACTTAAAATTAATTTCAAAATCTTATTTCAAATCCATCTGGAGCTTTATTCCATCTATAACTTTCTAAAAACAATACTCTAATCACCCCTCAAAAGCATTTGTCTACTTCCTTAAACTCGTACTTGACATTTCCTTCAGTAAGGAAAAGAAGGAAACTCACCCAGTGAATGCCATAAAATTTGCTGTTCCGAAAGTTCTTAAAGACTTGAAAAGCAGTTTAAAAAAAAAGTAAATCCGAAAGTAATTAAGAAATGAGGCTCAGCTGAGCTTTGTCCACAAGGCATTATAACTCTGAGCTTAGTTTGGAATCCCTTGATTCCCAGCTGCCCAGCTCAGCAGCCAACCACAAAAACCTGGGTCCCTGCAGTCTCCTTGACTGGAGTTGCATGTGGGCAATCTCACAATCTCTGCTTTCCCAGCTGAGTTTCGCCAGCCAGATTCCACCTTCATTGATCTCTACCAAAATGTCATCCCAATTCCTTGAGGGATGTCTAGCTTGCCATGTCATCACTGGATGTCCCACTCAAAAATAATATTTCTGTTTTAGTGCAAGAGCCTTGCTTATTTGAAACAAATGAAGTTTCTCCTGCATGTTTCACTAAAATAACAACTATTTCCTTGTTTATTCCAAACACCATAATAAAAATGCTACCTTAAGAGAGCATACCATCCTTTTTAAAAAAAAACCTGCCTATATATCTATTTCTATATTTTCTTATTGAAAATGCTATTTTTCCCCTATCTGAGCAAAGGTTTGGCACTTTTTTAGAAGTGGCTACAAAATCAACCCAGCTGCAGCTTACGTGTTGTTAATCCCACTGGCTTTTCAAACTGGTTTTATTCCTCCGGCAAAAAAGAATGAGAGAAAAATATCCTGGCATTCACTCGTTTCTTCGTTGGCTCACACTGGGGTGCCATCCATCAAAAGCAAGCAAAGTGTGAATTGTGGCTTTTCCTTCTATTGGGGGGAGGAGGGGTTGGCAACGATCATAGAAGGAACTGTTTCAAGGATTTCTCGTATACTATTCCCCCCCCTTTTCTTTCTTTTTTTAAAAACTTTTTTTTGGTTCCCCGCTAGTATAATGAACTAAAAGCAGGAAATCAGCCTGGTTTCTTCCCAGGAGCTGCTGAAAGAACAAGCAGCAGGTGGTGGCATCTATGCTGGCTGTCTTAACTGCCGTTTCCTCCATCTGTCACTTTGTGATACAAGCAGAGAAGGGAAGGCAAGGAGGCAGGCAGGAGATCCAAATCCTCATTCAATTTACTCTACTAAGAGGCAACGTATCAGCTGTATGTAAGATAAAACTAAGCTACATACATTCTAGAGCCCTGATGGCGAACCTATGGCATGTGTGCCAGATGTGGCACATAGCACCATCGCCAGCTACTCTTCTGGTTTCCGGTGCACACATCAGCACCAGCCAGCTGGTCTTTAGGGCTGCTGGAGCACCAGAAAATGGCCTGAAAACTGGACAAAAACCAGGCTGTTTTCAGATTGTTTTTTGCACACAAGAAGATCAGCTGGTTAATGTGCATGCACATGCCAGAAACCCGAAGACCACCTGGCTGGCATGTGCATGTGCTCCGGCCAGTTGGTCTTCATGTTTCCAGCACTCCGGCGCACATGCACATGCATTCCGGTTTCGGCACTCAGTGCCGAAAATGTTTGCCATCACTGTTCTAGAGATTTGGAATCAGACATCCAGAGATCATAGATTCTACCATAACATTGAAGGTTCTAATAGCCTATCTTTGTCCTTGAACCAGTGGTGGGTTTCAAAATTTTTTAGAACCTCTTCTGTAGGTGTGGCCTGCTTTGTGGGAGTGGCTTGCCGGCCATGTGACTGGGTGGGAGTGGCTTGCTGGCCATGTGACCGGGTGGGAGTGGCTTGGCAGTCATGTGACTGAGTGGATGTGGCCAACTTGTAAAATGTGGTGAAACTCACTTAACAATGCTCTTGCTTAGCAACCAAAATGTTGGCTCAGAAACTCTGGCATTTGAAGCACGCAGGTCTTAAAGCTGTCAAGTTACAAGACCCTTGCACCCCTAACCCTTTAGAAAAAACACCCAGAGGTGTTCAAACTTGACAGCTTTAAGACTTGTGGACTTCAGCTCCCAAAATTCCTCCTCTCACTCTTCATCTTGATGATGTGCGGACAGGCAGGGGGAGGGAGCTGGAACCAGTTCTAAACGACACTGTACATTTTTGGAACCTCTTCTATAGAAGAGGTTAGAACTGGCCCACCCCTGCTTACTTATTTCTGGCTGTTTCTACTTTTGAGCCAAACTTTTTGCCCTTGGCTTGAAAATGTTGTCCATTTTTTTTCATCCTAATAAAGAGCTTATACGTTGCTTCTAACTTTGACTTATTTACAAAATAGTTGCTGGGTTTTTTCCCCTCTCAGTGCAAAGTATCCAAGGCACAGTACATGATCAAAAATAATTGTTAGAGGACAGGACCTTTATAAGCCACAAATTGGCCAGAGGGCAAAATAGTTATTTTAGCCTTCCCACTTGCTTCTCTGTGATTTTCCCTCTCTCCCTTTTCTTAAAAAAAGTAATGACCAGTAAATGGAAATATGTGAGAGCCTGTAGCAAAATCTAAATGAAATAACCTTGGTATTGTCTTTTTAGGTTGTTATTATGAAATACAGGATTCAGACTATCAAAAGGAGAGAGGCATACACTCAAAATATCACAACTTTTATAAGTCATCCATGACATCCTTGCCATGAGATTCATAATAGACCAGTTACTAATTTTGAAAAAGAATAACAATGCACTGCACCAGAAGAACAATGCGGAGCAAAAGAGAATAATACAAAGAAAACCTACATCCAAAATACCTTGGTTTCAGTAGACAATGGTCAGTTTGATAGCCAAATAAAGTCCTAATACATGAATACTTTAATAAATAGCGAAGAAATTATCTTCATGTGAGCAAAGACAAATTAAACAAATTGGGAGAGTTCTTGGGGATGGCTTTGCATTAAGGAGGCACTACTGTTAAACTCCGTACATTGCAGGTATATCGGAAAAACTCAGGAGGATCTTCAGCCAACATAACATACGTGTACACTTCAAACTAGTGGTGCAATTCAGCCAGTTCTATCTGTTTTGGGCGAACCGGTAGTGGTGGTGGTGGTGGGAGGCTCTGCCCACTCGCCCAGGTGTCATCACATCCTGTTTTTGACTCTCTGTGCATGCACGGAAGGTCCTGCACGTGTGCAAGGTGGTGCGCACGAATGGGGTGAGCGTACGCATGTACACGGACACATTTGCAAACCAGGAGCGAAGGTAAGTTGATTTCACTCCTGCTTCAAACCCAAGCATACACTAAGGCAGAAGCTTGTCCTCCGCAAGGATAAAACACCCAGATAGAAACCGAGCAACATGCTATATGCAGTGCAATGCAGTGAGACAATGCAGATCTGTACATGGGGGAAACAAGACACCCACTTCATAAGCTCATGGCACAACATAGGAGAACAAACACATCAGGACTAGATTCAGTAGTCCAACTGCATTTAAAAGACAAAGGCCACTCTTTTGAAGACAGCAAAGTCCATATTTTGTACAGAGAGGATCGCTGGTGTGACAGAGGAGTTAAAGAGGCCATTTATGTCAAAATTGGAACAGCCCTTTCTCAACAGATGGGAAGGGATATGACATCACCTATCTCCAATCTACAACACAGTCCTTTCAACTGTTCCAAAAAGGCTCCACACCCATTTGTACTACTCAGGTGACCCTGATGAAACAGATAAACCTTTAGGGGAATTTAAAGACTGGCTAAAAGGATGCAAATGACCAGCTGTCTGCAAGGAGTATCAATCCTTCCATTTCCCACTGTCAATCAGAGCTGAAGAAGCTTCTTGGATGAGAAGTGAAATGTCTTCAAAGAAAAAGCCAGAAAGTCCAGTTGCCTCTTCAAAAAAAGCACCTTTGGAACAACCATGAATAACCAAGAATCTCCATAGACATATTGTTAAACTATTTTCTATTTTTTATCTTTACATATTTATTAATTAAACTTATATGTCATCCACCTCGCCATCTATAGAGACCCTGCACAGCTTAAGTAAAATCGTAAATATAAAAATGTTAAAATGAACAAGAATAGGTAGAAAACTAGAAAGCCAAGAGCAAGAATAATACAGTGATGGAATCTTCCCAATTAATCTGCCAGTCACCTCCAGCATAGAGCATCCCCATCAGGACCCCGAGACTACCAGCAGAGCAGAGGTTTTAATACCCTTCCAGAGGGCCAAGAGGGTGGGGGAAGACTTCACCTAGAGCAGCAAGATGTTCTTTAGTAGAGTTACCCTGGAAAGGAAGCAATATGGGATCTCTGTTGTAGCCTGCCAGTGGCCAGAGGAGCTGGCAGCAGATTCTGACAATGAGGAGGTTGAGGAGGAACATGGGCCAGTCCTGGAGTCTTGGGAAGGTTCTGACTAGTGCTCTCCATCAGAGACAGAGATGGGGCCAGGGCTGTCTGACAGTTATCAGCTGCCTTCAGAGACAGGCATCAATGAGGCAGATGAACAGCTGGAGCCTGTTCCCAGTGTGTGCATGCACAGAGTTTCCAGATGAAGGGAACATCTAAGGACCAAGGGATGACTTGGGAGTAAGACCACAGGTGGAAGGCAAATGGTCCCTCCCATAGGGAATAAAAGAAGATTGAAAGGGGAGGGGTGTTTACAGAAGACAATTAGTTCATTCCTGCATTCTTGCCAAGTATTGTGGCATCTGAAAGATATCAGCCTGGCCACTCCCCAAGCCTGATAAAAGTCAGTAATTGTGAACTATCTTGAAAGAATTTGGGAGAGGGCAGACTTTGCTGGAGAGGAATTCACTGTAAATTAAATAAAAGGGATTTTTCAGGACAAGGACTCAGCTTCGTGCTGCTGGGGAAGCCTAGGTCAAAACAAGCTGCTTCCCTTCCAGATGACCTGCAGGGAATGGAGAACACTATTTGTGAAGTCATTGAAAACGTTGAGCCACTTTCAATGACCTCACAAATAGTGTTCTCTGTTCCCTGAAGGTCATATGGAAGTGTGGCAGCCCCCATATTGCTTTATTTCCAGGGTAACTCTGATTGTTCAGAGGTTTCAAGGTAACAAAAAAGGGATTTGAAATGGTGTTGGAAGTCAACATGCAGCCCAAATAGCCATGGCAAAACGAGGAAGACATTTAAGTTTGCTCACAATTGCTGGATGATGGAATTTTGTAAAAACAAAAGGGGCTGCCAAAGGGCGTTTGCTACCTGAAACACAACGGCAAACAAAGCCCTCTTCCAACAATCAAAGTTGCATAATTGCCAAAGGTGGTCATGGGTTTGTGGCTCCTGAGGCAGAAAATGTAGCAAGGGAAATAAAACTATAAATACATGCAAAGTATCTCATTAAGTTCACAAGTTACAGTGTGCCAACATGTTATGCTTGGGATATTGTCAGTGGACCTCTCTGACTATTATATGATGTCCTTTCCTCCCCCTTTTACAACCCTGTAATACTTTTGTCAGGGTGGAGTCTGGGCAACTGAGTGGAACTAAGCATTTACTGGCTGGATGCCCTTCCTGGCTCCTACATGGAGTTCACAGCAGGTATTTTCTCTTTGTGCCCTGATAGAGAAACATCTATTGCTGCCTAGGATTGAACTCTCAACCTCTCAAGTGGGAGATGAGCATCTTCACCTCTAGGCCAGAGGCCACTCCTATTACTTCAGTCAATTAACATTCTGACTTTATCGAGGTCATTTTGAAAGGACAATAGGTATAATACAATATTATATGACTTAACCCAAATTAATTCCCCTTTCCCAAAGTTTGAAAGTGTTTGGTTTTGGGGCAAATATATTTTCTTCTGAAGGAGGATGATATATCCTGTATCTATGTCAGTAGCCCTTTTCCCAATAATTAAATTTAGGGTAATTGGTTTGGAATTTTGAGTCCTATTAAATCAGATATTTTGCTCAATAGGATCATGAATGTTTAATAAGTAAAGGATTAATATCAGTGGAGCATAAAATGCTTGCAAATTCTATCGTTGCACACAATAGCATGCACATGCACTCACAAACAAAGTAAGTATAATTAGAATCGAAGTACAGCACTTTATTATTCTTAAATTAAAAATATATAAGAGACTGGATAAGTGAACATGTGGGGTCACAAAGGTTCTGTGAAAAAAAATAAAAATATGTATTATTTTCTCTAATGCATATAACTGTGTACTACTTCTAGAAATGTACAAATCAGTCTGCATATTAACTGTTTCGCTTTTAAATATTTCCAATCATATGTCCATTCCATCCAGTATCCAGATGTCACTCTTTTCTGAATTAAGCTTTAATTAACTAGATCAAACAGAGGGGGAAGGATGCATATGAAACTGTAAGAATCTATTTGTTGGTACAACATAGAATGGTTGTGAGGTCAGAGACATGATAGAAACAGCTTGTTCCACTATTGCATTGGGAATTGCATCATTTCTGAATGTTTCTTTTCAAGATCCCATTTCAGGGACTTTCAGAGTAGCCCAGGTATGTACTTATCCCAATCCTTTATTAGAGGGAGACCCCTTGTGGAGTACTGTGAAGCCGTTACCATGGTAACTCCATTATGCTGTACAGTAGAAGCCATTTTAAGGCACAACAGGCTGTATCTCAACAGAACTTCAATCCAAAATGCACACCCCAACACTGTCAAAAGTACTGTGACTTGACATATAGATATAATTCAGTCCTTTTCATTTCAGTGGCCCAGGCGTTCCAGAGTTATGCTGAAACATACACACATGGACATGGACACACACAGACACACACACTGAGGGATATTAGGAGTGTCTTACCCCCACAGTATTTGTTTCCAGGGAGTAAATCATCTGTGTACTAAGTTTGGTTGAAATTGCTCGAGGCGTTCCAGAGTTATGCCAGAATGAACACACACACAAACACACACACAGCCATATATATATATATATATATATATATATATATATATATATATATATATATATATATATATATATATATATATATATATATATATATATATATATATATATATATATACACACACACACATACACATACACACAGATTTATTTTGATCTTTGTACTGACAGAGAGTTTTGAAATGGCCAACAACCCAAGATTGATCAACATTAGCTCCATTTGTTCTTGTTCCAACCTACTTTTTTCCTCACTTCCTGCCACCTTATACAACGAAGAGCTCTCGGACTGAAATCATGAAATTTTAGGTAGGCTGATACAATTTACAAATTTTGTTTCTTGTGATCAATATGGCTTTTCATCTTTGACTTACAACCGTTCATTTGGTGACAGTTTGAAGTGACAACGGCACTGAAAAAAGTGTCTTACAACTGTTTTTCACACCATTTCAGCATCCCCGAGGTCATGTAATCAAAATTCAGACATTTGGAAAGTGATTCGTATTGATGATGATTGCAGTGTCCCAGGGATCATGCGATCCCCTTTTGCAACCTTCTGACAAGCAAAGTCAACGGGGAAGCCAGTTTCACTTAACAACCGTGTTCCTAAGTTAACAACTACAGTGATTCACTTAAAAACTTTTGTCAGAAAGGTCATAAAGAGGCAACACTCACTTAACAACTGTCTCACTTAGCAAAAGAAAATTTAGGCTTAATTGTGGCCGCAAGTGGAGGACTATCTGTGTTGTTTGAACTAACACTTTGGGCTGAATTGGGAAATAATTATCTTCCTTTCTTCTTTACTTAGCCAAATTCAAACCCTTGCCTATCAGTGATCCAACATCCTCACCCAACAAACCCAACTTTCAGAATTCCAAATTATTATGGTAATATATTCCCAACAATTTGGACTCTTCTTGTTTAGTGAATGCTGGTACAGCAGAAGTCCTGGCAATAACTCTTTCATTCTATGACTGCTGGAGAAGAAGTTGTCAGGAGGGCTAACAGAGAAGGAAAAGGAAGGCTGGAAAAATAAGGAAGGAGTGGGAAAGAGGTTTTGCCTGGGGGCTTGAACATTGCCAGCTGGAGGCTCAAGAGAGTTGGACAACTAAATATAACTCTGATGGAAATAAGTCAAATTTCTTCCTAAATGGGGACAATAATTCAGTTTGTTTTCAATCTCAACTAGGATGGAAATAAAATAGTTACTTCCTTAATAGGGAAAATATTTATTTATTATTAAGGGACGTGGTGGCTAAGACGCTGAGCTTGTTGATCAGAAAGGTCGGCAGTTCGGCAGTTCAAATCCCTAGCATCGTGTAATGGAGTGAGCTCCTGTTACTTGTCCCAGCTTCTGCCAACCTAGCAGTTCGAAAGCATGTAAAAATGTAAATAGAAAAAATAGGGACCACCTTTGATGGGAAGGTAACAGTATTCCATGCACCTTCAGCATTTAGTCATGCTGCCCACATGACCACAGGGACGCCTTCGGACAGCGCTGGCTCTTTGGCTTTGAAATGGAGATGAGCACCGCCCCCTAGAGTCAGGAATGACTAGCACATATGTGCAAGGGGAACCTTTTCCTTTACCTAAACTCAGATTATTCTCAATCTGAGCTAAAATGGAAATAAATCTAGATATTTCTTAAATGGGGAAATAGCTCAGTTTACTCTCAATCTGAGCTAAGGCTGGTGAAATATGACTCACAGGGTTTTCTTTTTTCCTTTGTTTTAAGGAACCTTGTCCCCATCATCGTCATTAGTGGCCAGTTATAGTCATGAATTCTCAACTTGTACTTCAACCTTATTTCACAAGTAGCTTTTTTGTTATAAAGGATTACAAATTAATTTGAATTTACTGAGGTATAGAAATAATTAATCCAGCTACCTAGATGCCTTCACAACCGGTTCCATCAGTGTTTAATCTCTAGGATTAGAGAGGCAGGGTCATTGTCTCAAGGAATAATCTCTCCTCAGAGGTCTACCCAAGGTCCTCTCCAACTGTCCAACTTTTGTTATTCTCCAAAGCCATTTTGCGAGTGCTTTTTTGAGGAAGACCTATGCTGATCATTTGCTGGTTTGTTTGCGCCATTTCAGAGATTAAAACTGAGCCAAATCATCCTTTCTAGCCTCAGGCCTTCATTTTCAATTATGGTGGGCTGAGATAATGAGCAATGAAAAATATTACATTCGAGGAAAAGGTCTTAATTAAAAAATGACCTTTTCAACCAACTGTGAAAAACATTTGTGTGGTGGAAGTAACTAGATTTCATTCCAGGCACTAGAGCTCTAATCAGGAAACAAACATATAAGGAGTTCTGGCAAATTACCGCAAGTGCCATTTGATATCCACTCACCGAAATGCATTGTTTGTTGAAATTATGGGTGTTTTGTCTGTAGCACACATTTCAACGTGCATTGAATCATCATGCTATTCCTAATATGTTTGTAGGAAGAACTGAATGTCTCCTTTCAGACAATTTTATCAGAGTGATTAAATAGAATAATTTATTGTACACTCTCCCAGTTGCCTATGTGCATGCAACATCGGACCAATTTCACAAAAAACAAGTTGGAGCTTATATCATGATATCTCTTGTTTTGTCACACGCTATTCCCATCAATAGTCATTTTGGAAATGTAGAGATATCCGAATGGGTGCTTTCCCTGGATTTTTCTTCGCACAAGAACTCATCAGATTACCCTAGGACAGGCCTGAAAGTTAGAACAATTAATCAGTGGAATGACTTGCCTCCAGAAATTGAGGATGCTCCAACATTGATTGGTGGAATGACTTATCTCCAGAAGTTGTGGGCACTGGAGGATTTTAAGAAGAGATTGGTTAGGGTAGAGTTTCCTGCTTGAGCAGGTAGTTGGACTAGAACCAACTCTGTTAGTTGGTTAGATCTAGCTTCTTGCCTCTCAAGGTACAGTATAGTAAATGGATAAATGCTCATATGAAATCCACCCATCAGCCCATCCCTTCATCATTACATTCATATCATACTTCCTTTTTAAGATAGTATGGGAAACCTTGGCTCCACCTGTAAATTTCAAGTACTTCCCTCTGCATCCCTCAAAATACCACCTATGGAAGTTGTAAACTATTCAAGCTTTTATAAGTATTTTAAGTTGGGGAAGAAATGAAAACTGCAGTATAATCGCCAATCAAAATAGAGTTAGGACAATTCTGTAACAAATATATAATAAGATCACACTCAACTCCCTCAAAAGTTATGCGTAGTCCAAGGATGGGTTCCGGCTGCTGCTACTGCTGGTTCGCTCAGGGATGCGCTGCACAGTAATTAAAAAATGCTGCTGCGCATGCATAGAGGCCAAAAACAAGATGGCAGCACCTATGGCGCCGTCTAGAGAACTGGTTCAGGAGCGTGGCAGGCCCGGTTATTACCTATTCAGCCGAACCAGTTTGAACAGGTAGGAACCCACCTCCGGTGTAGTCCTTAGCCACTGGAAGGGTCTCTTCTTTTGTCTTAAGACCACCAGGTTTGACATGATGGTTTACTTCCTGCAGGATAGCTGGAGAAAAGAGCTATCTTAAACCCTGTTCACCCTATTAACTGCATGGAGGATGGAGAAGTGTTCCTTTCCCTTAAAAGATGTGAAAAGTGAACCAAAGATAGGAAGGACCCACCCATAGAAGGTCAATGGTAGACATGGAACATCTCTGCCCTGTAAGAATTATGTTGATTTCATTGGATAAATGAAGTCTTAAATTTAAAAAAAAAACAAAGATTTTTTGTTGCAAATGAAGTGCATATTTTTTATAATCTTTCCCTTTTCCCATCACATTTCCCCCCCCTCCAGTTTGGGAACTTCAAGAACTCAGAACAAAGTGGCCCATAGTGTACTCAATATGTTCACTCCAACTTGGCAAAGAAATGGACGATATGAAAAACTTAGAATTTGTCTGCATTATTATTACTAATCAGAGTGTTATTTCTTAAATTTAAACAAGTGAAGCTCTTTACCCTTTACATTTTCTCCCCCACCTTTGGGAATTTTAAGTATTTGCACCTGCCCTGTGGTAATTTGTAAGCAAATTGTCCTTTGGTAATTTGTAGCTAGTCATGCCATATGGGAACAGTGGAGTAGGAGGAGAGTTCTGAGTTGTAGCTACACTATTCTGTTGCTTCCCAGATTGACGGGAAGAAAACAAACATTCCATTGTAATGAAACATCACAGCCCTGGCCAATTCAATTGAAAATTTGGCATGATGAAGTAATGAGCTACTCTTTCTACATAGTTATGCAAGATACCAATCACTGGGTAGGTATAGGCATTTGGTGGTACGGATATATAATGCAACAAAGTATTACCGCTGTATTTTTTGTTTGCCTATCCCATGTTGGAAGACTTTTATTTAGGAAATAAATCAAACTCTAAATGTTATTACGGTCGTTCTGGATATAACGTATCACTAAGACCTACAGGAAATTATTCAGTGACAAAAATATGAAAACAATCTGTACGTTTACAAATGGATTAAACAGTGTGGGAGAGTGGAGGAGGAAATCAAAATTTGAAAAATGTGATCCTACCCCTTTTGAATGGGTGTATTCATGCACACCCTTTCAAAAAAATAAAGGTACACACTGGCTCAGTGGATAAAATGCTGAACTTGTCAATCAGAAAGGTCGGCAGTTCGAATCCCTAGCACCGCATAATGGAGTGAGCTCTCATTACTTGTCCCAGCTTCTTCCAACCTAGCAGTTCAAAAGCATGTAAAAATGCAGGTAGAAAAATAGGAACCACCTTTGTTGGGAAGGTAACAGTGTTCCGTGCACCTTAGGTGTTTAGTCATGCCGGTCACATGATCCTGGAGATGTCTTCGGACAATGCTGGCTCTTCGGCTTTGAAACAGAGATGAGTACCACCCCTTAGAGTCTGGAACAACTAGCACATATGTGTGAGGGGCACCTTTACCTTTTTATAATGCACAAACCAAAAGGGTGGGCCTTACATCATGATGCCACATAAGACACCTTCACTGATTTTGGACCCCTTTTGTGTATAGCCAGGTGAGGTTGGCATTGTTTGTGAATATTTCCTTCACAAATCTCTGTTGAGGAGCAGAAATGGGAAGAACCAAGTGAAATCTTATACATCTTCCTCAGTGCTTGTTTTCCTAGTATTTGAAATTAGTGCTGTCTCAAAATATTGGGTCTTATTATGGAGCTTTGCTTCTCATCCAACTGCAATATCTTGGGTGTAATTGCAGTTTAATCCAGGTGCAGAAGCATCCACAAATGCAGCACACCTTCTGTTGAAGGAGAATAAATGCATAAATACCAGTGGTAGGTTCTGGATCCCGTTCCAACTGGTACGGTTGCAACAAGTCCAGCGGCATCCACATGGACGTGTGCAGTGCGCGCATGCGTCTTACCCTCCAGCAATGCCTCTGCAAGCCTCCGTGATGCTCCAGCTGCTTGGCGGAGCATCGTGCAGGCGCTGTACGCACCTTGCATGGAAGCACCGAAGAGTTTAAAGACCGATAAGGAGCACAGGCGGGCGGGTGGGCACTCCGGAGCACCATACCGGAACAGTACCTGGTGCTCAGGGCAGGCACCTGCAACCCACCACTGATAAACACCTAATGGCTGTCACTGTCCCACCAAAATCAAAAGCCTGCTTTGTGTTATTTTGCTTTTTGTGTGTATGTTTGGGCTCCCACCCTGCTCTAGTCTGCTGAGTTTTCATGATATTTAAGCATGTCTAATCCTGCGCACATTCTCTCTCTGGACTTTTAAGGAAAAAAATGCCAAATTGGAAACCTTTTTCAGGAGTTAATTTCATGTTCTGTGGGCTGTTGCAATTGCAGTCGGAATTAATTGAAGATTTGAGGACTGAAGAAATTAAAAACAGACTGTCAAATATTTTTCTGCTAACTGAAGAAACAGAAATAAACCACAAACAAAATATGGACTTTAAAACACCTGAAACTTATTTCTAGCTTGAATATCTTCCTTCCTTCCTTCCTTCCTTCCTTCCTTCCTTCCTTCCTTCCTTCCTTCCTTCCTTCCTTCCTTCCTTCCTTCCTTCCTTCCTGCTCTCTCTCTCTCTCTCTCTCTCTCTCTCTCTCTCTCTCTCTCTCTCTCTCTCTCTCTCTCTCTCTTTCTCTCTGTGTGTGTGTGTGTTCGGTGTAAGAGCAACTTTTTCCCAATCTGATGTTTCCTGTTCTTGTTATGGATAATGGGAGCTGTGATCCAATTCACAGAAAGAGCATCAGGTTGAAGAGTGCTTCTTTAGTAAGAATGAGTTGTGCCTTTAGAACTAAAAAAAATGTTATTGTAGTCATTTTAAGAAATATATTAGTTAAGGAAATCCTCACCTTTGGGTCCAAGAACTTCAGGCAACTGAATACATTCTGAAGCACACTGTTCTACGTCAAGGCTGAATCTTAATTGAGACTTTCATATATTCACAACTTTTCATCTAACCTCTTTGGACTTCAAGGGAAGCAGATACTGACTCCAGGCATTTCAGTTCTTTGCTCGCATGTGCTATAAAGAGACTTTGACTTGGATCATTGGTCTTCTATTAATTTAATTGGGTAAAAACATAGGTTTCATCTTTCTTGCAGGAAAAGTGGGTGAGAAGCATGATAACACACACACACACACACACACACACACACACAGAGAGAGAGAGAGAGAGAGAGAGAGAGAGAGAGAGAGAGAGAGAATGTTTCCAACAATTTCAAGATCAGCAACAAAACACAACTGGAGGAAGCAAATAAATGTGGCAGTCTCAGGTGTAATATATGGTGGAACACCATAACCCTGAGATAAGCCATTACCCTGCTAGTTTTATGAAAAGCTTTAAGGACATGGCTGTGCCTCCAGGCATACGTTAATGTAAGCCTATAAGATGTTGCTATTGCATTGTTCATTGAGTTTGGCCTCAGCTGCCATTAAAGACTTTTAGATTAATAAACTGTTCTGCTTTTTAAAATCTATATATACAATTTTTTTAAAAAAAAAATAAGTCCTTGTAAGATGGACAAATAGTCAGAGTACAGAGAACAGCAACAAGAATGATTAGAGGGTGGTGGTGAAGGACTATACGAAGGGTTACAGGAATTGGGTATGTCTAGTCCAGGTGTCAGCAACCCACAGCTCCAGAGCTGCATGTAGCTCTTTGATCCTCTCCTGTGGCTCCCTGCTGACCCGGTCATGCGACCTGCTCTCTGCCCGGAGACACTAGCCCAACCTGGCTGTGGCCAATGCCAATCTTGCTAATATGAGGGATGGGGGGTGGGAATGGGATCAGGAAGGAGGGTACAATGGAAAGAGGGACAGGTTTGCAGCTGAGAATTGAGCATGAGCCACGGTGTTGGCTTCCCTGAAGACAAACCTCCTCTTCCTCCTTCTCCTCATGTGACCCCCTGGCTGGCTGTTGCAGGGCTCAAGTGAGCGAGTGGGCTTGGCCAAAGCACAGCAAAGGAGCCCGGAGTTAGCAAGTTGACTGGCTGATGGGTGAGGGCACTCTGGCTTTCTCTGAGCGTGATTCCCGGGGTGGGTGTGCGTGGTCGGTGGGGCCAGTCCTTTTCCCCCTGCCCTCAGCTTCTTTACTCCTCCAGCTGAGTGATGCTGCTGCCAGCATTGATTGAAAAGCATCCTCCAGGTAGCGAAAGTCCCCCATGTGAGATTTAAAGCCACCTGGAGGACACTTTTCAATCAACGCTGCCAGCGGCACTGCTCTGCTCACTTGCAGAGGGCATCCCTGATTGTGCATGCATGAGAAAGAGAGAGAGGGGAAGAGGAGAGACATCCCTGCGACCAATTCGCTCTCACAGAGAGGGACTTCTCCGGGTGCCATCCACTAAGCAATGCCAGAGGGCGCCGCCGAGGGGTAGGGCCTTCTCTGTGATGGGCCCAGCCCTCTGGAATGACCTCCCCCCTGACATTAGGACAGCTACCGATCTCCGCTCCTTCCGCACGAAACTCAAGACCCACCTGTTCCAACTAGCCGGCCTGGCCTGAATTATAACTATTTTCTAATCCCCCTGGATAAAATTTTAAATTAAGTTTGACTTTGGGTATTTTAATTGTTTTTAATTGCATTATGTTGTTCTTAACTAATTGATTATTTATTTATTATGTATTGTACAATGTTTTTTTTTTGTATATCTCCTCCTTGTTATTTATTTGTTGTGTAATGAATTGTACGCCGCCACGAGTCCCTTGGTGGAGAGGGAGGGCCTATAAATTGGATTAATAATAATAATAATAATAATAATAATAATAATAATAATAATAATAATAATAGAGAAAAGGGGAGAGAAAGAGAGATGAGAAAATGATGAAAGGAAAGAATGAGAGATGAAAAAGAGAGAGAAATAAATGAGAGAGAGAAAAGGGAAGAAAGAGAGAGTGAGAAGGCGAGAGAAATGAGAGAGCTGGAGGGAGAGAATGAGATAGAGGGAAAAGAGAGGGAAATAAATGAGAGAAAGAAGGGGGAGAGAAAGAAGGAAAGAGAGGGAGAGGAAAAAGAAAAATAGAAATGAGAGGGAAGGAGGGAGAGAGAGAGCCATTTCCTACAGAAAACACCGGCGGCCACAGAACCTGGATAGGCGTGGCTGGGAGGTCATGTAACTGAATAGAAGTGATGTTGAGTTGGCCATGCCCACCCAGGTTTTGTGACTCTGTGTTTTCTGTGGGAAATGGGTCCAAATGGCTCTTTAAGTGTTTAAGGTTTCAGACCCCCCTGGTCTAGTCTAATGAAAAGAAGGACTAAGGGAGACATGATAGTAGTGTTCGAATATTTGACAGACTCCTACAAAGCTGAAAGGATCAACCTATTTTCCAAAGTTCCAAAAGATAAGTTAAGAAACAATGGATGGAAACTAACCAAGGAAAGGAGCAACCTAGAACTAAGGAGAAAATTCCTAATGGTGAGAGCAATCAATCAATGCAGCAGCTTTCCTTCAGAAGTTGTGGGTATTCCATCACTGGAGGCTTTCAAAAAGAGGCTGGATGTCTGAAATGGTGTAAGGTCTCCTGCTTGATCAGTGGGAGAGAATAAAAGACTTCTAAGGTCTCTTTGCACTGTATTATTCTATGTTCTTCCATGTTAGAGGGTGTGAGGGGGTTCAGTCAAATAGGTGGCAACTTTTTGTAATTACCATTCTACGTAGGCTTCTTGGAACGAAAAGCTTTGCCAAAGAGCCTTTAAATTATCTCCTGGCTTGTAACACATCAAAGAACAGAATAAATAAGCCATAATGGATAATTTGAGAGACAATGAAGTATGAGGAAACAGATCTGTTGCTAAGGAAACCTGAACTTAACCTAGGAAACAAATTTTTATGAATCTAGCTCTTAAGGTTTTTGAAGTGTGCCTTCTACCATGATTTTTTGCTCTTACAGCTTCAGTTCAAAGCTTCTTTTATTTCTTTCAGCAAGCAGCAAATTTAATTTGTACTTTTAAGAGGGTCAGTGAAATATAGGATGCCAGGTGATCTCATCTTCTCTATGAATCCTAATACCAAATCACAAGGGGACAGCATGAGATTGGCATTATTTACAACTGTAGGTAGTGCTACTACAATAATACAATAGCTCCCTGGCTGAGTCTTGTATTCTCATATTTATTTCTTTTGCTGTTGAATTGTGTATAATTGAGAAGTTTGCAATAGGGTCTCCTTGGACAATAACAAATCCATGGCTATCTCCCTTTCACACTAATAAGCGGTTGCTGCACTTTCATTTTTTAAAAAATATTGTAAAATAAAAACCACATGCTGATAATTAAAGTGCCAAACTCCATTCTCTCTATATATAAAAACGTGTGTGTGTGTGTGTTCCAGCATAACTCTGGAACACCTCAAGCAATTTCAACCAAACTTGGTACACAGATGACCTACTCTCTGGAAACAAATACTAACACCCCTAACATCCATTGGTGTGTGTGTTCTGTTAAGATACAGCCTGTTGTGCCTTCAAATGGCTTCTACTGGACTGCCTTAAAATGGCTTCTACTGTTCAGTGCAGTGGAGTTGCTGTGGTAATGGCTTCACAGTACTCCACAAGGGGGCTCCCTCTGATAAGGGGGAAAATCCAACATTAGAAATTATGTTTGGTCCCGACATTTTCCCCCTATAAATAAATACTAGTGCAACATTGGGTTATTGGCTAGTATAATATATATTTCCAAAAATTCCACTGGGTCTAATTCTAACTATAACTTGATAAAATCATGGCTAAATGCCCCAAAGGTGCTTTTTCAAAAGGCAACTGGATTTTCTTTCTTTTTCCTTGAAGATGTCTTGCTTCTCATTTAAGAAGCTTCCTCAGTTCTGACTTCAGTTTCAACTTCTTGAGTCAAAACCAAAGGAACTTCTTGGATGAGAAATGATATGTCTTCAAGGAAAAATAAAGAAAGCCCAGTTGCCTTTTGAATAAACATATTTGGAACAACCATTGCCTAGAGCCGTGATGGCGAACCTATGGCACGCGTGCCACAAGTGGCACGCGGAGCCATTTGTCAGGGCACGCGAGGCGCTGCCCTGTCAGCTGGACAGCGCGCATGCGCGCGCTGGCCAGCTGAGTTCACCTTTTTAAAAGCTATTTTTCGCCTTCCCCAGGCTCCAGAGGCTTTATAGGAGCCTGGGGAGGGCGAAAAGAGCCTCCCCCGCCCCCCCGGAGGCTTCAGGGACCATCCCTGAAGCCTTCGGAACGCTTAAAACCACCCTCCGAGCAAGCCAGAAGTGACTTCCGGGTTGCTCGGAGGGTCGTTTTAAGCGTTCTGAAGGCTTCAGGGACCGTCCGAGGCTGGGGGGTCGCACGTTGCATTATGGGTGCGGCACGCCCGCACTCGACCCCCCTGCACTCCCCCCACTTGTGGCACGCGAGCCAAAAAAGGTTCGCCATCACTGGCCTAGAGGATTGAGAATCTCCATAGTCTGGCTCAATGGCCAATCGCATTCTTCCTCCCTGTTTCTTTTCTGTGTTTTTTTTTAAATCATCTTGGTTGATCAAGAGTTCTAAAAAACATAGAAGTTTGAGATTATTAAACGATATGAATAAAGTACTGATTAAAACAAAACAGAATACATGGTTTCATACAAATATTGTCTCTGTGGATTTTGGATAATCTGGTATGGTCAACACAGCTAAACAGTATGACATTTTTCATGTTCATTAATCGATTTAAATGTATCTGCTGAATTAATGATAATAGTTTATTTGTAAAGAACAACTGTATTCCATTCTTCCACTACAAGATGGTGCCAGAACAAGATAGATATTAGAAACAATATTTTAGACAAATCACAGATTAGATGCAGCATAAAAAAATGGCTGCATGTGTGTGCAGCATTCAAAATTTCTGATGAAATAATTAGCAAGTTAGACATAGAAAGCAGAAATACACGTTTTGTCTAATCAGAATGGAGAATGTCATATACAGACCAAGAGAACTAAATGAAATCAATTTATTTTTATGCATTGTAGCTCTTCTAAGCATGTACTGCTTCTGCTTTCATTTATATATTGCCATACATTTTAAGGCAAAACATTTGCATAGTGCAGTGAATTAAAAGTTTACAGTAAAAGACTGAGGAATCCAACTGATTATGGTTATAATATGGATTAGTAATTTTTAAAGTCACTTTATCAATCCATTATTTTTAATTTCAGACCACAGAGAAACAGTTTGGCAATCCATCAGTAATATATAATTGATACAAATTCAATCTTTGTAAAGCATAATCAAGCTAGCAAATCCATTTGAATTATCTGATAAATTATTTTGTTTGTTTTACTAAGTAAATGCAATGATATCATGCAGAATCCATTAAGGTAATTGTCAGTTTATTAAATATCAGTAACTACATTTTTCTTTTTCTTTTTTTTAAATCTTCTCCATATACATGTGTGACTATTAAAAAAATATGTATTAAAAAGTTGTGATTAATTAGAATAATTAGAATGTGCAGTTTTCTAGGTCCATTCACCCAAAGGAGATATATCAAGTGAAATATCATCAATAAACTATGTAATGGAATAAAGGAATATGGCTATTGATCATTTTGTTCTAAACAAGATTTGAAATAGTGTTATATGCCAATTTGTTCCCCATAGCTAACTTTGGTTTTAAAAGTTGGACCTTAAAAAAGCAAGATAGGAATAAAATATTGAAATATTGAACTAAAATAAGAGTATGGTTGGACTTCCGGTTCCGGCGGCCACCAGCGACGAGCAAGTGTTTGCTCGCTCCGGCTTCTCGGTGGGCTTCCCCACTCCTTGGGGGGCACAGGACGCCCCGGAGATGCGTCCTGCCGGAGGGGCGGCATCGCAGGGGATCCCTGGATTGGTGGCGGCCGGCGGGAGGTCCCCCGCTTCGCCCAAGGCACCGGGGAGCAGATCGGAGGACGCGTGGGCGTCTCGCTGAATGCTGCGTGGAGAATGAACAAGCAGAAGGAAGCAGCGGCGGTGCGGTGAGGCGCTAACCCCCCTTCACTCCCTTTGTTGAATTGAAGAACTTTTCAGCAGTTTAAAACTTTTTCTTTCGGCTAACTTGGGAGGCGCGGCTGGAGGGAGGGGGATTTCCCCCCCCCTCGGACAGGCGGCTTGGAACAATTTTGCTCTCAGCCCCAGGGGAAGGAGGAGGGGGGGAGAGCCAACCAATGATGCCACACCCTTGCTTAAAGTGACTTTCTTTGAACTTAACCCCATAATATACTGATGATCTGAAAACTTTGGGAACTCTGAAAACTTTGTTATGCCTCTAAACCCGAAGCTGGCAGGGCAAGATGGCACACTTCCGTTGTCTTCATGAACTGTGAAACCTGACTCCACCTTTAAAAATTCAGGCTTCCGGTCTTCGTCTCCATGCTACTCAGATAAATCTCTTGTGGATTCCTACTCTTTGAACTCCCTGGGGTGAAAAATTTTACTCTACTGCCAGGCTGATTAGAGAAATTCTCTCCTACCTGGACCCTCTGCCTCCTGGACTCATCTGGCTCCTCTGCCGCCCTAGCTGTCCATTCTCTACACTGACTGAGCTCTTTATTCTATAAACAATGTCTCCTAAAAGACCACCTCCTGGAAAGCCTGGCTTTGCTACCTCTGCCCCGACATCAGCAACTTCCAGTCCTGCTACACAATCAAAGATAACAGACCTGATGCAACCTAAAAGTACAGAGATGGATTTGCAGCAAATGCTTCAGCAACTTCTACAGGGACAAGAGGAAATTAAGAAACAATTAAAGGAAATGAAAGAAGAAATTAAAGAGAATCAAGCCCAAATTCATAAGAACTCACAGAGACTGGACCTTGTGGATGGTGGGGTGGCAGAGATGAGGGAGGGGGTGGAGGCGGTGCAGAAGGGAAACAAAGAACTTGATACCCAACAAATGAAAACAGAATTTGAGAGAATGTCCTTTTATCTTAGATTTCAAAACGTGATGGAAGCAGATGATGAAAACATAAGGGACATCATGATAAACATTTTGGCCGAATATACCCATAAAGAAAAACAACAGATGGAATGGGAGATAGATCTGGTTTATAGAGTGAACTCAGCCTATGCCAGAACACACAACGTACCCAGGGAGGTACATATTAAATTCCTCAGAAAAAGCACAAGAGATGAAATTCTGGGTGTACAAAGGGGGCAAGCCCTGACTTACCATGATAGGAAAATAACCATCTTGAAGCAGATCCCCAAGAAAGTTAGGGAAAAAAGGAAAAATTATTCGCAATTAGCGAATAAATTATACCAGAAGGGGGTGTGGTTCAGATGGTTGATGCCTGAAGGTATGTTAATATTCTGGGAGGAGACAAGAATTAGAATTAACACACCCATAGAGGCACAGGCCTTTATGGAAAAAAACAAAATACACCTAGAAAAAACAGAAGATCCTACAATGGATATGCAGGACACGGGAGGGACCGGAGCTCTGCCGGCGGGGGGAGATGGGGCAATACCAAGAAAGCTCAGATCACAAAAATGAATAAGAAAATCTTTTTGACATAAACTGATCAAAAGTATTAATGGAATTAACATGTGGACTATATACTACTATGTATTAAATTGATTGAAAGTACCAATAGGATTAATATGCTGACTATATATGACTATGTATTAATGACTTTTACCCAGATGTATACTATAAGTTTGGAGGGAGGGGGCGCCTACCACACTTTGCAACTGCCAAAATTTGTATACTTTTCCACTACCTTTTCCCTTGCAAATTTTAAAAAAACCAATAAAACTTTGTTTAAAAAAATAAAAATAAAATAAGAGTATGGTTAAAGAAAATGTTACAACAAGAAATATAATTTAGACCAGAGATATTTCTACTAGGTATTATCCCAGAGAAATTCAAGAAAGAGGATACTTATTTGATTATATATGTAATTAAAGCAGCGAGAATTGTATTTATCCAAAATTGGAAATTAAACAAGCTACCAACAGACAAAGAGATAATAAAAAAGATATTAGATTGTGCAGAGATGAATAGGTTGACAATGAAAATAAAGGATAAGGAGGAATCGGAGTACTTCAAGACATGGGGAAGATTTTATGATTGGCTAGACTCTAGAGAAAGCAAGCTAGAAAAGAAAGTAGGGAGAAGATAAAGTGCCCAGACGACATACTATTAAATGGAAAAGGGGGGAAGAAGGGGAAAACAGAAAAGAAAATATTAAATATATAAGTATATATTCAAGAGTGAGATATAAAGAGGGGTGAACATAACTAGAATAGACTAGAGAAGGTAAGGGAATAAGAAATGATACTAAATTATATTTGGGTTGGCGGAAATACCATCCCAAGGAAACATAAACTGAGTTTTGAAATATAAACCAACAATAGAAAAAGAAAGGGAGAGAGGAGGAGAGAGAAAAAGGAAGATGGGGGAAAGAAGAAAGAGGTAAGGAGAGGAGGATGGAAGGGGGAGAAAGAGAAGGAGAGAGGGTAGGAAGGGGAAGGGGAAGAGCAGGAGTAGGAGAAAGGTAAGGGAAGAAGGGAGGAGAAGAAGAGAGAAAGGAAGAAATTAGAGGAGGGAGGGAGGGAGAAAAGAAAGGGAAAACAAGATGGTGTTTAAAAAGGAAGAAGGGATGGTAAATAAAGTAACCCAAACTGTATATTATAACCTACTAAATGAAATAATAAATGTATAAGAATGATAAATGTAAAGAAGAATAACAATCAGGTGAATGTATACTTAAAATGGTATGTAAGAGAATAAAAAATAAATAAAAAACTCTTTGGAGAAAAAAAGGAAGAAAATTGATTCATTTGAGCTGTGGTACTGCTGGAGAAGGCTCCTGCGTATTCCTTGGACACCAAACTGACTAACAAGCACTTTGACTTGTCAGAAAGTTGCAAAAGACAATCACATGACCTCGAAACACTGCAACCATCATAAATACATGCCAGTTGCCAAATATCCAAATTTTGATCATGTGATCATGGGGATGCTGGATCATAAATGTGAAAATGTCACTTTTTTCAGTGTCACTGTAACTTTGAACAGTCACTAAATGAATGATTGTAAGTTGTGGACTATCTAGACATACAAACAATTATAGTACAGTGATACCTCGGTACTCATCGTTAATTTGTTCCAGGAGGCATGATGAGTACCAAAGCCAATGAGTACCAAACAATTTTTTTCCCTTAAGGAGTTATGTACTGAGTAACAAGGCAGCCTCCAGTGTTGGAACATTTACAACTTTTGGAAACAAGTCATTCTACTGCTTACTTGTTCTAACTATCAGGAAGTAGCCTGCAGGTTGCTTCTCTCCTTGATTAGTTTCCATCCATTGCTTTTGGTCCTGTTTTCAGGTACTTTGGAGAATAGTTTGACTCCCTCTTCTTTGTTTCGGCCACTCAACTATTGGAACACTACTATGATGCTACCCCTAGTCCTTCTTTTCATTAAATTGTGTGCAAGAGTTCACATATAATCTCAGTTTACCCATCTTTACTCTAGAAATGTTCCCTTCCTTTTTGGGGAAGGGGTTCAGGATTTGGGAGGGGTTTAGGATTTTAGAATCCTGAAGATCTGGATTCTAACCCCAGCCATGGTGGTGCAGTGGTTAGAATGCAGTACTGCAGGCTACTTCTGTTGCCTGCCGGCTACCTGCAGTTTGGCCGTACAAATCTTCCCAGGCTCAAGGTTGACTCAACCTTCCATCCTTTCGAGGTGGGTAAAATGAGGACCCAAATTGCTGGGGGCCACAGGCTTAGAGGGGGCTGTAAAGCACTGTGTAAAAGCACCGTGAAGCAGTATATAAGTCTTAGTGCTATTCCCAAGTGCTATTGCTATTTTAATTCTGGTAAAAAATAATAATAATAAAGCAAAACATCGACTGAATTGCAGAGAGGGTTAAACGGCAAAGGAAGAATAACCCAAGCTTAGCATGTCATTCATTGATGGATAGCTCTAGCCAAAATAAACTATCTGAACAGATATATCAGAGCACAGTGCTTGAGCAACAGACTCCAATATTTTCTTGGAAATCAGGATGGCGTCTCTTCTGGGTGCCAGTGCTAGAGGCAAATAAAGGCGCATCAGCACCATCTCATAAACCACCCATCTTCCAAAAGCAGATGCCAGCCCTCCCGGCGCCAGCAGGAGGCGGGAGTTGCAGGGGATCGTCATCAGGCACCGAGAAAAAAAGCAACCTCTCTATTTAGCCTTCAGGTTGCAATCTCTGGCAAAACTATTAAGTCTCCAGCTGTCTGATGCAAACTATCTCAGTGCTAATTTCATTCTTCCTTGCCTTATTGCCTCTCTCTTTTTGTGATGGCTTACAAGCCTCTAGACAACTTGTCTCAATCCTTTTCCTCCCCTTGCATGCACGGGGAAATATTAATGATATATATATTTTGTAGAAATGTCATCGTGGATTTGCCACTCTCAAATCTGGTTGGACTGAACTGAACAATTCACAACATCACGAAGGAGAGAAGAAAAGGGAAGCATTAGAATTCTCCCCTCAGAGCTCTGGATGATTCTGTACACACAGACACAGCTTAATAATGGCCTATCGGGGATAACTTGAGGATAGGAGAGGCAATTCTGTTTTATGGACAGTATGCTGGTGTAAAGAGACTCATTCTTTTCAAATAAGCTTGAAGGTGGGGAAGAAATAGGGCAAGTCACATGGTTGATCGCCCATTAAAGACAAAAGTCCCCCAGTGAAAACTTAAGTAAATGAACTTTGTATGAAGCAGGGAATAAGAAATAGGTATTTAAAAATAAATTGCTTTTCTGCTCAACAACTCCCACCTACTCCAATGTTCAGTGGTTTGAAGACCATCTCATCCAGGTCTCCAGGGAAGCCCTCTTC
This sequence comes from Natrix helvetica, assembly GCF_964273705.1. Taxonomy (NCBI): domain Eukaryota; kingdom Metazoa; phylum Chordata; class Lepidosauria; order Squamata; family Natricidae; genus Natrix; species Natrix helvetica. Next base: position 95,291,834 of record NC_138552.1, read on the forward strand.
CACCCCTGCTCCGATTTTCAAACCAATCTAAACCATGTAGATTCCAAAGGAAAAGTAGGGGTATATACCAAAAATCAATAAATTACGACAGCTAGGTAGTTATGAGGAAACCAGTGGTGGGTTGCAGGCAGTACGTCCCTGTACGCATGTACCGGTGCCTGCCGGAAGCAGCAGCCACTGTACCGGAACGGTGCTTTGGAGGGCCTGCCCTCGTTCCTTACTTGTATTTGAAGGAAACGGGCCATTTGTGCACACACGCGCAACATACGGTGCCTGTGTGATGCTCCGCCAAGCAACTGGAGCATCATAGGCGGTGGGTGTGCATGCATGTGAAGTGCCCGTGGTTCACGCCCGCCTCCTGTTGCAGCGTATCGGTTGCAACAGGAGCCGAAACCCACTACTGGTAGAGAGCTAATAACCTTGGGTTAACAAGGTCATCATTAGGCTTATTAATTCTTTGGACTATGATCAGGGGAGAAACTATTTGTTAATGCATCTACTTGCAAAAATCTTGCAAATAGGAAGGGAAGATATGAGAATATAGCACAGGGGAAAAATAGTGGTGGTTTTGGTCAGAAAATGTGCCTGGTCATAGGGAGCAGAGGTGCGCATTGCAGGCCTATATGTGATCTTCACAATTTTTCATTCTCTTTTGCATGCCCTAAAGCAGGGGTGGGAGTAGCCAGGATGGGCAGGGCCAGCTCAACATCACTTATGTTGGTGGTGCCTGTCATGGCATTCTTCAACTCCTACAAAAAAGGCAGCATAGGTTCAAGATAGTTTAGAAAAGAGGGGAATCCTCAAATCTTGGATGGAAGCATGAATTCAATGCCACGGATTCTTCAGCACCTCCTAAGTCCAAAGACAAAGGGATGTAATAATAATAATAATAATAATAATAATAATAATAATAATAATAATAATAATAATAATAATAAAATTTATTTCTTAGCCGCACCCTCTCCCGAAGGACTCGGGGCGGCGTACAAGAAAACACATAAAATATAAAATAGACAACACATACACAATAAACAAATACATGGACATGGACATGGAGAAGGGAGGCAGATAAATAGAGACAATTAAAACACAGTAAAATCTAAAAACCCCAGAATTAAAATTAAAAAACCCGTCAGGAGCAGAGTGAGCGAACTATGGTTGAGCCAGGCCAGCTATTTGGAATAGGTGGGTCTTGTAGATGTAGATGGAGATCTAAAGAGTTATTCAGGTTCTCCCCTTGCCTACCTCCTTGTGTTGATTATCTGAGGTCACTTCCTTCTGCCTCTCTTCATGGACTCAATCATAAGGAGCACTTTTTCTTTCTACTGTTCTTCTGTTAGGATGCAATAAGTTAGGTGCTAGATTTTCTGTCTGTCTGTCTGTCTGTCTGTCTGTCTGTCTGTCTGTCTGTCTGTCTGTCTATCTATCTATCTATCTATCTATCTATCTATCTATCTATCTATCTATCTATCTTATCTGTCTATCTATCATTTTTTCTTGAAGATAAATCTTTTGATTATCTATTTTACTATTCATCGCTGAAAACAGATTCCTGCTGTCAGGAATGGTCTCCCTCCCACACTTCTAGTTAAAAGACCCCCTCCACATTCTTTGATTCAGGAAAAAACCCATAAAATCTTAGAACTTTCTTAGTTTATAAAATCCTCCTGCAGGTCTCCTTGTGATCTTAATTCCACACACACACACACACACACACACCAGTCATGGGATTCAAATGTTTTTACTACCAGTTTTGTGGGCATGGATTTGTGAGCGTGGCAGGGGAAGGATACTGCAAAATCCCCATTCCCTCCCCAGTCCTGGGGGAAGATTACTGTAGAATCCTCATTCCCTCCCCACCCCACTAACCTGCTTTCCAGCTCTGTTCTTCTGTTCAGGGCAACAAAAGAAGATCAGCTGGGAGGTAGTGGGGGTGGATGCAGCCTATTTGCCGGTTCTCCGAACTACTCAAAGTTTTCACTACCGGTTCTCCAGAATCTGTTGCAACTGGCTGAATACCACCTCTGATACACATACACATCCTTTCAAACTGATTTTGCCAGGAAGCTGTGGCTCATCTAGTTCACCATAGGCAGCAGACTCAATTTTAGTTTAATTTTAATTTAACCTGAGACTGATTTGAGAAATTGTTTCCATGCATCGGAGACTGTGGGTTAGGACTGAAGGTCAGAAACAACATGGAGATATGAGTGTAGGTGTGTATGTATGTATCTATCTCTGACTCTGATCAGGCTTCCAGAGGCAAAACCAAACTGCTATCAAAGCTCACTCCTGCTTTGCTGGCACAAGCCTGAAGTGTGCTTGCATAGGCAAGGCAAGGGGCCTTGCTCCTGTTTTGAATGTGTCCAATTTTGCTGGTGCAAACACAAAAAAAAGCTGTGAGTAATTGCTAAGCCTGTGAAGCTTCATCATTTGCTAAATCTATATGCCAAGTATCATAAATTTATTTATTGCACTATTTTATTTTATTCACCAAGAAATGATGCATACATTACTTTACTATTTTAGGGGACTGCAATACAGTATATTTTGACAATCCCTGCCACTGTTCGGTGGTAATTTCCTCCTCCTCCCCTCCTCCTCCTCTTCCTTCCTTTCTCTCTTCATTCATTTAAATTTTTTTAAAGTTTTTTTTATTTTTATTTTTCAAGACAAACACAACATATCCTCCTTTTCATACTGAAGAAAGAGTATCAATTGGTTACAAAAAAGCTTGTGTGAATCTCTTCCACAGTCAACAAACATACTTCATATTAACTCAAGTATTTTAAACTGAGATATTTATACATGTTACCACCATCATACCTCCATTTTCATTTGACTATAATTGTTTAAATGTCCTTCATCATAGAATATATCAAGATTTAATACATAACCACATACTGGCATTTCATTTACTATTTCTAAAATCTTCCAATAACACTGAATCTTTATATCCTATTCTAGCTAAACATCCATAATATTCAATAACAAAATTTTCTAATCCTTCTTTCCAAATATTCATTTAAAATTTTGTAAGCCTACACTTCTGTTTTGGAGACTTTCTACTTATTTTCATGTGCAAACTCCTGTACCTCCACTGACAAATCCTGCCTTTAATTGTCGTCCTTTGCTTTCTGTGGTCTAGCTGGGAGGAGCTGAACCCTATTCTAAGCCATTATCTTCATCCACCAACACCTAGAAGGAGAAACGTAACATTCTTTCCCAATACTGCCTTAGCAAAGAAACTATTATTTATTCTGTACATTTACCTTGAAGAGCAGAGATGTGAAGAGCAGAGATGATATTTACCAAATCAAAAGGTCAACGATCTGGAAAGGTAGCAACCATTCAAGCAATGCCGAATATCTTTGAAAAGATTTTGCCTTAGTGGAGAAGGCCAGCAGGGGGGAAAACTTCTATGGAGACATCTAAATAAATATGGTATTTTTCTAAGTGTTAACATTTGCAGGGACCCTTGGATTGTCACAGATTTGGAAGTGAAAGAGAAAACATCCAGCCATCTGCCTTTTAGATTTATTTTTTATTTTTGTCGAATGGGAACTTTTTCTCAGTAACAAATTTGAGCAGATATAAACCGATCTGGTTGCATTAATTCCAAGAAATATATAGGCAATAAGAGCTAAGGAATTTTAGTCCAATATTATTTCACTTCAATCTTTCTTCAGTCATTTTGCATGTGAGACTTAATAATCCTAGCTGATACTGCAGTGTTGTTATCAAGATTTTAACAATAATGCTGTTCAAATGCACCACTATGTATAGGATACTGGTTATAGTGCTGGGCCAGTGGTGGGTTTCAAATAATTTAACAACCGGTACTCTGCCCCAATGACCAGCTGGGTAGGTGGGGCTTGGTGGTCATGTGACTGTGGGCGTGGCCAACTCAACATCACTCACGTCAATGGGCACTTCGGCTTAGCTGTTACAATGTAATAAGGGTTAACCGGAGAGGCAGTTTCTGTAAGCAGGGCAATAAAGAGTAGGCTAGAAACAACACTGGAATGTTTCCTTCCTGCCTTCCTTACAGGATTAGCCCTGCAAAGTGGAAAAAAAACCAAAATGAGATTTCTTCCAACAACCGATTCTCTGAACTGCTTAGAAAGTTAACAACCGGTTCTCCCAAATAGGTGCAAACCGGCTGAATCCCACCACTGTGCTGGGCCCAAGAGTGGGGACACACAAACTCCAAATTATCACCATGAACTTGGATAACCTTGGTCCTCTCACTCTTTCTCATTTATTTATTTACTTACTTCATTTATTAAATTTAAATGGGGCCCATCTCACAATCAAGCAATATTCCCACTGAACTTCCTGTAAAGAAATATAATAAATGGATTGAATCATTTGAATATATTTGCATACAGAGAGTCCTTCACTTATAGCAGTTCATTTAGTGACCGTTCCAAGTTACAAAGGCACCAGGATGAACATTGCCCGGCTTTACTGCCGGTTTGCTCTCCCACATGCTTTGTGCATGCGTGCGCTCCATTAAAATTGTTCTGTGCATGTGCAGAACTAAAAAACAAGATGGCGGCAGCAACAGCAGTGACAAGGGAACCAGTTCGAGGGCGTGGCAGCCTGCGTCACTGCCGGTTCCGGTGACCCAAGCCACCAGTTCAGCCGAACAGAGCCAAACCAGTAGGAACCCACCACTGAATAGCACTGAATAAAAGTGACATGAGTGTGTTTCATACTTACGACTTTTGCAGCATCCCCATGGTCATGTGATCAAAATTCAGATGCTTGGGAACTGACTCATATTTAGGACTTTGTTCTGACCCAGTTCCCAAACATAACAAACCCTCTGAATTTAACTCAAAGATTCCTTGATTAGGAGTGCCAGCAGCCCCAGCAAAAAGTTTCTCTCTCAACGCAGGCTAACAAATCCATCTGGCTGGAAGATGAATAGTTGTCTGCCACATCTATTCTTCTTTGTCCCCCTGCCTTTTATCCCCAGAGCTAGGATGGGGTTTAGCTAGCAGTGGTGGCTCTTCCTTCCGAAGGATCGCCCCACAGATTTCCACTGCTCTCTTTTTCTTTCTCTTCTGCGCATCCGCATGTCAGGCACTGGACCTAGCTGTTCCTCATCTTCCTCATAAGCCACCTCCAGGCCTGGGGGTTGTTGACTTTCCATCTGAGGGCTGACGAATGGCCCAGGCTCCGCCTCTGTCTCTCTGCCAACTCCATTCCCTCTTCCCCCTTGGAGCTCTCAGATTGCCTTGATGCTGACCCTGACTCCCACACCTCCTCATCCTCTGATTCAGCTGCTGGAGCCAGCGGCCAACAGGCCACAATGTATATGTCCTGGAGTCATGTGATCAGCTTTTGCAACCTGATGACCTGCAAAGTCAATGGGAAAACCAGATTCACTTAACAATGGTGTTACTAATTTAACAGCTGTGGTGATTCACTTAACAACTGTAGCAAGGAAGGTTGTAAAATGGAGCAAAATTCAATTAACAAATGTCTCACTTAGCAGCAATAATGTTGGGCTCAATTGTGGTCATAAGATGAGAACTAACTGTAAATGAATGAAATCACCATCATGTAGCAGTTACTTAGCATAACAAATCATGGGTGTCCATGGGGTATATAAATGTGTGTGTCAAAACAATCAGGAGGGTGGCTGCAAATATACAACTGAATTGCCACTTACACACACACACACACACACACACACACATATGGGTTGTGTGTGTTGTATTTGTGCTGATAAATAAATAAAGGGAGACTAGTATAGATCTATTTCAAACTATTTAGCTCTCATCAGCTAGCCATACCCTTACTGGGATTAGATGGCTAGCTGATGAGAGCTAAATAGCTTGAAATAGATCTAGCAAAGGCAACATTTAAAATAAAAATATGGTTTTCTGCCTGGATGGTCTTCTGTAATGAGCCGAAGGACAGAAAGGGGGAGTAGTGAGCTCCCTCCCATATTTGGGCATACCATGGGTTGTAACACAAATACATACATATAAAAAATGTATTTTAAAAAATCCTCTCGGTGGGCAAATCTATACCAGACTCTTTCTATGAATTTACATTTATATAAATTTAGCCAAATTTATACAGAAGTAGGAATTATGCTTGTTATGCATGTGTTAATAGGTACAAACTGAAGTGGGAAATACTATAACATTTATTTATCTGCATCTAACACAATGACATTTCAATGGCCCATAGATTTTCTTTAAAAAAAGAAAATCTGGCAGAGATGCATATGATAAATAGACACCAGCTTTTCCAATTGTAGAGGGGGGAAAACCTGCATAAGCTATAAAATGAATTATCTTTCTGTTGAAATCTGGAATAGGTGTCTGCTGATCTGTGACTAATCTTAAGGCCTAAGATATAATGGCTCTCAGTTATATTTCTAGCAAGTCACTAAACTGAAAATGGCTATACGATTTCTACGGGGTTTCAATACAGTTTGAGATGATCATGGTGCCTATAGAGTTAAAGCTTTGCTAAAAGCTGACCTTTCTGAAACATTACAACTATAGCTGCTTCATCAAATAGCTTTGAGATTCATGAGGTTTTTGCTGATCTCCAATATTGGCAGGAAAAATGTGTACATTGGAGTCCCAGGGCTGTGGATGGAAATGGCATAGAGAAATTCTGATATTCTCTTCACGCTTCTCTAAATAAGAAAGCTTAAGCTGTTTTGGTTCTGAATTCTAATCCTATTGCGCAGCTGATCCATTTCCATTTAAAATGACAATCTTCTTGGCTTTATGTGAAATTATGCCGATCTCAAGAGGCTACTTTGCTCATAACCTTAAGCCCACATTCACCTCATAAGTGTAGAAGGTGTCTGAATTGGTTCTTTATGTTGCTGTTATTAAGAATGGGAAAACAATGTCTAAGAGTACACACTTACTTATTTTAAACTTTTTGTTAAGGGAAATGTAAAACAAAGCATAGTAACCAGAAAAATGAGGCTTATACAAGTTGATACTGTAAGTAGGTCATCATTAGTGTGAGTTTGAATCATGCAATATCCTGTTTCCCCAAAAATAAGACCTCCCTGGATAATAAGCACAATCGAATTTTTGAGCGCATGCGCTAAAATAAGCCCTGCCCCGAAAATAACTCTGCCCTGAAAATATGTAATGACATGCGTAGCCAGTCCCTGCCATTTCCTCTGGTTGCTTGCCAAACAACACAAGGTGAGGAGGTGAGGCCAGAAGGGGGAAAGGGGGGGAAACATGCCCCATGCACCCCTTTACCTAACTGCCACTCCAGCAACCCTAGCCACTGTGCCCTTCTGTCACGCTAATGGTTGCCATAAAAAGAGTGACAGGCTGAGGAGGAGCCGATGTTGCGACGATGCGGATGTGGGGTCTCAAAGCTCCGAGACCTCAGCCAATACTTTTGCCACTGGGTGGTCCAATCAGACCTATCTGTCCCGCAGAGATGATGAACAGGAAGAAAATGTCTTGCTGATTTAAGGGACATCGCAAAGTCCCTGATCGATGCAAGAAAAGTTCTTCAAGCCGACGACAAAAAGTCCAGCCAAGGCTGATGAAGTCGGGGCGGCTCCAAAACAGAAGGATACGGAAAGAAAAAGTGTTTCCTTTCTTGTGGGTGAGGAATTTTTACCATTTTAAAAGAGACTGCCTATAAAAAACTTAAAATTAATTTAAATTGGAGATCAGAAGAAATAAGCGGCGGAATTAAGTTTAGAATGGTTTTGGATAGTGGGTTATCTTACTTTTTAAATGTTATGTTCATGGATGGAATTTATGCAAGCCATTTAAAATGAGTGGATTGTTTTCTTCTTCTTCTGTTATTATTATTATTCTTTGTAACCTATGGGCTAAAATTCTCCTCTTTTATTACCATGGGTGTTTTTCTAACTCATTCAAGAATCAGACCTTTTTTTAACTTGAAATACAAAAAAGATACAAAAAGAAACAAAGAAAATTGCAACAATAACATTGCTTCTCAGAGGCTGGTGGTTTGTGTATTAGAAACAAAATACTTTCACTTTTCTTACTGATTATCCTGGCTTGGCACTCCAAGGTCTCACTGCTTGTTTATAGAGTGTGATAAGAAGAAAAGCATACAGATGTCCCTTTGAAGTATATCTTTAACCAGAGAAAAGTGAAAATAAAACTTTATTGTGAATCTATGCTTAATCTTGTAAAAACCCTCCAAGCTAGAGCAGCAGTGTTTGTTAGCTGGAGATAATGGCACAACTTCAACAGCAGAAAGAAACTTTAAGCCTGCAAAAGATATTGTTAGAAATTCAGAAATTATCAAACACATTTGAGAAGACAGGGAAGAAGTTGGAAGACTTAGAGCATCTAACAGTAAAATATGATGAAGTTGGAGATGTTTATCAAGTGGAAAAAGTGGAGGTTAGAATCCTAAAAATCGAAGAGGAAAATGAATATAAAGAAATTAAATCTGCTGATATTTATGGTGATTGGTTTGTTTCTAGAAATGGAAAGAGTGAAATACTGAAAGAGGAATTAAATGGAGAGGAACTCTACCCCAGATGGCAAGACACAGAAGAAGAAAAAACAAAATAATTTATGGATTTAAAGTGAGAAATTTTATTAGCAACATCATTGATAACACTACTGACAATCAAAGATAAGCTGATTAAGGAAACAGAAGAAGGGCATCGAAATTACATGAGAGATTTTATAGCAAGGAGTTGCTAAGAGGAGTCCATACAAAGTTGATTAAGGAGATGATTAGAGGACTGACACCACAAATGGCAGAAGATATGAGAGTGTTTTGCTACTTGAAACATACAGGTTGATAGATAGAAGAGTATAATTTAAAACTAGTTAAACTTAGTGAAATTTAATGACAATAGATATAGTTAAATAAATAATTGATAATGGTAATAATGTATACAATGTGTAGTGTTATGATAAGTAATAATTGGATATGAATATTGAATGGTACCCATGAAAGGAAGATTAGAAATCCTTTTGAATTATATATAAAGGTTAATAAAAAGAACTAAGTTAGATTCAGTTAAGTCTTGATTATTAGGGGGGGAAATGTTATGATACAGGATATAGTCAAATAAAGGAGGGATAATGATAACAACATATAATATTATATATATATATATATATATATATATATATATGTATGTATGTATGTATGTATGTATGTATGTATGTATGTATGTATGTGTACAACATAGGGAAACTGGATGTAAATTGTAAACAGTGATTTGGAAAGGAGGATTAGAAAATTTTCTTACTAAATATTATGGATGTTTAGCTAGAATAGGACATAAGGATTCAGTGTTATTGGAGGATTTTATAAATAGTAAATGAAATGCCATATGTGGTTATGTATTAAATCTTAATATATTTTATGATGAAGGATGTTTAAACAATTATAGTCAAATGTAAATGGAGGTATGATGATGGTAATATGTATACATATCTGAGTTAAAATACTTGAGTTAATATGAATTATGCTTGATGATTGTGGAAGAGATGCACGAAAGTCTTTTGTAACCAACTGATACACTTTCTACAGTATGTAAAGAAGGAAGTTTTTTGTGTTGTGTTTGTCTTGAAAATTAAAAATAAAATAAAAATTATTAAAAAAAAGTGTGACAGGCCCAGTGACGCGCAACACAGAAGCAGCCATGAGGTGGCCACACTCACTGCTTCCTGCACCTCAAAAATAATAAGACCTCCTCAAAAATAAGGCCAAGTGCTTATTTTTGGGGAAACATGGCATTTGAATTGGTGCAAAATATAAATTGAAACCTTACTGTATTTAATGAGACCCAAAATTCAGTTAATGCACATGTAGTAAAGTTAGTGCATGGTTGTAGATGGGCTTTAATACACTAGTTATTTTAAGTGTGCAAAATGAAGCACAGGAAGATTCCCTCAGAGGAAAAGAGTACAAGTTTAAAAGTAGAAGAAGCTCATTATTAAATTCAAGGGAAAAATTGATGTAATTGAATGACGTAAACCTGGTCATAACGCTATAAGAGGATTGTATGTTCGAATGCCTGAATCTATAGTAGAATTGTTTTGTTTCATTTTGCTTTCTATAAGTATTCTGTGACATTTTTAACCATAACTTTAAATTATAAATATATTATTTTCCTCCTTTCCTGTAATACATCATTAATACAAATATTAAAAATAATATTTATATTTTATTGCCTATTTTCTGAATCATAGTTGTCCAATTTTGCAGGGTACTTTTTAAAGAAAAATAAAGAAAAATAAAATCTCAAAGTTCGGATAAATCAAGACAGATCTTCCCAGATCTTTTATTATTTCATAAATTTCTCTTTCTCTCTCATTTTACATAGAGAGCTGGCCTCCCAGCCAGCCATGTTGGCTGGGAAATTGTAGGAGTTGACGTCAACAAGTCTTAAACTTGCCAAGTTTGGACACCCCTGTTCTAGAGAATCAAATGTGTGCATTAAACATTGCCAGTACATAAGGCATCCAGTTTCCTCCCCCCCCCTCAATTTCCTGAAATCCTATCCCACAATTGACTCTGGTCACATCTCCTTTAGGACAGTAGCCCTTCCCAGAAAGGCTGGAAAGATCCTCAAGTCAACTTCTAAATGCCTTCAAGGTCAGCTAGTATTTTTGAGGCTTCAACATGTAGGACATCAACTTAATCAGAAATATCTTAGATCTTAGTGATCCATATCAGATCTTAACTCCAGAAACACCTACAATTTTGAAACGAAGACTTTGATCAACCTGGGTGAGATGAAAGTTACTGAATTTAGGGATAAGTATGATTCTGAATGATTGTTGGAAAAAAGAAATGGAGAACAAAACCCATTCTGTAATAGATCCAATGGTAGGATTCAAATTTTTTATTACCGGTTCTGTGGGCATGGCTTGGTGCGCGTGGCAGTGGAAGGATACTGCAAAATCCCCATTTCCTCCCGATCATCTGGGACTTGGGAGACAGACAATAGATGGGGGTGGGGCCAGTCAGAGGTGGTATTTACCGGTTCTCCGAACTACTCAAAATTTCTGCTACTGCTTCTCCAAAACTGATCAGAACCTGCTGAATACCACCTCTGAATAAGTCCCCATTGGCCAATTGCTGAAATATTGAGGAAAAGTACTTCACATTCTAACATCTAATACACTTAAACAGGCTGTATTGTTGAAATCCATTTGCAGTCATCTTAGTAAAATGTCTTTGATTCCAGGTCAGAGGATAACATTCATCTGGGCTGGTAATTGATTATGCAATTGTTCATATTTTTATGCATGTGTTCCATGACACCCTAACATTTATTCTCGCCCCTTCATTTTAATGCTGAACACTCTGAACACAGTTACAGCTGCTATCTTTGCTCACTGATGTTTTATTTTCCCATTTGTGTAATGAAGGGAATAAGTTAGTATGACAGGCCAGTTCATTCAGTGAAGTAAGGATCACCATTGGTTACAGATAGTATTTATTCCAATTGCATGCTGACTTTTTCTCTTCTTTAGGAACTGAGGCCAGGACTGAGCTTGGGAAACATACATCAGCCACAGCTTCAACAAAGGATATAGTCTCCCCCCTCCCCCCACCAGTGGAGAAGAAACTACCACATTCTATTGGAATACTTGAAATACTGCATCCAGTTTTGATTGCCATGATGTAAAAAAGATGTTGAGACTCTAGAAAGAATGCAGAGAAGAACAACAATGACGATTAGGGGACTGGAGGCTAAAACATATGAAGAACAGTTACAGGAACTGGGTATGTCGAGTTTAATGAAAAGAAGGACTAGAGTGACATGATAGTAGTGTTCCAATATCTCAGGGGTTTCCACAAAAAGAGAGAGTCAAGCTATTCTCAAAAGCACCTAAGTGTAGGACAAGAAGCAATGGGTGAGGAGAAATTTCCTGACAGTTAGAACAATTAATCAATGGAACAACTTGCATCCAGAAGTTGTGAATGCTCCAACACTGGACATTTTAAAGAAGTTGTTGGATATCCATTTGTCTGAAGTGGTGTAGGGTTTCCTGCCTAAGCAGGGGGTTGGATTAGAAGACCTTCAAGGTCCCTTTCAACTCTGTTATTCTATTCTATGGTGCAAGTCAAAACAACTGAATAAAAAACATGACAATTTATGCAGTAGCTACATTTGTGGTGGATTTTCTTTCAGTATGAAAGAATACATGTAGCTGCAGAAAATGAAGATTATTTCAGTTTCTTTCCTGGTCTTCCATTGGTAGAGTTTCATATATTCATTCATTATTGTCTACACACTCATTCAATACTGTCTGCTATTATTTGAATTAATCTACACATTTTTTTTAAAGATCAGAATTACGAGTTGGATTTAAATACTATTTACAAATCTTTTCTTAAATATAAGTACATTATCTATAAATGGATACACTTGTGTGAAGTAAATTTTATATGGTTTTTTTATATGGAGATGATATCACATAATATAAAGACCTACAATCTAACTGCTCCAATTTGATTTTTTTCTAGAAAGTATAGATCATGATGGTTCTCTTCCATATGTTAATGAAATCCCAAGTGTTGTTAGATACAGAACTACAAGACTAAAAACAAATTAGATGCAGCATCTCCACCATCCAAGACCTGGGGTGACATAATATATTCCTATTTTTTTGTCAGAGAAAGCATGGGATGTTCTCTTCTTTTATTTTAGGAATATGCTAAGATCCAGCATGTTCTGATTTGCTCAGCCACTTCAGAATCCCAACACATGATCCTTTGAAGCAGACAAACAGGGGATGAACAAGCAAACAAAAGAACACACGAAATCCAGCTAGAAGAAGCATTTTTGTATGAAGCAGTGGCGAGAAAATTGTATAATCCAAATGCCTTATTAGAGAATACTGTAAGTAGATTCTCCTCTGTAAAGTTTTCTCTAAATATACAATATTTTTATATTCTCTAATCAATGAAGCATTGGATTTTATATTATGTATTCTCTGACCAATCAAACATCAAATGTGTCATAACTATATAGCCATAGAAGAATCTTTGATTTCTTTACCTGACAAGTTGTCTAGAAAAATTACTTCATATATTTAATAGGCTTTTAACATCTTCAAGGATAGCAATCTTCAGTTTTAGCTCCATATTTGGATCCTGTTGTATTTTGAATTACCAACCATTTGTAGAAATGAAAAATAATGAATGCAGACTGAACAAATTTAATTGATTGAGTCTCAGATTGTATCTAATAGTTTTTAAGCATGTCATTTACTGTACATGAAATGAGCACTTTGGGTTCACATGCAGAGAAAGAAATCAATGAGGTGTTATTATTTGAAATGCTAATCATAGTGGTTAAGTGGGACTCAGGTTTGTTCTTCAGTAGCTTACATTGGAGATGCAATACTGTCCAAATATTGCGCGATCAATACTGGGAGGGTAAATGGGCTCTTCACCAGGCTCAGTTGTTAGAATTCAGTATTGCAGGCAAACTCTGCCCACAGCCTGGAGTTCGGTCCTGATGGGAGCTCAAGGCCTTCCATCCTTCTGAGATTGGAAAAATGAGGACCTAGATTGTTGGGGGCAATACGCTAACATTGTTTAACTGCCCACTATGGGGCAGTATATAAGTCTAAGTCAGTGGTGAAATTCAATTTTTTTTACTACCGGTTCAGTGGACGTGGCTTGGCGGTCATGGTTTGGTGGGAAAGGATAGTGCAAAATCTCCATTCCCTTCTGATCAGCTGGGACTTGGGAGGCAGAGAATAGATGGGGGCGGTAGACAGAGGTGGTATTTATCGGTTCTCCGAACTACTCAAAACTTCCACTTCTGGTTCTCCAGAACCTATCAGAACCTGCTGAATTTCCCCCCTGGTCTAAGTGTTATTGTTATTCAGTCTGTAAGATATGTCCAAAGTGTTTTCCAAACTCCAGTGCTGCATTAAGATACTAGTTTTGCTCAGAATGTAGGTAGACAAAGGTACCAAAGAAAACGAGGCTGCCAGAGAACAGAGTGGCTGGGCACCATCAAAGCTGACACCAAACAGAACATAGAAAAACTCAAAAGAATTAGTGCAAGATTGGAGAATGTGGAGAGATCTGGCCCATAGAATCATCAGGCAAGACTGAATGGAATAGGGGCTGCAAGATTTCATATTTGCATCCTTGAAATGAAAGCAACACTACAAAGACTTATATGTCTAGTATATCTACTAGATTCCAATTCCCCAAAGCCTAAATTGCAATACTATTAACATTTACCCAGATTATATTTCATTGAATCAAAAAATGTTTCAGATTGTACCATAAGAAATGCATTGCATCTTAAAGCTTTCAGGATCAAGTGTCCATTTCCTTAGATGAAACATAAATGGCATATTTCATATATAATAATGGGGTACTTCCATATTAATATAAAATGTCTTCTTTAAGCATCAAACCCCCCTCCCCCCCAATCAACCAGGGCATTTAGCCTCATGTTTACTGATTAATAGAATTATTCATCAATGCTCATTATGTTCAAGTGTGAAACCTACTTTGAAATAACTGAGGCATTAATATTTCATTTCCTGAAAGTGTTTCCATTTAAGAATCACTTCTGGAAAGTACTTCTAGGACGTTAAGGAAATTTCCATATTTACAGAATATGGACTCAAATTGTCCTATGCAAGGAAACTGTAATCATTTGCATTTTTTTTCTTTTTTTAAAGTAAAGTATGAGCTGGCCTGTTCCTGGGAGTTGTTACTTTCAAGTGGTGGAGGTTAAATTTTTGCAAATTTGAAAATGAAAATGAATACTTGAAGAGTGACATTTCAGAAATGAATACTTGAAGAGTGACATTTCAGAAGCATATTTCATGGGAGATCATCAGAAGTTTGGAGCAGTAACAAGAAATATGATATAGCATGTCTGATTGGAGTGCTCCTTTCTAGAATACAGGTAGTCCTCGCCTTACAACAGTTCATTTAGTGATGGTTCAAAGTTACGACGACACTGAGAAAAATGATGTATGAATGTTTTTCACAGTTACAATCTTTGCAGCATCCCCATGATCACATGATCACATGATCAAAATTCAGATGCTTGGCAACTGGTTCATATTTATGAACGTTGCTATGTCCCAGGTTCATGCGATCCCCTTTTGCGACCTTGTGACAAGCAAAGTCAATAGGGAAGCCAGATTCACTGAATCAACTGATATTGATAGAGATTCACTTAGCAACCAAGGCAAAAAAGATTGTAAAATGGGGCAAAACTCACTTAACAAATGTCTCATTTAACAACAGAAAATTTGGGTAAGTTTAGGACTACCTGTACTTCAGAGGTGTCAAACTCACGATGACAGGTTGTCATCACGTGACATATCACAACTTTTCTCCCCTTCGCTAAACCGGGAGTGGGTGTGGCCAGCGCATGACACATCCGGCCAATGGGCCGTACGTTTGACACCCTGCTCTACTGTATTTTGCACAGTTTTTCATTTTCTCCCAAATGTCATGCTAAATGCATCCAGTCCTCAGAAGATGGTTCTGTGGGTCCTTTTATTTTCTTTCTTCATGATTGTCTTGTACTGCAGGGATCTCAATCAACAACATAGATGCCCCCTTTTTAGCTCTAAAAAAAATGGCATTTGCGATCTCTGTGGCTGTGCTAAGTATATCAGATGATGCTTTGCACTTTTTATCACAAAGAGAACATTGCAGGAACAGCTGTTAGTTTCACATTAAGATTTTAATGACCCTGTATTTTTGGCTTGTTCCAAGAAGGAGCTGAATGTTGCCAACATCTCTGTCAAACATTAAAGTAGTGATTTTTGGAAAGTCAGTGCTTAATAAATAGGCTGATATGGGTCAATTCTTCAGCTAATTTTATGCCAATGAGTTCTCTTTTTTAAACTTTTCTAATTGTTCTGATAGTGTTAAATTGAAATTTCACCTGCCTGTGGAATTTATTCATTTAATATTTCTGTTCTGCCTTTTCTCTGGATACTCCTGGAAAGATGGATGGGGCCGTGTTTAATTTTATCTCACCAACAACTTTGTGATGAGGGTTGAGAGGGGCTTGAATGGAAATCTTCCTATCCCATTAACTGATGCATTGCCCTGGATATCTTGTCTTGAGCATAATAGTGTGTAATTATTGCATAATTGTAAAATACTGCCTGATTATGAAAGAGCAATGGACCATTTCATTTTTCTTCCTTACTCCCAAGAAATCCTCCTACTCCCTCTGCTCTTTTAACTGCAACAAATATTTTTGACACAAGAATGTTTGTAAAGATTCTGATTTAAATGATTTGTAAAAGGAATTAGATTCCATAGAAAACTAGCTTCTTAACAATAAACCTCAACGGAAAGAATTTTACCTTCCATATATTTTCCTCTTGTTTTATACTGGAAAATGATTGTGTTTTCCAGAGCTGATCTGTGAGCGACCATATGCTGCTTGGTCAGCACTGATTATTCTGATTGAAATATATGAGTTTACAATGAATAGCATTGTGTTTTGAATGATGCAAAACTAGCTGAAAGTGCTCTGTGTATGATTCAGTCAGCTTTGGTGCATTCACTCATGCTAGCCATCACCTGATGATTGAGAACTAGCAGTGATGCAGGTGTGTAAAAATGGGCAAGGCCCAGATACCAGATGGTGCCAGCTTGGGAATCTAAATAGATAGATGATAGATAGATGATAGATAGATAGATAGATAGATAGATAGATGATAGATAGATAGATAGATACCATATATTCTGCCGTAAAAGGCAACTGGGCATATAAGACAACCCCCTACTTTCAGGCCTCCACGCTGTTGGGCTTTCGTAGTTTGAGCTCAGCGCCTTCCTCCTCCAGACCTCCAGCCAGACCTTACTAAGCCATCCTAGCGCTCATCCATCCACGTGCCCAGGCGAGGAGCACCGAGGTTATCGATTGAAAGTCCAGCGTCTGCGCTGGTGGCAGTGTTGCTTTCTTTTGTTTTGGTTTTTTGGTATGGCCTTTCTTATACCCGATGTACAAGACGACCCCTGATTTTTGAAATAATTTTTTGGGGTTAAAAAGTCATCTTAGATGCCCGAAAATACAGTAGGTAGGTAGGTGGATAGGTAGGTAGGTAGGTAGGTAGGTAGGTAGGTAGGTAGGTAGTTAGGTAGATAGATAGATAGATAGATAGATAGATAGATAGATAGATAGAAGATAGATAGATAGATAGATAGATAGATAGATAGATAGATAGATAGATAGATAGATCTTTATTGTCACTTTGTACACTAATCGGCATACATTAAAATGAAATTTTGTTACGTGTAGTTCTCCAACATACACTATATAAACATGACAGAATAAATAAATAAGTAAATACAAAATCATGCATATACCCACAGATATTATAGGACACAGAATAACAACACAGTCTAATTCATATGTATACCTGTGCATGGCAAGAAAAACAAATCTGCAAGTACCAGATGGATGACATAGGTAACAAAGCTGTTACAGAATCTGATAGTCCTGCTAGAAATACTTTGACACCTCTTCCCAGAGGGGAGCAGAGGTTGGAAAAGGTCCCACACTTGAAGATAACAGGTATTTTCCAGTTGGTATGCTGCTCATTTATGCAATTTAAAACCCCCAGTTTTTTTTTTCATATTTATTTATTTATTCAGCGTATGGCACATGCTAGCCAGGGATCACCGAGGTGGCTGGCTGCCTCGGTGAAAGGAATTTTCCGGGTGGTGTTTTATCTTTACCCGCTGTTAGATATTAACATATATCGCAGCAAGTCTCCTCTCTGGTCCGCCGCTACAGCGGGAAACAGGTATCGTTCTGATTGGTCGAGAGGCGTACCCGATTCCTATAAAAGGAGAACCCTCCGATCACAGAACAAGCTGGATCACTATTACTACTAATAAAGAGCTGTTAAGTCACTACATGTCCGCAGTCTGTTCTCTCGTTGCCCGAATTTAACATTGGCGACAAAGGTGGGATCGAGAGACAGATAGGACGAAGAGAGCTACTTCAGAATCTCAGGATTCGATCCAGCCCAGGAATTCGGCAGAAATTCCGGCAGCCATCTCAGGACACCGCAGCGCGGCAAATTCAAACGAAGAGAAGATGGCGATGCACACTCCACCCACTCCATTCGACCCAACAAACGACGAATGGGAGGCTTTCATGATTCGTTTCGAGTGTTTTCTCGAAGCGAACGAATACACGGGGATAACAGATGCACGAAAGAAAAACATTTTCCTCGGCTACTGTGGGAGAGAAGTTTTCAACACGGCCAGAGACCTCACCGCGCCTACTCCAATACAAGCGGTATCATGGACGGCATTGCAACAGGCTCTACAAACTCATTACGCGCCAAAACCTTCCCGCCACGTTTGCCGCCAAGGATTCAACACGAGGAACCAGAAGGCAGGAGAATCTATCAACCAGTACGTTGCAGCTCTACGGAAAGCAGCCACACATTGCGAATTCAGAGACCTGGACGAGCAAATCCTGGATCGACTCATATGCGGGTTGAGAGACATTTCCCTACAGAAACGGTTGTTGGCCAAACCCAACTTAAGCCTGCAGATTGCACTCGATGAAGCAAGAGCTTCGGAATCAGCGGAAAGATCAGCGGAAACCATACAACGCGGGTTCAACACAAGCCAGCCAGCACCCAGGCACACCAGAGTCCACTACGAGGACACCTACCCCGACTACGAGGATCCCGAGTTCGAGGACAGTCACCTGATGCGGAGCAGTCACATGAGGCCTGGGGGGGAGACCCGGATTCCGTTTGCCGCCCTGCGCAAGCTGCGGAGGGAATCACCCCCGGTCTACCTGTCGGTTCAGGAACATTGTTTGTTCACACTGCAACAAATTTGGGCACATCACACGAGTGTGCCGGAGCGAAGTCCCTGCCTCATGGCAGCCGCCTACGTACCGCCAACAGAAGCCCAACCCAGGGGCTTGGCGAAATCAAAAAGGACGCCCAGAGAGAAATCCACAAGTGTTTACCCAGAGAGACAATTCCCAAAGAGCTGAAAGGGCGTATTCCCAGAGAGATTATACACAAAGAGCTGGTAGAGCGTTCTACCAAGACGCTCAACGAGAGTATTTTCAGGATACAGATGCTGAGATAGAGTTGACCCAGAGAGAGGAATTGCGAACGTATCTCACCACAATAAGTCAGGTCCGCACCAAGCGGCCTAAAAAGCTGAAAGTCACAGTCCTCTTGGAGGGCTCTCCTTGCGAGCTGGAAGTTGACACAGGATCGTCCTTGACGATCATATCATGGGCCTCCATGAAAAAGGCTATCCCTAGCCTCAAAAAGAGCCAACTACGTGCACCAGACATCCTGCTACGAGACTACCAGGGGAACCGAGTCCCTATCGTGGGCCAAGGCACCTTCCAAATCCGTTTCAAGGACATCGTAGCCCAGCTGCCCGTGACCATCGCCAGCGCGCCGTTGCAGAACCTTCTAGGACTAGATTGGTTTGAAGCCTTGGGGCTAGAAGTCACCGGGATCAACGCCGTGGAGAACAGCAGCGCTGAACAGATTTTTAAGGAGTTCGAGGATGTGTTCAGCCCCGGTCTTGGTAAGTATGTGGGTAAACCAATCTCATTCAACTTAGACCCAAAAGTGGCGCCAATCCAACTTAAACCGAGACGAGTGCCTTTTGCACTCCGCCCAAAAATAGATAAGGAGATAGATAAGTTAGTAGAGCAAGGAATCCTTGAGCCGGTGGATCACGCGTGCTGGGAAACTCCCATTGTGACCCCAGTCAAACCAGACGGGTCAGTCCGCATCTGCGCGGACTATAAATGCACAATTAATGTCGCGCTACAACAAAGTGCATACCCTGTGCCTGTAGTACAACACTTATTGCATTCGTTGGGGCCAGGAAAGATATTTACTAAACTAGACATGGCACAAGCTTACCAGCAATTGCCTGTGGATAGCGCCACGGCGGAAGCCCAAACTATAGTGACGCATAGAGGAGCATTCAAATGCAACCGGCTACAATTCGGTGTGAGTATTGCTCCAGGTCTGTTCCAGAGCGTCATGGAACGGCTTTTGCAAGGGATACCGGGAGTCGTCCCCTATTTCGACGACATCTTGGTGTCCGCTGCAAACGAGGAGCAACTATTAAAAAGAGTCAGAACTGTTTTGGCCAGAATCAGAGAAAAGGGGCTCCGCCTCAAAAAGGAAAAATGCCAAATTAACGTGCCTAGCGTAGAATTCCTGGGATATAGAATCGATGGTCAGGGAATACACCCCACTTCAAAGAAAATTAAGGCGATCCAGGACGCCCCCACACCACGAAATCAGACCGAGTTGCAGGCCTTCCTCGGACTACTTAACTTCTACAGCGTTTTTCTGAGACAGAAGGCGACCGTTGCTGAGCCATTACATCGATTACTCCAGAGGAACGCAACATGGAGATGGGGACGATCCGAAGCAGCAGCTTTCACCGCAGTCAAGCGACTACTCACAACCGACTCACTACTAGTCCAATACAGCCAGACGCTACCTCTAGTGTTGACCTGCGATGCATCCCCGTTTGGCGTCGGCGCAGTCCTCAGCCACAGAATGCCAAACGGGAACGAAGCACCCATCGCCTTCTACTCCAGGACTCTTTCATCGGCCAAGAGGAACTACAGCCAGATGGACAGGGAAGCGTTAGCCGCTGTCCCTGGAGTTAAACGTTTTCATGAATACCTCTATGGGCGCGATTTCGAGCTGATTACGGATCACAAACCGCTGTTGGGACTTTTGGCGGGAAACCACCCCACACCAGTCTCCCTTTCTCCACGCATGACCAGGTGGACTGTTTTCCTGGCTGCATATTCATACAAGCTGATACATCGACCGGGCTCCACTCTAGGACACGCAGACGCACTCAGCCGTTGCCCACTCCCGGACCTTTTGCCAGACCCCACTCCCGAAGTACCGGTGCTGCTCATTGACTGTTTGGACTCAGGACCGGTTTCTTCCTGCGACGTTGCCAGGTTCTCTTCTAAGGACAATATAATAAAGCAAGTTCAAACATGGGTTTGGAGGGGGTGGCCGAAGGGAAACGTGGGCCCGGAATTCAAAATGTTTTGGTCAAAACGGGATGAACTCTCAGTGTTGCAAGGTTGTTTATTGTGGGGGGATCGAGTTGTTATTCCTTATGCATTACGTAGGAATGTGTTAGATGCATTACATGTTGGGCATCCGGGGATCGTCAGGATGAAGGCGTTAGCAAGAAGTTACGTTTGGTGGCCAAACATGGACAAAGAGATAGAGGAATGGGTGGCCACTTGCGATCCGTGCCAAGAATCGAGACCAGCACCCCCGGAAGCTCCCGCCACAGAATGGGAAAAGCCCAAAGCAC
Organism: Natrix helvetica; assembly: GCF_964273705.1. NCBI lineage: Eukaryota > Metazoa > Chordata > Lepidosauria > Squamata > Natricidae > Natrix > Natrix helvetica. The sequence goes on from NC_138552.1 coordinate 95,313,167, forward strand.
CTTGGTCGCGAATACACATCAATTTCGCAGGGCCAGTCCAGGGTCAGACCTTCCTTATAGTTGTGGATGCATACTCCAAATGGCTAGAAGTAGTCGTAATGACTTCAACCACGGCAGAGGCAGTCATTAAGGTTCTACGGCGACTTTTCGCCACTCATGGCCTGCCCGACCTCCTGGTATCCGATAATGGGCCCCAGTTCACAGCCATGCAATTCGAAACGTATTTAGCATGTCAGGGAATTCGGCATGCCCTCGTCGCGCCATTCCACCCGGCATCGAACGGACAGGCGGAAAGAATGGTGCGATCCGCAAAAGAGGCCCTCGCTAGGATGGGTCCAGGTGATTGGCAAACACGCATAGACCATTACCTCTTAATTCAGCATATTACCCCCAGCGCAACGACGGGTAGGAGCCCCGCTGAACTACTCATGGGCCGCCGTCTACGGTCTCACCTGGACCGTCTTCACCCAAATTACTCTGCCACAGCGCCCCCAGACTCTACAAGCAAAATTCGGAGTTTTAGCATAGGGGATTCAGTATACGCCCACAACTATGCAGGGGGAACATTGTGGATGCCGGCAAGGGTCATTGGCATCACGGGTCCACGATCGTATCTGTTAGAGCTTGAAGATGGACGAAATTGGAAAAGGCACATCGATCAACTACGGGGTCGCCTGGCACACTCAGACCTGCGGACTGATGATGAAAACTATCTGCCAGCACAGAGTCAGCCACTCGAGAGCCCCAACACAGAGAACCACGACACCTACGAACCCAGGGTAGAACAAGAGGTCGAAAGAGAAACCGAACAATGCCAAAGCAACGAAAGTCTGCAGACCCCCGAACGCGAAGCAGAGAAAGCAACCGATCCTGAAACCACTCCAGATCAACCGGAACTGCGACGTTCTACCCGTTTAAGGCAAACACCAACGTATCTTAAGGACTATGTAACTAAGCGTAATGCACCGTCTAAGAGGGGAGGGGTGTTAGATATTAACATATATCGCAGCAAGTCTCCTCTCTGGTCCGCCGCTACAGCGGGAAACAGGTATCGTTCTGATTGGTCGAGAGGCGTACCCGATTCCTATAAAAGGAGAACCCTCCGATCATAGAGCAAGCTGGATCACTATTACTACTAATAAAGAGCTGTTAAGTCACTACGTGTCCGCAGTCTGTTCTCTCGTTGCCCGAATTTAACACCCGCAGGATGCCTGAATGCCAGTAGGCAATCAGGGGAAGCTCCTTTCTTGTTTTTCCATGGTTTTTTCACTCATGGGAATCGAACCACTGAGCTTCCCACCTCAGCCGTGTGCAGGCCCAGAGTCTTACCACCTGAGCCACTGTGGCCCTTCCCCGCCCCCCATAAAAACCTGCCTACAGAGTTCTGCAGCATAAATAAGTATATAGCAGTGAACATGTCCCATAACTGTTATAAAAAAAATCCCACTCAATCATTTTATGTACATTTTCTGCTTATTTTGAAAAGAGTTAAGACTCTTTTTCAAGTGCATTCAATAAAGATATGAAGAAATTTTCATTTCCAGGAACTGCAGATTGGCAAGATCCACTTTGAGAAAGAAAAGAGCTCTGCATTATATGTGATCAAAATATGAACCAATTTGAACAAAAGACCCCTGCAAAGTTGTTGAATAGCTGAAGCAGCTGTTTAAAAATGATGATGAAAATATTGAAAATGGTGGAAATAAAGATGATGATTAAGAACAAGAAGGAGTCGGTGGCAGCAACACCAATACATTATGTTAGGCATACTTATGAATCAAAAGTCTAGATGGGGAAATTAATGTGACATCATGGAAAATGAAAACAACACACCACATCTATACTGTAAAACAGGAACTGAACTCAACTCAGTTCTGAAAGCTGGCATATTGCTTACCCTGTCTGTTCATATTTCGGAGTCAATGCATTGTTGTGCCATTAATGGATAGAAGTAAAAACTTTTCCCAAAAACCTTTTAGGCTTCTGTTTACTCTATGAACATTTTATAAGCCAGAGAAGTTGTATAACTTTCTCTCTCCATAGTATCCCCAGAGAGCTCTATGTTCCTGCCTGATCTGTGTTCCTCTAACTTTTCACCTTTATTTATTTTATCCCCATCCCCCATCCTCAGTCTAATGAATAGTTGATCTCCTAGTAGCATCTTCAAAGCTTTATGAACTTCATCTCCTAACACTGTGTCCTTGATTTAAATCTCTCTCACACAGTCTTTTGTTTGTTAATTGCAGCTGAATGTTACATCAGAGACTTCAGATGTGATGAACAATGCACACATCCAAACACAATGCTAATTAAAACCAAGATACAAAATCTCACAAGAGGACCCTATAAAGCAAATGCGTCTCTTATATACTTTCCTGGGCAACCGTAATGTGGCAATTTGGGTTTCATAGGCTAAGTCTTTATTTATTTTTTATGAATGCACACACTGGCCAATAAAAACAAATCCCAAAATGCTTATTCAACAAATGTTCTGACAAGCAAAGGGATAAAGTTTAAAAATGGAAAGATGCTTTACAAGTTGTCAATTATAATTGCACTAATAGGACAAAGATCTTCTTTTCAGTGCTTTGGGGTTTCCAAGTAATTTGTTTATTGAGTGAGTGATTGATTGAATTTATATAATCGCCATCTTAACCCATAACCAAAGACCTGCGGGCGTAGTGACCACAATAATTTTCCAAAATGTTCAGAATACCCCTATTTTTAGAAATGGAACATTCTGGTTGCGAATAGCTTTTGTTTTCCCACCAATAACAGTGTATGCAGCATCTTGCTTGCATAAGTTATTTGGTGTTTTCTGTAGCGGCATTTGAATTTGAGTTTCGGTCATTTTGACCACAGATCTTTATCAATAAGGTTTTTTTTTATAATGTCGGGGGCACGTTTTCTACCAAAAAGAGCGTGATTTGGTGATCCAAACTTCAAAGAAACTGTTCTAAAATGGTATGGAGAAGCAGACAGTGTTCAGAATGAAGTGGAATCAGATTGTGACTTAAATTCTGTAATGGACGATGAGGAACTTGCTGCCGATTCTGACATCAGCGATGATGAAGTTCCCAATGAAATTGATGACCAGATACAATCTACTTTGTGCAATAATATATATGGCAAGAACAAATTCAAATGGTCTTCTGCACCTTTTGGAAGCAATCGATCCAGAACCCCTAGTTACAATATTGTTGTGCAATTACCTGGACTACGGCCAGCAGCTAGAAATCTCGGAATTTCACATACTCTCCTAGAGATTTGGAAATTATTATTTTCTAAAGAAATGATTAGGGCCATCATTCAGTGGACTAATGTAAAAATTAGAGAAGAAAGATTGAAGTTCAAGGATGGAGAAACAAAAAGTGACCTGCGGGATGTGGATTTGATAGAGAGCAATACATTTTTTTTGTTTTACTGCTCTATACATCAATTTTAAAACCAGCCATGAAAACATCGAATGCCTTTTTGCTACTGAGGTCATTATGACCTCGTGTCTGTAATTAGAGTAGCTGAAATAGTATGTTTGTTTTGAAGGGTTAAACCTAATGCCACTTAACATTGCTAAAATATGCATTGGATTTTGGTATATTCTCCTACCAATTATGGGATAGCATAATGTGAAATTTGCTTTCATTTACTGGATGCAGAATGGTCTGTTCTAGATATATGTGGATCAAATTTGAAACTTTAGTGAAATGGTTCCCAGTTTATTCCACTAAAAATTTATTGATCTGTATTCTGCCTTTATTATTTTTACAAATAACCCAAAGTGAGGAGCATATACAACATACCTTATGTTATAACAATGCCTTATTTTTTCCCACAACAGCCTTGTGAGATGGGTTGGGCTGAGAGATAGTGATTGGTCAAAATCATCCAGCTGGCTTTCACAATGTAGCACTATGGCAGCCACACACAAAGAAAAGTCATTATTTGGGAATACAATGGGGGGAAAGAAGAGGGAGTGTGTTTGAGGTAAGGATCGCTGGAGGATTCTCAAATCAGAGTGATCCCTGAAGCAAACCACCATCAGTAATCCCAGGTTCAGCTTCTTGTTAACCCTGGTTATTTCTGTGTGTCTTTCTCTGAGCAATTGAGAGTGTTTGGTGAGTTACATTAGCTAGAGGTACCATACTTGAGCTGCAAAAATCTGGATCATCACTTCATGGATAAGAGTTTTCTTTTTTTTCTTTTTTAAACAGTTTATTTTTTTATTTTTTTCATTTTCATACAAATAACCACATGTATACTGTTACATAACCAACATTATTTTGTATCATTAAATATTTACATCAATTTGTCTTACCATCAACCACCAAGAATGATTATTGGCTCTTCTGCTCTCCATACACCATATTTTTACCCTATCCATCACTTTCTTCTCCCTCTCTCCTCCTCGTCCTGCCTACCTCCTTTCTTCCCTCTGTCATCCTTCTCCTCTCCTCTCTCCCCTTTCCACTCCTTATTTCTCTCCTCCTCTTCCCCCCCACCCTCTCTCCTAACCCCCTCTTTTTCCCTTTACCTCTCTCCTCTCTTCCACACTCTTCATCTCATTTACTTGGTGTATTTCAGCCTCTGAGCAAGCTCCATTTTATGTTGATGGTATTTATAATTTCATTTCAATAAACATCTTTAATTTTAACATGGATTAGAGTTTTCTATATTCTGTAGCAGTTTTGTATGAACAAGACTGACTCAAAGGAAAGATATTTTTAAAAAATGCTCTCATCAGTCCTGAGATAGCAATCCCACTGTTAGCTGGCTACAGTATGTGGCTTAGCAAATAACTTGCTTTGTGAAAAAGCTCAATTTAATCATATTTACTTCTGCTGGGCAATCAAGTCCACTTTTTTCAAGGAAAGGCATCAGGATTCTGCATAAATTCTCCTTTCATTTGCAGAAATGTGCCTCTTTGTGACTCTTTGAAATGGACAAAGGAGTTAAGATCCCTGTAAATATCACATTCTATTCCCTCCCCCATTCAATTGTGTGTGTTTTTTTTAAAAAAATAAGATGCTATAATAATTGTTATTGGACCAGTAGTGGGATTCAACTTTTTTTTACTACCGGCTCTGGGGATGTAGCTTTGAGGGCGTAGCGTCGCTTTGTGAGTGTGATAGGGGAAGGATACTGCAAAATCCCCATTCCCTTTCCACCCCACTAACCTGCTTTCCAGCTCTGTTTTCCTGTTCAGGGCAACAAAAGAAGATCAACTGGGAGGCTAGAGGGTAGCGAGGGTGGGCCAACCTATTTGCCGGTTCTCCGAACTACTCAAAATTTCCACTACTGGTTCTCCAGAACCTGTCAGGACTGGCTGAATACCACCTCTGATTGGAAGTATCATTCAAAGCATGGTAGCACAGGGCACTTCCACCCCATTTACTGTATGTTCCAGTGGAAGAAGAACTGTGACAGAAAAAGAGATTTAGGAGATGTGAATGGAAAGGGATGTGTTTGTGTGTGTGTGTGCACGTGCGTGCGTGCGTGTGTGTGCACAGCTTCCTTCAGATACACCTTTTCATTTACCTCTCCTAAATCTTTTTCTGTCTCAGTTCTTCTTCCACTGGAACATACAGTAAATGGGGTGGAAGTGCCCCATGCTACTGTGCTTTGAATGATAGCTCCAGTACCAAATTGTTATATCATCTTGTTTTAACAAAAAAATTGAATGGGGAGGGAATAGAATGTGGCATTTACATGATCATGATTATAGATACATTTTCCATCATTATGAGTGTTGCATCATCCCCATGGTGACGTGACCAAAATCCAGATGCTTGGCAACTGGCAGGAATTTATGATGGTTGAAGGGTTGTGTGATCACCATTTGTGACCTCCCCAGGTGATTTTTGGCAAGCAAAGTCAATGGGGGAAGCCAGATTCAATTAATGGCTGCATGATACATTTAGCTGCAATGATTTGCTTAACAACCATGGCAAAAGTGGCCATAAAATTGGGTGCAACTCATGTAACAATCATTTTGCTTAGCAGTGGAAATTCTGGTCCCAAAATGCTTGTGATCATATGTTGAGGACTAGCTGCACTTAATAAAAAATAAACAGCTTAATTTAAATAACAGTAACAGAATATGTGCTGTTCCCCACATTCCATTAAATCACATTGCCAGAGACAGAATGAGGGAGAAGAAAGCCAAAATAATTCCCAAACCAGACCGTGCCAGCAAAATGACCATGTTTATCAAAATTATACTGGCTAAAAAGGATTGTGCTTTAATTTTTTAAGAATACTAACAAGACAAGAAGGTCTCTCTCTCTCTCTCTCTCTCTCTCTCTCTCTCTCTCTCTCTCTCTCTCTCTCTCTCTCCTCTCTCTCTCTCTCTCTCTCACACACACACACACACACACACACAATATCTCTATTGAGAGCTGGCCAGAATATCAAATTAGGAATATTGAGGTGTGTTGAATTTTCACTCCAATGCAGCTTGAGCCAAATCCATTCTTTTAGGATGCTGTGTGAACAGTCCAATCTGATCCAAGATCCATTTTCAGTTAGATATATTCATTTGGCTCAACTGTATGATGCAAAGATTTCTTTGTTGGAACCACAAGAGACTTAAGTTCATAGAAAGGTCAGATAGACAATAAATTACAGAGCCAGGATATGCTGCAAGAAGCTACTTTAAAGTCTGTAGAACTGAAGATAAAACACCTGCAGTTCTTCATAATTAAAATAAGTAATTAAGACCATGACATTGGCCACTCGTTGGAGGAATATAGAACTAAATGGAACTTTTAAAACTAGCAACATTTAAAGAAAACTATGCCAAGCTGTTATTTAAATATATTTTAAGTTTGTGTTATTGTTGTGATGATGACATGTCATATACAAATTAACAATCTGAGTTGGTCTCTCCACACGTTATCCTTAGTAAAGTGTGCAAACCAGTGTCTGCATTTCCTGCTTTGGATGAGACAGCACATCTTTCTCCTGTCTTGGTCTCTTTTTACAGAGGCACAATTGAGAGTGTTTTAACAAACTGCATCACTGTTTGGTTTGGTGGTAGCAGTGCCTCAGATAGAAAGACCATACAGAGAGTGGTAAGGACAGCTGAGAAGATTATATGAAGCTGGCCTCCCATTATTCAGGATACTGCTCATAAGCGCTGTGTGCTTAGAGCTTGAAGCATTGTTAGAGATCCCACACACCTACTTTACAGTCTATTTCTATTGGTCCACTCTGGGAGGAGGTTTTGAAGTATTTCTAGCACAGTGACGTGCGGTGAGTTTTATGACTGGTGAGGCACTGACACAATGCTGGGTTTCAAATATTTTTAGACTTGTGGACTTCAACTCCCAGAATTCCACAGCCAGGCATGCTCAGTTCCAATTTAAAGCATTTGTTTTTCTCCTTTGCTCCTTCTTTCTTTTTCTTTTTCTTCTCCTTCCCCTCCTTCCTCCCTCTCTCCCTTCCTCCCCCTCTCTCAAACACACACACAGACACACACACACACACACACACACACACACAAGTTGGATTGGACTATCTCTCCTACCCCTTCCCTCTCTCACTCACTCTCAAACAAACCCACACACACACAAAAGTTGGATTGGATATCTTTTCCAGTGGCTTGAAAGCAGCTCCTCTGCCATCCCCCTCCCCCCCATTCCCCTGCTGCCTTTCCCAAACACCTCCACCATTGCAAATGCAGCCTGCTGTCTGGGTGGGAAATGCCTGGAACACAATAAAGCCCACCCACCACCTCCTGCTAGCAGGCTGGGGTGAGAGGAGAGGCAGAGAAGCCGGAGGGGAGCCGATCCAAGCCTTCCAAAAGAAAGAGGTTGGGGGGAAGTGTGTGTACTACAGCATGGCTCTTTGCCTGGCTTCCTGCCTCCTCCTGTGGTCTCCTCAGTGCTCGCTTGTGCTCTCCCTCCCCAAGTGTAGTTTGATTGCAGGCGGAGCCACGTTGCCTTTTCAAACTTGTAATCAGTGAAGCTGGGCTAGATTTTTATATAGTTTTATCCAGCTGTGTGTGTGAGAGAGAGAAATGAATGGGGGCCTGGGGAGGAAGTCACTACACTTGGGGAGGGAGAGCACCAGTGAGGAGACCACTGGAGGAGGCAGGAAGCCAGGCAAAGAGCCATGCTGTAGCACACACACTGGCCCCACAACGTGGCTCTGCCTGCAATCAAACTACTCTTGGGGAGGGAGAGCACAAGCGAGCCAGGGTCCTTCCCTCCAGCCTTTGCCCAAAGCCCTGCACAGCACCAGGAGGATGAAGTTTGAATTCCTCCCCCTCCCTCCAACCCACACGTACCTTTTCCAGCTTTTTTTAACAGTTAAGCAGAGTCATCCACGGTGAGGCAGTAACTAGCTCAGCTTTTTCCTTTTACTTTTTTTTTCATGATGAGAGTGGTGAGGCTGTGCCTCACTTGCCTCACCTGACTGCACGTCACTGTTCTAGCAGGACTAGCAGATGCTGTAACAGCTTTGTTTCCTATGCCATCCGTCTGGTAAACTCACAAGATTTGTTTTTCTCGCCATATACTCTATATGTATACATCCAAACTAAACTGTGTTGTTTCCCTGTATCATATAATATATGTGGGTAAGTGGGTGTGTGCATATTTTTCTCATGTTTATGTAGTGTATAGTGGAGGTGTATGCAACAAATGTTGAAGTATGCAACAAAATTTCATTTTGATGTGTGCTGATGAGTGTACATTTCAAGTGACAATAAAAAGTTATTCTTGGCCTCTGCCCGTAGATGTCTGAAGAGTGTCTTTAATTTTCCTAACTTGTTTATTTAGGGTATGGCTAAATAAATAACTTAAAGTTATCCTAACTTTATTCTGCAGTTTTGACAGCTTCATTGAATCTGGAACCCAATGAAATGTTTTCAGTCTTCATTGCAATGGCACATACTGTATTTACTTGTAGATAAGCAGCGAACTTCGGGTTTCCAAACTACAATCTCAAAATTGGGTTCAGCTCATCTATGGATGGGCTTATCTGCAAATATATACCATAATATTTTTAAAGTACCCATATTTACTCCTGAATAAATGCAACTACAGATAAGCCAACACTCAAATTTTTAATAAAAATACCATGAAAAATTAAGCAACCGTAGATAAGCCAATTGTGAAAAATTAAAACATATGAAAATCTCAAGGGGTTGCTTATCTGTGGGTGGGTGTTTTCCATAGTGTTTTGGTTAAAAATTCAAGGACCAATTTATTCGCAGACGAGCTTATCTGTGGAATATCTGCTATATTGCCTTTATACCTAAATATTTAGAGTGATCAAAAATGCTTGCATTGGAAATGGGGCCGCATGGCTCAGAATTTATATTTTTCCCCACTTCATTCATTATGTTTTTTCTACTGAGTATGGGTACTATATAGTGGGTACTATATATTATGATTTAATCATTTTCATCAATTGCACTGCAAATTGCTTCATTTATTAAGTTTAAACGCATGGATTATTTTATCTCATGTTTCCATGATTTTTCTAGGACTTGTCACCCATCTGCTTATTATCTCAATGAATTTCATATTGATTCTCCTTGTTGATGCAGTCTTAATTTAATTGTTGCCTTCTGTCAGTTCAGTAGAACAAGCAAACCAGATCCTATGTCTTTTGCGGCACGTGCATATTTTCTTTAACATATATGATTCTGCGGGCATCCTTTTTAAAAAAAAATGTGAATTGCAAGATTCTGAAAACGATTATTTAGGCATGCATTTGCTTTCTACATCTGTAATCAACTTAAGAAATTTGAATTCAATATATTTGGGGTGTGTGGGCATCTTGATGGAATGAATTCTTCATTCATCCATCCCTAAAAGTACCTTGCGTTAAAGCTTTCTGAAAAATGCATGGCTAAAAATGCATCAAGCTGGAAACAGACGTAAAGTGGTGCTATGTTTTAGTTTGTCAAAGTTTGCTGAACTGTATGCTTATCCCCCAAAGAGCCTCGAATTTTGAATGCGCAAGATGGCAAGAAGATAAAAACAGAGAAAATAGATTTTAATTACTTTGTGTTCCAATAGTGAACATAGAGATAGGCTCTTCCCTAAGTTTTCATCTGATAAGCAAGGCCTATATTAGAACATTGGAATAAGCTTAGTACAGTATATGCAGTGACAGATGATTAAAACAGAACTGAGTCAGTCTCGAGACACATTGTGGAAAGAAAAATATTTGTAGAGTGTTCTTAATTCTGAATCGAAATGAATGCAGCCTATGACTGAAAAATTAGCTTTGCATACATAGTAGAAATAGGGCCCTTACAGCTTTTTAGACATATATATTTTCAAATAAAGGGATGCGGTGGCTCAGTGGCTAAGACACTGAGCTTGTCGATCAGAAAGTTCAGCAGTTCGATGGTTTGAATCCCTAGTGCCATGTAACGGAATGAGCTCCTATTACTTGTCCCAGCTTCTGCCAACCTAACAGTTCAAAAGCATGTAAAAATGCAAGTAGAAAAATAGGAACCACCTTTGATGGAAAATAACACTGTTCCATGCACCTTTGTCATTTAGTCATGCCAGCCACATGACCACGGAGACGTCTTCGGACAGCGCTGTCTCTTTGGCTTTGAAACAGAGATGAGCACCGCGCCCCTAGAGTCGGGAACGACTAGCACATATGTGCAAGGGGAACCTTTATCTTTACCTTTAATTTCAAATAGGTGTATGAAGCAATGCGTAGCAGCAATATTCAAGAGATCTTTTGCTATGCTAATGATCAGAAGAGGTCTAGTTATATCTTTTCAGTCTAATAAATTGCTACTAAAAAGTATTAACTTTCAAGAGCCAAAGATCACTCTAGAATGACCTCTTGCTTTCAATTGTTTAATAATGCTTAACACTTAGACTTATATACCACTTCATAGTGCTTTTACAGTCTTCTCTAAGAGGTTTACAGAGTCAGCATATTACCCCAACCTGGGTCCCCATTTTGACTTTGGAAGGATGGAATGTTGAGTTAACCTTGAGATGCCCATATCTGTAAGTGAATTTCCAACCCATACTTGTGAAATCTGTAACCAGTTTGGATTTTTGTACAGAAATGTTGCTGCTTCGTGGTATTAATAATTTTTTAAAATGCCACCTTGGATTGAACATTTCTCAGTTGTTGTTGTTGTTGTGTGTGTGTGTGTGTGCGCACGCACACACACACACACAACTTCAATAAGTGACTTTTGGTATACTTGCAAAAATATGTTGGCAATAACACAGACCCCACATACTTGAAATCCATCAATTTTGATCTATACTGTTTAGATATCAATTCTCTATAGTTTCAGGAGCACTTTCCAATTCAGTGTGATATTGAAATGGACATGTTTTATAAGAAACCTCAGAATTATGGCATTTTTCCATTGCCTTAATTCCGATTGTTTTAAATCCAGGAAGTTTTTAGATTATGCACATAGACAAAATATACTTCTTACTTGTGGTTAAAGATTTATCAATCAATCGAACAGGGAATTAGCTTTTTCAAAAAATGCCATCCACCCATTCATCAATCAAAAGTCAAAAAAGTGATTGTCAGTCACTGATGACTGATGAAAATTACCTACAATCACGAAGCTCTGAATAATTTTTAAACAGATTAAGTAGATTAAAATGCAATATGCCCAAATAGCAAAAGCTAAAATGCTAAAAAGAATATGCTTAATTCTAAATTACTGAAATTACTAAATTGCTAAAGTACTAAAAATAAAATATTACTATGCTATGCTATCTAGGAACTGGAAAATTGAATTAACAAGCTAATAAAATATTTCAAGTCTGGCCCTATGTATCAGTTGATCACTCAAGTCACTTTATTAGAGTCAAACTCAAAGTAAATGAATAAATTACAATTTATAGGCCAACCTCAAATATTTTAAATCCCTTGAAACAATATAAAATCCAATAATTGGCATCTCCTTGTGCTTTCTTTTCTAGAAGTGCCATATTCACCATGCAATCAACATTTTGCTAACTGTCACACAGTATTAAATCCATATCCACACATAGATTTGCTCATTGTTCATTACCCTATTAGGTAACAACTTTAGTGCTCCATTACCGCAAAGTAATAATCCAATCTCCATAAGGGGACCTGTGTAAGAAGATTATTCAGATGAACACAAATACACTGCAGAAACCAGAACATCAGAAGAAGAAAACAGACCCCCTACATGACATCTTCAACAAAATGCATACCGACACCATTTTATCAAAAAATGGCTCACCATTCACCCGATGACAGCACAGCCAACACAAACTTTGAAATTGCCATCCATCCAAAAAGTATCTCAGAAACAACTCACAGAAGCTTACAACCACACTGTATCCCTATAGCACACACATCAACTAAAGCCCTCCAAACCACCATCAGTTATCCCAGGTATTAAGTACTGTTAGCACCATATATGAAAGACATATATATGAGAAATTGTTATGCTGGGTGGAGTCAAACCATGATTTTGCATATTTCTTTTTTTATTAGCATTTAATGATGTTTGGAGAAACTATCAAATCCTTGTAATGTATCAATGTATTTGATCTGGATCTAAAACCTGATCTAGTCTGCATACATGTCAACTTCTCCATCATAGACATTTCCCAGCTCTGTGGCAGATGTGATATTTATTGGAAGATGATCATCAAATGTTATCTACTGTATCATCAGATGTCAAACACCAGGATCTCACGATCACGGTACAAAGAATAAAAAAATTAAAGTCAAATCATATCAAGAAGAGGAAAGAGATGGAATCCTAGATATGCCCAGTGCACCAGAATAGAAGAGATAAGCTAACAACTAATAAAACCTGAACATTACATGATAAAGGGAAATGCATGTAAAGATATGTCCTCAACCTGCAACCATTTATTTAGTGGCCATTCAAAGTTACAACAGAACTGAAAAAGTAACTTAGGCTCGCTTCTTGGATTTATCATTGTAGAAGCATTCAGACAGTCACCTGATCACAATTCAGGTGCTTAACAACCAGCATGTACTTACAAAGGGTTGCAGTGTCCCAAGGTCACCTGATCACCATTTATGACCTTCACAGCTAGTTTATGACAAACAAAGTGAATGGGGAAGGCCAGATTCGCTTAACAACTGTGTCATTCACTTAACGACTGCAGTGATTTGCTTATTTATTTCTGTTGATAACAAATTAGCAAAAAAAAAAAGATTGTAAAACTGGGCTTAACAACTTAATAACCACCTTACTTAGTAACATAAATTCTGGTCTCAATTGTGGTCATAAGTTGAGGACTTCCTCTATGGGGAGGGGAATGATGGAATGTTGAAATTTTGCTGCTGTTCATATTAATTACTTCTTCCCGAGCTTAAACAATCATTAAATGTTTCATCCATCATACTTAATTAGAAAGAAAGCCTTCAAAATGTTGACAATATCTGGAATTGAAATAAATTATTACATGAGCCATTTCATTTTGGAAAAAATCCCTACTAATTAGCTTTTTAAAAAACCACACGTACTGTCTTTCAAATGCTCAGTTCTGTTGAATGGCTTCATTTACATAATATTTGAGATGCTTATTAGAAAAATAGTTTCACACGGGATGTTCTAAGTATTTTTTACTTAGCAACTGAAAAGGCATGAATAGAATGGTTTTATATCTATTATACAAACACACACACACACACACACACACACACACTTCCTCAATCTAAATATAAATTGGAGTGCTGCAGATACTTTCACACTAAGGGAGATGATCCTGAGCCAGATCCTGAAGATGAAACTCAAATACTTTGGCCCCCCTAATGAGAAGGAAGGACTGGAGAAGAGCCTAATGCTGGGAAAGATTGAGGGCAAAAGAAGAAGGGGACAACAGGGAAGGAGGTGGCTGGATGGAGTCACTGAAGCAGTCTGCATGAGCTTAAGTGGACTCCAGAGGATGGTAGAGGACAGGAAGGCCTGGAGGAACGTTGTCCATGGGGTCACGATGGGTCCGACACGACTTCACAACTAACAACAACAAAGGGAAATGATGGTTTTTGCCAGAACAGAAGTGGCCTGTTTATTAAACATAAATGCAGATTTTTCAGTGATATAGACTATAATGCAGACACTGGCTAATTTACCAACTATACGAATTAAAGCTGAACCAAGGATTTTGAAAACAATTTTCTAGGTTGGAGGCAGGGGGTGGGGGGGTGGGGAATAAGATGAATTGTTTAACAAGTAAATGTGAGTATAATAAAGGTAATTAATATACATGCATACTTGCAGAAAGAACCAGAGGACACCAAAACTTCTGCTGCACTATTCTATTTTAAGATTAGCAACCGTAGGTGGAGCTTAGAAAAGGAATGAAAAATAGTAAACCAAAGGAATGAAAAGAATATGTTGAGAAAAACAAAAAGGGAAACAGAAATGAAATTAGTTTTAAAAAAACATAATTTCAACAACTTGTGTTATACCATATTTACATTCACCAGTTACACATACTGCTTCATATACAGTATTGCAGTTTGTTCTTTAAAGTTCTCAGAACTTTTTCTAACTCTTTACCCAATTTTCATCCATATCTTTGTTTTTCTCCCCTCCCCCTCGTTTTATAACATTTTATTAGATTATACAATAAAATACAAAAGCGAATAGTAGGACACAGTGGGGAGGGAAGAGGGAAAAGAGAAGTGAGGAGAAGGGGAAAAGAAAAAAAAGGCAGCGACTTCCAATTCCCTCAGTTGCAGTAAGGTAAAGATAACGGTTCCCCTCACACATATGTGCTAGTCATTCCCAACTCTAGGGGGCAGTGCTCATCTTCGTTTCAAAGCCAAAGTGCCAGCGCTGTCCAAAGACGTCTCAGTGGTCATGTGGCCATCATGATTAAACACCAAAAGCGCATGGAACGCTGTTACCTTCCCACCAAAGGTGGTCCCTATTTTTCTACTTGCATTTTTACATGCTTTCAAACTGCTAGGTTGGCAGAAGCTGGGACAAGTAACGGGAGCTCACTCCATTATGCGGTGCTAGGGATTTGAACCACCGAACTGCCTGCCTTTCTGATCGACAAGCTCAGCGTCTTAGCCACTGAGCTACCATGTCCCTTCAGCTGCAGTAGAATAAAACATTAACATCGAACCTCAACTTTTTATTTTTCCCCCATCTTTGTTTTTCAATTCACTATATATGCCAGCAACCTCGATGTAGTCCTTTCTGCTGATCTCCCATTTTTGTATTCAATTCATATTTATTCAGCATCTATTCATTCTATCACCAGTTCTTTTTTCTATAAGATACAGAAAGCACATACCGGGTTACACATCATAGTCATTTCCAGATCCACGAAGCATCTCTGCTTATAAATAAGAACAATTTTTTGCAATTTTGGTACACTTTGGCAAGTAAACTGCAAAAGGAAGCCAAACCTATATTTTTGCTCCTAGCAGGCTCTGGCTACATTATGCAAACCATGATCTCTAATCCAGAGATGACTTCGTTAGCCAATCTTCATCTGTAAGAGCTGGGGAGGGGGGGGAACCCTTTCCACCGCTGTAAATTATGAGCAACTTTGCAACTTCTCTCAAAAAAGGAGTGTTACTCAGCTTGTCAGACAGTCCCTTTCGATAAATTGGACTTTGTGGCTGACTATATGGCTTCAAGGTTATTGCAGCTAGTTCGCTTTTGATCTCATCTTGTCTCCCCAAACAGCAGGAAATGTACATCTGTTCTCCAAATCTGTGTATTTATGGCTTGTACATCCCGCTGATTCCTCCGCCTTAGTAGCTTCTCTCTTTTTTTTTTTTTTACTGTATTCCTGGGAACCCTGAGATTTTTAAAGCTTTCTCAAGGCTTTCTTAATGAGAAGCAAAAAAAAAAAGTACAAGACTGATTTGGCAGGGAAAAAAAGCCAGCCCCAAGAGTGGAAGATGAAAGAGAGGTCCGTTTTCATTTTCAGTTCACATTGCCTGATAATGAAACCTAGAAGAAGTCCTGTACGTTTGCATTATTAAAATTAATTCCGTATCAAAACGTGTTTTTCAAAAGTCTCCAATATTTTATGAAGAGAGACTTCTGTGTCTTCAACACCATCCTCAAAGTACATTTGGGGTTTCTTTCCCAGTCCTTGTGGTTCTGCTTTGGGTCATCAGGCTGAAACTCTCCTAGTTGCTCTTATGGTTTTGACTGGGGGAAAAAACCCAAATGAAGATTTCCTTCCCCCCCCCCATAATTATGTCCCCAATATGTATTTTTTATTTGCATTCGGGTTGTATAATGGGAGTTGGAACTGAGTTTGGCAGATGAAGGAAGAGATGCTACCTAGGGAAAGGTCAGATAAGAGACAACATAACCCATAGCTGAACAAAGGGGGGAAAGAGGCTTAAAAGGGACTAAGTTCTCAATTTCTAAAAGATTTGTATTTTCAGACTTGTGAGACTGGTGACAGCCTTCCAAGGTAAGCCAGACAGGAAATATGACCAGATGAGCTAATTCTATTTATTATAAGGTAAAGGTTCCCCTCGCACATATGTGCTAGTAGTTGTTCCCGACTCTAGGGGGCGGTGCACACCTTCGTTTCAAAGCAGAAGAGCCAGCGCTGTCCGAAGATATATCCATGGTCATGTAGCCGGCACGTCTAGACGCTGAAGGCACACAGAACGCTGTTACCTTCCCACCAAAGGTAGTTCCCATTTTTCTACTTGCCTTTTTATGTGCTTTTGAACTGCTAGGTTGGCAGAAGCTAGGACAAGTAACGGGAGCTCACTCCATTATGCGGCGCTAGGGATTCGAACCACCAAACTGCCAACCTTCTGATCGACAAGCTCAGCGTCTTAGCCACTGAGCCACTGTGTCCCTTTGACTATTTCTAGGAAACACTTATTTACCCTATCTCTCCGGTCACTTCCACATATCATTACAGCTGCAACAAACTCTGCAAGAAATAATATAAACACAGTAAATTACAAACACTAATCAAAACTACAAAAATAATTACAAAATAAGCACAAGGCAGGAATCCAACAACAAGCAAAGGTAACACATCACAAACAAAGGAAATCCATCCACATTGCCTCAAGTTCTATGCCTTAAGGCTTTCCTGAATGTCATCAGGGTGGAACATGTACAGATCTTATTGGGGAAATTCATCCCAGAGAGAAGGAAATGCTGCAAAGCCGATGTACTTCTAGGTTCCTGGAAGATGGACTTCTTTAATCAATGGGACCTATAACACCCTATCTTCCAGATCAGACCAGATGGGCAGAAAACAAAGAATGCAGGTTGCCTCTTGAACAGCTGGCCCTATACCATGTAAGGCTTTATAGGTGTTGACTAGCACCTGGAATAGCACCTGAAAGCGCACTGGCAACCAGTGCAGCTCATGACGCAGAGCAGGGGTGGGTTACTGCCAGTTCAGTGCATGCACAATGTTGTGTGGGCGTGCTTACTTCATTAGCATAAATAGGTCTGTGCATGTGCAAAACATTTAAAAAATGGGGAAAAAATTAAATTTGTGCAATGAAAATTGTTCTTCCCATTCGCAGAACTGAAAAACAACCAGAGAACCGGTTCTGGGGCATGGCAGGCCTGGCTCACTGCCGGTTCCAGCGACCTAAGCTGCCAAACCACTACTGGTTTGGCCGAACCTGTCCAAATCAGTAGGAACCCACCACTAGCACAGAGGTATCTCATGGGCATACCAAAACAAGCCCATCACTGCTCACACTGTTGCATTTTTCACCAGCTGAAGCTTCCTAGTGGGTCTTCAAGGGCAGCCCCATGCAGCACAGGTGAGTTGAGTGGGACTTGAGTGGCTATTTGGAGGACTGACAGAGGAAAGGTCACAACTGGTATACCTGATGGAGTTGGGCATATCTTCAATGAGATCAACGACCTCATAAGTTTCACATCACTCCTATAATGGTTTGTGATACTGTTCTGGAGAGACAGAAGAAGGAGCAAGAGGAGGAACCACAGATTAGGCAATCGGTCAGATAAGAGGCAGGGTAGCCTGAAGAAGGAAAGGGAACATGTCAAGCAGCTCAGAAGGGACCTTCCTAGTTTCTTGGAGTGTAAAGGAAGGGGGGGTGGACTCTATTTTCAGACTTGTAAAATTCTGATGCTGTGACTTTATAATAAAGATAGCATTAATATTCAAGGTTGGTGCGTTTTGCCTGGATTACCTCAAAGGGTTGACATTAAGCCTGAAAGTACATCCCTGACCAGGGCTAGTGACTGATATTAATGTTCTCCAATACAAGATCTAACCTGAGACAAAAACTAGATCTAACATGCAGCCATAAATATGTGTTGGGCTTAGATATCAGGTCCATAGTTGCCATGGAGACCACACATCCCTGAACTACCTCAGCTGTTATGCTGCCAGGCTGAAAACTGTAATTTCCAAATACCAACAACTTTGGGGACTCTATCACCAGCTCCATGGTGGAATCAAGTAGTGGAGGAAGAGATGATGCTATGCAGCAATAATTGCAGTTGTTCCTTAGAGTACAACAAACTAGACTACCCCAAATCTGATTATTGGCACAGCAGAACTTCTGAGAGTAGCCATGCATAAGAACAACCAGAGTCCACATCCCATTGGATCTGGGCTGATGCCAAACCCAAATTTGGGGAGACATCGGTCTGAGAGAGGAATTCCCCCCCCCCACATCCCAGATAAAGCCAGGTTTTGGTTAGACATGCCTGATTCCCAGGGATGGGTTCCGGCATGCATTATTGCTGGTTTACTCATGTGTGTGCAGCACGTCTGCACTGCATGCGCATGCACAGTGCAATAAAAATTGTTCTGCACATGCGCAGAAGCGAAAAACAAGATGGTGGCACCTATGGCACTGCCTGGAGAACTGGTTCGGGGGCGTGGCAGGCCTAGGTTCCTGCCGGTTCCAGCGACCCAGGCCACCAAACCACTACCGGTTCAGACAAACCGTTCTGAACTGGTAGCTGATTCCCCATATTTAATTGAAACAAAATTTCAGCCCATCATAAGGCTTCCAGCTTCCAGATTTTACTGAAATTTTCTTCTTTGGGGGAGTGGGAACTCTTTTCTATCCATTTGAATGAGATGGTTAAACAAATGTCGGAAAACTATTTAGAATAGTTTTCTACTACTAATTAAGAATCTTGATGAGCTGGCCAAGTTGGTGCTCTTTTTATAAAATCTAGCAGCAGTGAGAATCCATTTTTAATTCTTGCGAATTTGTGCTCTCTTCATTAAATAAAATGCACACGTATCTGATTTCTATTATGAAAAGAAATAGAGACAACCAAATAAATGAACTATATGAAGGAGGACACAGCTGTCTGAATTCACAAAACATTTCAGAATGTTGTAAACCAACAGATTAACTTCACATGGATAGTCAGATTCTGCCTTCCAGAGACCCATTAGATTAAATGACATTTCCAGCAGCTGAATTCATGCAGTATTTATTATAACTTATATGTTATTACAGCTGGCATTACATGAATGCTTGAAAAAATAACTCTTGTCAAGCAAAAAGGAAAAGAAAATAAATATATCAAACACATACCACAGGTAAAAAGGTGGGCAAATATTGACAATCTATTGTTTTCTACATATATATTGCATATCTGCTTTTTTAGAAATTTATCTGCAAAGGGCAATTTGAAGCATGGCTTCATTATACATTTGCAGCTATAATGATATGGGACACATCATTGTTCAGAGACTTGCAGTTATGAAAATAATTTAAACAGAGGATGTGCTTTTACAAATTGAGTTGGCATACCGTACTCAATGAATTGTCTTAAATGGTACTACATCTACATGGAGGGAAATAAACAGTGGGATACCGCAAGGTGCTGTCTTAGGCACAGTACTCTTCAATATCTTCATAATTAACTTAGATGAGAGAATATAAGAAGAACTCATCAAACTAAATTGGGAGAAATAGCCAACACCCTAGAAGACAAGGTCAGGATCCAAACAGATCTTGACAGAATTGAACAATGGACCCTATCCAAGAAAATGAAATTTAATGTGGAGAAAAGCAAGGTTTTACACCTGGGCAGGAAAAACCAAAGATACAAGTACAGATTAGGCAAAACATGGCTCTAAAACAGTAACTGTGAGAGGGACCTTGGAGTCCTAGTGGATTATCACTTAAATGTACGTCAGCAATGTGCGGCAATGGCCCAAAAAGCTAATACAATCCTTGGTTGTATAAACAGAGGCATAGAATGAAAATCACATGAAGTATTAGTATCGTTTTATAAAGCCTTAGTAAGACCACACCTGGAATACTGCATCCAGTTTTGGTCACCACATTACAAAAAAGTTGTTGTTAAGATTTTGGAAAAAGTGCAGAGAAGAGCAACTAAGATGATTAAAGGCCTGGAAACTAAATCATATGAGGAACAGTTGCAAGATTTGGGTTTGTCTAGTGTAGAGAAAAGAAGGACTAGGAGAGACATGATACCAGCATTCCAGTATTTGAGAGATTGTCACAAAGAGGAGGGGTTTGATTTATTTTCCAAAGCAGCAGAAGGCAGGACAAGAAATAATGGATAGAAACTAATCAAGGGACGAAGTAACCTGGAATCAAGGAGAAACTTCCTAACAGTGAGGAAAATTAATCAGTGTAGCAGCTTGCGTCAGAAATTGTGGGTGCTTCATCACTGGAGGTTTTTAAGAAGAGACTGGAGAGTCATCTGTTTGAAATGGTATAGGATCTGCTACTTTAGCAGGGGGCTGGACCAGAAGACCTCCAAGGTCCTTTCCAGCTCTATTCTGATTCTAATTTAAACAGGGAATGGGGCTCTGTGCTTTTATAAATTGAGTTGATTTCCCATGCAATTTGCCCTAAATTCTTGAAGAGTCAGACATTTATTCTGTCAGTACCAAAATACCAAATGAATATTTCTCTTTTGACCTTCCATGTTCAATGAAACTAATGGCCCATTACTCTCATTGCCTATTTAGTAATATCTCAAATCCTTTTATTGACAGTCTGGTTAATACTGTAAGTTATGAGGAAGCATATCTATTAATAGCCTAAGAATGGTGCAGCTAGAAGACACATTGATGTATCACTGGAGCATTTCCCCTTTTCTGCAAACATTAGAGCCTGAATAGATATCTTTATTCTCCCTTCTCCTATAGTCCAATGACTTAATTCCTTCATTTCATATATTCTGTGTTTGAAAACTGAGTTGGAATGATAAATGTATGTGCAGCACGGAATCTATAAGTCACCAATGCAGCTGTTTGCAGATACATTAGCATCTATAGGCACTACATTGGACCCCCAACCTAGGTTGGATTTAAAAAGTTTGTTACATTGCCTTGCCATCTTGGTTTCACCCTTGGCAATGAAGACACTAGTTAGGTTTAAACCGAGAGAGACAGGACTAAGCTAATCTTCAAATGAAGTTTGTCCCCTTATCATGTCCCCCTAGGTCTTATTTTCTCTAGACTAGCCAAACCTAAATCCTGCAACTGTTCTTCAGATGTTTTATGAACTCTGCGTCAAGGTTCTGACTGATGAACCCAGAAAATCGAGATAATCAGTTCCCTTTAAGAATAGCTTTATTGAGTACATCATTTCAGCATGCATGAAAGCAAAACCAACTCTAATTAATTCCCACAGTTTTCGTACAATTAAAGAATAGAGGTTCTCCTTCCTCCTTGTCACAGGTAACATTATCCAATTAGGTGCTTTTGGCATCTCCCAGCACGCCTTCATGTCTTTGGCTAGCACCTGTTGAGATGTCCTTGGTTCCTATGGGGTGATCTGTTGGTATTGTTTGGTCTGACATTCCAAACCTCTCCCCCCCTCCTCCAAATGCTGTGTGGCAAATTGGGAAATGAAAAGATAGCTGCGACTGCATAGATCCATTTTGAAATAGACACCGTTTTATATATTTTACGATTCTGCGGCAAGTTGGCCGAAATTTCAATGTTGCATCGCTATGCACCAAACCTGACACAATGTTCTGATTCTGAAACATACGTGTGGGATGCTTCAGACCAGACAAAATGGCAGATGAGATGCTAAAACTGTGGACTCCATTATATGGTGTGAATAATGCAAAGAATAACAAAAAGAGTATTAGTGCATACCAGGGAGGATGGGGGAGGGAGTATATCTGAAGTACCTGCTTTGATTTTCTTCTTGAAATTCCTCATAGCTCATTAAACCTATAGCAAGAGTGTATTTATTACATTGTTGTTTTGACTTGCCTCTTCTTCTTTTTCCTATCTTTTTTTAAAGCATAGCAAAGCGGGCAAGAAATGATAGATGGGTGTTTTTCTCTTCTTTTCTGTTGTTATTCTGAGTTGCTTTTCCTTCTCTCTTTCCCGTTTCTTCTTTTCTTTTGGTAAGCAGGTGACACGATTATAAATTAGACAAGATGGAAAGAAAGAAAAAAATTCTCAACAAAGGGTGATATGATTAAAAGTTAAAATGAGTGATTGAAATAAGAGAAGGGGGAATATTTGGGCATACATTCTTCATATTATAAAGAGAAAATGTGGAACAATTGAACAATAATAGATTATGATTAAATGCAAGGGTATATTTAATGCATAAGTAGATGGAATGTAAGGATTCGGATGAACTTGATCAGCTTTATTTGTATTACATGGTACGATACTCAAGTGCTGCAGTATTCACACATTGATTTGATGTTTTTTTAAAAAATAAAAAAACTGGGGGGGGGGAATGTATTCATTCAAGAGCACTGATGTTAAGCTAAAGCATTTGACTAAACCTGATGATGATTCTATCCCCCTCTGGCTCCTCAGGATTGTTGTTAGTAATGGAAGGGACAGTTATCTTATCTTTAAAATAACCCCAAAGAGTGCTGAAATTTAATTAGAATCAATAAAACCTCGTGGGAAAGTAACTCCAGAGAGACCCAGCCACTAGGATGGGATAAAATTCTGCTGTTGCTCTGCACCTGTATTTCACCCTATGACTTATGATATGCAAGTCACAGTGTTATATCACATGTTTATTAAAACCATGGTGAAAAAGGCAGGAAGAGGCAAGTACTCTTGTACAGTAAGAGTTGAATGCCAGGGGGGGGGGGGAATGGAGATGCTTGCCGATCTGTCTTTAATTGATGATTTATTTATTTGTCAAATCATCCAAAATTGGGTGGGCATTAAAAGAAATAGCCATGAGAATGCCATGGAGTGAAAAGGTTTGCAGCAGCTGGAAAATTGTGACAATTGCCCTTGAAAAAAGAAAAAAGGAAGCAGATCCATGCTTCACTTCACTGAACGTTGTTTGACAAATATGTTAAAAAGCACCTCACAATTACATTCTCAATGAGAAACTATACTCTATTTACACATTCAAAGAGATAGATAGATGATAGATGGAGGAAGGGAGGGAGGGAGGGAGGGATAGATTTATGTATTTAGCATATGGCAAATGTTAATGTAAATGTAATGTAAATATACTCTATTTTCAAATTCAAAGAGATAGATAGATGATAGGTAGGTAGGTAGGTAGGTAGGTAGGTAGGTAGGTAGGTAGCAGAGGTGGTACTTGGACTTGCAAGGCAATGGGATGTGCATGCGCAAAGAAGATGGCGGCAATGGCAGTCGCTTTTGCGCTGGCCAGAGGACTTTTCAGCAGCTTGCAGCCAGCCACCAGCCTCTTTGAGAGCTGGTATGCAAAGAGGTGGTGGCTGGGAGGCTTCTTTGCCAGCCAGCTGCTTCCTAGCAGCGGTAGCTGGCTGAGCACCACTGAAAACTACGGTCAGCTTGCCTTCCAGACTGGACCAGCCACCGCGGAAGGTAAGCAACCAAAGAGGCAGTGGTGGGGGAGGAAGCGAGAAAACGGGTGCAACTAGTGAAGGGAGGGCGGGGGTAGATAGGGAAAAATCCTAAACATTTTCCTAGCTTTTCCTGTGGGTGTGGCTAGGTGAGGGGTATGTGACTGAGTGGGCGTGGGTGTAAGTAACATCACGTTGGCCACACCCACTCAGTCACATGCCCCCTAGCCATGCCCACCAAACCGGTTGCGAAATTTTTTGAATCCTATCACTGGTAGGTAGGTAGATAGATAGATAGCCAGTTGGTGGATGGGTGGGTGGATGGATGGATGGATGGATGAATGCATAGATAGATAGATAGATAGATAGATAGATAGATAGATAGATAGATAGATAGATAGATGATAGAGACAGAGAGACAGACAGCTAGACAGATTATATTGTGAGTGACCCGTCAATTTTTGTTGTTTTAACTGGGCTTCTGTGTATGATAAAGAACTGATTGGGCTCAGTGTTCAGTTGAAAGTGATTTGAGTCTGGCTATTTTCCAGGGCTGTGAGTGTATGAGTGAGTGACCATAAGTCGAACCTGGGAACACATATAGTAGAGGAATCTGTGATGAACAAACCACTTCTGATCAGTTTATCCTGCCCAGAACTGAAGGAAGTGATGGACATGTCAGCCTCTTTTCCTGTAGCTTTTTCACGGCCAGGGTTGGCATACTTTTTTTGAACTTTTTACAGTCAAAACAGTTGAAAAGGAGAATTTCAGACTAGGAAAACCTAAGGTCACCCCCAACAGTTGCTCACTTGTCATAAATCTAGTGAAAGAAGCAGCCAGAAAAATTCTCTTCAGAAAATAAAATTCTCTAAGACAGACTTTGGAAGCAAAACATTGTCATATAGAACACAGGGGAAGAGATACAGTAATGTAAAATGTGGA
Source organism: Natrix helvetica (assembly GCF_964273705.1). Lineage (NCBI taxonomy): Eukaryota > Metazoa > Chordata > Lepidosauria > Squamata > Natricidae > Natrix > Natrix helvetica. Next base: position 95,337,837 of record NC_138552.1, read on the forward strand.
ATAAGCCATTAAAATGAGCCAGTATTGGTGATGTTGTATTTTGAAGGAGTGAAGGACAGATTGATGGTTACAACTTTCCTACAGATCTAATTTTACTCTTTTCCTTCCTATCTGACAGTTATTACTGTTAATTGTCAGTCATTATGGGCTCATTGAAATGAGAGAAGGTGTTATCTCAGTACACTATTTCACTCCCGTTTAAATCTTCAAAACAAATAGTTTTTTTGTGAACAAAAAGTCATATGTGAATTAAAGCTTTGCAATAATGAAGATGCTGAGCATAATACTCTCTCTTGCTCTCTCCCTCTTTCTCCTTTGTAAAATATTTCTCTCGTGACCAATGTCAAGTAGAACTGCATAATTTTTTTTTACTTTTACTTTTCTGGAGATATAATACATGGAATCCCGCTTTCTAACAAAATAAATTATACTTACCCAGTATGATTGAAGAGAGTGCAGCCCTCGGGTTGCTACTTTCAAAGTACAGCAATGTCACAGAGATAACTGGTTTATCTTTGCGTGGTTACCAAATTCTAGTAAATGTTACCAATATAAGAGTACATTTGTAGCTGAGGGTAGAACCGGTGCTCTGATAGGGCAAGCCACTTTAAGAAATGTAAGAAAAGAGAAATCTAACTCCAGTCCCTTCTAGCACTGATGATATTACCCAGCTGGGTAAGGAAAGATCTGCAAGAAAACAACCAAGCTCAGAGAGTACCAAGGACCCCACAGCCTACTTAATGTGTGTGCAGGGTTATGGATGGAAAGGCAGTCATAGAAACTTAATAAGATGTTATGGAAAGCAAGTTTATGGATATCTGGTGGCCTGCAGAGAATGAGAGAGACCCAAAACTGGCTGTTGTGACAACTTTCATTGGAGGCAATCCAGGACTTCTTCTCTGTTACACTGACACACTGAAGTTCAATTGAGAATGTGTCTTATGAAATCACGATCAGAACAGAGCTGGAAGGGACCTTGGTGGTTTTCTAGTCCAAACTCCTGCTCAAGCAGGAGACCCTGTACCATTTCATACAAATAGCTGTCCAGTCTCTTCTTTAAAAAATCAGTGATGAAATACCCACAACTTCTGAAGGCAAGCTGTTCCCCTGGTTAATTGTTCTCACTTTTAGAAAGTTTCTCCTTAATTCAAGAATTAATTTAAGAACATTCTTTTATTTTCTTAATGCTTACCTAATATAGGAACATATTCAAAGATGGGCATACATGTCCTCTTCCACATATGCTCAACAGATGAGTGACCAAATGGCACATCCAACATTAAACCAAAGTTGGAAAAGCTGAACCCTCTTAGGACAATAGTTTTTGTGCTTCCAGACTGAACATTAAGGTTGAAGGTTTGAAGAGGTAAAATAAATATTCTCAGCCTGCAAACGCATAAGGCACCCTTTTAATCTTTTTAAAATATACCCCTTCCTCAATCACAGCTGCTGTGAACTTATGCTTAGGTTTGCCTAGGTTTAGGAAACAGTCCTTGATGTGCAAACTCATGTGTAAGGCTTCCAGAATCAGATGGGCAGCAAACACAAATAACGAAATAAATAAATGCATACTGTTGTCCTTTGTTTTATATAATTTCCCAAGTTGTATATAATTTAGTTTAAATTAAAAAAAATGCATGTTTGAGACGAAACACAAGAAAGGGAGAGAAGGAAAAAACAAAGGAAGGATGTTTAAGAAAGAGCTCACAGTTTGCATATGCAAGTTTTGTAACCACTGTATGATAAAATTATAATTCTAGCATGGTTCCTTATGGTGGCTCATAATTAATCTTTCTAAGGAGACAGCAACTAAATCCTGGGAGTTTTGTCAAATATGATAATATAAAAATCTGTTGAGCTGGAAATATGTCATGTTTGAAAGATGGCACCAGGAAAAAGGAACATTCAATGTAATTTTTTTTAAAAAAAGAAAAAAAAATCCCAGCTATATACATGCCAAAGAAGTTTCAACCGGTTTTATACAAAATTGAATCATTTTGGAGCCAGCTTGCCTGGAATTCAAAGCTCAGAATTTTGAAGTGTCACCTTACAAATAAATAACGACTTGGTCTCCAATATTATCTCTCCATGGCTAAATGAAATTTCTTGTTTCATTGTGTGAAAGCATTGCCTTTTGTCCTCTCCTTGAATAATTTGATGGAGGGTCAATGTGGAATCTTTCATGAAAAGTATCTATTCTTTCAGCCAATGTAATTAAACACTCAAGTATTGAATCAAGGGTTGAGTTGGAATGTCTTAAGAAGCAGTTCAGTTTGGAGAGGTTTAGAAATATGTATCATACTACAAATGGGATGATGATAGCAATAGCACTTAGACTTATATACCGCTTTACAGTGCTTTACAACCCTCTCTAAGTGGTTTACAGAGTCAGCATATTGCCCCCAACAATCTGGGTTCTCATTTTATCCACCTTGGAAGGATGGAAGGCTGAGTCAACCCTGAGCCTAGTGAGATTTGAACTGCCGAACTGCAGCTAGCAGTTAGCTGAAGTAGCCTGCAGTACTGCACTCTAACCACCGTGCCACCTCGGCTCTGCTTTGATGATGATGATGTACCATCAAATTGTTATTCACTGTTAGCAACCACATAGATATTCTTCATAGCATTCCTAACCTGTTCTTTGAAGCCTCCCAAAGGTGCACCTATTGCCACTATAACTGAGTCCATTCATTCTGCTACTAGTTTCCTCTTCTATTTCCTTCCAAGCATTCATCCTTTTACAGCAAGCTTTATCGTCACATAATGTGTCGAAATAGGAGAAAATAAGAATAGGCTTCTCTCAAAGCTTTCTCCACAATAAAATCAACAGAAATACAGGCAGTCCTCCACTTAGAACAGTTCATTTAGCGAACGTTCAAAATTGCAATGGCACTGAAAAAAGTGACTTATGATCATTTTTCCACACCTGCGACTATTGTACCATCCCCATGGTCTCAGGACCAAAATTCAGACACTTGGCAACTGACTCATCTTTATGATGGTTGCAGTGTGCCAGTGATCACTTATGCCACCTTTTGCAATCTTCTGAGAAGCAAAATCAATGGGGAAGCCAGATTTATACAACAAGCATCTTACTAACTTAGGAACTGCAGCGATTCACTTAACAACTGTGGCAAGGGCAGTCGTAGAATGGGGCGAATCTCAATTAACAATGTTTCACAAAGTTCAATTGTGGTCGTAAGTCAAGGCCTACCTATATGTCAGTCCTTGCTTAGGAACCGTAGTTGGGACAGGGAATGATTACAGTAAGTGCTACAGTTGCTCATTGGAAAGTCACGTATGACCATGACATATTTACATCACTGCCCATTTGATTCTTGTGTGAGAAATCACAAGACCACAACTTGTGATTGCATTTCCACATTTTTCCTTAACTGTGCTTGTCAGAAGTTGGTTGGAAAGCACCTGCATCATGTGACCACAGCACACTGCAATGATATACATGAGAACTGGCCACAAAACTGGGATTTTTTTTATATTGTTATAACTTCAAATGGTTTTTAAAGGAGCCGCAGTGGTGCAGTGGTTAGAATGCAGTAGTGCAGGCTATTTCTGGTGCCTGCTGGCGGCCTGCAATTTGGCAAATTGAATCCTACCAGGCTCAAGTTTGACTCAGCCTTCCATCCTTCCAAGGTCAGTAAAATGAGGACCCGGATTGTTGGGGGCAATAGGCTAACTTTGTAAACCATTTGATGATTTGATAAAGATAAACCATTTGATAAAAATGATTAGGGGACTGGAGACTAAAACATATGAAAAACGGTTGCAGGAACTGGGTATGTCTAGTTTAAAAGAAAGAAGGACTAGGGGAGACATGATAGCAGTGTTCCAATATTTCAGGGGTTGCCACAAAGAAGAGGGAGTCAAACTATTCTCCAAGGGACCTGAGTGTAGAACAAGAAGCAATGGGTGGAAACTAATCAAGGAGAGAAGCAACTTAGAACTGAGGAGAAACTTCCTGACAGTTAGAACAATTAATCAGTGGAACAGCTTGCCTCCAGAAGTTGTGAATGCCCCAACACTGGAAGTCTTTAAGAAGATGTTGGATAGCCATTTGTCTGAAATGGTATAGGGTTTCCTGCCTAGGCAGGGGGTTGGACTGCAAGACCTCCAAGGTCCCTTCCAACTCTCCTATTGTATGGTATTTAGAGAGGGCTGTAAAGCAATGTAAAGTGGTATATAGGTCTAAGTGCTATTGCTATTAAATGAAGGAGACAGTAATTGATGGTCTATCTTTGTGATGGTGAACCTATGGCACACATGCCAGAGGTAGCATGCAGAGCCCTCTCTGTGGACACGGCAGCCATCACCAGCTGCTCTTCTGGGTTCCATCACTCGCATGCTGCCGGACAGCTGATCTGGCACGCATGCACACCAGCCAGCTGCTCTCTTCCATGTTCCAGTGCACACATATGCACTGGCCAGTTGGCTTTCGCGCTAGCTGTGGTTTGAAAAGCACCATGATTTGGAGCACCGGAATTTGTGATTCAGCTTTGATGTGGAGCACTGGAACCCAGAAGAGAGCAGCTGGCTGATGTGCATGCATGCCGAATCAGCTGGGTGGCATGCATATATGAGACAGAATCTGGAAGAGCAGCTGGCTGCCACATTCATGCCCACCAGCCAGCTGTTCTCGTCTGGGTTCTGGTGTTCCTGGGTGCACGCTCCAATTTCAGCACTCAGTGCCAAAAAGGTTAATCATCACTGGTCTGTCTTCTTCTTTGATTATGACTTTGTATTATTTTCTATGTATAACAGCTCCTAGTATGCGGATAATGGATTTGCTCATAGGGCTGTCCCAGCAAATAGGGATAAAGCAATTGCCCTACCTCAAAGCTGGGTCTAGGACAACTCACTTTGCCCGACTTGCCAAAGCCAACTTGCCAAGGGATAACTTCCTGGAAGACAACTCAACATGGATTAACTCAAGAAAGGGAGAAGTGAACTGCAGTGGACCTTGTCTTGCTAAGGGTTTGAACTTTCTCAAGTTAGAAATCCTCAAAGCTGCAATTCACCTCTCCCTCTCTTGGAGTGATCTCACATTGAATTGTCCCGCGGCATGGTGAGTTGGCTCTGGCGAGTGGTCCTATGGTGAGTCAGCCATGGCAGATTGTCCCATTCTGCTCAAAGATAGATATGGTACGTATGGTACCTGAAGCAGCTTCTTCAGTCCACCAAGCAATACGACCAGTCTAGTTTGTTTGGCTGTCAGTGCAGAACTCAGTAACAAAGCCACCTACTCTGTATTAGCCCTATTAAAGTTAGCTGGGCCAAATAAATGAGATGTTTGTCTGTTTAGCATGCAGGAGCTGTATATAATAACCTGTTATCTATGAGGGAGGCATTTTCTTGTTCTCACATTACAAGAGGAATAAATAAGAGGAAAAGGAACAAAGCTAATGTATGCCCTTTTGTGCCAGAAATGAAAACGAACAACATAGCGATGCTGGCATGCAGCTATTGTCAGCGGTGAGATTTTAATTCTGATTTATATGTTTGCTGTTCAGTCCCTTTTGTGTGCTATGTATTGCCTGCTCTGTTTCTCGGTAAACAACCGTCTGAGTCTATCAATCTTTGAAAACTGGATGATTTTAATAAGCTTGTGATGGACTCCCATGAGTTGACAAATTGGTTTTTGTTGCGTTCTGTGAGCAAAGAATCGGCTAATAAGAATTAGCAAGGGTTCTGCATGCTGAAATCCTGAAAAGACTAAATAAATAAAGAGAGAAGAAGGGGGAGAAGAGAGGCTAGTGATGTCATCAGCTGCCTGCCGGTTTTGAAATTCTTCACGAAACTGTGCCTACTCCTCTCAGAATTTCCTAAGTTATTTATTTATTTGCTAACATGGATTTAAAAATGCCCAACTCTTGCCTTCAGAAGTTCTGGGTGGTTTCATCACTGGAGGTTTTTAAGAAGAGACTGGAGAGCCACTTGTCTCAAATTGTACAGGCTTTCCTGCTTGAGCAGAGGGTTGCACTAGAAGACCTCCAAGGTCCCTTCCACCTCTAATCTGACTGAGCTCCAGAGGAATATGTGGATAAATACAAATTGGAACAATAGAAACAATACAAAGAAAGAAAAAATACAAACCTACAAATGTCATCTAAGCAGAACCAAAATGTGCCATACAAAAACTTACAGGGGTCCAAATATTACTTTGCTTCTTCAGCCTTATTTTGGGGAACTAGTTGGTAATTATAATCCCATGTTGTATCATATTATTTCCCCTGAGTGGGGACACTGCTTTGTGAGTGCCTTATTTTTTTTCTAGTTCTTTAAAAAAATGCAGTTAAACTAATTAATGACCTATTGATAACCTCTATCAGTGAACTTCATAGTTGGGTTCACACATTCTACTATATGATAGCTTGATTTATTAGCTAGCTGGTAATCAGCTGAATTCACAGAACTCACTGAGGCATTAGCCTCAATGTAAAAATATGTAACAGGTTCTAATAGAGTACTAGCCAGAACCAAACACATCATCTATTTGAAGATGGGAAATATATGAACTTTAGTCTTAGCTTTAGAATAAGCTATCCCCCCTATAAAAGCAATTCTGACTGTATTGAACAATCATTTTATCAAGTATGGTTCTGCCCATCCTATGCAGGCATCTAGAGATGGAGGCTTCACTCCCAAGACAGGAAAGAGATCAGGAAATACAGCTTCTTTGTGGTCACCCCTTATTTATGGTACATCTTTTCCTACCAGTTCTATGAGAGAGCGCTTTGCACGCACAGCACTCAAAGAGCCCTCAAAGGCTGCCCTTGGTGTCAGTGCTGGTGAGCTGAGCTGTGTTTTAGCTCGGCTGAGGCGTGACAATCCACTCTGCTGCGTGAATCAGCTGAGCTAAAAAACAAGGGAATATAGGACAGGGAAAGGTGGGGGAGGGAGGGCGGGGCCAGCCAGAGGTCATATTTGCCGGTTCTCCGAACTACTCAAAATTTCCGCTACCAGTATACTAGAACTGGCCCAAACCGGCTGAATACCACTATGAAGGTACCACCCCTGAGCTATACTTCTTCCTTACAATTCTGGTATTCCATTAGATGCTGAAATGAGCATTTGATGCCTGACTTTGAATACAACACTATAGGACATTTATGGACACATCGTTAAGCTGATATGTCTCAAGAGTGTCCTGAGCTTTTTGAGTAAGGTGGTATAAAATGCCATAAGATTAAACCAACATAATGTAACATAAGAAGTCAAATCCATGATAAAGACTGTCCCCTTTCTCATAACTTCATAATACAGCAAATGTGGTCACTTCTCACCAAAGCAGCCAATTCTTACTTCTTATGGAGCGAGCAGTGCAAAGTCTGCTGGCAGAGTTCAATTTTATTTAGAGCTGTTAGGCCAACGAGGGCCAAGAGTTAAGCATTGCCTTAACAGAGCTGACAAGCCTTGATGATTCCAGATCTGTTCCTGCCTGACGTCTTTCAAACGCCTGACATGTCAAACTCCTGCAAAATTGAAGAACGAAAATGCCATGGAAGATTTTTGTTTCAAGCCTGGAGATGTTGGCAGATCTATACAATTCAGGCTGGGAAAGCAGAGAAGGAAATCTTGAAGGGAGGGATGGGTAGGTGGAGATAACATACTCATCCTTGAACCCTTGAAGTCTTCTTTGAAGCCTTGCATAAGGGTGGATAAAGCAGGAGGAGTAGGCGTCCTAGCTTCATCCTGTATTTTCCATTTGGCTTTGCTGGGTGGAGATAATAGGGCTGTAAAGCTATTCCAGAGACATCTGATCAGTAAGATGCTGGACTAGGTAAATTACTGGCCTCATGCAATGCAGACATTAAAAATGAATCAAGGTTTTTTAATTAGTTTCTAATATAAAAGAGAAAATGAACAAAAGAAAATAGTAGTGTTGGAAGAAATGCCCTTCTGGGTTCAGTTCCAAGTGGGGAAAAAGACAATGGAAACATGGAGGCTGCTTGGAAAGATGGTTTAATGGTGGACAGGATCACATGGCTTGAGCTCCTGAACAGAAAAGGGGGATCAAATGCTTCCAGATGTTGGGTGAAGAAGAAAAGAGGCAGAGATGCTGAAAGTCCCTGGTGTTATGCTCTCTCTGGCCTTTGATCTTCATCTTGTATTTTGATTGGTTGTCAGATTCCCATGGGGCCATGCAAGGGGAACTGTCTAGGCTGTGCCTTGAGTCCAAGTTTGGCTGAACATTGCTTCTTCCCAGTTGTCCTGTGGTGAGATGGGTAAAGGGCTAATACTATCTTGCCTTAATCCCATCACCCTGGAGCTGAAGGGTGAGATCTTTGTTATGTAGACTAGATTGGCTCAGGCCTTTTAATGGCCCATTGACAAAGGTGGAGGCTATTAAGAGTGAGTCTGTTTCCTGGCTTCCGGTTCCGGCGGCTGACGGCGACGGGCAAGCTTTGCTCGCCCCGCGCTTTCCCGGTGGGCTCCCCACTCCTTGGGGGGCACAGGATGCCCCGTAGAGGCTCCTGCCGGAGGAGCGACACCATGGGGCATCTGCTGGATCGGCGGCGGCCGGGGGGCCCCCCGCTTCGCTCTAGGCACCGGGGAGCATGATGGGGGACGCTCCGGCGTCTTCACTGCGAGGCTGACGGAAGAAAAAAACAAGCAGAAGGACACGGCTGCGGTGTGGTGAGGCAACAACTCCCTCTCATTCCCTTCACTAACTTGGAAAAATTGCCAGCAGTTTAAACTTCACTTTCGGCTTGGCTGGAGAAGCGCGGCTGGAGGGAGGGGGGTTCCCCCCCCTCGGACAGGCGGCTTGAAACAATTTTGCTCTCAGCCCCAAGGGAAGGAGGAGGGGGGAGAGCCAACTAAGGATGTCACACTCCTATTAATGGCGAATTTTGAACTTAAATCTACAATGGAATGATGATCTGGAAAGTTTGGAAACTTTGAAAACTTTGTTATGCCTCTAAGCCCGAAGCTGGCAGGGCAAGATGGCACACTTCCGCTGTCTTTATGAACTGTGAAACCTGACTCCACCTTTAAAACTTCAGGCTTCCGGTCTTTGTCTCCGTGCTACTCAGACAAATCTCTTGTTGACTGCTATCTTTTGGACTCCCTGGAGTGAAAAATTTAACTCTATTGCCAGGGTGATTAGAAAAATCCTCTTCTGCCTGGACCTTCTGTCTCCTGGACTCTCCTGGCTGTTCTACCTCTCTGACTGATCTCTCCCTGTACTGACTGAACTCTTTATCCTACGAACAATGTCTCCTAAAAAACCACCTCCTGGAAAGCCTGGATTTGCTGCTTCTGCCCCGACATCTGCAACATCTAGTCCTAGTACACAATCAACGATAACAGCTTTGATGCAACCTAAAACTACAGAGACTGAATTTCAACAAATGTTTCAGCAACTCCTACAGGGACAAGAGGAAATAAAAAAAAACAACTAAAGGAGATGAAAGAAGAAATTAAAGAGAACCAGGCCCAAATCAATAAAAACTCACAGAGACTGGATCTTTTGGAGGGTGGGACGGCTGAGATGAGGGAGGGGATGGAAGGGGTGCAGAAGGGGAACAAAGAACTTGATACCCAACAGATGAAAATAGAATTTGAGAGAATGTCATTTTACCTTAGATTTCAAAATGTGGTGGAGGCAGATGATGAAAATATAAGGGACATTATGACAAGTATTTTGGCTGAATACATCCAGAGAGAGAAACAACAGATGGGGTGGGAAATAGATTTGGTTTATAGAGTGAACTCAGCTTATGCTAGAACACATAACGTACCCAGGGAGGTACACATTAAACTTCTTAGAAAAAGTACAAGAGATGAAATTCTGAGTGCACAAAGGGGGCAAGATATGAAATACCAGGACAGGCAAATAACCATTCTGAAACAGATCCCCAAGAAAGTGAGGGAAAAAAGAAAAAGCTATTCGCAGCTAGCGAAGAGATTATACCAGAAGGGGGTGCGGTTCAGATGGCTGATGCCTGAAGGTATGCTAATATTCTGGGAGGACACAAGAGTTAGAATTAACACACCCATAGAGGCACAGGCCTTTATGGAAAAAAACAAAGCTCTCTTAGAAAAACCAGATGATCCTACACCAGATACACAGGACACGGGAGGGGCCGGAGCTCTGCCAGCGGGGGGAGATGGGGCGACACCGAGAAAACTCAGATCACAAAAATGAATAAGAAAATCTGCTTGACATAAGTTGACCGAAATTATTAATTGAATTTATATGCTGACTATATGTTACTATTTAGTAATGAATTTTCTGTAAATGTATACCTTGAGTATGGAGGGAGGGGGCACCTACCGCACATTGCAACTGCCAAAATTTGTACCTTTCCACTACCTTTTTCCCTGTAAAATTAAAAAAAAACACAATAAAACTTTGTTTAAAAAAAAAAAGAGTGAGTCTGTTTCCTGCCTAAAAAATGTTTCTCCATTTCTTATCCAGAGAAATACACAATATTGCCAAAAGTATTCGCTCACCTGCCTTTACTCGCATATGAACTTACTATAAGTGACATTCCATTCTTAATCCATAGGGTTCAATATGATATCGGTCCACCCTTTGCAGCTATAACAGCTTCAAGTCTTCTGGAAAGGCTTAGGAGTGTGGGAATTTTTGACCAATCTTCCAGAGACGCATTTGTGAGGTCACACACTGATGTTGGACGAGTGTATGTGGCCTCCCACTTCGTGGCTGAGTTGCTGTTGTTCTCAAACACTTCCACGTTCTTATAATACAGCTGACAGTTGACTGTGGAATATTTAGGAGCGAGGAAATTTCACGACTGGATTTGTTGCACAGGTGGCATCCTATCACAGTTCCACGCTGGAATTCACTGAGCTCTTGAGAGCGACCCCTTCTTTCACAAATGTTTGTAAAAACAGTCTGCATGCCTAGGTACTTGATTTTATACACCTGTGGTCATTGAAGTGATTGGAACATCTGATTCTGATTATTTGGAGGGGTGAGCGAATCCTTTTGGCAATATAGTATATATCCAATATTCAATATTTCCCAGGATATTTTAATTTTTTTTAGAAGAGGGGTGGGTTTTAACTTCCGACAATAGGAAAATAAGGGAGGGAGAAGGAAGGGGAAAATGCAGTGAAAAGGGGAAAAAAGAATGGAAAAGCATTGACTTCTGACTCCCTTGGGTGCAGTAGAATAATAGCATCAAATATCATCTTTTTACTTTTACACAGTAGTATAAATTAGTCATTTTTACAACAACAAAACTATCTAATCAGTAAAACCCAAAATCAAAGATTCATTTTTTTTCCACCTCAAGCACAAAGCCCAGAAGCGGTTTCCAAGTAGAATGTAATATCCACAATTACAAAAGTAATTGTGTGGGGTTTTTTCTCTTTCTTTAATCAAACCAGTCAATTTAGCCATCAACTTTTGCAGCCATTCATCCATTGTGGAGGAAAATGAATCAAGGTTTTTTTGACATCCCTGCATCCCTACATGCATATCGCTCTTGGGACTTACAACACTCCCTAACTCATACACATCATGGTTTACACTCAAACATTCACTCAGCTTATGGCCCTCAGCCTCTTTTCCCATAAAAACACTCTGAGCACTGCTTTTGCAGGATATGCAATGTGGTTTAGGTTGCCTTTTCCCCTCCCCAACACCCAGATTGCCAACAGAGAAGCAGGAAACGATTCTTAACTTGAATAAACCTTCACTTACTGATTTCTGCAGATCAAACACCAGTTAAAAGCAGAGGAATAGAGCATGCTGAGTTTCCCCCTGGTCAATTAGCAGTCCAACATGTTGCCTCCTTTTCACACTGCCCCCAAGCAAAATCTATCTCTGCTTCTATTTTTAAAAGAACCCTACAGTTGTTTTGGTTTATATTCCTTACTTCCAACATAGAATTCCTATTGACCATATTTAGGTACACTTTTCCCCCCACTTTTCTCTAAGAGCTCTGGGCCAAAATACAAAGCTCAGGGATCCAGTTGTAGGAAGTTAGCACCCACCCCTCTCCTAGAAGAATGGAATAATCTAGGAAATATTAAAAAGGCAGAATATTATACTTCCCTGGGTAAGACAAGAAGAAACACGCTCTTGGAAAGCAGCCCCCACCTTTGTTAATAGCCCCAGAAAGCCTGGCCTATCCTATCTACAAGTCGAAAGGCCTTCAGCTCCAGGGTGATAGGATTAGTCCTCACTCAAGGGCCAAAGCATGACAAAGCTATTGCCCAATATCCTTTCAGAACACAACCCTTTTCATTACATCATCACCAGCAAGATTCAACCAAGCCTGGGACACAGGGAACCTCAGCTATGACTGCATAGCCCCATGGGACCAATGAGATGAGCTCAAATTCAAAGCCCAAGAGAGGGTTCAAATCTCTCTCTCTCTCTCTCTCTCTCTCTCTCTCTCTCTCTCTCTCTCTCTCTCTCTCTCTCTCTCTCCCTCCCTCCCTCCCTCCCTCCCTCCCTCCCTCCCTCCCTCCCTCCCTCTCCCTCCCTCTCCCCCTCTCCCCCTCCCTCCCCCCCTCTCTCTCCCCCTGTAAAAAAGATGTGGAGACTTTAGAAACAGTGCAGAGAAGAGCAACAAAGATGATTAGGAGACTGGAGGCTAAAACATATGAAGAAAGGTTGCAGGAACTGGGTATATCTAGTTTAATGAAAAGAAGGACTAGGGGAGACAGGATAGCAGTATTCCAATACCTCAGCAGTTGCCACAAAGACGAGGGAGTCAAGCTATTCTCCAAAGCACCTGAGGGTAGAACAAGAGGCAATGGATGGAAACTAATCAAGGAGAGAAGCAACCTAGAACTAAGGAGAAATTTCCTGACAGTTAGAACAATTAATTTGTGGAACAACTTGCCTCCAGAAGTTTTGAATGCTCCAACGGTGGAAGTTTCTAAGAAGGCATTGGACAACCATTTGTCTGAAGTGGTGTAGGATTTCCTGCCTAAGCAGGGGGCTGGACTAGGAGACCTCCAAGATCCCTTCTAACTCTGTTATTCTATTCTATTCTACAATTCTACCAACACAGTTTTGGGGAGATGAATTTTTTTTTGTCAAGTGGAGGAAGAAAATACTTTGAAAGGTGGAAGGGTTTTTGAAAAAGAACAGCTCATTGTTAGCACAGCAATATAACAACTAGATGGCATTTGAAAAGCATCAGCTCTGAATCTCCCTAGTTTTAATATAAAGATGCAAAAAAAACCAGCCAAAGTGTTCCTTTATTTTGTCCCTCCGTCTTCCTCTTCCTCCTCATACTTCCTGGGTGTTAATAAGAGGCTTAAGGGGTGCATTGAATGTCACCCCTGACAAACTCTGAAACCCTACTCTATATTTCCCTCCCCTAATCATGCATTAGTCTTGCAAGTTTGGTTCTCAACATGCAGCACAAAGCCTGCTGCGATCTTCAAACCGAAATAAATTATGTACCTTACTTTAATGAATGACCCTAAGAAAGGACATATTGTGCACAGCGCCCATAATTGTATATATGGCTTTATCAGGTCTTTCTTTATCCTCCCTTTCCTCTTGCTGAAAAAGCCTCAGATGCAACAAATCTTTCTTGCAGAACAGATGTTCTAGCCCTTTAACTGCTTTGGTTGGTTTTACACATTTTTCAGTTCTATAATATCCTTTTTGAGACATGATGCCCAGAACAGTATGCAGAATGCCAAGTGCAGTTTCCCCAGAGTTCTGCAAAAGAGCTCCTTTATTTTCTGCTCCGTTTGTAATTGCAAACATTTTTATATCAGTTATAAATGGGGCTGACATTTTCATTAAACTATCCAGCACAATTTCAAGAGCTCTTCTTGATTGGTCATAGACAGCCTGGCTCCCATTAATATATTTGTGAAACCCGGATATTTTGTGCTAGTGTGCATCCCTTTCTACTGTTTACATTGAAGTGAAGTTTTCATTTACAATCATTGAAGATTCTCTCAACTTTGAAGTATCCCTTTTGAAGCTCTTTCCGATTTCATTTTTATATTGCTACCCTGGACAATTTAGTATCATCAGCAACCTTGACCATCTCACTACTTGTCCCTAATTTCATATTATATTAAACAATTAAAAAGACAAATCAGTCTTACAACACTGAACATACATTGAAAACACAAAAACATAAACATACTTTACTCCTACTTTCAACTTTCTGTTCTTTAGCTGGTTGCTTTCTACATATTCCCAAGGCTGTTGAATGTGTTCAGGAGTCTTTGATGAGTTTCTTAAAAGCTTTTTGAAAAGTCATATATATTTGTAAAATGATGAAAAGCAACAGTGTTAGAATAAAAATATGGGACAAGATGGAGTTACTGCTTCTAGTCAATCAATCCTCCTTCTCTATGCATTAAAATATAGTTTTGATCACCTATATTTTATATTTCTTCTTTTGATGTTTGGAAGATCAAACTAGTTTTGGTGCAAAGCAAACATGCTACTAATAGGAAAATATAAATAGGACTCATACTACACAGCAATATATTTCTTATATACAAAGCAAAAGATACAGTTACTATCACAAATTTCAGATAGTCTGTATCAGAGGTGGGTATTCAGCAGGTTCTGACCAGTTCTGGAGAACCGGTAGCGGGAATTTTGAGTAGTTCGGAGAACCGGTAAATACCACCTATGACTGGCCCTGCCCCATCTATTCTCTGCCTCCCGAATCCCAGCTGATTGGGAAGAAATTGGGATTTTACAGTATCCTTCCCCTGCCATGCCCACCAAGCCACACCACACCCACCAAACCACGCCCACAGAACTGGTAGTAAAAAAAATTGAATCCCACCACTAGTCTGTATGTCAACCTGACCAAATCCATATCTTCTTGAGTAATGATGGAAGCTTGTGTGTTTCTTTAGAACTTGTGCTTCTTGCACTTTTGTGCTGTTAGGCTTAGTTCAGGGGAGATACCAGAATGTGTATTTTATCTAAATGCTTATTTAAAGATAAAATGTATATAATCAGCACTGTGTTCTTTGGAAAACAACATAATAAACACATCTGTATTTAACCATTCCTTTCTGAGCAGAGAAGAGCAACAAAGAAAATTAGGGAACTGAAGACTAAAACATATAAAAATGGTTGCTGGAACTGGCAATGTTTGAGACTGACTGGGGCGACATTATAATAGTGTTCCAATATCTAAGGGGTTGCCATAAAGAAAAAGGGGTCAACCTATTCTCAAAAGCACCTGAAGGCAGGATAAGAAGCAATGGGTGGAAACTAGTCAAGGAGAGAAGCAACTTGGAACTATGGGGACATTTCCTGACAGTTAGAACAATTAATCAGTGGAACAACTTGCCTCCAGAAGTTGTGAATACTCTAACACTGGACATTTTTAAGAAGTAATTGGACAACCATTTGTCTAAAATGGTCTAGGGTTTCCTGCCTGAGCAGGAATTAGACTAGAACACATCCAAGGTCTCTTTCAACTCTGTTATTCTGTTATACAGATATTATTTTTAGTGGATTGCTGATGCAGACATTAGCCTGAATCCAATGAAGAGAGAAACATGTGGACAAAAAACCTTTAATCTTATTGTGATTGTAGATTCTTTTTTTTTTAAACAAAGTTTTATTGGTTTTTTTAAAAATTTACAGGGAAAAAGGTGATGGAAAGGTTACAAATTTTGGCAGTTGCGATGTGCGGTAGGTGCCCCCTCCCTCCATACTCATAGTATACATTTACACAAAATTCATTACTAAATAGTAACATATAGTCAGCATATGAATTCAGTTAATAATTTTGACCAGTTTATGTCAGGTAGATTTTCTTGTTCATTTTTGTGATCTGAGCTTTCTCGGTATTGCCCCATCTCCCCCCGCTGACAGAGATCCGGCCCCTTCCGTGTCCTGCATGTCTGTTGTGGAATCATCTGGTTTTTCTAGGAGCGCTTTATTTTTTTCCATAAAGGCCTGCGCCTCTATGGGTGTATTAATTCTAACTCTTGTCTCCTCCCAGAATATTAGCATACCTTCAGGCATCAGCCATCTGAACCACACCCCCTTCTGGTATAATTTATTCACTAGTTGCGAATAGCTTTTTCTTTTTTCCCTCACTTGAATGGGGATCTGTTTCAGAATGGTTATTTCCCTATCTTGGTATGTCAAAGCTTGCCCCCTTTGTGCACTCAGAATTTCATCTCTTGTGCTTTTTCTGAGAAATTTAACGTGTACCTCCCTGGGTACGTTATGTGTTCTAGCATAAGCTGAGTTCACCCTATAAACCAAATCTATTTCCCACCCCATCTGTTGTTTCTCTTTCTGGATGTATTCAGCCAAAATACTTGTCATGATGTCCCTTATATTTTCGTCATCTGCCTCCAACACGTTTTGAAATCTAAGGTAAAAGGACATTCTCTTAAATTCTATTTTCATCTGTTGGGTATCAAGTTCTTTGTTCCCCTTCTGCATCCCTTCCATCCCCTCCCTCATCTCAGGCGTCCCCCCCTCCAAAAGATCCAGTCTCTGTGAGTTTTTATTAATTTGGGCCTGGTTCTCTTTAATTTCTTCTTTCATCTCCTTTAGTTATTTTTTTCCTCTTATCCCTGTAGAAGTTGCTGAAACATTTGTTGAAACTCCGTCTCTGTAGTTTTAGGTTGCATCAAAGCTGTTATCGTTGGTTGTGTACTAGGACTAGATGTTGCAGATGTCGGGGCAGAGGCAGCAAAGCCAGGCTTTCCAGGGGGTGGTTTTTTAGGAGACATTATTTGTGGAATAAAGAGTTCAGTCAGTACAGAGAGTGGTCAGTCAGAGAGGTAGAACAGCCAGGAGAGTCCAGGAGACAGAAGGTCCAGGCAGTAGAGGATTTTTCTAATCACCCTGGCAATAGAGTAAAGTTTTTCACTCCAGGGAGTCCAAAAGGTAGCAATCAACAAGAGATTTGTCTGAGTAGCACGGAGACAAAGACCGGAAGCCTGAAGTTTTAAAGGTGGAGTCAGGTTTCACAGTTCAGAAAGACAACGGAAGTGTGCCATCTTGCCCTGCCAGCTTCGGGTTTAGAGGCATAATAAAGTTTTCAAAGTTCCCAAAGTTTCCAGATCATCATTATGTTATGGAGTTAAATCCGAAAATTCACTTTTAATAAGGGTGTGACGTCATTGGTTGGCTCTCCCCCTCCTCCTTCCCCTGGGGCTGAGAGCAAAATTGTTTCAAGCCGCCTGTCCGAGGGGGGGGAATCCCCCTCCCTCCAGCTGCGCCTCTCCAAGTCAAGCCGAAAGGAAGAAATTTAAGCTGCTGACAATTTCTCCAGCTTGGTAAAGGGAATGAAAGGGAGTTTTTGCCTCACCGCAATGCAGCCGCGTCCTTCTGCTTGCTTATTCTCCGCACAGCCTCACAGCGAAGACACCGGAGCATCTCCCCATCACGCTCCCCAGTGCCTGGAGCGAGGCGGGGGCCCCCCACCAGCCGCCGCCGATCCTGGGGATCCCCCGCGGTGCCGCCCCTCCGGCAGGAGTCTCTACAGGGCGTCCTGTGCCCCCCAAGGAGTGGGGAGCCCACCAGGGAAGCACGTGGCGAGCAAGGCTTGCCCATCGCCATCAGCCGCTGGAACCGGAAGTGTGATTGTGGATTCTTGATGTCCAAATCAGAAGAGATCAGCACGAGGTCAAGATTGAGAAGGAGGTGATTTCCCAACCTACATAAACTGTACCACAATTCATTATAGAGGATGCTATAATTCATTAGAAAAGAATGAAGAGTACTTTTACCATGTCTAGAAAGCCCATATAAAACAGAGGATGTCTGTTCAATCCACTATATCTATACAGCTTGTCCTCCACCAGAACTGTCAAATTTAATATTTTAAGAGTTTTTGCTTAGCTTGTCTTAGACTGCATCTTGCTGGAGGCAAGGGATATTATAGGCATATCCTACTTGTGAGTCATGTCCCAGCATGGAGCTCGTCTCTTCATTTAAAAAAATTATAGCACAGCAACAGAGGACAATGAAAAATGGGCTTCGTTCAGAAACTGGGACCTGCAATTTCTTGCCATTAACAAACTGGAGAGGAAGGCAAAAGAAGATTGACAGCTTAAAGGCAAGAGACATTAAAGAGATGGTTTCTGCAAGTTGACAGTACAAACGTATTTGGGGATATAATTAGCACAGTAGCGGCTATATATGCCAAGCAGAGAGGGTGAACATATTTTGAAATATTAACCAAGAACAGTCTAAGGAGTTTTCCATTTCTGTGTGCAGAGTAAAGAGGATGGTGAAAGAGTGGAGAGAACAGTTTCCAAGGAGGCAAGAAGGAAAGTGTAGATTAAATCCAGGCTTCATTGAAAATATGTGCAAACATCTCAAGGGTCCTTGGTGCTCTCCGAACTTGCTTGTTTTCTTGCAGACGTTTCATTAGCCAAACTAGCTAACATCATCAGTGCTAGTAAGGAGTGCAGTTTGTTGTCTGTTTATATTCTAGTGAGTTGGCCTGTCAGTTGGGCTGGTCTTAGAGATTTTTTGGTTGGACGTACTATTAGCTTCTTTGGCAGTTGACTGTGGTATTGTTTACTTGATTGTTGGTCAAGTTAATCTACGCTGACCTGGGTGCTTATTGCTGGTAGAGAGGTGCTTAGATCTTTTTGTTTCCCCTTTTGATTGTCTCTTTTGCATAGTATGTAGATATCATTTATGTCTATGTGTCTGTTGATGGCTAAGGTTTCTAGAAATTCCCTGGCGTTTATGGAGTTGGCTTGGTCTAGGATGGTCACAAAACATCTCAAACAGGTACTTCTCTAATTCACATGGTTATAAAAGAGGGGGGGGGGACATAACCAGACTTGCAAGCTTATGCCACTAGAACCCATTCAAATAACAGTAGTCTTTAGTCCTCATAAGGTCTGTCTCTGAAAGAGGAACATTCCCTATGATCAAATTTATAAGTGGAGGCCATGCAATCTGATATAGGGATGACGGTTTCATCCATGTGGATGTTGACTTGCAAAATTAGCATTTTGAAAATATTTGAGGCTGTTTTGTTCTTTAAAAAGTGCAAATACTAATCCGTCATCATAATGATAATAAAGTGCAAAATACAATGTAATTGATAATCACATGCTGTTTGTAAGTACAAAGAAATATAAAACTAATTTAAAGTATGGAAAATATAAAAAGTAAAGAAAAAAATTGAAGAGAGATGGGGAAAAAACAGAAAAGATATTTAAAAAATGAGTTCTCCTCTCTCCAGACAACTATAAATAATTTGAGTAACTTCTCTAGTACTTCAGTTAAAAAAAGGACCTCCTTCTTTCCATAGCTCACCTCTTGTCAATAATCAGACTGCAAACATTATCATTCAGCTACTATAATCGATTAAGAACTTCTCTTATCAATAATTAGACTGCAAACATTATCATTCAGCTACTATTATTGATTAACAGCTACTAGAAAATATATATATTAATCTTAATCAAGAAACTCCATTTTGTAATGCAAACTTATTTCTTTCTCTAAGAAATAAAGCAAAATAAATCTCTCCCCACTTCTAAATGGTTCTTTACAGCCTCATCAGTCCTGGTCGGAAGGGAATCTCATTAGCAGTTACCAGAAACACAACCTCTATATTTTAAACCTGATCAAACGGATTCCCTTCGTAAAACTTTGGTTTATTTTATAAAAGCTCAATCTTTAATCCCATCAACTAATGCCTCACAAGTTGATTTCTTATCATTTTCTCTTAATCTCCTTTCAGGAACATTTTCAGTAATTCCTCTTTATGTCATCCCAAAAACAGTTTTCTTGGTTTCAGACATTCCACATCACTTTTCTGATATATTATTTGCATGTCCCTTTTAAGAGATCACCAAGTTTCATTTTCAGATCCTCTCCATCTTTTACAGTACAATCCAGAGTTTTTTTCTCTAAATCCACATTCAAATCAGTCTCAGTCTCTGTTTTATTGAAAAAAATGTATTGTTCTTCTACATCCTCTGCGAAAGTATGAACAATTCTTTTAAGTAACTTTTAGTACATTGTTCCCAAACAGCCATGATTTCTGTCAGCCTCTGCTTCATTTGCTTGCTATTGGCTGCCATAGAAATGGGGAGGGTGGGGGCAGGGAATTGTATGGTACTGGAGGAGTTATGTAGAAGGGAGCTTTGTTCTCACCATCTTCTCTGCATGCTGATGGCCGATGTTTGGTCTTGGTCAAGGCCAACCGTCTCGCATACCAACCTGACGAGGCCTTTTGAAGATGCACCCCACATGACACCTTAGGGATTTGCAGATTGGACACTGGGCTGGGGTAATGGAGGGAGGGGGCTGAGTAATCATTTGATATGTACTTGTTCGCACCTTTTTGGCTCAGATCTTGCTTTCTTTTTTGCTGCTTTCAATTCATATCTAGTAAAAGTAGTTTATCTCTATTCAAATGGAGTTGAGGTTTTTCTTCTTTGGAAGGAGGCATGCCTGACATTAAGCAAAATTTGTAGTCAAATACTATTCTTCCATTGGATTAATGGGTTTTCTGCTTTAAGAATAACTCTTTGTTCTCTTTGGATCCCTCTACACAGCCTTGAGGTCCTCTGTTATTATCTATTTATTTTCCAATCGACAAAACTTTCCCACAGGAGGATTTCTTACAATTGATTTCAAAATATTCAAATATTCTTTTATAAATTTTTAAACACTCCACAGGAAATATTCTTTCAAGTCGCTCTAGTCCCTTAACTTTCCAAAATTCACTTTCTAGTCCCTCTTTTGTTGCTTACCAAAAAGTGATACTTTTCTTTTTAATCCTTAAACTTAACATTGGAGTTTCTTTCATCCAGGGTAGAAGGATGTTTTTCCTGTGACCTAGTAAAGCTTGAAAGCTTTCCCTTCAGAAGGTTCTCAACTTCAAAGAAGTCAGTAATAAGCAGTTTCCTAAAATAGTTAAGAGAGAAAGTACACAAACCCTGTAGCTCTTTAGAGGATGCTGAATCTTGACTTAGACAAGATATTTATTCCCCTGGTTCCCACAGACCTCTCAAAGCTGCTGGAGGATGTTGTTTTACAATGTCTCTTCAGGGAGATTTTGTATGGAGCAAATGTATGGATGACCCTTGTCCTCTCCTTAATCCAGAGAGGAATTCCAAGGAACCAATCCATTCACAGGCTCCTGTTTTTACTACAGTTGGTGGAGACTGTGCTCAGTCCTCCATTGCTGGCCTGGAAGTCACAACATTAATATTATCTCTCTAACATTCCTGCAATGTACATGTAAAATTTCAATAATCCCTTCATTGTGTATTTTAGAGTTTTAATTGTGTGGCACACCATTGAAAATCATTTATCATTTAAGGGATAAAATTCTTTAATTTGTAATACTTTGGTCTTTGGTGGTTGTTCTTCTTAGCTCTATTCACTTTTCTAGCATTGTTCTACCATTTGTGGCTTTTGTCCTGGAAAAAAAACCCTGAAGAAGTAACAAAAAGAAGTAAATATAAATTCAATGATTAAAAAGAAAAGTATCACTTTTTCATAAGCAATAAAAAAGGGGCTTGTCAGAATATTCATGAACTGGAATAGGACATAGCAACAGGTCAGCCATTGGGGACTGGCTGGAATAGGACATGGTAACAAGATCAGCCAATGAATAAGCATAGCAACTAAGTCAGCCAATGAAGGCTGTTTAGAAACTGAAACAGTATTTCCTGGAGACAGCTATGTGCCTGGGCGTGATTTAGGCTAGCTTAACTGCCCTGGTTAGAGGAGATTCTCTTTGTCTGTGTTAAGCTCTGTGCTGGAAACATCTGTCTGCTCTCTGAATTGAAACTGAAAACTAATATCTTCTCTGCCTGTGTTTTGCCTGTAACTACTACCACATTGGAGAATCCACTATTGGTATTGTACATTTACTCATGTGTTATTATGTATATAAAGAAGTTTATGAATCCTGCTGAATCAATTATTTGTGTGTGCTTTCTGGATGTGATTTGTGCAACAAACTCGAGAGGGCTAGAAAGTGAATTTTGACCAATAAATATTTGCCCAGGACTACATTAATTTTTTTAAAAAAATAAAACATCAAATATAATAAATTGGGAATGTTCTACATTATAGACCTGGGCAAAGCTTCAGGCAGATACAAATCCTTTGAGTAATGCATCCTTTTGAAGCTGGGAACCCTTTATTTAGTTTTTATTATTCAGAGGTTTTACAAGGGATTCTGGACCACGCAGCAAAGAACAAAGAACAAAATTGATAAAAATGACAAAAATGTCAATAAGCAGTAAAAATTCCTTAATCAAATTACTTTTGATAGATGTCCTCAATCAAGTGATTTGGATCTGATAACTAGCTGAAGAGCAACGTAAAATAGTTATGGTGCTTGTTTTAAAAATGCTTTCTGTGCATGTTCACTGCCATGTTCAGAAGGCTGTTTTGATTATTGGAGCTACTGGTGAAGGCTGTTAGAGGGAACTGAAGCACCTCCCTGAGGGAAAACCAACTGACCATTGAACTTTGGTGTGCATTGCCAATGCTTTGCTATAGCATTGCCTCTATATTGCAAAACCCTCATGTAGATGTGGCATGGCCACCTCACATAGGACAATTATCAACACTTGTATGCAGTCAAACATTGCCTCACAAAATGGCCTCCTACTTCTTGAAAGGAAAACAAAATTGTTGGATTGTATCACTCATCAGCACTTTCAGCACATCTGAGAGTTGGAAGAGGCCTTCCACACATTTATAACACATTTGTAAATGTTTCTACTGATTACTGGAACTGCTGGAAGAGGCTATCACGGTAATCCAAAATGCCTCACTGAACAGTCCTACAACCTTTTTCAATGATTCCATATTTTACATATGCTAATTTTATTTAATTATTAAATTCATATTCTGTCATGGTCTGGTCTGTCATTTCATGGTCTGAAGTGATTCTGGGTGGCTAAGAATCGCTTGATGTTTTAGATAGCAATAACACATAGACATATATACCACTTCACAGTGCTTTACCGCCCTCTCTAAGTGGTTTACAGAGTCAGTATATTGTCCCCAACAATCTGGGTCCTCATTTTACCTATCTTGGAAGGATGGAAGGCTGAGTCAAACTTGAGCCTGGTGGATTCGATCTCCCAAACTGCTGGCAGCTGGTGATCAGCAGAAGTAGCCTGCAGTACTGCACTCTACCCACTGTGCTACCACGGCTTTTCAATTGATGTTCTGTCTAACTTGTTCACTTGTTCACCGGAGATTTCAGGTTTGGATTTGTAAGCCACTTAAAGTCCAAAGGTTTATGGGGCAGATGAATTGCATAAATAAATAAAATTAGTAAGACAAAATTCAGTTGCTGACTTCTTGGCTTTCTCTTCTTCAAAGAGATGTGATGAGAATCAAATAAAATGCATATATGTATTTCTTGGAGAAATAATTGAATACAAACTTTCCTTCCTCCCTCCCTCCCCCCCCCCTCTCTCCCTTCCTGGGTTTGTCCAATGGGAAACATCTTATCATAGTTTGGGACCCGGAAGTAACTCCCTCATTCCAAGCCCTTCATCTTCAAATAAAATCTAGATATCTCAGAAGAAGAAATTCCTAATTGATATTTCCTTGCTCAGTCTGTTCTTGTATTCACAAAATGTCTTTTCTATAACACAGGCCCATGAAGAACTAAATAAGGGGATGAAAATTTGAGGATAAAAGATCCCCCCGCCCTCTGGATCAGAAGCCAATGAAAGCCAATTTAATCTATGACATCGGAACAAAGATTGGTTCTACAGGGTACTTCATATCTGAATGGAAAATGTAACTGATCAAAGAAATGGCACCAGATTATAACATTTTAAGTTAAAATTGCATCTGTGGATAATGACAACATGCTGGGAACTGCTAAACAGTGCCATAAAAAAAGGTTAACTTTGAAAGGCGAGGAGCAAATCAAACAGCAAATAATCAGTATTCAAAGACAATCTAAGGACAAGGTTTTGCTCTCCCATAAACAGGTCACATAAAAGTGCACGACAAAAAAGTATTTACTTGCTCATAAATGAGGACTGTATAACATGCCATTGTTATAGATCTGAAACCTGCGGCAAACAAAAATCACCTGAAATTTTTCTATGAAAGGGGGGGAAAAAGATCTAGTTTCTTCAAAAATTCTGATCATTCAAACATCTTTCAACATTTTAAGTAGTTATTTTACTCATACTTTTGTTACTTTCATGGGCTTAGTCCATTTCCAAGTAGGATCAAAATTGATAGAGTCTTCAAGTTGATAAGATGTTTTAGTTTCCTTCTCCAAAGTTGCAGATCCTTCAGTTCTTTCTTCAAAGGCAGAGGCAGGGAGAAACCTATGCTGTGTTTTCCTATATTCATAGATTTTCATGGGTGTAGGTATGCTGGTCTTGTTGTATTTGGGTCTTTTCCCATGTCTTTTCCCAGCAATGCTGAAATTTTGCCAAGACAATCTCAATCTTACATGGGAAAAGACCCTAATACAACAAGACCAGTATGTATGTATGTATGTATGTATGTATGTGTGTGTGTGTGTGTGTGTATGTATGTATGTATGTATGTATGTATGTATGTGTTACAACCCCTGGTATGCCTAAATATGGGAGGAAGGTCACTATTTAGGCATACCAGGGGTTGTAACACAAATACATACCTATTTCCCTGGCTCAACTGATAAGGAGGAGAGCCTGTGGCTTAGTGGCTAAGACTCCTGCCTAATATATAATACAGCCCAGGTTTAAATTCCAGTAAGGGTATGGCTAGCTGATGAGAGCTAATTAGCTCGAAATAGATCTATACTAGTCTCCCTTTATTTATTTATCAGTACAAATACAACATATATATTAACCTTACACGGGAAAAGACCCGAATACAACAAAACCAGCATACCTACACCCGTGAAAATCTACGAAAACAAATATATATA
The DNA here is from genome assembly GCF_964273705.1 of Natrix helvetica. Lineage (NCBI taxonomy): Eukaryota > Metazoa > Chordata > Lepidosauria > Squamata > Natricidae > Natrix > Natrix helvetica. The sequence goes on from NC_138552.1 coordinate 95,362,691, forward strand.
TATATATATATATATATATATATATATATATATATATATATATATATATATATATATATATATATATACACACACACATACATACATACATACATACATACATACATACATACATACATACATACCTTACACGGGAAAAGACCCGAATACAACAAAACCAGCATATATATATATATATATATATGTATGTATGTATGTATGTATGTATGTATGTATGTATGCATGCATGCATACATACATACATACATACATACATACATACATACATATGCATATGCAAGTGTGCAACAACACACCCAAATTCTGAAAGCAAACAATTGTACTTTGTATACCACAATGACAGTTAAAGATCCTGGAGATAAGTGTTTTTCAACCTTGGCCACTTGAAGATGAAGAGTTCTGTGAGTTGAAGTCCACACATCTTCAAGTAACTGAGGTTGAAAAACATTGCTATACAACCATCCCTTGTCAGCAATGCATTACCAATAGCAATAGCACTTAGACATACATATCACTTCACAGTGCTTTACTGCCCTCTCTAAGTGGTTTTATAAAGTCAGCATATTATCCCCAACAATCTGGGTCCTCATTTTACCCACCTTGGAAGGATGGAAGGCTGAAACAACCTTGAGCCAGTGAGATTCGAACTGTCGAACTGCAGCTAGCAGTCAGCTGAAGTAGCCTGCAGTACTGCACTCTAACTGATGACTTTTCCCAAGTTGAAACATTTCAAGAATCTCAAAGTAAGCCAGAAGAGTTTTTGGTAGGACAAGCAAGAGTTTGTTCTCTGTGTTCAAGAACTTCCATGCCTCCTTAGCATTTCTGGAGTTCACTTAAAGCAAGATAAGGAGCATGTTTGGAGGTTCCCCCTCAGGCTAACCATCTGTGAACGATTGTATAAGGCTGTTCTCAGCAATAGTTCAGGCATCTCTAGGGAAGAAGTAATGACTGCAGACAACATGTGGCATCAAATTGATTGCACTGGTGCACATTGACAGAACCCCAGCAGCTTAAAAGACAGCTCAGATTGGACTTACAATGAAACTGAACTGCTGTGACAATTGTTATATGACATCTGAGAAGGCAGAGAGAGAGAATACTGCAGAAAACGTCAGGTACTTTGAAGGCAGACAGACAGACTCCAACTAGGTTTTATTCCATAAGTTAAAGCCTCTTTCCTTAAACAGGAAAAGGGAAGATGGGTAAAGTTTGTGGCTTTCTGGTTGAATGGCATTATGTTTAAATCTGGAACTTTCCAGACTTTTCATTCAGGAAACAAGATGGCTGAATTCCAGGAGTTTACACCATCAAGTCATATTTCCACATTGTATGAGATGATGGAATTTGCTATATATTGCTGAAGATTATACAATAAACAGAAATCTGAACCAAAAATATTTACGAGTGTTTGAATACAATCTTATTTTATTCATTCTTTGTTTAAAAGCCTTACACAGTTTCTGATATTACAAATCACAATTCTGGGCACTTTACAATAAAAAGATTAAAATAAAACTTTGCAAAATCCCTTACAACAATGAAGACAAAACAAGGTTGTTCTTTTTCCTCCCCTTCCTCCTTGTTTTTTATTGATACTGGACTTGCTGCTAAAGAAGATACATCTATAAAATTTCAAGAATTAAATTAAGAACTCAGGTACATGAATAAAAATTATAGGCTGTCTGAGTTTCTTGGCCAAAGGACGAGAATCAGAATTGATAACATAACACATACAGCACCGTGGTTCAGTGTCAGATTGTAGGATCAATATGGATAAAGCTCAAATGTTGACACAGAACTTGAGAAACAGTCACTCAGTGAGCAGTAACCAATCCGTACAGACTTTCAAGATTTGATTATCAATAAGATTGTCAACCCTGAAGCTGGCTAGATGATGGCCATCTTCCTATTCTACTGGGGTTTTTCCTTTCTTCAGAGCTTCAGTGCTGACACAGACTGGAGATGAGGGATAGGGAGGGGGGATGTAGAGATAGCTGGGGCGCTATAACCAAAACATCATTCTTTCCCCTCGGAACCAAGGTCATGTGTGCAGGTGGTTGGGAGGTGGAGACTGAGGTCATCCCACATCTGGACTGGATACTGATTGGACCATGTGACTGATGCCTCCGGAGAAGTGACAAATTTTTACTTTTAATTAGGGGAAAAACCAGAGGGAACTTTAGATCCAGTTTTCACCTGCAATATGACATGCCCTAATAAAATGAAATGTTCTTTGAGGAGACCTCATGCCTCAGAGTTCTTTCGTTTGGGGTTGTGTTAGTTGGGGCCCTGACAAAGACACAGATAAAACCCTTTGAGTGACCAGAGTCAGATAACTAGTTTCAGTATCTTCAGCTAAAAAGGACAGCATTAAAGAATTGCAAAAAAGAAGGAAGAATACTTATAGACTTGTCCAACTGTCAAGGGGGGAGGGATTTACAGAACAATTGCTGTGTACCTTAAAATCTAACTCTAAACCTGCAGATGCTTTTCTAAATTGTTGATGAAGTATGACTCAGAATCAAACATGAATGAATAGATGCAAAATGTGTGTACAATAGTGGATATGCCACAGAAACAATTTCAATGGAAGAAAAACATTAAATTCAACTAAGTTTTATCATCAGTTTGCTTACCGCCCAAATCGCTCCACAGATGTTATTTCTTCTGTTCGCTATCTGAGCTTGCACACTTAGAGGAAAGAAACACTGATGTGCAAAGGCTGTTTGTTGACTTCAGTTCAGCATTTAATACAATTGTTCCTCAGCATCTAGTACGGTAGACAAATTGGACCTTTTAGGCTTTAATACTTCTTTGTGCAACTGGATTCTTCATTTTCTTATTGACAGGCCCCAGAATGTGCTAGCTGGGACTAATATTTCTAACACAATTTTCTTGAGCACATGTTCACCTCAGGGCTGTGTCCTAATTCCACTGTTGTTCACCTTGTTGACCCATGACTGTTGGGATTCACTTACCTTCCCTACCGGATCGCAAATGTGAGTGTGCACTCCTTTCTTCGCATGCACAGTGCTCACACATTAGGCTTGGGCGGGTGGGTGGAGCCTCCCACAGCCGTCGCTACTGGTTCGCCTGAACCGGAGAGAACCAGCTGAATACCACCTCATACACATCACACATGCACACACACACACATATGTGTTTATATGTGTATACATCCACATACATACAAAATAGTACAAAAGAGTATTTCCTCTAGATCTAATATTTTGAAGGGAAAAAATCTACAATTTCTTTAGCGTCAAATCTCCTTCGCAAGCAATCTTGATGCTTGGTGTTCTTGCTGTTTTTCTATTTTTTACTTTTAATATATTGGAATTATGTTTAATTATATGATTTTTAACTCTTTTCATTAACCGACTTGGCAAAAAATCATTACAAAAATATATAATAAATATGGACATTTATCTATGATCTTTAGAAACTCTGCAACTGCTTCATTGCAAAAGTCCCACTTCCTTGGTTGTGCTGATGGCTGAGAATATAGAATTTGCATGCTTACCACTCTGCAGTTTGTAAGAGCCTTCAGTTCAGGGAAATCATCAAGAACTGTAATTCCCACTACACAGATTCAAACATAAAAATGCTAAACAAGCTGTAGTGTTAATCATCAATGTTGTACCAAATGCAGGTTCTCTACTCACTGGCTGAAATTCTGCCTAACTTGACAAATTGGTGATTGTCTCTTACAACAAACACACAAACAAGCCCAATGGCCTAAAACTACCGCACAAGATAATGAACGGCTAATTCTTTCCCAGTATTTTAAGAAAGAGAGAGAAATCCAATAATAGATGAAAGACTAAAGCTGTAAAGATATTCCGTTCTATTTTACATCACTTCTACCACCAGGTTCCATATCTCAGATTAGAAGGGAGTTAGCTGTTGTATAACCCCACTTTTAGATTTATATATCACGTGGAATTAGGCAGTAAATCGTTATAAAAGAAATTGTTAAGGCGTTCACTTATTTATTTAATTTATTCTATGCCAGGTTCACAATAAACAAAGAAAAAAGAAATTAAGTCAATAGAACATAAAATATTTTTTATAATAGTTGTAGCATTTCATTGTATTACAATAGCCTATATCATTTAATAACCTTATTTACGAATATTTAATTATTTATAATATATAATTATAATTGTGTGATGAATAATAATTTATTAAATAAATCTGGAACACTTTTATGGACTGGAACAAATTGCTACATGGCTGAGAGCTTCATGCACACAGGGCTATCATATGAATTGCAATTTCCAACAGAATAGCAATAGCGCTTAGACTTACATACTTCTTTACAGTGCTTTCATAGCCCAGTCTAAGCGTTCTACAGATTAAGCATATTGCCCACAAAAATCTAGGTTCTCATTTTACCCACCCGGGAAGGATGGAAGGCTGAGTCAACCTTGAGCCTGGTGAGATTTGAACTGCCAAATTGCAGGCAGCCGGCAGGCAGCAGACGTAGCCTGCAGTACTGCACTCTTTTTTTTAAAAAAAAAGATTGTTTTTTAATTTTTGGTTAAACAGACAAACACAACACAAAAAAATAAAATAAAATCATCTTTCGCTACATATTGCAGAAGTGTGTCGATTGGTTACAAATAACATTCGTGCATCTCTTCCACAGTCATTACTTATAACTCATATCACATTGTATATTTTAAATCAAAAGTCTTTATATTAGGAGGAGGAGCTTCCAGAGGAATGGCGGTCTGCCGCTAGAGCTCTGTAGATCCGTGGGGCTCTTTCCAGGGAATTAGGAGCGCTGCCAGTCCCCTTTTCCACCATGGGGACCGGGTCCCCAGTAAACAGCTACCCTGGTTTCTTTTATGATCCGAATGGGTCCTCCAGGGTAGCTGGGTGTTTGGAAAAAGCATGAGGAACGTGAGGAACGTGAGGAACAAACTGGGAATGCAGCTGATGGGAGGCGGCGCCCTGAGAAGCCGCAGAGAGGCCGTCTGCGTTTGGAGCCGATTGAAGGAGAGGCAGACGGCCTCGAAATGGCGGACGGAGTGTGCGGAGACGCGCCGATACCAGCGATGCCGAATTTGGACTTCAGGTTGGAGGCTGGTGACCTAGGACCATCTGGGACCGTTGATTGAGGTGGCGACGGCTGGAAGCGCCGGACGCCGAATCCCTCGGCTTGCAGCTTGTGAGAGGTAGCTGTGAGAGGTTTGAAAAGGCTTGAAAACCATGTTGGCCGAATTTGAGAGGATTGGAGACTGGCCGGGACCTTTGAGGCCAGCAAAGACTGAATGGGTAGGCTGAGAAGGAAGCTGGAGGCCGGTGGGAGCGGCGTTGGGGCCTGGAATGGTGGTTTGGGGGCCAAAATCGCAGCTGCAGGCCAAGGCAGGATTAAAAGCCGAGGACCTGGTAGGAGTAGGACTACGATTCAGGAGGCTGTATAGAGACCGGGGGGGGGGGAGCTTTGTTGGTGGATTGCCAGGAGGCCCTTATCATCAGGCTTAGCAGAGGAGTTATTTGCCTCTGCCTATTGCCACTCTGACTGCACCCCACCTACCCCCCTGCTGACTATTTATTAACAACTGCCCCGGATTACCATCTGAGCCCTAGAGGACTCCTTCCTACCCTATATGATTTACTGCTGATTGACCATCTGCCCCTTGCCTATTGCCAACTACAGCCCAACTACCCCTTGCCATCCACCACTTACCACCCACCGGCCCCACCTCTTGATTGTCATCTAACCAACCTATCACCATCACCCCCCCCCATCTAAGACTAATGACTGGACTATTCTGTCTTGCTGCAACCATGCTTTTCAAATTTTACTGGATTATGACATCTTCAGCACAGACCCTAAGCCCCAACGCCGAACTCTTTTAACACTCTATGTATTTAAGGTCAGACCTGATCCTACTGCGGGAGTCCCCCCTCTCGCAGGTGTGGCCCTCCGCCCTTTCGAGGGCCCACCTTGATGACGGATTTATTAATCTCGAGAGGTGGAGGAAGCGGAGACTTAGGGGTTTTTTAGTTAGTTGTTTTTTAAAAATTTGTAGGGGTGGGGGTTCAGGGGTTGTGGGGCGGGTGGGTCAGATCAGGAGCGATGTGAGAGCCGGGCCTCCAGGTGTGGTCGTGAGCAGAAGGAGCGGAAGGGAGGAGGAGGGGGAGGATATCATTCCTATACAGGGCTCTTTAATTCCAACGGTCGCAGGGAGGGGCAGATACGAGGACAGATTAAGAACTTACAGTCGGTTGGGAGACTGTGGTTGCTGGTTACACCCGGTCGCTTGTACCAACCCCCGCGTTCTAGGTGGTCAAGAGTTACAGACCCAGGGCCTGAGGCTGTTGTTATGCAATGCGAGGTCCGTTGTTAACAAGGCCCCCCTCATTCACGATCTAATTTTAGAGGGGGAGCCGGACCTCGCGGGAATAATGGAGACCTGGTTGGGCCATGAGGGAGGTCTTCCCCTCGTGGAAATGTGCCCACCAGGCTACCGAGCATTTCACCAGCCCCGGGCCCAGGGAAGGGGCGGCGGGGTGGCAGCAATTATTCGGGAGGACTTAGAGCCGAGGGAGTCTACTGTGCCACAGACGTCTGGATGTGAGTCCCTTGTTGTGAAACGGGGCCCTGGGAGACAGTTGGGCCTGCTGATAGTATACCTGGCTCCTCGCTATACATCAGCGGCCCTGCCTGAACTCCTCAAGCTGATCGCATCGGTGGCGGTTGAGACCCCCAAACTTTTAGTGATGGGGGATTTTAACCTGCCAGTGATGGGAGAAGCATCAGAGGGGGTTCGGGAGTTCATGGCTTCCATGACAGCCATGGACCTGACTCAAATGATTCAGGGCCCGACACATGAGGGAGGACACACTCTGGACCTTGTTTTTGTCTCTGGCCAGTGGCTGAGTGATCTGGGAGGAGGGGACTTAACCATCACTCCCCTGTTATGGTCAGATCACTCACTCCTTCATCTTGACTTCCCTGGTGCTACCTCCCACTGCGGGGAGGCGGAACCGGAAAGCACCAGATGGTTCCATCCCAGGCGCCTGATGGAACCAGATAGGTTCCAGACGGAGCTTGGGCCACCTCCTGTAACCTTGACCCACCCCCGGGTAGAGGACCTGGTGGTCGCGCGGAATAATGCGACTACCGGGGCCTTGAACCGGGTGGCGCCTTTGCGGCCTCTCCGGCGGCAACGATCCACCCTGGCCCCTTGGTTTACCGAGGAGCTAAGGGTGATGAAATGCCGCAAGAGACGTCTAGAGAGTCGTTGGAGATCCTCTCGCTCCGAATTTGATCGAACACAGGCACGAGCCCATTTAAGGACATACCTTGTGGCATTGAGAGTGGCCAAATGCCAATATTGTGCCACTCTCATTGCATCCGCGGAGAACCGCCCTCCCTCCCTGTTTCGGGTGTCCCGCTCCCTCTTGTTTCAGAGGCCGTGGGCGGCCCCTCTATAGGGCAGGGCAGAGGAATTTGGTAAATATCTGCAGGATAAAATCGCTCAAATCCGGAGGGATTGGGTCCCTGTCAGTGGTCCAATGGAGACGTCCATGGCGAGTCTTGAGGAATCGATCTGTGAGGAGTTTGATTTGGTTGCCATCGAGGATTTGGACAGAATGTGTGGACGACTGCGACCCACCACATGTTTATTGGACCCATGCCCCTCCTGGCTTGTACTGGCATCCTGGGAGGTTACACGAGACTGGCTCCTGGGCCTAGTGAACGCTTCGTTGAGGGAGGGGTCTCTACCGGCCGCCTTGAAAGAGGCGGTGGTGAGACCCTTGCTCAAGAAGCCTTCCCTGGATCCTTTGGAGCTGGCCAATTATCGTCCTGTCTCCAACCTTCCCTTTTTGGCGAAGGTTGTAGAGAGTGTGGTGGCCTACCAGTTTCCACGACATCTGGAGGAAAATAATTATCTAGACCCGCGCCAGTCCGGCTTCCGCCCCGGTCACAGCACGGAGACGGCCTTGATCGCGTTGGTGGATGATCTCTGGAGGGCCAGAGATAGAGGTTGTTCCTCTATCCTGGTCCTATTAGATCTCTTGGCGGCTTTTGATACCATCGACCATGGTATCCTGCTGCGCCGGCTGGAGGGGTTGGGGGTCCGGGGCACCGTTTTGCGGTGGTTCGGCTCCTACCTTTCTGGCCGGACGCAGCGTGTGTTGGCAGGAGAGGAGAGGTCGACCCTAAGCCCCCTTACTTGTGGGGTACCACAGGGGTCGGTCCTCTCACCACTCCTGTTCAACACATATATGAAGCCGCTGGGTGAGATCATCCGTGGTTTCGGGGTGGGATACCATCTGTACGCTGATGATACTCAGCTGTACATTTCCACCCCGAACCACCCCAACGAGGCCATCAAAGTGATGTCCCGGTGTGTGGAAGCCGTACGGATCTGGATGGATGACAACCGACTCAAGCTCAACCCCTCCAAGACGGAGTGGCTGTGGGTACCGGCTCCCCGGTTCAGCCAATTAATTCCATCATTGGCATCGGGGGCATTCAAGTTGCCCCCGTGGAGCGGGCGCGCAATTTGGGCGTCCTCCTGGATGCCCGGCTGTCCATGGATGACCATGTGACAGCCGTGACAAGGGGGGCGTTCCACCAGGTTCGCCTGGTGCGCCAATTGCGCCCCCTACTGGACCGGGACGCCTTACGCACAGTCACTCATGCACTGGTGACGTTCGCTTGGACTACTGTAACGCTCTCTACATGGGGCTTCCCTTGAAATGCACCCGGAGGCTACAGTTGGTCCAGAACGCAGCCGCGCGGGTAATTATGGGGAGTACTAGGTACTCCCATGTGACACCGTTCCTGCGCGAGCTGCACTGGCTTCCTGTGGTCTATCGGGTGCGTTTCAAGGTTTTGATAACAATCTTTAAAGCGCTCCATGGCTCAGGACCTAGTTACTTGCGGGATCGTATTCTGCCCCATACATCCCTGCGACCAATCCACTCGCACAGAGAGGGCCTCCTCCAGGTGCCGTCCACCAGACAGTGTCGGGGGCGGCACCTAGGAGTAGAGCCTTCTCTGTGGCGGGCCCAGCCCTGTGGAATGACCTCCCTCCGGATATTAGGAATACCTCTGACCTCCGCTCCTTTCGTATTAAGCTCAAGACCCACCTACTCCAAGTAGCTGGCCTGGCTCAACTTTGATCTAACTATATCGCTCCTGACGGGTTTTTATTTGGGTATTTTAATTGTATTCAATTATTTAGGGGTTTTTAAACATTGTATTTTAATTGTTTTTTATTCATTAGCCGACCTCCTCCTTGTACATGTCTTGGTATATGTCTTTGTTATATGTATGTCTTGTCTATATATTTATTTCATATGTTTTATTGTACGCCGCCCCGAGTCCTTCGGGAGAGGGTGTGGCTAAGAAATAAATATTTATTATTATTATTTATTATTATTATTATATATCTTACTATCAACATCTCACAATTCTCATCTGACTATAAGTTGTTTTAACGTCCTTTTGCATAAAATAATCCAAAATTGAAAACACAACCACATAAGGACATTTCATTAATTATTTCTAATATCTACACCTTTATAACATGTTCTAAGTAAGAATTAATTATGATTGATAACAAAATTTCTAATCCTCTTTTCCAAGTCGCTGTTTACTATTTGTATCCCAATACCTTTTATTGAACTGCACTCTTAACCACTGCGCCATCATGGTTCAGAATCCTTCAATGGCTGTAGTACATTTTTCTGATGGGACTGGATTCCTTTTCTGGAAAGCCTTTGTGTTGCCAATGTCTGCCTTTCAGAGATATTCAATGCTTAAAAGTTCTTTCTCTTGCCATTTTGTTTCCTGGACCAATTTGCTCAAGGAACTACATGTAGTCTTCCACTTATGACCACAATTGAGCCCCAGATGCCTACAGTTGTTAAGTTAGTACCACAGTGGTTAAGTGAATCAGCCTTCTCCATTGATTTTGCTTGTCAGTAGGTCACAAAAAGGGATCACGTTTATGACGGTTGCGGGATACTGCAACCGTCATAAATATGAACCAGTTGCCAAGCATCTTTATTTTGACCATGGGGGATGCTGCAATGGTCGTAAGTATGAAAAACATTCACAACTATCTTTTTTCAGTGCCGTTGTAACTTTGAAAGGTCATTAAATAAACTGTTGTAAGTTGAGGACTACCTGGAGATCTTCTTTGAAGTCCATTCCTGGTGATGTCTGAGAATCAAAACATGGGCATGATTATTTCAATATGATATGCAAAATAACTGTGCTGTTTCCTTTCTTCCACCCCAAGGCTTAGAGTCAATCTCTCAGTTCCTTAAAGAGTTGTCTTCGATCTACACATTTCTGCACTAAGTACTTGCATGTGACTTTTCCCTGTGCACCTTCTCAGCAATCCAACAATCTGTTGAAAGAGCTAGTCTTCTGAAGCCTAATGAGAGCAACTCCTCCGATGTGCTGGAGCTGGCTTGTATCAGCTCATGAGAACCGACTGTTAAATGTTCAGGAATTCTGCAAGTTTGTTGACAGTAGAGCAGAGCCGTGATGCCCAGCATGCCAATCAGCTGTTTGACACCTTGCAGTGCAACACAGCGGTGCTTGTACTACACCAACGTGCAAGTCTCAAAGATTCAATATGGTTCATTCCCAAGGAAGAATGTCTAAGACTCCAGCTTTCTTCACAAGAATTAAACAGTAAACATGCCATACAAATAACACAGCAGGTTCTTCTGGCACTAACACCTTTGTTTTTCCTTTGAAAAGCCATCTGGGGAAACTTTTTTCTTCTCCTAGGCAGAGTAGATATATTGCTATTTTCATAAGGCCGCCCCATAAGCTCCTATGCAACTATCAATTTAATTAAGATCAAGAAAGTCATCCCCAACTAAGAGGCATTGCAGCCATGCTTACACCCGATCAAATAGCAACAGCATCAAAACTATCAAACGTTTACAACTTTCCAAGAAGCTGCTCAAAAATGACAGTGTTTCTTTATCTCCCCCTCTCCTTGTCATTACCTTATATATATAAGGTATATTACCATAATATATAAGCAAGAAGCATTCAGGGATATATATTTTTTGTATTTTGGTGTCTCTTGCTGCATGTACCAGCATTAGGATCCTCAAACAATCCTCCTAGAGAGGGGAGAAACAACAACAATAACAACAAAAGGAATACAGGGGAGATCATGTGATGTTTTAAAGGAATCAGCATTTTGAGGTTCAGGGTTTTTCAATTCTGCAGGGAAAATGAAATTAATGTATGACACTGTACAACTCTTGAGTGTGGTTTGGAAAAAAAAATTCTTGGTAATATTTTCAATCACCTGCATGACAAGGTTTGGGACCAGTACTTAGGATACAGTTTGAAGGGGTCCAAAATACCTTTTATCCAAGTTTGCAGAATCTGGATCAAACACAGAAGAACATGGTAAGAAATGTTCCTTGGATAAGATCCTGAACACATGCAGAAGCAAGCTTTTACACTTGTTTCCACATGAAGGGTTATAGGTGGGACAATCACTTTGGGTAATGTATGGCTTATTGCATATTTGGTAATCTTCTAACTAATTTGGAAATTCCCTTCTTATAGTTTATCTTGCACTTTCAGAATAAACTATCGATCAGGCAATGATAGCATACAGTGGATATGGACATTACCAGGTATTTACAGCTTTCACTTAAACCAGGGGTCTCAAACTCGATTTCATTGAGGGCCACATCAGGGTTGTGTTTAACCTCAGAGGTGTGGGGTGGGTGTGGCCAGGATGGGTGTGGCCAGTTTGATGTCACTTGTGTCAGGAGTGCCTGTGGTGGCCCAAGCGCTATGCCAGTGAAAATGGGTGCCTGAGCTCCTTTTTCAATGCCACAGCCTTCTGCAAACCTCTGCCAGTGAAAACAGAGCTCAGGGGGGTGGCACGCAGGCCCTCCCAAGCTCCGTTTTCACTGGCAGAGGGTTGCCGAAGGCCGTGGCAGCCAAAAAACAGAGCTTGGGAGCCCATTTTCACTGGCAGAAGCACAGTGGGCTGGTCCTTTGCTGTTTCTATGTCAGCCCCACAGGCCAGATCTAAGTACCCTGGAGGCTGGATTTGCCCCCCCCCGGGCCAGAGGAGGGGTTGATCCCAGTTCATCCCGGATCAGGTGAACCGGTAGTAGCAGTAGCAGGAGGCTCCACCCACCCACCTGCACGCACGCACAAAAGCAAACTGGTTGTATAAAATTTGGAAACCCACCACTACCCTGGGCCTTGAGTTTGAAACCCCTGACTTAAACTGAAGGAATAGAGGTAAGGCTACATAAAGACATGCGTAGCAAGCTACCGTGATCTCAGTAGCTGGCTATCTTGAATACCTACAAGCTCACCTAATTAGCAGAACCAGATGTGGGATGAGAGGAAAGGTTACATACAGACATGCACATTAAATGGCCATGATCTTAAGTAGCCATTTATCTTTTAGCCCATTATCTCACCGAGCAGAGACAGGCCGTATCAGGGAGTTATGTGAGATTCAACCTTGGCTGGGATAGCTTTCTGGATTCACAAGGGAAAAAGGAGGGAGCAAACCAAAAACAGTACTGTTGCTTTCTGTGCTCTATTCTGCTGGTTGAAACTGTATAAAAGCCAAATAAACTCTGCGTAAGGCAGACAGACATTTTGGACACCACTGCTTGATGGATTTCTGAAAACCTAAATAAACCCTTGTTTTTTTTTAAAGATTAGGGCCTTTAAAGAGGGGAAGAGGGGAACTTGTATTAACATGCCCCTTACGCTCTTATATGTAATATTTAATCTCTGTTCCCTTGTGGCTGCCTTAATTTCATATATACAGTTACACAATTACTTTAATTTGCACATGCATATGCTAACTACCAGGGTCTTGCTCCTTCGTTCTTTATGTCTCTTGCAGCATCTTACATAATGCTCTAGTGCAATGCAATTAAAAACACAGAAATTACTTTTTTTTTAAATGCCAGAGAAAATCAACAAGCATTGAAACAATAGAAACATGCCATATCTTCTATGTCTTACATAACCAAGTAATAAAAACTTGCTTAAACAGGACCAAAGTCGAAAGTTGCATGCGTCTCGGGAAGAATGGTCTTCTAGAGGGCAGGAGCCATGGCAGAGAAGAGTTCTTCTACCAAATGACTACCCTGTCAGCTCAAAAAGATAGACCAGACTAGGAAACACACACTATAGGGATTAACCCTACTTAATTGTAAAATTATAGCAATGGAATCTTGCACGTCTAAAGGTGCTTCCCTCTTCCAGCCTTTATTCTCATGTGAGTTAGGGACAGGCTTGTCTAAGATATTTTTTCTCATTATTTTCTTGGCCTGCATTCAAGCTTTTCTTATTTAACCATCAGCTTATAGTGCCTCTTCTACCAGTCCTTCAAGAACATTCTCTACACCCTCTATACCTGTGATGGCGAACCTATGGCACGCATGCCACAGGTGGCACGTGGAGCCATATTTGACGGCACGAGAACCATCAGCTCTGGTGCGCATGCTCATGCCAGCCAGCTGATTTTTGGACTTCCAGAGGGCCAAGGGAGGTTGTTTTTGCCCTCCCTGGCCTTCAAGAAAGCCTCCGGAGCCTTGTGAGGGCAAAAAACAGGCCCAAGAGGCCAAGTGGAAGTTCGGAAATGGTATGTTTCTCGCTTCCGGAGGGCCTCCGCGGGGCCAGCGAAGGCCGTTTTTGACCTCCCTAGGCTTCATGAAAGCCTCCGGAACCTGGGGAGGGCAAAAATGTCCCCTCCATGGGGTCAGGTCAGGGGTCGCGCACGCATGTACAGGTGGGCATGGTGCATTGAATTGTGGGCACAATAACATGTGCACACACAATTTTGGCATGCCTTTACAGAAAGGTTCGCCATCACTACTCTATACTATGAGACACATTGGTCCTCTCATTAGGCACAAGCCTACAATGTGAAGAAATATCTGTGCTTGTGATAAATAGTGAAGTCCCAACTACAAAATCCTTCTTGCCAAAAAATGTTCTGAGCATGGTCAACTTTCAAAGATCCCAAGCAGCCAGACTCACATTGCCTGGAAACAAATCAGCAATGACTGCTAGCAATTTTCCCAGACAATTTTAATTAAAGCGTTTAATGTATTTCACCAGACTGGATTGTCACCAACTTAATTTGCAAATGAACAAAAGGCAATAATAATTGGATTGATTTGCCATTCGCTAACTAGCAGCACAGCAGACAAGTGATGCACAAAGTAGCCTTTGACACAAATGGTCCATAAAAGCCTTTGATCTGTCAATGACACAGAATGACACATAATACAAAACATAATATTTCCACCGGGCTCCTTCCCTGTTCCTTAGGGATAGATTCAGGTTGTGACTTGTCTTAAAAATATCCCCCTAAAATGTCACACCCAAACTCGCCAAGCCTCAAGTTGAAGGTATGTGCAAGATAGAAATAACTTGCATTTATTAAAAAGATGACCTTCGTGATGGCAGTGCTTCCCTTTGCCATTCTAAACCCCAAGAGGTTAATTATAATATTTAGTACTGTTCTGCTAGCTTTTGAAGATCTTTCTCTGCCAGGAAACCTTTTAAAGCTCTTCCCCTTCAAGTTGTAAATTATTATCTTTGAGACCTGTGTGGATCTTCAAAGTGTTTTGCTCAGTTGGGCCCCAATGTTTCTTCAAAGTGAAGTCAGGAGGTGAAAACAGTTCCAGTTTTTATTTGTCAGAGCTCCTATGGTCAGGAAATCTACTAACTGAAGTAGTCAGCAGCCATTATAGGCAGAAGTTCAAAATGTAACTTCTGTTAGAGCTTTGGTAATTTTAATAGAATAACAGAATTAGAAAGGACCTGGGAGGTTTTCTAGACCAACCCCCTGTTCAAGTAGAAGACCCTATACCGTTTCAGACAAATGTTTGTCCAATCTCTTCTTTAAAACCTTCAGTGTTGGAGCATCCACAACTTCTGGAGGCAAGCACTTCCACTAATTAATTATTCTAACTGTCATGAAATTTCTGTTTATTAAGTTTAAAAAAGTACTTAAGAACTGTAAAATACAAAAGAAATATACTTCTGGATTGAGTTGAGTTGAGTTGGGTTGGGTTGGGTTGGATTCAAACAATCCAATCCAACCCAACCCCACCCAACCGAGAACTATATTTCTTTAAAAACATTAGCATTTTTTTTCAAAATGTACTGAAAATATTAATTATTATGATCCTGTTAGTGCTTTCCCAGACCTATTACACAGATATTTTACTTGTATTCCTTTGAATACGTATACATGCTTCAATTACTCTTTGATTTATGGGGGGGGGGGGAAACATTGAGGAATTTTGGAATAGATGTGAAAGATAGCTTAAACCAGAAGTACATAAAACTAAAAGTAGTAAAAAGGAACTCAGTCCCCTCTTTAGCTTGAAGTTGAATATTCATTGAATGTCATAAAGCAAAGATATTGAGAAGGAGATGGGCACTCAGCTGGAATATTTACAACGAGGTAATGTTATTTTTATTATTAAGGATGCCCAGGGTAAACTTTATGATTCTGACTCAATAAATCAACGTTTTAAAAGCTTTCTTCATTGTGTCATATTAAGGCGAATGTATATGAAGGAAGAATTTAAAAAAAAAATTTTGGTGCAGCGAAGGTCTTCTTCAAGTTACACATGACTAAATTTCCAGTTTCATGCTCCTTTATCTCTCCAAGAAACAAGAGGTACCATTAGATCTTTGCAGGCAGGGAAAGCTCCTATAGCGATGATTGACAGGTATAAGATAATTATTGTATTAAGTTCTTGGCCCTAGTATTATTGGAGGTTTATAATGAAATTTCCTTAGAGATTTTTTCCACCCAATTCTTTTAAGTGAGACAGGTACAAAGATATAAAGATCCTGTTGATCTTTGGCATTTTTATATAAGTGATGTTCTGTTCAAAGACCAAGCATAACCCTGGGCTTAAAATATTGAGCATCCTCAGTTAAAACAATCCTTTATGCTGTGGCCAGTAGGTGGCAGTAGGTGGCACTCTATTTACATGAATTAAAATGCTGTACAAATCAAAATACAGTGTAAAGTTGGACCATAAATGTCAGTGGATCATTCTGGTTATTAAATAACACATTATGGCACCAACTTTTATTGATGTGTTGTTGTGGATATGTGTCCTGAATATAATTGGATGATGATGATGATGACTTTATAATAAGACCCACCTATTCCAAGCAGCTGGCCTGGCTTAACTTTGATTTAACCATATCGCTCCTGACGGGTTTTTATTGGGTATTTTAATTATATTTTATTTAATTATCTAGGGGTTTTTAAATACTGTATTTTAATTGTTTTATTTGTCAGCCGACCTCCTCCTTGTGTATGTCTCGGTATATGTCTCTGTTATATGTTTGTTTTGTCCACATATTTATTTCATATGTTTCGTTGTACGCCGCCCCGAGTCCTTCGGGAGAGGGTGCGGCTAAGAAATAAATATTTATTATTATTATTATTTATTATAACATCAATGCACAAAAGAGCGCCAAGAGGAAGCTAATGTAATGATTACTGTAAGATTAAAACTGAGATTGCCTTGGTGAAGTTCACATTCATTTATATAGCCACTCACTTGTGGCCCAATATTTTTCACAAGATTATTATAAAGATTAAAAAAATAGAGGTAGAACCATGAATGTTACTTTAGATACCCGAAGAAGAGACCAGACTCAAATATAATAAATAGAAATTAAATTCACTCTCATTGAAACCTGTCTTCTTGTAGCATTCTTAAATGGAAAATTCTCCTCTTTCTTTCCTGGGCAAAGAATGCAGAACTTGGATTAGGTTGAAGGATCAATCTGGAAGTCCATCTGCATTTAAAAGACAAAGGCTACTCTTTTGAAGACAGCAAAGTCCACATTTTGGACAGAGAGGACCCCTGGTTTGAAAGAAGGGTCAAAGAGGCTATCTATGTCAAAATTGAACAGCTCCCTCTCAACAGAAGGGAAGAGATATGACACATATCTATCTTCAGTCTACAAAGTAGTAGTTCTTCCAACAGTTCTAAGAAGGCTCCACACCAGAGGTGGCCGTCACATACTGTAACAACTGGTTCGCCCAGAACCGAAAAAGGGAGCATCTTCTGCGCATGAGCACAGCATTAAAAAAACCAGCGATTATATAGGATGTGATAGCCCAGGACAGGTGGGCAGGCCCAGCCACTGGTTGGAACTACCAGTTTCCCTGAACTGGTCCAAACTGGCACATGCTGGCAACATGACACTGAGAGTTTGACACCTGTGCTCTAAAACAATGCAAATCAACAGCTGTCTGCAAAGAGTATAAATTCTTCCATTCCCCACTATCCAGTCAGAGTTGAAGAAGCTTCTTGGATGAGAAGCACAATGTCTTCAAAGAAAAAACCAGGAAGTCCAGTTGCCTCTTGAAAAAAGCACCTCTGGGATGATCAGTCTGGAAATATTTCAAGTCAGATATAATATTGGATTATATTGGATTGCATGAATTTTTAATTCTGTGATATGCATTGGGGGAGGATTAGAACAATGACTCCAAGTTTCCATGAGTTGGCAAGTTATTCCTCCTCAGCATTTTCTGAATTGTGCTTGGATAGTTTGCTTGTTTGTTCGCTTAAATTTATTTTGGGATTGCCCAACTCTAAGCAACTGGCAAATTTGATCATGTGTCATAAATCAGACTTTTTATGAAGAATGATAATGGAGCAACCACAGACCTTCACAGGCTCCCATCATCTACCTGAAAGCTTCTCTATCATGCTCTAAAGTCTTACAAGTATATTTTATGAATGAAACAGAAGGCTTACTTATTTTTATCTTTAGAATGTGTGCTCATTAATATAGAGCAGTGATGGCGAACCTTTTTTGGCTCGCGTGCCACAAGTGGGGGGAGCGCAGGGGGGTCGAGTGCGGGCGTGCCGCACCCATAATGCAACGCGCGACCCCCCAGTGCGCATGCGTGCACAACGCGCGACACCCCCCCCATTTTTACATGTTTTTTTCACCCTCCCTAGGCTCCAGAGGCTTTATAGGAGCCTGGAGAGGGCGAAAAGAACCTCCCCCCCCCCCCCCCCCCCGGAGGCCCTCCGGAGGCTTCAGGGACTGTCCGGAGGCTTCCCTGAAGCCTTCAGAGCGCTTAAAACCACCCTCCGAGCAAATTGGAAGTCACTTCAGGTTTGCTCGGAGGGTGGTTTTAAGCGTTCCGAAGGCTTCAGGGACGGTCCCTGAAGCCTCCGGGGGGCGGGGGAGGCTCTTTTCGCCCTCCCCAGTCTCCTATAAAGCCTCTGGAGCCTGGGGAAGGCGAAAAATAGTTTTTAAAAAGGTGAACTCAGCTGGCCAGCGCGCGCATGCACGCTGGCCAGCTGACAGGGCAGCGCCTCGCATGCCCTGACAAATGGCTCTGCATGCAACTTGTGGCACGCGTGCCATAGGTTCACCATCACGGATATAGAGTAAGTGGCTGGGCGAAAAACTTCCTACATTATAATTGAAGGTTTCCAAACAGGAACGTTAACTACTCATTGATGACACTCGGACTGCTAGGGCTATTATATAGGATTCCAGTCATTTATGGTCACAGTGAGAAAATAATGTTCCATTCAGTGTCACAGCCACCTAAGTAGAAATGCCTATATTTTACATGCGTAAAACTGTATATCTCCATGTTGCTATGTATAATTCTTTTAAGAATCAACTTCCTTCCCAGGAACAAAACTTTTTGATTTAGTTATAAAACTCTTTTTCTTATGAGTTTTTGCTTTTTTATTTTAATTCTGGTGCTTAAAAAAAAAAAACTACGTTAAGTCAGTTAAAAAATAGTTGGGGGATTTTTTTTTTTTTTTGCCTCAAGCGATTGCCCTTTATAAAGCATATTAAAACTCTGAAATGAATCTCATTTATTAACTGAATAATTTACTTTAGTGGATTCCCAAATGACTTATTTTATCTTTCTTGGTTACTGTAGTGTAGACCCCAGATACACTCTCTTTAATTTCACATCTGGAAATCAATATCCAAGTGACATTACAACCAAGTGCATTTTATTCAACAAGTGCCTCAGTCTCTTTACAATAGATTACAACAAGTGTGCCCCTAAATGTGTATATTTAATAGAATCTGCAGAGTCAATCCTCTGGAAACTACTACCTTTTATTTGGGTGGTTATCAACTCCTTTGCACCAACTGCAGTGGCCAAAGATTTATCCGTGGTCCCTTCACCCCAGCTTAAATGAACCCCCATCAAAAGATCTCACAACAACTAATGAGCCCTATAAAGGTAAAGGTAAAGGTTCCCCTTACACATATGTGGTAGTTGTTTCCGGCTCTAGGGGGTGGTGCTCATCTCCGTTTCAAAGCCCAAGAGCCAGTGCTGTCCGAAGACGTCTCCATGGTCATGTGGTCAACATGACTAAACACCGAAGGCACACAGAATACTGTTATTTTCCCATCAAGGTGGTCTCTATTTTTCTACTTGCATTTTTATGTGCTAGGTTGGCAGAAGCTGGGGGCAAGTAACAGGCACTCACTCCATTAGGCAGTGCTAGGGATTCGAACCACCGAACTGCCAACCTTTTTGATTGACAAGCTCAGTGTCTTAGCCACTGAGCCACTATGCCCCTAATGAGCCCTATAGAGTCATCTAAAATGCAAAGCCTGAGAAATATGCATGGCAAAATGCAGTCTCTTAAGGCTGAGGAAATATTTCAAAATACAGGAGTATTTTAGGAAATACTCTTAGGAGTTTTGAGGGAAAACCAAGTAAAACACTGGAGAGAAGTTTGAAAAGTGTCTGTCTGTCTGTGTATGTGTGTGTTATGTTATGTTATGCTATGTTATGTTATTTCTATTTTTATTATTGCAACATGTTTTACCTGGGGCTCCCCTTGAGGGCCACTCTGAAGTTGTCTAGTCAGATCCAGCAAATCTTTCCTGGAAGACAACACTGTGTGGGCAACACAACCGATGTAATCACACAAGAAAGTGGCGTACAAATACTTAGACAAAAGTAACTATAAACATAACCTATGTGGAACCTCTAAACTTAGTCTGTTGCCCTTAACTTTAAGGAAGCACACTGATTCATTCAGCCACCAATTATATGGGACGTAATAATGAAGGTTCCTTTCTTCTTCTTCTTCTTCTTCTTCTTCTTCTTCTTCTTCTTCTTCTTCTTCTTCTTCTTCTTCTTCTTCTTCTTCTTCTTCTTCTTCTTCTTCTTCTTCTTCTTATTATTATTATTATTATTATTATTATTATTATTATTATTATTGCATCAACAGAATTGTATCACAGCGGCCAGTTGTTTCGCCGGATTTGGCATTGATTACTAGTCGGGCCCCACCCAGGGGCCCTGGACGTCGTAACGTATTTTCGTAATATGAGTGCGGATCCAAGCAGTGCGGCCTTTTGCATTTGACTGATGGTGATTTTGTCAATTTTTAACTGTTTTAAATGTAATTCCAGTGCTTTTGGAATAGCACCCAGTGTGCCGATTACCACTGGAATTACCACTGCTGGTTTGTGCCATAATCGTTGAATTTCAATTTTTAAGTCCTGGTATTTTGCGATTTTTTCATATTCCTTCTCGGCGACCCTGCTATCACCTGGTATTGCGATGTCTATGATTGTAACCTTCTTTTTCTCAACCAGTGTGATGTCTGGTGTATTATGAGCCAGTATTTTATCCGTTTGTATGCGAAAATCCCACAAGATCTTGACCATCTGACCCTCGATGACTTTTCAGGCTTATGTTCCCACCAGTTTGTTGCTGTTTTAATGTTATAATTTTTGCACAAATTCCAGTGGATCATTTGTGCCACTGAATTGTGCTGCATTTTATAGTCAGTCTGCGCGATTTTTTTACAGCAGCTGAGTATGTGGTCAACAGTTTCATCAGCTTCTTTGGCATCATCAGAGGATTTTTCGATTTTGGTCTTAATGGCATTTGTGCGGATAGCTTGTTCTTGCGCAGCCAGGATTAGTGACTCTGTTTCTTTCTTTAATGTGCCTGCTGTTAACCATAACCAAGTTTTTTCACTGTCCACTTTATCTTTTATTTTTTCCAGAAATTGGCCATGCAATGCTTTGTTCTGCCAACTCTCCATTCTTAATTTTATCACATCTTTTTTGTATTCTCGTTTCGTCTGTTGGGCCTTCAATAGATTTTTGTTCTTTACTTCGATTAATAGATGTTCTTGACTTTCTTTTAAATAATCAGCCAGTGCATGTTTTTCTTCTTCAACTATTTATTTATTTATTTTATTTATTCTTCGCATTTCTAGACCGCCCCCTCTCCCAAAAAGGACTCGGGGCGGTGTACAGTCCACACAACAAATAACAAATACTAAATACAAATATAGATATAGATATAAATATACATAAGGAGGAGGTTAAAAATTTAAAAGAACTGTACAGAAGAATATAAATATGGTTCTAAAAACCCTAAAATCAGTTAAATTTAAAACCATACCCTTAAAATAACCAGGTAAGAATATGTTTCCAGGAGGTAACCGTTGTAACCATTATAATTATGCCAGGCCAGCTAATCGAAACAGGTGAGTCTTCAATTTTTGTCGGAAGGAGCGGAAGTCTGTGGTGGTTCTAATATCGGGGGGGAGGTCATTCCAGAGGGTTGGGCCCATCACACAGAAGGCCCTACTCCTTGGCGCCGCCCGCTGGCATTGCCTAGTGGACGGCACCTGGAGAAGCCCCTCCCTGTGAGGGGCTTCACTTGTAATAATCCTCTGCCACCTGATTTCCGGGGTAGGTATAGTCTATCAATATCACCACGTGGATGTAAACTGTAGTGCATTGTCATTAGTTTCCTGGTTTTTCGGTCCAAAATGTCCAAATCAGCTTGTGTCCAGTTAACTATACCAGCTGTGTATCTTATAATTGGTATTGCCCAGGTGTTTATGGCCTTGATTGTATTTCCACCATTCAATTTAGATTTCAAAATTTTCCTAACTCTGTTGGTGTACTCTCCCCTGACAATAGTTTTTACTTCTCCATGCTTGATGTTATCCAACTGCAGAATGCCTAAGTATTTGTAGGCTTCATTTTCGTTGCATTTAATTAGTTGGCCATTGGGCATTTCGATTCCCTCACACGCAGTGATTTTGCCCTTTTTTATGGATACAGTGGCACATTTTTCCATGCCAAACTGCATTGAAATATCTGTGCTGAATACTCGGACTGTGTTTGTCAATGATTGGATTTCTGTTTCTGACTTTCCATAGAGTTTCAAATCATCCATATATAATAAATGTGAAATTTTTTCGGCTTCTTTGGCTGTTTGGTAGCCTAATTTCATTTTTTTTTAAGATTACTGATAGTGGGATCATCGCGATGATGAAGAGAAGAGGAGAAAGTGAATCACCCTGGAAAATTCCTCGCTTGATATTAACCATTCCGTAGTTCTCATTCCCTACTGCCAACTCGGTTCTCTATTGTTTCATCGCCTTTTCGGTAAAGGATGTAATATTTTTGCTAATGCCAGTTGTTTCTAAGCATTTTATGATCCAACTATGTGGCAATGAGTCAAATGCCTTTTTGTAATCAATCCAGACCATATTCAAGTTCATTTTTCTGTTCTTACAATTTTCTAATATCATTTTATCAATTAGGAGCTGATCTTTTGTGCCCCTGCTCCTTCTTTTGTTGCCTTTCTGCTCTACTGGCAAGATGTTGTTTGTTTCCAAATAATCCATAATGTTATCTGCAATAATGCCTGTGAGTAATTTGAAGGTTGTTGGCAAGCATGTTATTGGTCTGTAGTTTTCAGGTATTGTTCCTTTAGTTACATCTTTCTGAATCAAGTATGTTTTTCCAGTTGTCAACCATTCATCAATTTGGCCATTTTGTAACATATCATTCAGTTGTCTGGGCAATATTGCATGTAAACTGGTCAGATATTTGAGCCAGAAACCATGTAATTGGTCCTTTCCAGGTGATGTCCAATTCTTTACTTTTTTTACTCGATTTTTGACCATCTCAGTTGTTATTTCTAATAATTGCATTTGTTTGTTGCCAATGCTTTTCTCAAAGTCATGTATCCATTTTGCTTCCTTATTGTAGTCCTTTGCATTTTCCCACAATTCTGTGGCCTGCTTTTCTGGTTTTTGACTTTTGGTGTCATCATTCACATTAAGACTTTGATAAAAATGCCGTTGGTCTGATCGAAATTGCTGATTTTGTTTATACTGGATGATTCGTGCCTCATATCTTTCAATTTTCCTAGCTGTTGCTGTTATCTGCTGTTTTACAATCTCTATAGCTTCATTGATGTTTCTTGTATCCAATCTATACCTTCTGATTAACTGATCTATAATTTTGTTGTTTCTAAGCCGTTGCTCACGCATGTTCTTCAAGTTGCTAGCATCTGCCCTTAATTTTTTGACTTTTTGTTCCAATCGGATTTTCCACTTTGGCTTTGATGCTTTTTCTGTTGTGTAACTAGGTGCTTTGATTTTAATGCCTAGTTCATTAGTGACTATTGCGGCTGCACTGTACATTAACTGGTTCGTTTCCAAGATGGATCCCGATTCAATTGTTGAAAGCACTGCATTAACCATTTTCATGATAGGGGCCAAAATTTTCTTAGGCACAGTTTTTAATGATGGTAAACATTGCCGTTCCTTATTAAGCAGAAAATGCTCCATGATCTTGTCCTTCAATTCTTTTTGTTTCTGAGTTAGTTCATCAGTTGGTTCAGTGATAACTGGTTCTGGTGATAGTGTTGTTATTTCCTCCCCGACAGCTTCTTCTGGGAGTTCTACTACAATGTCTTTAGGTGTGTCTTGAGTATCAGTTATTTCTGCTTGTGATGTTGTTTTCTTAGTTTTGCAATTTGCTTGAATTTCCTCAAGTTCAACTTCACTAAACACTTTATTCCGTGTAATAAATCGCCTTTGATCTGCAAGTCGTTGTTCACTAACATTTGAATCTGGATGTTGTTGTTTCCATAATTCATACATTCGCTTTAAATAACCTCTTTTCCCAGGCTCTGAGTTGTAATAACAGGCCATTATGGCACGGTTTTCATCTGCACTATATTTTTGTTGTTTTGTTGGCTGGTCCACTTGTAGCCCACTTGTCGATGGATGTCCAGGGACCTCAACATCCGCCGCGGCCCTTGTTAACCCGCGCGATGACCGATGCGGTATAGAATTTTTATTTGTTTCTTTCACCATGTTATATGGGTTGGCGGGTTTTTTTATGGGGCCAGGTTGCCAACCTGACCCCAACCGTCCTCCTTTCTCATCCGGGCTTGGGACCGGCAACGGCGGAGTTGTTGTTGTTTTTGTTATTATTATTATTATTATTATTATTATTATTATTATTATTATTATTATTATTATTATTGCTTCAGGCAATAAAATAGTGTTTCTGTTGTCCCACTGAAACCTTCCAGTGATTTAGAAAAGTTCTAAAATATGCTGTAGGTCAAGAATTAATCATCTCTGCTAATCTAAAAGAGCTATATATATATTTGTGCTGACTTAAATGTTATTGCAAATCTCACTATAAAGGTGATTTTAATACCATCATGTTTCAGTCTCTGTTAAAGCTTATTATTTGGACATCTTCCTTGTTTTGAGCTTAGGGGAAGATGGCTCCCATCATGACTCATCGTTTGTGTGTATTCATGCTTTACCCTGAGTTACCAAATGTCTGGTTTTGTGAGATTTAGCAGTGACGTGCGGTGAGGGTTATGGCTGGTGAGGCTGGTGACGTCATCAGGAAGGCAGGGAATGGGACCACATGTGCAGGAGGCTGAGGCAGCCTCAGCCTCCAGCACATGTGGTCCCATTCTCCGCCTTCCTGAGTGAACATTAAGGGGACAGTGGAGTGTACTGATCCGCGTAGCATTGCTTCCTCCACCGGCGCCAGTCCCTTCCCCCCCCCACTCCTTCAAGGTCTCCCACCAACCCAAAGCCCGATCCCCAGCTCCCTCGGGCAAGGCTTGAGCGGGGTGAATGGGAAAGCAACGAAAGGGGCTGCGCTTTCACCCCGCTCAAGCCTTGCCGCCTGCAGCCACCGCCCGCCCTCGCTGCCCCTTTCGTTGCTTTCCCGCCCGCCCTCGCTACCCCTTTCTTTGCTTTCCCATTCAGGCGGCTGCGCTTTCATGCCTTTGTCATCCGGCAGTGCCGACATTTCTGCCTCTGGCCTCCGCAGCTCCCTGGCGCGCCCGGACGGAGGTAGCCAGAATGACGCCGAGGCAGTCCGGTGGGCGAGCGAGCGAGGATCAGGCTGCCTCTCTCGCTCACCCGCCGGACTGCCTCGGCGCCATTCTGGCTACCTCCGTCCGGGCGCACCCGTGAGCTGCGGAGGCCAGAGGCAGAAATGTCGGCACTGCCGGATGACATCATCCGGCAGCGCCGACAACATTTCTGCCTCCTCAGCTCCCGGGCGCAGCCGGATGGATGTATATAATATTATAATATTATATATATATATATAGTATATAATATTATATACTATTATTTCATGAAGATAGGTGAGGCTCTGCCTCCCCTGCCTCCCCTGACCGCACGTCCCTGAGATTTAGTGATGTATTTGTGGAATATATTTTGTTCCTTGAGGCTGCTCGTCTCTTCTATAGACAGAAACGTGCAAGGGCAGTTCAGCTTTACTTTAATAGTTTCAGTGGAATAATAAGATCATAAGAACATAAGCAGTGTCCTGCTGGATTTAACTTATGGTCCATCCAGTCCAGCAGACTGGTTTCACAGTGGTCCTGCACAAGGAAGCCCATTAGTTTTCCAAGAGACGACCCTCAGAGAAATGTATGTTGTCTTTGAGGCTAACATCCACTAATGCTTTCCATTCCTGTGGATCTGCAGGAGAAGCTCAAAATAGGGACAATGATGGTGGCAGCATCTATCCATAATAGAAGCTCCATCCTTTTTGTATATGCATTGATGTTGCATAACCATGTGTTGAAAGAAATGTCCTTCTGGGTTCAGCTCCAAGTGGGGAAAAAGACACTGGAGATATGGAGGCTGCTTGGAAAGATGGTTTAATGGTGGACAGGACCTAGTAGGCCTCCATGCACTTACCTGGGAACCAAAACGGACTCCTGGAGGGGCGAGGCAAAAAGGGGTGGAGCCAGTCAGCAATTTAACAACCGGTTCACCTGAACCAGCTTCAACCAGTTGAATCCCATCACAGGATGGCTGCCTTGCAAGGTATGATGACTGTGTAGCTGACACAAAACTAACAGAAGGAATCACCAAGTAAGTTCCAGAGGAGAGAAAAAAAATCCACAAGGGTTACTGCAACCATCTTTCGTCATCTGTTCCCAGAGGAGAGAAACAGACTATTCCAATGTTTTCCATGTTTAGAAAAGTCAATGGCAAGTGTTTTTATCTGCAGATTTGCCAATAAATAACTGTCTATCTGCTTCTGCCAGATGAGTAAGAATTGCCTTTTGGTAATTAGTTGTGACTTCTTTCCTCTCCTCCCTTGCCCCCTCCCCACTTCTCTCTCTTCTTTTTGTCTTTGTGTCTTTCAAGTGGTCTGTTTGAGCCACTAACGATTAAAATAGGTAAGTGCAGAGAATCATAAATGTTGATGTTTGGGCACTATTTATGGCTTATTTTTAATGCTGGCTAAATCAAATACTTACGGTAAAGGTTCCCCTCACACATATGTGCTAGTCGTTCCCGACTCTAGGGGGCGGTGCTCATCTCTGTTTCAAAGTCAAAGAGCCAGCACTGTCCAAAGAAGTCACTGTGGTCATGTGGCCGGCATGACTAAATGCCGAAGGTGCATGGAACACTGTTACCTTCCCACCAAAGGTGGTCCGTTTTTTCTACTTGCATTTTTACATGCTTTTGAACTGCTAGGTTGGCAGAAGCTGAGACAAGTAACGGGAGCTCACTCCATTATGCGGCGCTAGGGATTCGAACCACCGAACTGCCAACCTTTCTGATTGACAAGCTCAGCGTCTTAGCCACTGAGCCCTTACCTTTGTAAATTTCAGGTTATTATTAACTAGAACGGGAGTGAAACTGTTATACAGCTCAAAGATTTGCTCATGGAAGCCCTCTTTTTAATATTTGCCATCTTCCAAGTTACTTTATGCAAAGAAAAAAAGCTTATGCATATTAAACCTTCATCACATTAAATGCAATGTTTCACTGGACCTGCTAGATTTAGTCCACTTCTTACCACGTCTTGAATTACACGCACTATTTATTTTATCCTTCATAGAATCGTTTTTTTCTGGTTCCCTGCTTTTCTAGGCATTGCCACCCAAGTAGACCTAATAAATGACTGACTCGCCATTGGAAATGGTTGTTTGCTGTAAATCCCACCCTTTTCAATCCCTGGGTTTTGTGGAGCTTAATGAAAGCTTTCCTGCCTGTTTCATTTAATACTGCAGCTGAGCAAAACCCGAATGGCAGGAAGAGGAGAGGGATTTTGACGTGGGAAATAGTCTCCCGGCAGCTATTTTCAGAATAAATATTTCCTTTTTATTTTAACACAAACCTTCTCCATCTGTTCTGCTCTCATACTGCAAATGCATAAACAGCATAACTCAAAGGCACATCATAAAAAGTGAGGCATGTTTCAGATCTTTGTCTGTATCCCCCTTAATCTTTATGCAGCTCACTGTCTGCTTATCATTACTTTCAAGTCAGTATAGTAGGAAAAGAAATCGCAATCCATTTTTTTTTAGCAGTCTTCAAAGTTGCACCATATTAGGGCTATATGAAGTGAGGGTATTCCAACTCAAGTGCTTCCATCTACCTTGCCTCTCATTTATGAGGCTGTCAATAGGACTTCAAAGGGGTCAATCTGTTGTGGCCCGCCAGTGGCCAATGGAGCTGGTGGAAGACTCAGACATTGAGGAGGAACATGGGCCAGTCCTTGAGTCTGAGAAAGGCTCTGATGAGGGCTCTGCGTCAGAGAAAGAGATGTGGCCAGGGCCATCCAACAGTTATTGGCTGCCTTTGGATTCGGATATCAGTGGGGCAGAAGAACAACTGGAGCCTGTTCCCAATGTGCGCATGTGCAGAGCTGCCAGGAGAAGGGAACATCTAAGGAACAAGAGCTGACTCGGGAGTAAAGGCACAGGTGGACAGTGAATGACCCCTCCCATAGGGAATAAAGAGGAATAAAAGGGGAGGGGAGTTTGCAGGAGACAATTACTTCAATTCATTACGGCGAGGATCTGTTCCTGACTTCTTGTTAAGTAATTGCTGCTACAGCATGGCGTTTGGAAGATATCGGCCTGGCAACTGTTCAAGCCTGATAAATGTCTGTAGTTGTGAAATCTCATGAAAGACTGTTTGCCGGGACTTTGCTGGAGAGGAGTTTCCTTTAACCTAAATAAAAGAGGTTTTATCAGGACGAGGAGGCTGCTTCATGATCTTGGGAGACCTAGGTCAGATCATAACCATTGGTTGAAGCAAAATGCATAACCCCACAAAATACAAGTGGGATGTTGCTTGCCTGTCAGAATCCAAACAGGTTGTGGATGAGATCTCATCTGATCCAATCCAGAATAGATCAACAATAAGAGCATTCAGCCCTTTCATTCATTCTCTGAGGATATTCCCCATGCCACATTTTACTAAATGTGATGAACAGTCAATAGGTCTACAACAAAACTGAGTTTGGTAGGTTTCATATGGCAGGGCTAAGGGACCTGCTTTACTCTTGCAAACATTGTATTAAATGTTCAGGTAATTAGTGGAATCACTAGCGAATATAAATAAATAAATAAATCTTTACTGATGGTTCATAATTGTGCAATTAGGTTCATAATTTGAAGAGACTTAGGGACAGTGACTATCAATTGAGAGTTCAATGCTTTGTTGATGTTTAACTCTTCATTCACCCTATTAACGACATGTGCGTATGAATTGTGATGATACCGGAATGCAAGTTCTGATTCTTTTCTACATGTTTTGCAACAACACATGCATATACATAAGCGCCACAGCCTGTGTATGATACACCTTGCATCATGTTGACAAACCAATGGATTCAGCAGTCTCGGGATGCTTTCTTGAAATGCTGGTTTCCAATGGCACTTTGTTAATAATGGGCATTTAATGGCTAGCTAAAAGGCTGTGATGGCTGAACAGTTAAAGATGCTGAGCTCGTCAGCTGGAAAGCTAAAAGCCTGGGTTCAAGACCCAAGCTCACTGTGATGGGGTGAGCTCCGGTTACTTGCCCCAGCTCCTGACTACCTAGCAGTTCAAAAGCATGCAAATGTGAATAGATAAATAGGCACCACTTCCAGTACAAAGATAAGGGCATCTCATGCACCTCGGTGTATAGTCATGCTGGCCACATGACTGTAGAAGCATCTACAGACAACAAACCTTTATCTTGATCATTAGTGGATATCTACTGTCCTTCCCAGAAATGTTCTTTGGTGTCCATATGCTTATGACTATAATTGCACAATGTCTAAAATAGCATATAATCTTCATTCCTTTTCCTCTACCTTTCCAATCAATTTCTGAGGATGGCTGGATCAGATGACAATCCATGGGGTGGTGCAGAACTTCTTCTAAGAAGGACTTCAATCTGACAAAGCTTCTGCCAGCACTTGCGTCAAACAGATGCATGAATCAAAATAAAGCAGCCAATCGAATCAAATGGCTTTGCAACACATTGTGGAATATGGATATATGAGAATATTAAATCTTGTTTCAGTTCAGTTAATACATGTAATAACTTTCTTCCCAAGTGCAAAAATTATAGGAACTGTTGATATGGTGAAATGAAGCATTAATCTCATTTCATCTCCAATAACATAATATACTCAAGTTTCTTCTATATCAATACAATGGATTCAAATACATCTCAAATATTATTGTTTGTTGAATGAGACATAAAGTTATAATGAAGTTCTTTGCCTTGATTGCATTTTACCATGGCCAAAGTAAAATACTAATCTCTAGTTCTTTATTCCATTCAATATTTAAATGCTTGTATATAATTTTATTCATCACTAATATAATTTTAAAAATAATAATTTAAGGATTTTTTTTGTAACTTAGAATTTAACAATCATTAAGTAAGAACTAGCAATTTCTGAGCCTGAAAATGCCCCAGGTTCAAACATAGATATTATAATTGTTAATTTTCCATCATGCAGTACTGAGCAAATATTGGTCCCTTAATGCAAAATAAAGAAGAAGATAGAAATTCTTCTAATTGTTCCAAAGTATAAATCCACGTTTCCAATATAGTAAGTTTCTTTTTTAAAAAAATCCAAGATCTAAATTACAGTATATCACTAATTTAACATGAGAAAAAGGATAAAAAGACTAATTTGGCATTCAAAGCCTCAAAATCTTCTTAAACTCTGATGTATCTGGTAAAACTTGTACTTTCATTTCTTGTTTCCTACTCCCTTGTTTTCTATAGTGAATTTAAGTGGTAAATATTGTTCAGCTGTATGACATCTGTTGTTGAGACAGATAATCAGGATTCTCAGATGATTCCATAAATCATCTGAAACAACCCAGACTATTATAACTAGATGAGTTATGGCAAGTCAACTAGTCTCTAAGCAACTTGACTTTAATCGTAGAATGCAGATCCTGCCTTGCCTCATTCTACTACTCTGATAAATCGCCCTTCGGTGATTTAAATGTATTTGTTTATTTGTCTTAATATAATGCATTCCCCGTGAAGAATGGGGCCAATCTACATATTTCTCAAAAGCCCTCTCCATCTGAAAATATATGAGACTTAAATACCTAGATTTATTTCTTTGCTACAAACATACATTGTTTGTATTTTACTTTATGCCATGTCAACTGTTGTAGCATATTTTTCTCAGGTTTCAAAAAGTTCTGTGAGAGCAGTTTATAATTCTTATATCCCTTTTGGATAATTTTATTGGGTTTTTTAAAATGAATATAGATGTATATCTATATGTGTTGTTAATCCCTTCTTGTTATATATGTTTAGCCTGAGCAAGCCCTTTATAGCATATCTTGATTTAAGCTTAATCTCTTTTAGACATTTTTTTTAAATCTGCATGTACTTTTCCTAACTATCCTGACATTGTCAGTTTTCATTTTTACGTATTTTGGATATTTGAATACCGGTTCTCTTTTGCTAGTTAATGACTGCAATAAAGTTAAGTATTTTTACTTTATCACTTCTGTGAAGCCTCTGGAAAATATAGCTGAGTGAAAATGTAAGGATGTTCAGGTCCAGTACAACTTCACAAAAGCTGAATTAGTGAGGGTGATCTCTTTAAGGTCAAAAACTAAACTAGTGATTCCAGAAAGGTTATTGCCAAATATGCCAGAAGAAATTGGGTGCAATATTTTAATAAATGTTAAAAGTAAACAAAAGTACCCAATTTAAAAAAAACAGTTGAGAGATAAAATGTTAGAAGTTCAGGAAAGGTTTTGCTCAGTATACAGAGCACGCTGACTCTATCTCCTCTTTTATAAGCTACAAGGCGTCTAGTTTATAAGATTTTTCTTCCTTTCTTCTTCTTCTTTCTTCATTCAGAGAGAAAAGACAGCGAGAAAGTAGTCTTGTGATTTGTTAGCTAAACCTTCGACATTTATACTCCTAGTTAGTGAGAGGATAGAAACAGTCTGGTTGAAATATGACATGCGGCACATTCTAATATTCTACAAGGAGTCATTTGAGGGGGTGGAAATGGATGTATGTAGTTTCATTTTGCATCTGAAAGCTTTCATTCCTGTTCTGGAAGGTACAAGATCTCCTGCTTGTTTAACATTTGAGTCTTTTAACATTTGTGAAGCCTCAGCCTATTTAAACAGGCCCCTTGCCCTGCTCATATCAACACGTAACATGTAATATTACATTACATTACAATCAATGTCTTAAAAGTTCTACTATTTAGGTTTTTACTCTGTCAGATGAAGGGGCAATCTTGACAAGCAACTCCCAGGCCAGAAGCTGATTCTGCCACTGAAGCCTTGGGCCATGTACTCTTGGACTGATTAAAAATGGAGTGACTAAAATGTTGACCTCTCTCTTGTACGCATGGAAGAAAGTAAGCCATACCTGTTGAACCTGTATGAAGATGCTATTTTGTTAAGCTTTCTATTTTTGGAACATGATATTTAGCTGTAACTTGAAGATATATTATAGTCAGAACCAATTTCATCTAGGGACGAAGGCACCAGGCTAGAAACTGGGAGACAGTGTGTTCTAGTCCTTCGGCATCAAAGCTGGCTGGATGATGTTGGGCGAGTCATTTACCTCAATGGATTGTTCTGGGGAAAATAGGCAGAGGAAGGAGTATTAGACTTGTTTGCTGTCTTAAGTTATTTATAAAAGTAATTAAGGCAATGAATGAATGAATGGCAATAGCACTTAGACTTATATACCACTTCACAGTGTTTTACAGCTCTCTCTAAGTGGTATATAGAGTCAGCATGTTTTCCCCTACAATCTGGATTCTCCTTTTTACCAAGTTCGGAAGGATGAAAGGCTGAGTCAACCTTAAGCCTGGTGAGATTTGAACTGCCAAATTGCAGCAGAAATAGCTTGCAGTACTGCATTCTAACCACTGTGCCATCGCAGCTCATGAATGAATGTAGTAACATTACAGCCTCAATTTTTTTGCTTTACTTTTACTTTTCACTTTTACATACTAATGTGGACTAGCCATTTCTATAACAACTAATTAATTATTGTTACCATCATTTATGATCTATGACCTATCACTTTGTTGTTTGTATGTACACTGAGTTTATGCATAGGAGCAAATTTCTCACACTTGGCCAAGAAACAATATTCTATTCTGTTCCACTCTGTTCTGTTCCATTCCATTCCATTCTCTAATCAGCATAGTCCATGGTCTTCTTAAGAGGAATTTCCAGTCACTGGAAATTGGAAGCGCTAAGAACTAAAACTAGGACTTTTATTCTATTTACTTGATTTATGTGACCCAGCTTTGCATCACAGAATAGCAGGTGGCACACCTAACATGTGGTATCAATTAATTAATTAATTTAAATTACTTAAATACCCAAGTGGAAATACTGAACACAGGAATGAAACACATAAGGCATAAGGATGCTTGGGTGATCCCTGCTAACTTAAACACCAGAATAGAGGCTATCACAATCAACAATCCAATAAGATGCACATAATTTATTATCCTTGATGAAACTAATTTTCTTTGATATCTCTTTTATGTTCCATGGAAGAAGGCATTCTCTGGACACATACCAGAATCATCAGCCCATTTTACTGCCGTGCTGAAATTGGCTTGGGCAAAGAAAACCTTTCTCCAGCATCATCCCTTCGTCACATCTTCTGGCAGGTATTTTTAATGACTGAGAACATGCTGTGAAGACAGTTTTCTGGGGAAACGTTTGGTTTTTTGTTCCATGGAAGCATTATTTCAAATTTTGTTTCACTGAAAACACAAAACATTTGGAGCATAGCTGTCTTGTTTTGCATTCAGAACAAAATAGGCTTTCCATTTGGTGCATATTTTTATTTGTTCAGGTGTCAGGCATTTTCATAATTTATTTCCTGTCAACTGCTGAAAACCTTTTTTTACCCAGAGTTATATTTGATTTGTTTTTTGCTGAACAATAGAAATTGCACTATGTTTTAAGCTCTGGAATACGTTATACTTGCATTTTATTTCTTAATTTAGCTCTACAATTTTTAATAATAATACGTATGTTCATTCAACATAAAGAGCACAAGATTATCAATATATCCCTTTGCCTGGTCAATTATTCCAGGGGTCCTGAATTCAAAGGGCTATGTGGTTATGAACCAGTCAAACCAATTAGTTACTCATCATAGAAGTCAACAGGTGCTTCATTATTTTCTAAAATAATCTCTTAATATAAACTGGGGCAGTCCCTGATTTCTTTTCTCCTTTCTCTTGAAGATTCCAACATAAAGAAAGCTCTTATCTGTCTCCTTAATCCAAAAGAGGAGAAGAGTATGTTTTTACTAGAGGTGGGTTGCTGCCAGTTTGGCCCGGTTTGGCCAAATCGGTAGTAGAAGTCACAACTGGGTCGCAGAACCGGCAGTGACCCAGGCCTGCCATGCCCCCAAACCAGTTCCCTCGCCGCTGCTGGACCACCGCCATTTTGGATTTCAATGACTGTGTGTGCACAGTTTACTATAAGTTGTTCTGTATATGTGGACCGAACAATTTACATTGCACAGTGTATGCGTACACAGAGTGTGTCTCAGGCATGTGCACACACATGTCTTGCTTGTGCATTGCGAACCAGTAGTAAAACCAGCAGCAACCCACCCCAGGTTTTCACAATTCAGTTAGTTATTGTTGACTGGTAAGCTATATGTAGTAAACAAGCATCTTGTGGAACAGAAAACAGAAGGTTATGGTCACATGTACTGTCAGGGGAAAAATTTCACCCTGAAGAAAGTGAGGTCTAGGATCGCGGCTGATTCCAACAGCATATGCATTAAGATGTGAAGAAAAAGAATAAAAGTCTTGGGAAGCATATTCTAATTAATAAACAAACTTTAATACAAAAATAATAAATGTAAATAAAACAGAAGCTAACTAATTGTTACATTTTGATAATAAAAGTTCCGTCTGCCAGCTTTTCTGGCAGCCAGACAAAAGTTCAGCAGTAGCTCTCTTTCTCTCTCTCTCCTCTCTTTGGAATGTGTGAAGACATGCGCAAATAAATCACTGTCAGATAAGAACTTTTATGACCTGCGCAATAACTCTTTCTCAGTTTAACCATTTAGTGTCAGTTCAGTCAGTTCATGTCTAGTAAACTTTTTAACGTAGTGACACCCCTTCTTTTGCTAGTCTGGGCTGACATCATCAAATCATCAATTAAGGCACATCTTCTTTCGCAGATACTCGTGTTGATTTACAGGAAGTGGTTTGTTCAGCATATCAGCAATCTGATCATGTGTAGAAACATATTGCAATTTAACAAAACCTTGCTTAACTAATTGCTTTGTGTTTTGATAACGAATGTCAATGTGTCTGGACCTAGAAACTGTAAAATGTGACACAGAAATATAAACCACAGATACATTATCTTCCATCACGGTGATTGGTCGAATCGGACGTGTCCAGATATCTGTGATCAAAGCATCAAACCACGTTAGAGAATTACAAGCATCTGAAACACAAGCATATTCAGCTTCAGTAGATGAACATGAAACAAAACTCTGTTTTCTCACTTGCCAGTAAACAGGACATCCATTCAGGAACATCATGTAACCAGAAGTGCTTTTGTGTGACTTCTTATCACTCGCCCAGTCGGCGTCAGCATAACAAATTAACTGTGGATGATCAGTGTGTGTTGGTTCTAGCAATAACTTCATGTGTTTAGTGTGTTTCAGGTATTTCAACAACTTCTTAATGCATGCCCAATGAAATTGTGTTGCCTTACCTACGTGTCGTGATAAAAGATTAACACTAAGTGCAATGTCAGGTCTGGTCCAACTACTAATGTATAATAGTGAACCAATGACTGAACGATAAAGTGTTTGGTCCTCGAACTCAGGACTTGGTTCATGTGTTAAGTTGTGAAAATCTGTTTGCATGGGTGTCTTTGTTGTGCTAGCATCTTTCATGTTGCAATGATGTAGAATGTGGTCAATTTTCTCTTCTTGTGAAAGACTAAACCCCTTCTGTGTCTTTTCAATCTGAACACCTAAATAAGTGCTAATGTGTCCTAAAGATTTCAGTGTGAAGTATCTCTGCAAACTTTTAGCAAAAATCTCACTCATTTTCTTATTTGGACCAATATAAACAATATCATCAACATAAACAAGAATTATCTCATATGCATTGTTAGATCTTTTTGTGAACACACATTCATCAGTTTCGGACTTAATAAAGCCCATTGAATTTAGTTTGTCAGTAAGACATAAATACCACATTAAACCTGACTGTTTCAGACCATAAAGACTTTTGTTCAGGAACTAGGTATCCCCTTCTTGCTTTCGGAATCCTGGAGGGCTTCTCACGTAGATCTCTTCATCTAGGTCTGCATGTAGATAAGCTGTGTCCACATCAAACTGGAAAACTTCTAAACCAAGAATAGTTGCAGTGGTTAAAGCAATTTTTACACTTTCAGTTCTGACTGTTGGTGAGTAAGTGTTTGTGTAGTCCTCAGGATAACATTGAGCGAAACCCTGAGCTACCAGTCTGGCTTTGTATAAAGACTCACCATTCGGTTTCTTCTGATTCTGTAGACCCATCGAGTGCCAATGACTTTCTTGTTTGCTGGAGGTTTTGCAGGTGTGAATACATTAAGTTTCTTTAAAACTGTCCATTTCATCCTGCATTGCATCATACCATTTATCTTGCTCCGAATCAGGAAGCTGTTTGATTTGTGTGAATGTCTCAGGAGGAAGAGTAACGTTGCAAATCAAAGGTAATGGTGTTTTTGTCAGTTGCCATGAATATCGTTGTGGAGGGATTCCTTTTGTGACCCTCTTGGAACGTCTTGGAACAACAGACCAGTCTTCTTCTTCTTCTTCATCCTCGTCCTCACGTTCGTCGCTAGCATCAGCATCCACGGCTTGCGAAGACAGAACATCAGGTTGTGAAGAACTGGTAGAAGGAACATCTGCCTGCGAATTGTCATCAGGCTGCGTGGCATCTGGAACACCGTCTCTAGGAAAATAAACTTCAGGATCATTGGAATGAATCCTAGACCAGTCAATATCTTCCTCAAAATTAGCAGATTGTGAAATGACAATCACATGTTTAGTATCAATGAATTTGCACCATTTTGAGTTATCATCAATACCCATAAATCTCAGTCTCTTTGGTCCTTGAGTTATAGGAGTGTTCACCATAGCATATGAACCAAAAATGTGGAGGTTCTTGAGATCAGGCTTGTAGCCATACAGCATGTAGAAAGGAGTTTGATTGATTACACTGCTCCAAGTACGGTTGACAATGTAATTTGCATATTTGATTGCTTCACCCCAGTATATGCTACTGAGATTGGCATCTTCTAGAAGACAACGCATCATGGTTTGTAGAACCCCTTGTCTTCTTTCTACGACTCCATTATGGAGCGGATGTCTGATGAAGAATTCCATTCTTATGCATCCAGTCCTGGAAACGCTGAGACATGAATTCTGCACCACAGTCACTCTGGATTCTGGCGATGCGAACTTGGTATTGTGTAGAAACAAAAGCTGCAAAGTCTTTAAAGATCTGAAAGGTCTCAGATTTCTCTCTCATAGGATATACAAATCCATATCTAGAATGATTATCTACTATTGTTAGAAAATACTTTCTGCCACCAATTGTTGGTGGGAAAGGACCTACTATGTCAGTGTGTACCAAATCAAAAATGCGTGTTGACCGGCGTGTAGCATGTTTTGGAACTGCAGCCGCCTTGGATTTAGCCTTTTTGCAAACCGCACAATCCAAAAACACCTTACACCCCTTTAGATCCAAACCTTTTGCGAACTCCGGCATCTTTCTAAGAACACGGAAACTGGCATATCCCAACCTTCTGTGCCATTTGTGAATCCACCTGGAATGCAAAGGTTTACCAGTTAGTGAATTCTCAACATTAACAGTTTCATGAGGAACTTCAGGCTTGCTCTGAGCAACCTGTTTCTGTTTTCTCTGTTTGTTGGCTTTAGGAGCCTTTGGCACAGTAACGGGTTCTGTCTCTGAACCAACTCTCTCTGGGCCCGTGTTGTGCCTTTTTGGGGTTTGCATACTTGCCTGTACTTGCCCTTTAGGCTTTGGCTTTAAGTAATAAACACCACCAATCAGCATGGTTTCAGCAACAATATCTCCATCTTTAACTAAGTAACTTGCTTTTTCGAGGTGGTGAACCTGGAACTTTAAATCTCTAGACAAGTGACTTTGACTAAGCAAATTACTGGTTGCTGAAGGTATGTAATAAACATCAGGGATGTATGTATCGAGCTCTTCAATGTAAACAGTTCCTTTTCCCATGACCTTGCAAGTGTGGTTGGTGAAGGAATACAGTTCTCAATATTCGGGCTCTGGCTCGCCCATCTCTGTGAAAAGTTCCCTTCTGTGGGTAACGTGCACAGCTGCTCCACTATCTAAAGTCCACAAAAGACGTCTGTCGAACTTTGGATCAGGTTGTGGAACGTTGGTTATGACCAATGTTGCGAGTGGAGCTTGTGAATCACGCCTTGGACCACGACGACCTTGTCTTCCGCCTCTACCTCTGCCTCTGGAGTCTGTTCCTCTGGGCTGGTACGTGACGGGAGCTGGATCTCGTTGGGGACAATCCCGGGTGTCATGTCCCACACGGTTGCAGGTGTAGCATTTTGGCATCCTTGGAGCATAGCCTCTTCCTCGGAAGGGACGTCTGGCAGGAGCCTTTGATGCTGGGGGTCGTTGCAGATGTGGTGTAGCTAACTTGATAGCTTCTTCCTCCACTAAAAGTCTGCAAACGTGGTTAACTGTGCGTTGAGCAATAGGCACGTAGTTAATCTTTGCAACAGCATCTTTCCATTCATAATTCAATGAGTTAATGATGATGCTAATCATTTGGATATCATCGATTACATGGCCATTTTGTCTCAATTCACTTCTCATTCTTTTCAGTTTGGTCAAATGTCCACCAATTCGTTCACCAGGTTTCAACTTCGAACCATGGAACTCAGACATGAGCAAACATGAAGATTCAATTGAAACGGGCCTGTAGCAATCTTCCAAAATAGCCCAAATTTGTTGGGCAGTTGCATCAGGTGGAAAGGTACCCTGGAGCTCAATTTCCATTGACATGAGCAAAGTCGTGATTGCTCTGTTTTCCAGGTCTCTCATTGCAGGTGTCCATGGTTGGGCTGGAGGATTAAAAACCATGCAGTATGTGCCTTCTCTGCGAAGCAAGAGCGCAATTTCACTGACCCAGGCTTTATAATTCTCTCCTGACTCCTTTAATTTGGACTCACCAGTCAAAGGAGTGACTGGAAATACCTGCTGAGGAATATGCATTGGAACAATTTGTTGAGCAGGTTGCAAAGCTGGTTGTTGAACCAGGGGGTGCTGCAATTGCACCATTGGCCTTTGCGTGGCAACATCAAATTGACTTCCTTGCATTCACCTTTGGCTTTGCCTTTTTCCATCTAGGGAGGATTCAACACCACCAGGGGGTGTTGAAGACTTAACCTTTGGAGGCAAAACTTTGGCTTCTAGAGGACTCATAGATAAATCTTTAAAGCTCTGACGAAGCTGCTTCAGCTTTTGCTCTAATAATTTTTCTCCGCCAGCAGATGGCAGTGCAGCTTCACTTCTTGGCTGCCTCAACCCTCTATACGTGGCCGGAAGTTCAGTGGAACAAAAGGGATCACGTGACCTCGGTGACGTGTACATATCTCTTTGTTCTGATTCACCTAAAACCTCTGTGGGGTGTGTCTTAGGCTGTTGTTTTGAAGAAGACAAGATGGCGTCCTCAGACATTTTGGGAGTGGGGGAGCCCCTCCTACTTCTTTTCATTTCCTCAAAATATTCTCTCGCTTCCCTAGCGTATTTTTCGAACAGCTCTAACTGATCACGATAGTTTTGCATTTCTTCCCCAGTGCCTGGGAAGGATTCATAAACTTCGCTTTGTGCGTGGGAGTATTTTTCCTCTGCCGGCAGTTGCCGCTGAGGCTTTTGCCATTCATCAATTGTTTCATAATCTCCAAGAGTCTGGGAGTGGAGTGGTTCTGGTAATGTGGGAAGTTTTGGCTTGGCCCCCAATAAATCATAATCTCCCGGAGGTATTTTAGCAGGGGGAACTACTGACTTCTGTTCATAGATCTCGCCTTCTGTAGCTCCTTCCCCCACAGCTGGCTCGGCACTTGGAGAAATTTGTTGCTTTTGAAGTAATTTTGAAGGATCTTGCTTCTCTGTGTCTGAGGGAGCCTCCGTGTCAGAAGAAGTGGACCCATCTGAGCTTGTCCCATTTTTCTTCTTCTTTTTCTTTTTCTTTGACATGGCTAATTAGCCTAGTCGGTTATCTTAAGATAGCTCGAAGGAAAAACAGCCGTAAATTATAGCCATCTTCGCTTCCATTAATCAACTCTGCCACCATCGACCAACCTCTGCTACCATTAATTGTCAGGGGAAAAATTTCACCCTGAAGAAAGTGAGGTCTAGGATCGCGGCTGATTCCAACAGCATATACATTAAGATGTGAAGAAAAAGAATAAAAGTCTTGGGAAGCATATTCAAATTAATAAACAAACTTTAATACAAAAATAATAAATGTAAATAAAACAGAAGCTAACTAATTGTTACATTTTGATAATAAAAGTTCCGTCTGCCAGCTTTTCTGGCAGCCGGACAAAAGTTCAGCAGTAGCTCTCTTTCTCTCTCTCTCTCTCCTCTCTTTGGAATGTGTGAAGACATGCGCAAATAAATCACTGTCAGATAAGAACTTTTATGACCTGCGCAATAACTCTTTCTCAGTTTAACCATTTAGTGTCAGTTCAGTCAGTTCATGTCTAGCAAACTTTTCAACTTAGTGACATGTACCATGGTTTGGGGATGAAAATGATCTGTATCATGGGGATTGATGGACTGAATGTTTCATTGAGTCAGAACTTTTGCCTAACTTTATGCAACCCTCAGTCTAATTTCTAAAGCTGTTTGCAAGCAGTTAAATTCAAACGTTTGCAAGAACGATTTGGCTCTTATTAGGCTAGAAAATGTAAGTATGATTTTCAGGGGAATAAAAAACAAAGGACTTTAGCTTTTACTCTTTATTCACATAATATGGCTTTATCTCTGGATCCCAAATTGCAAGTGAAGTTCATTCCTTGTATATCTTACATTCGTCTTGCCATTAAGACATCAGGGCCTCCCATTATATCATACCAAGGACAACCTTGGTAAAATAGGATGGGTAACAACTTCTCTCAAGTTACATAATCAGTTTCATGGTTCTTGTTACTTGCTACTTGAACTCGGATGCCTGTTTTCATCCCATGTGGGTTTTCATTTGGCTTTTTACTAAAAGGAGTTTAATTTCTTTTTTCAAAATCTTGTTTTTATTGAAGAAAAGGTTCTCACTGCAGCTTCACACAATAATCCAGGTTTCTCAATGTTATTTCCCCACATAACACAAATGGAGACTAGAGGATAACATTCCTAAGGCCATTTATTGAAGTGATGGTACATCTATCTATCTTCCTTCTTGCCTGCCTCATTTTTATGTACCTTGTAATATTAGTATAGCTCTATAGAAACCATATATAATCAGCATCTAATATTCTGATATAAATTTCTTCATGGCTGATGGTCATGACATAAATTAGTTCTAAAACTGATGTGGAACAAAATGCCATTACAGAGACCAGAAAGGGAATAAAATAACAGCTCAGTTTCTCACCCAAATACTATTTCTTGACACATTACTAATTAACTTTTCAATTAATCATATTTAATAATGCTGATGAAATAATTATGCCAGTTTAGATGCACTAATGTTATAAAGACTGTAACATTATTATGCAATTATTCTATTATATCTGGAGATTTGTTTATTTATTTGCAAATCTAATTTGAGTTTCAGTCATTAATCTAAAAGTGTTAACCTCAAGCCAGTTGCTCTTTTTTTTTTTTTTTACATTTTCCTCTTGCAAACAGGCAATTTTATCATTGTAAGTTTATTTTCCAGGGATTAATAAATGCACTTAAACCAGTTTCAGTCCTTAAATCCTCATAAAGCTAACTGAACAAACAGATTGAGCCAATTCACACAGGGACAAAGAGGAAAACATTGTTTAATTGTTTAGAGAATGTTAAGCAACCAAATAACATCCCAAAATGCCCTTAATCCTTGAAAAGAACAAAGCAGCATTTTTATTTATTTTTTCTTAACTTTTAGATTAACTTGCACATAAATGCATTCCAATCAAGCTATTTCCCTTTGGGATAGTAAGTACTGTCATGCAAAGCACAGAGATAGTATGTGGTAAGATTATTGCATGCAAAGAAAATGATAAGTAATGAAAAGCTACTGTGGGAGTTTGAATTATAAAATTAACTGAACTCAAAGAAATGGCAAAACTGACCACTTTGGTTAGGGAAAAAAGGACATAGACTTCTAAAAGACTAGAAACCTCATATGGATATTTTCTGTTGAAAGAAGAAAAGACTGAATTGATGGTTTCTGGATTTGAAAAGAGCCAAAGAGAATGGGGAAAAGAATATGATAGAAATTACTTGATTGAAAAAAGAGCAGCAAGTATAGGTTTTCTCCTTTTTTCATTTTTTCTTTTCTTTTTCCTGCTTAAATTTAGTAGACTTTGGATGTAGTAGACAAGATTTCCAAACGTCTGTCTAATACAATGCACAGATCTATTGTAACCATGCAATCCAGAGGAGTCTCACTTACTCTGGCCATGTCATGTGGGGAATTCACTGGAGAAAGCAATTCTGTTTGGAAGAGTTAGCAGTAAAGGCAGGGGTGGGTTCCTGCCAGTTCTAACATCTTCTATAGAAGACGTTCCACAAATCTACCATGCCGTTTAGA
This sequence comes from Natrix helvetica, assembly GCF_964273705.1. Taxonomy (NCBI): domain Eukaryota; kingdom Metazoa; phylum Chordata; class Lepidosauria; order Squamata; family Natricidae; genus Natrix; species Natrix helvetica. The sequence continues at coordinate 95,405,141 of NC_138552.1, forward strand.
ACCGTTTCCAGCTCCCTCCCCCCCGCCCGTCTGCACCACGCTTGCTCCGCCCACCGCTCACTGATTGGCTGGCTCACCAATTGCCCCGGCCACCTCTAAGAGTCCTATCTAAACAATAAAGTCTTAAAGCTGTCAAGTTTGAACACCCCTGGGGTTTTTTTTCTAAAGGGTTAGGGGTGCAAGGGTCTTGTAACTTGACAGCTTTAAGACTTGCGTGCTTCAATGCCAGAGTTTCTGAGCCAACATTTTGGTTGCTAAGCAAGAGCGTTGTTAAGTAAGTTTCACCACATTTTACAAATTGGCCACGCCCACTCAGTCACATGGCTGACAAGCCACTCCCACCCGGTCACATGGCCAGGAAGCCACTCCCACAAAGCAGGCCACACCTACAGAAGAGGTTCTAAAAAAATTTGAAACCCACCACTGAGTAAAGGGAAACAAAGCCTTCAAAGAACAAGGGCTGGACACCGTCAAAGCTGATATTAGCCACAGCATAGAAAAACTCAAAGAAATATTGCAAGAGTGGAAGATGTGGAAAGACTTGGTGCATAGTATTGTCAAGAGTCAGATACGACTGAATGGATAACATCATCATCAATCCAGAGGAGGAAATTAAACTTCCCTTAAATTTACCTTTGCAACATCTATAACAATTATGTCATTGGAATCCATTTATATCATACACAAATGACACACTTTTGATTTCACTGATTTATAGAATCAAAAATTTGGAATGTGTAGGGGAAGAGTTGCAGAACCTGAAGATGGAGTCATGTAGGGATTCTAGGCTGTTCTCTCTTTTAACTCTACCGGTTCTTCAGGTTCTGCCATTCCTATAAATCCTTTGCTCAAGGCAGGATTCACTATCTATTTTGTATAGCTATCCAAGCTAAGGGTGAAGAAGAACATCTATGATATGAAACAATCAATTCCATTTGTTAACTGCTCGTACCATCAGGCATCTTTCAATCATAGATTGAAAATACAAACATAATGCAAGCATAATAGGCATAACAAACTAGAGCAAGAAATAACAGATTAGTAACAAGTTTTTAAGAATTACTAAGGCAATTCTTTGCAAGGTAATTGCTATTAATGGTAGAATTATAAAAATTATGATATGGCAATAGAATATGGACACTTAAAAGACGGGCATAAAAATAAATGAAATAAAAAAAAGAATGGACTGAAATCAACAACAAATCAAGCAACTCAGACGAGAGAGTAGATGAAACGAAGAGTTTGCATTACTATCATTTTGGTTTGTTTCGTTTGTCAGTTTTGGTTTGAAAGAGCGAAAAAAATATATCACTTGAAAGAAAAAGCAAATGCAGAAATTGAAAAAGGAAGCATCAATCCAAGTTTCTGATACAGACAAGTTAAATCTAAGCATACTGATCTATCTTTAAAGCGTCATTTGTTTCCTAATACTCATAGTTTGAGAGACAAAATTTTGCCATTTTGTAAAAGTAGGATCTGGGTTTTAATCTGATAAAATAAGGCTGAAACAAAAGCTACCTTGGTATTTTGTTTTAGATGTATTATGAGCAAATGTCAGGAGTCCCAGTTCGAAGAACAGAACAGTCATGCATGCACCATTGACTTAGCATCCCTAGAAAGGCGTTGACATAGGAGTTTCTCATGTGGGGCATCAGGAAACCTCTCTTGAATAATTTCAAGGAATAACAATTTTTTAAAAAAGGAATAGACCAAGCAAAGGTTACTAAAACGATAAAAGCTGGAGTGAACTTTCCATTTTGATTTCTGATTGCATAGCAATAGGTGGTTGGGCTCATTTTGTGTACTGTACTGAGGCTGTTTTACTATTTCTTTTGTTTTGCATTTCCATCAGATGCCCTGAAAGATGGAGAAAGGTTACAAATCATTAAGTTTGATTCCAGTGAAATTAGCTGCACGGAGTGATGCCGATTATGCACTCTTAAGGAGCCTACAGTACAACTTCAGGACAATATAAGTGCTTTCACCAGTAAGAAAATCTGTGTTGCCAAATCTGAAGTTTGGAGAATTACTCCCAGTTTTGATTCATACTGTGGTATTTGGAACGGAAGGTGGAATGCTACCAGTCTTTCTCAGGAATTTAGATTGTATTTTTCACAATGAGAAATCTCTTTATACTTGTATAAATCTATAAATCTAAAGAGCAAAGAATCACCCATTGGGTAATAGTGTCTTAAAATGCCAGCTTCTAAGGCTTTTTCATTGCTTAGATTTTTATCTTTCTGAACAGCAGTTATTAAAAGCAGATATAGATAGATCTCCTATTTGGAAATATGCTATCCATATTCTGTCCATCCAAGGACCACTGAATCTCTGGCCCACATCCTGCTATATGGCCACTTCTACAGAGATCTTCATCGAACCCTTATTTAACCTTTCCTGACCATTGGGATGAATTCTATGTCTGATTTGTTACAAAAATTCCAAAATAAGACGTGGCTACTAAATTTACATTACTAGCATCATGGGATCACTTAGTTACGCTACAAACTAGTTAAGGAAATATAAATAATAGAACATTTTAATCTCTTTTAGACTTGATCTATTAAGTAGACTTCATAAAGGTTACATGCAGTTATCTGCATTGTTTTCTTTTTTAAAAAAATCTTCAGTGTACTAGACTACATAAAGTTGTACTTTAGAAATGGGTTAATACTATATTACTTCATGTGTATTCTCAATATCATCTTTGAGTTTGAGTTTTGAGTTTTATTAAATTTATATAACGCCCCCCTCTCCCCGCAGGGACTCGGGGCGGTGTACAGACAGTACATATAAAACAACAAAGCAAGAACAACAAAACATTAGACAACCAACATAACCATACGGTCTGTAAAATACCCGAACTCATTTCAAGTTAAAAACAGTCTAAAACCAAATTAAAACCCCAAAATTTACAATATTAAAAAGCCATCCAGGAAGGTCAGTAGTAGATTGTACTTATGATTACGATTAGGCTAGGCCGGCTAGCCGGAACAGGTGGGTCTTGAGTTTCTTACGGAAGGAGCGGAGATCAACAGTAGTTCTAATGTCAGGGGGGAGTTCGTTCCAGAGGGTTGGGCCCATCACAGAGAAGGCCCTACTCCTGGGCACCGCCCGCCCGCATTGTCTAGCGGAGGGTATCCGGAGGAGACCCTCCCTGTGTGAGGATTGGTCGTAGGGATGTGTGGGGTAGAATGCGATCTCGCAAATAACTAGGTCCCGAGCCATGAAGCACTTTGAAGATGACAATCAACACCTTGAAACGCACTCGAAAAGCCACAGGCAGCCAGTGCAGCTCGCGCAGAAGTGGTGTTACATGGGAGTACCTGGTACTCCCCAAGATTGTCCGCGCGGCTGCATTCTGAACCAACTGAAGCCTTCGGGTGCATCTCAAGGGGAGCCCCACGTAGAGAGCAAAACAATCTAACTGGTTTTAGTGTACAACTTTTCATTCAAATATCGGTTTGTTATTTTGCGGTTAATACCTTTTCTGTTGGTCAAAACCACAATAAAGATTTGATTTGAATGCTGACTTCAGATTGTTTTCTGTGATTCACAGAATTTATATTCATCACATTCCAATCTGAATCCTAAAACATTAGGATTTAGCCTTGCTTGCTAAAGAATGTGGCCACTGATCTGGTGTTTATGTCTGTTTTTTGAAAAGATCTAACTTTGGAATATAAATTTGGAGTCTTTTCAAAAAGGCTTTGTTTTTCCTTGAGATGTTTCACTTCTCATCCAAGAAGCTACTTCAGTTATTCAGAACTGAAGAAGCTTCTTAGATGAGAAACAAAACATATTTAATGAAAATCAAAGTCCACTTGCCTTTTGAAAAAGCACCTTTGGAACAACCATGACTGAGAATCTCCATAGATATAAATGTAGAATAATTTAGAGTGAATCTTCCTTCTTCACAATACATTGGAAAGGATTGTAGTACCCTTTTGGGTCCTGACATAAGAACCAAAAATGATAATGTCATTGGCATACATTATAGGAGGAAATTCATTATTGACCAAAAACAGGGCATAGCAATGTAGATTTCTAAGCACCTGGATTGCAGAGTTTAAATACAAGGCTAAACAGGAAAGGAGTCAGTAGACACCCCTGTTCATCCTGTGAGACATGGTTCCAGGGGTTCTGCAATGGACCATAAGGACATTATTTTCATGCTGCTTCCATATCTAAGAAACAAAGTCTCTGGTCTGTCGTTGTGGCATCCCCAAAATTGCATGGGATAGTCCCAAATGAGAATGGTGAATATGGTATATAGGGCTCCTTAAGGACTGTGTTGGATGTGGTGGCTCAGTAGCTAAGATGTTGAGCTTGTCGATCAGAAGGTCAGCAGTTCAATGGTTCGAATCCCTAGTGCCGCGTAACGAAGTGAGCTCCCGTTACTTGTCCCCACTTCTGCCAACCTAGCAGTTCGAAAGCATGTAAAAATGCAAGTAGAAAAATAAGGACCACTTTGGTAGGAAGGTAACAGTGCTCCATGTACCTTTGGCACTTAGTCATGCCGGCCACATGACCATGGAGACGTCTTTAGACAGTGCTTGTACCAACCCCCGCAGCCTAGGTGGCCAGGGCCTACAGAGCCAGGGCCTGAGGCTGATGCTCTGCAATGCAAGGTCCGCTGTTAACAAGGCCCCCCTCATTAATGAGTTGATCTCAGAGGGGGAGCCAGACCTTGCAGGGATAACGGAGACCTGGTTGGGCCACGAGGGTGGTTTACCTCTCGTGGAGATGTGCCCACCAGGCTACCGTGCATTCCATCAGCCGCGGGCCCTGGGTGGGGTGGCAGTAATTGTATGGGAGAGTCTGGAACCGAGGGAGTTCACTGTGCCACAGATATCTGGTTGTGAGTCCCTTGGTGTGAAATGGGGCCCCGGGAGGCAGTTGGGCTTGCTGATTGTATACTTGGCTCCTCGCTATGCATCAGCGGCCCTGCCTGAGCTCCTCGAGCTGATCGCGGAGACGGCGGTTGATACCCCCAAACTTGTGGTTATGGGGGATTTCAACCTGCCGTCGACGGGTGAAGCATCCAAGGTGGCTCGGGAGTTCATGGCTTCCATGACAGCCATGGACCTGACCCAATTAATTCAGGGCCCCACACACGAAGGTGGGCACACACTGGACCTTGTTTTTGTCTCTGGACAGTGGACGAGTGATCTGGGAATAGTTATTACACCCCTGTCATGGTCAGATCACTCATTTCTCTGGCTCGACTTCCCTGGCGCTACCCCCCATCACGGGGAGGCGGAACCTGACTGTCCCAGATGGTTCCACCCCAGGCGACTGATGGAACCGGACAGGTTCCAGATGGAGCTTGGGCCACTTCCTGTAGCCCTGACCCACTCCTGGACGGAGGACCTAGTGGCCGCTTGGAATAGGGCGGCTGCTGGGGCCTTGACCGGGTAGTGCCTTTGCGGCCTCTCCTGCGGCAACGAACCACCCTGGCTCCTTGGTTTACCGAGGAGCTGAGGGTGATGAAACGCCACAAGAGACGCCTAGAAAGCAGGTGGAGGTCCTCATGCTCCGAATCTGACTGAACACAGGTAAGATCCTATTTACGGACCTACCTTGTGGCACTGAGAGCGGCCAAACGTAGACACTGTGCTGCTCTTATTGCATCCGCAGATAACCACCCTGCCGCCCTGTTTCAGGTGACCCGCTCCCTCTTATCACAGAGGCCGCGGGAAGCCCCTTTGCAGGGTAGAGCAGAGGAGTTTGGGGAATATCTGCAGGACAAAATCGCCCAGATCCGGAGTGGATGGGCCCCCTTCAGTGGCCCAGGGAAGACGTCGGAAGCAAGTCTTGAGGCACCACGCTGGGAGGAGTTTGACTCTGTTGCCCCTGAGGATTTGGACAGGTTACGTGGGCGACTGCGAGCCTCTACATGTTTATTGGACCCGTGTCCCTCCTGGCTTGTACTGGCATCCTGGGAGGTTACACGAGGCTGGCTCCTGGGTCTTGTGAACGCTTCATTGGAGGAGGGGTCCTTGCCGGTTGCCTTGAAAGAGGCAGTGGTGAGGCCCCTACTCAAGAGGCCTTCCCTGGACCCGGTGAAGCTAGCTAATTATCGTCCCGTCTCCAACCTTCCCTTTTTAGTGAAGGTTGTAGAGAGTGTGGTGGCACAACAGTTCCCACGTCACCTGGAGGAAACCGACTATCTAGACCTGCGCCAGTCCGGCTTCCGGCCCGGTCACAGCACGGAGACGGCCTTGGTCGCGCTGGTGGATGATCTCTGGAGGGCCAGAGATAGGGGTTGTTCCTCTATCCTGGTCCTATTAGACCTATCAGCGGCCTTCGATACCATCGACCATGGTATCCTATTGCGCCGGCTGGAGGGGATGGGAGTAGGGGGCACCGTTTTGCGGTGGTTCTGTTCCTACCTCTCTGACCGGACGCAATGAGCCTTCTCTGTGATGGGCCCAACCCTCTGGAATGACCTCCCCCCCGATATTAGAACTACCACCGACCTCCGCTCCTTCCGACAGAAGCTTAAGACCCACCTGTTCCAATTAGCTGGCTGAACTGATTTATAGTCCCATTTTAACCTCCTGGCAAACATCTTATTGGGTAGTTTTTAAGGGTATTTTAATGTTTATTTGTATTTTAATTTAAATATTGTACAGTCCACATCCTACCTCCTCCATTTACCTATTTGTATATTTAAGTATACCCATATTTTGTATTTATACTGTTTTAATATGACTGTACACCGCCCCGAGTCCTGTTTAGGAAAGGGTGCGGTTTATAAATTAAAGATGATGATGATGATGATGATGATGATGATGATGATGATGATGATGATTATTATTATTATTATTATTATTATGCTTAGAAACAGAGTTGAGAGCACTGCCCTTAGAGCCAGAAATGACTAGCACACATGTGCGGGAGAATCTTTACCTTTAAGGACTGTGTATTTCTACCAGACAATGAAGTATAAGGCAACACACAATTTTAAACCTAGCAGTTTCAAAATGTAGATATTTTTTTTCATTTTTTCCCTAATGTATCATCCATTAATTGTTCATTATTAACAATTACCTGCAACAAATGGCACTTATATTTTTACGCTCTTTCACACCACTGAGTAGGAAACCTAAACCTGTCACGATAGCTCTCCAATTGTCTTTCTGTCTCTTCTTACTGTCATGCGCCAGGGAAATCAGGAGATTCAGGCAATTCAAATGACTATAAAGAGTATTGCAAGCATAAGCTCTGTACAAGAATCTGATCTACTAAAGGTTAAGGAAAATGAGAGGGAGATGAGAAAGGCATTGAAGATGGGCTGAACTTAGATCTTTTGACAGTGCGCAGGGACTCATTATTGATGATGTGACTGACTCCTCCCTCATGCTCAGCTTGGTCATCTCCTACACATACATAGTTGTCTATTCCTCTAAAGCAGGGGTGGCGAACAAGTTTGACAAAAAGAGCCAAAATTTTAAACTGTGAGAGTCAGAGAGCCACACCACGCAGTGACCTGCCAAAACAGACCCGGAAGCAATGTTCCCTCTAATTTTTTTTCAATGTGAGCAGAAAAGTATAGTGTTTGAGCGGCACATTTTCATGCCTGAGCACCCGAATTTTTTTCACAGATGTCACCTAAGACAACAACGAAATCAGTATTATTTGAAACTCAAAGTTATGTTTCTTCAAGGTACCCGCTTAATTCAAAGTGTTATATAATATCAGTATCACTTAACAACGCTCCTGCTTAGCAACCAAAATGTTGGCTCAGAAACTCTGGCATTTGAAGCACGCAACTCTTAAAGCTGTCAAGTTACAAGACCCTTGCACCCCTAACCCTTTAGGGAAAAAAACCCCCAGGGGTCTTCAAACCTGACAGCTTTAAGATTTGTGGACTTCAACTCCCAGAATTTCTCCTCCAGTCCTGTTGGCTCAGGAACTCTGGCATTTGAAGCATGGAAGTCTTAAAGCTGTCAAGTTACAAGACCCTTCCACCCCTAGAAAAAAAATGCAGAGGTCTTCAAACCTGACAGCTTTAACACTTGTGGACTTCAACTCCCAGAATTCCTCCTCCAGTCATGTTGCAGCGACGTCATCTGCGTGGATCTGCTCCATCTTTGCTTTCTTCATTGTGGGCAGGGCTTCTGCTGAAGATGCCGACGAGTACGAGTTGCCACCAGAATAACTGCTGCTACCTCCTCCTCCTCCTCCTCCTCCTCCAACAGAATCACCAGATTTGCTCCTGAGCTCAGCGCTGGGTTACCTCTGCCCCCTCCCCCTCCTCCGTGCTTTTGAGGAGCCATGAGGCTTTTTTCCCCTGCTCCCCCCCCTGCCTTCCTACTGGCTCCTGCAGCCTCATGGCTCCTCAAAAGCACGGCGGAGGAGGAGGAGGGGGCAGGGGTAACCCAGCGCTGACTGAGCTCAGCTGCTCCGAGCGGAGGGGAGGCGCCGCTGCCACGCACGGAGATGCCGGCTGGAGCTTTGGCGGCTTCATCTCAGCCGCAGCGCCGGGCGGCAAATCCGGCAGTGCTGCCTGTTAGAGGAGGATGAGGAGGAGGTGGCAGCAGTTCTTCCGGTGGCGGTGGGGGCTTTGGGGCTTCACAACTAGCCTCAGTCGCCCCGTGCTCCTCAAAGCAAGTCTGGGGAAGTCCTTTGCAGGCGGCCCGTTCTAGCTGCCTGCAAAGGACCTCCCCAGCTTCCGAAAGGGAGCGCGCGATCCGAGCCACAGTATACTAAATAATGATAAATGAGGCAAAGAGCCTCATTTATTTTGGCCGGGAGCCGCATGCGGCTCGCGAGCCGCGTGTTCGCCACCCCTGCTCTAAAGGATGGGACACAGCTGAGAAAACCAATGTAAATTGGTAGCAAACAGAAAGCCTATAATATTTCTCCTACAATATCTTGCAGGAGAAATAAAATATGTATTATTGTTGCCTGCATGTGTTTAGTTTTATTTCTTTAACCAATGGACAAAGTACCTTTTACAGATAAAGTGTTTTTACTTGGGTGGGTCAGTGTTGTTGTTTTTTACATTGTCTCCCTTTTTTTTAAACCTCCAAATAATTTGACTTTGTAGCTGTATTTTTAAATGCACTTGTCTTAAAATGCAGATCCTAAAAATGTATAGGATTGAAGCTAATAAACAATGGCAAAACATTTGCTGGAGTGGGGAGGGAATGGGGATTTTGCAGTATCCTTCCACTGGAGTGTGGTGGGAATGGAGATTTTACAGTACCCTTCCCTTGCCATGCCCATCAAGCCATGCCCACAGAACTGGTAGTTTGAATCCCTAGTACAGCATAACAAAGTGAATTTTTTTTGAATCCCACCACTGAAGCAGATGGGAGATTTAAGCTCTAGGTTAGGTTAGCCTATATTAGAATTTGAACATTTTCCACCTAATCCATTCTTCTGATGTATCCATTACCGTCTAGTTTTGAATTAAATTCTAATAAAATGTTGCTAAAATAGCAATGGCTAAGGATGAAAGAAAACCTAAATTCTGTGCTAGGCAGCTGGACAAATTGTTTATAAATACAGTCCTATTATCTCCTGGGATGCTGACTACTATGCAAATGTAAAGCATAAAGTAGTTGAATTCAAAGTATTACCGTGAATTGGGGGGGGGTATATTTAAGGACCCTCATTAATCTTCCTTTCATTCTGGCGTGACAGTTCAGAAATTTAGCATCTGTCACAGCTCACCTACTTCTGTGGCATTTATTTTGTCTTGAAGGTGGGTGACAGCATTTTGCTTCCTCATTGCATATATTAATCTGTAATGGTGCACCTGCCAGTTTAAATTGCAGCTGTTAAAGTATTTGATGGTAATACCTCTCCATTAACATACTGCTGACTAAAACACCTAAAGAACATCTGGCGAACGCTTCCTCAGCCATATGAACAGTCAGGCAAGAAAACCTCTTTGTAACTGGGAACATAATTCAGAATAACTGTAAATCAAACCTGATTTCTCAACAAAGAAAGGCTGATGTTATGCTATTCATTAAGTGTGTTCTGTTTTTATTTGGATGCGTGTTGCAGCATGGTCTGATATCCACTGTTGACTCATAAATAGAGTTATGCCTATTTCAGCAGAAGTTACTTATAACTCATTGAGACTATTGTTGTGCCTGCAATGGAAATAGTGGAAACACCACAGTGGAAACACATAAGATGCTGCTGCTGCTATTATTATTATTCATAACTATATTTCAATAGCTGGAGGTAAAAGGGTCATTGACCAAGAAACAAGAAGTAAGTAAGAATAACCTTCAAACAGAGAATGTAAACAAATATGGGAAACAGTAGTTGTAATGGTACCGACAATGGTTAATTAACTTGGTTATATACCAAAAGATCTAGGAAAGCATTTGAATGCAAGAATGAATAGAATCTCAACTTATCAATTACAACATTTGCATTACTTGACACAATAATGAGTTTATAAAGCTGCCCATCTCGCGTGCAATACGCCATGATTCTAGGCAGCTAACAATATTTAGAACAGAGGGGTATGGTGGCTTAGAGGTGGCGCTCTCACCTCACAATCTGGAGGCTGTGAGTTGGAACCTAGGTAACAACACATATTTCTCTCTCTGGGTGGGAAGAGAAAATATCTGGTGCAAACTCTACATAGGTGTCAGGAAGGGCATCTGGCCAGTAAATGCTCAGCTCTATTCAGTAGCCCCAACTCCAGCCAGATGCAAAGGATTACAGGGTCATTAAATGAAAACAACAACAACAACACAATACTTAGTATAAATACAATACAACAATATTATAAATAACAAAAATAGTAGCTGGAAAAAAATCAACATCATCCATTAAAATAATGAGAAACTTCACACATAGTTAATCAAATTGTAATCTAAATCAGCAATAAATATGTATTTCAGCATTTTATTCAATGGGAAAGTCAATAAAGCACAAGACTAGATCTGACACAATTTCATTTAAGCACAATTTCAATAGGTTTGTGATCTCCCAGAATCCATTCCAATATGTAAAAGAGACTGAAATTGAACACTTTTGAGATTAGAAAATTGCACGAGTTAAAACGTGAAGACTAAAGCTGGGAAAGGCTATGTATAACATTAAATATAAAAAGGGAAAGTTATTTATTTAAAAAAAAGAGCCTAAAAGCTTACATTAATGAATTTTATACTTACATTAAAAATGCATCAGGGAAATTTATTTATTTTTAAAAGATTTTTGAAAAGATGAGGAAATTGCTTTATTGCTAACAGCTCCATATATTAGGTAAAGTTATAGATAGAAAGATGGGTTAGAAACAGACTGAAATATTGCCTTTCTATAACAGACAGTAAAATAATATATGTATACTGAGTCTCATATTCCTAATTTCAAGGTAGGTTTTATATTTATGCTCAGAAGAAACATCATATAATTTTCAAGGGAAGGCAAAGTGACTTTTAGCAGACTAACATTTTCAGGCATACACCACACATTGCCAAGGTTCTTTCTTGTTTTTAAATGTAAATTTTTATTTATTTATTTATTTTTCTTTCCATGGTCTCTTTTAGAATGACCTTGAAAAAATAAATTTTATTTGGTTCATTAGTTATTACTTAATTCTCTGATTAAGTAATACTAATTGTGGTTAAAAAAAATGTGTTATATGAATCTGACTTTCATTCCTAAATGACAAGAATGAATTTCTAAAGAAAAAGGTAGCTCACTGTCAGTCTTCTCTGGTTTGCTGCAAGAAATGGTGCAGATAAGATCTAAGAAGACTTCTGCTATCTCCCCTCCCATATTTGTTTAAAGTTAGAATCATATTGCATAGATTAATAAGGTTGGAAGGGACCTGGGAGTTCTTCTAGTCCAGAGGTGGTATTCTACCGATTCGGACCGGTTTGCCAGAACTGGTAGCGGAAATCATGGGTGGCCCTACCCACCCGCCCTGGCTCTATGGCATCCCATTTAGGCCCTTTTTTCACCAAAAGCACATGCGCGGAAAGCGCGAGTGCTTGCACTCACATTTGCGAACCAGTAGGGAAAGTAAGTGAATACCACACTTGTTCCAGTCCAACCCCCCAGCTCAAGCAGGGGATCTTATATCATGGAAAGACAAGAGAATGGTCCCTGATGTGTTAAATGATATGTTAAATCCTCATCATCTTCCACACATCAGAGAGATAACTTGTGCAGAAGAAACTTCCTCTACTCATATGGACTCCCAACATGTTTTAGAATTCTGGTGGATAAGAGTAGTAAATTAAAAGTAGTGCAGACTTTCTGCTATAGGTAATCTGTCTCAACTACTAGGAGACCTGCAGGACTGGCAATGGAGAAAAGCAAGAGGCATTATGCCCATTGGTTTCATTCCTACTCTTCTCATTCATTGATAATTATACGTATACAGACTGGAGGAAATTCTGGTCTCTTATGATTTCAGTGCTCCACTATGAGCCATTCATTCAGGGGAAAAAAACATTGTATGTTTGCTACAAATATTAGGTTAGAAATATAACTTTAGTACTAAAAAAATTAGTATTACCGACTTTGTGCATTTATTCACCTAATTGCTTTGTCCCTGGGACTTTGGTTACTGAATTCTGATATTTCTTAAAGGCGGAACAAAGTAAGGTATATTTTGGAGACTATATTTTTCTCAGGAGGGAGCTTGTTGCATTTCCTAAACAGAAAATATAAATGTGTATAGATCCCACAAGTAAGTAATCTGTTAGTATATAGGTTGGTGGTTTGAATAAAACTACATGTCATAACACCAAGATCATTAAATCGTTTCCCTTTAATTTATGCTGGTTTAAATGAATAAACGTGTGACTCTTAGGAATCATAAAACAGTACTGATTCTTCATTTTTCCTTTGCTTCTACTCAAATTTAGGCTAATAGAGGGTGTAATCCATAGTCCATCTATGTTGGAAATGATATTAAAGCAAACCTGATGCATGAATATATATATATATTGAAGAGGGAGTAGTGACCTTCCTCCCATATTTAGGCATACCAGGGGTTGTAACACAAATACCCACCTATTTCCCTGGCTCAACTGATAAGGAGGTGAGCCTGTGGCTTAGTGGCTAAGACTCCTGCCTAAGATATAATACAGCCCAGGTTCAAATCCCAGTAAGGGTATGGCTAGCTGATGAGAGCTAATTAGCTCGAAATAGATCTATACTCGTCTCCCTTTATTTATTTATCAGTACAAATACAACACAAATATAAAAAGGCAACATTAAAAATAAAAATATGGTTTTCTGACTGCATGGTCTTCTGTGATGAGCTGAAGGACAGAAAGAGGGAGTAGTGACCTTCCTAATTAGCTCGAAATAGATCTATACTAGTCTCCCTTTATTTATTTATCAGTACAAATACAACATTATACATATACATATACATATACATATACATATACATATACATATACATATACATATACATATACATATACATATACATATACATATACATATACATATACATATACATATACATATACATATACATATACATATACATATACATATACATATACATATACATATATATATATATATATATATATATATATATATATATATATATATGCTGGTTTTGTTGTATTCGGGTCTTTTCCCGTGTAAGGTTGAGATTGTCTTTGCAACGTTTCAGCAGGATCTCACCTGCCATCTTCAAGCTGTGAGCTTAAAATGTGATCGGAGCTGCCGTCTTTCTGTAAGTCTTGGTGGGAGGGGATGGGGTGCTGGCTTTGTTTCAGTAAGTGGAATGATTGGTTGTGTGGTTGTATCGTGATTGGTAGATTGGTGTTGATTGGTGCAGGCTGTGTGTGCATTGTTGTTTTGTATTGTAACAGCTTGGGTGGTGGGTGGTGTTCGTTTGTTGGCTAGGGCTGGTTTCCAGATGTTTGGTAGGCGGGAGGTATCATCACGTTTGTTCATGTTGTGGGGGTGTTTCTCTATTTCGATGGCTTCCATGATTATTCTCTTGTGGAGGTGTTCTGTTTTGGAGATTAACCTGGCTCCTTCAAAGTTGATTTCATGTCCTGTAGCTTTAAAGTGCTGGAAAAGGGAGGAAGTTTTTTCTTTTTTTCTTACTGCGTTTTTGTGTTCTGTGATGCGTGCATTTATCCTTCTGTTTGTTTGACCTATGTATATTGCTGGGCAGATTTTGCATGGTATTTTGTAGACTCCTTGGTTTTCTAGCTGGATTTTGTTCATCCATAATGGACAAAGATACAAACAGATAGAAGGAGCACCCATGGGATCACCCCTCTCACCTGTCATTGCAAACTTATACATGGAACATTTTTAAACCAATGCCTTAGACAAATCTGAACACAAACCCAAACTCTGGTTTAGATATGTTGATGACACTTTCGTGATTTGGCCACACGGAAAAGAAAAACTGGACAACTTCCTCACACATCTCAACAGCCTACACCCCAAAATACAATTCACCATGGAAATGGAAGCAAACAACCAACTTCCCTTTCTGGATGTCCTAATCTACAAAAAACCTAATGGCTCCCTAGGACACACCTCCCGCCTACCAAACATCTGGAAACCAGCCCTAGCCAACAAACGAACACCACCCACCACCCAAGCCGTTAAAATACAAAACAACAATGCACACACAACCTGCACCAATCAGCACCAATCTACCAATCATGATACAACCACACAACCAATCATTCCACTTACTGAAACAAAGCCACCACCCCACCCCCTCCCACCAAGACTTACAGAAAGACGGCAGCTCCGTTCCCATTTTAAGCCCACAGCTTGAAGATGGCAGGTGTGATCCTGCCGAAACGTTGCAAAGACAATCTCAACCTTACACGGGAAAAGACCCGAATACAACAAAACCAGCATACCTACACCCGTGAAAATCTACGAAAACAAATATCTTACCTCTACGGGGAGGAAACCTTGCTCACCAGATCCTACGAGAGGCTTGAAGTCCGGAGAGCCACCATCTTATGTGACCTAATATTCCTACGCAACTGCCGAGACAAAAGCCTGATCCCCACATGCTTCCAACTAAAATTCCATTCACAAACCTCAGCCACCGAAAGGATCCTGAAAAGAACTGAATTAGCCCTAATCAGAAACGAACTCCACAGGAAAAGATTCCTACTAGACCAAACCAACCGGGACCTACTCACTCTTCACCTCAAACTCAGCAACAAAATCCACCCAGCACTCTGGGACAAATTCAAACAACTAGCCCTTTGGAGAGCAGAAAAAGAAACCTTCTATAAGACAGAAAAACACTCCAACAAACTCTACAGACTAGAAAAACGACAGAAGCCTAACCCCCCTCCTCAGCAACTCATGAAACAAACAGTACACAACATATCAGACAGAACCCTCACCACAGCTGAAACCAATGTCCTTTCCAGAGGATTCAACTTTGCAGTTGCCCCTAAACGCATCCCCACTGAAGACATCATATGCGGAGTTGAAGCTACACTCATCAAAATCAACCCAGATGAAGCCAATAAAATCAGACTTGCAGTCAGCAATGTCCTTTGCTCCAGCATTCCACCCAGAAGCAACTTACAGCAACAAGAAGAAAAAGCACTCTCCAACCTGAAGAAAGACAACAACATAATCATTCTCCCAGCAGACAAAGGAAACGCCACAGTGGTGATGAACACATCTGACTACCAAGCCAAACTATCCAACCTACTCCAAGACCCTGCTTACAAACCTATAAACACAGACCCCACCACCTACCTGGAAAAAACCACCAAATCCAAAATAAAAGCCTCTTCCATCAGTGAAGAAATCCAGCAAAGAATCATCCCCAGACAGAAATCTTCCAGATGCCCCAAACTCTATGGACTCCCCAAGATACACAAAGAAGGAACACCACTCAGACCCATAGTCAGCTCCATAGGCTCACCTCTACATAACCTTGCCAAATTCCTCGCCAAACAACTCCAACCCTACGCAGAATCCATCACCTCAAACGTACAAAACTCACTCCACTTCATAGAAACAATAAAGAAACAAAACTTACAACCCAGTGACCTACTTGTGAGTTTCGACGTCATATCCCTCTTCACCCAGGTGCCCATAAAAGAAACCTTGACAGCCATCCAGAAAAACACAACCCCCCTAAACACATCCTAGACCTGACCAACCACTGCCTAACCAACACATACTTCATCCATAATGGACAAAGATACAAACAGATAGAAGGAGCACCCATGGGATCACCCCTCTCTCCTGTCATTGCAAACTTATACATGGAACATTTTGAAACCAATGCCTTAGACAAATCTGAACACAAACCCAAACTCTGGCTTAGATATGTTGATGACACTTTCGTGATTTGGCCACATGGAAAAGAAAAACTGGACAACTTCCTCACACATCTCAACAACCTACACCCCAAAATACAATTCACCATGGAAATAGAAGCAAACAACCAACTTCCCTTTCTGGATGTCCTAATCTACAAAAAACCCAATGGCTCCCTAGGACACACCATCTACCAGAAAAAAACACACACCAACCGCTACTTAAATGCACAATCCCATCACCACCCTGCACAGATCAACTCTGTAGCCAAGACCCTCATCTCCAGAACCAAACGCCTAGCCGACAAAGACCACCTGAAAACTGAATTACACAAACTCACAAATGTATTAATCTCCAATGGATTCCAAAGAAAAACAATCACCAACCTAATCCAAAAGGAGACTCCCCCCAAAAACCAAGATACAGAACAGGAAAATGGCATCGCCCTCCTCCCTTACATCAAAGGCACCACAGATAAAATCAGCAAAATTCTCCACAAGCACAATATCAGGACAGCCTTCACCACTGACCAAAAAATAGCCAACATCTTAAGAAACCCCAAAGACAAAATCCAGCTAGAAAACCAAGGAGTCTACGAAATACCATGCAAAACCTGCCCAGCAATATACATAGGACAAACAAACAGGAGAATAAATGCACGCATCACAGAACACAAAAATGCAGTAAGAAAAAAAGAAAAAACTTCTTCCCTTTTCCAGCACCTTAAAGCTACAGGACACGAAATCAACTTTGAAGGAGCCAGGTTAATCTCCAAAACAGAACACCTCCACAAGAGAATAATCATGGAAGCCATCGAAATAGAGAAACACCCCCACAGCATGAACAAACGTGATGATACCTCCCGCCTACCAAACATCTGGAAACCAGCCCTAGCCAACAAACGAACACCACCCACCACCCAAGCCGTTAAAATACAAAACAACAATGCACACACAACCTGCACCAATCAGCACCAATCTACCAATCATGATACAACCACACAACCAATCATTCCACTTACTGAAACAAAGCCACCACCCCACCCCCTCCCACCAAGACTTACAGAAAGATGGCAGCTCCGTTCCCATTTTAAGCCCACAGCTTGAAGATGGCAGGTGTGATCCTGCCGAAACATTGCAAAGACAATCTCAACCTTACACGGGAAAAGACCCGAATACAACAAAACCAGCATACCTACACCCGTGAAAATCTACGAAAACAAATATATATATGTATGTATATATATATGTCTCACTCACCATCTTCAGGCTGGTGTCTGCCAGGGATGCCACCACACATACTGCAATTGAAAATCAGCGTGCCAATTATCATGCTGCGAAATATCAACCAGCCAAAGCTTTGCAATGGCACGCGGCTTGTAATAAAAAAATTAATGACCAACGTCGTAGAAGCAACAATCTGGACAGGACCTTTCAAAGGTGAAGATGTCCTCATTCCTCGCATTCCTATGATTCCAACGGATATGCCATTTCAATTTAAGAGATTGCAATTCCCAATTCAATTGGGTTTGCAATCACCATCAATAAAGCTCAGGGCCAATCTTTAGAATTATGCGGTTTAGATCTAGACACGGATTGTTTCTCACATGGACAATTATATCTTGCGTGTTCTAGAGTCGGCAAACCAGACAATCTCTATATCTGCACACACAATGGAACAACAAAAAATATTGTATACCCACAAGCATTGTGAAATTAAACATATTAGAAACTTGCGCTTTCTCTTTTCTTTCTTTTCCATTTAATCAGACTGGGCCACAGCAACGCGTGGCCGAGTACAGCTAGTAGTATATAAGTATATAAACAGTCATAAGTCACTATTTTCTGTACTGTTGTAAGTTCAAACAGTCATTAAACCAATGGTTGTAAGTCGAAGACTACCTACAATTAGCACCAAGGAAAATAACTTTCTATAGAGAAGAAATATTCTGAACAGACCTCCTATACTCTGAATAAATTCTCTATTCTGATTTATCCCTTCTTCTCTGACTCCCCACAAGCAGCTGAAAGCACTAAATATATTTAAGTGATAATTAAATCTTGGACAGAAAAATAGAGAGAAAATAGATATGATGGGATATTGGAGTACAAAAACAGTAGGTTTCAGCTCAAAATATAAAAACAGGAAAAAACCTAAAATGATCATGTAACATTACAACAGATCTTTGTGACACTGCATATTTATTCCTGGAAAGACTAGCAATAGCACTTAGACTTATATAGTGCTTCATAGTGCTTTTACAACCATCTCTAAGCAGTTTACAGAGTCAGCATATTGCTTCCAACAATCTGGGTCCTCATGGAAGACTGAATCAACCTTGAGCCTGGTGAGATTCAAACTACCAAATTGCAGGCAGCCGGCAGTCAGCAGAAGTCCTGCAGTACTGCATTCTAACCACTGTGCCATCATGGTTCTTTCATGACATTGTATATCTGGAAAGACTAATAGGTCCAGTTCTGGGTCTTTTTCTAGCCATGAATTCGGTACATGCAGCAATCCAAAGTAGAAATCTGAATCCACATTCCCTAGCTCTATGAAGTTAAATGCATGACCAAATTTTCCCATGAATTTAGAAATTAGTTTTATTTATTTTTTAAACAGAAAATGTTATTCTTTCAGTAGTCTTGGCAACTTTTCTAGTCTTTACATTTTGAAAAATGTCAATTGACACTTATCTTAATATACCAGAGGTATTTCACGAGAAGAGTACTCTACTCCTCTGCTCACAATAGAATACTTTATGCCACCAGGCTTGAAATTTTGGGCTTGGAGAACCTAGAACTACGCCGATTAAGGTCTGATCTAAGCATAGTACACAAAATTGTCTGTTATAATATCCTACCTGTCAATGACTACTGTTGGGAGTATACTCCTAGTGTTGGGTAGGCAACATATATCTATATACAATAACAAATGGTCGTTGTTGCTTTAAATGGGTGAACGTACTAATCAGCTGTAATTAACTCTACAATAAGAGGGAGTCAGGAGAGCTCACTCTCTCTCTCTGCTTGTCCTATGCTTGATAACTACTTGCTCGCTTGATCACTGGAACGTGAACTGCAACTGTAAGCAATTGTTTGTTCTTGAATTGTGTTTGAACATATATCTACTATCACTGCTTGAGAAGCAATTATTAGTAGTAAAGCTACTTGTTTTTACTAGCAGTGTCTGAAACTCTATTCGTGTGTATCTTTCTACTAGCAACGTTTTTTCTCTCTAGCTGTTTTCTGCGCTATTTTCTGTCTCCCAACGGAGATACCCCTAACAAGTAGTTCAGCTTCGACCACAATAATAGACAGGCAAACAAACGATACAAACTCAAGGTAAACCGCCCAAAACTTGATTGCAGAAAATATGACTTCAGCAACAGAGTGGTCAATATCTGAATGCACTATCTGATTCTGTTGTTACTTCTTCAAAACCCCATAACTTTAAACTTAAACTGTCTAGCATGGACCCTTTCCTAAGGTGGTCTGTAAGAGAGCGTGCATAAGCGCACCAGGGCAGTGATGGATTTCAATTTTTTTTAGAACCTATTCTGTAGGTGTGGCCTGTTTTGTGGGAATGGCTTGGTGGTCATGTGACCGGGTGGGCGTGGCCAACTTGGAAAATGTGGTGAAACTTACTTAACAACGCTCTTGCTTAGCAACCAAAATTTTGGGCTCAATTGTGATCATTTCTTTCTTTTTTTCTTCCTTCCTTCTTTCCTTCCTTCCTTTCTTTCTTTCTTTCTTGTGTCTCTCTCTCCCTCTTTCTTTCCTCCCTTCCTTCCTTCCTTTTTTCCTTCCTTCCCTCCTTCCTTCTTCCTTTCTTTCTTGTGTGACTCTCTCTCCCACTTTCTTTCTTTCTTTGTTTCTTTCTCTATCCTTCTTTCTCCTCTCCCCCCCCCCTCTCACACACACATCCCTTCCAGTTGGTGAAAACTTCTGTTTTGCCACTGGGAGGCTGGCAAATAAGCCTCACTATCCATTTAAAACTAACCCTATCACCCTATGCACATTTAACTGGAGTGAGTGGGGTGGGTGATTTTCATGGTGGAAGAAGGGGGATTCGGCATTTGGCACCGAAGGCTTCATTCCCGAGATGCCCCCGTCTTCCTACCTATAGCCGTAGGCATTGAAAGCCTGAAAACGCCACCCCCGCGTATTCATGAGGGCAAGCAGCTCCATGAATTGCATCGGGGAATCGGGCCAATGGGCAAGGATGACTGAAAGGAGAGACATTTTGCTTTTGGGGCTCTTGCTCCGCTCGGCTACTGGGAGGGCTTAGGCAGTGGCGGCGGTGGCAGCTCCTGGGGAGGGAAGTCATCGTGGCCATTGTCTCCCCTGAGCTGCCCGCTGAGTCTACGAGGCACCTGTCACTTGCAGGAGGAGGAGGGGTGGCATAAAGCAGTGCCACCTTAAACCAAAGCCTCTGAGTAACTGGGAAAGGCGCGCTTGGAACCTGCTGAAAACTGTTGCTCAAAAAGCACGGCTTTCTTTCCCAGTTACTCAGAGGCTTTGGTTTAAGGTAGTGCTCCTTTATGCCACCCCTCTTCCTCCTCTTCCTGTACTAGATTTGTTTTCTTCCAGAATGGCAGGGGGAGAAAAAAACCCACCTCAACTCCGAACTCCAACACTGCAGCTCTGCCAGAAGGGGGGGGGGGGGACAGACTCCTGCTTGCAAACAGGGATTATTGGGTCTTGACTGCCTCATGCAAGTACGTACACACACACACACACACACACACACCATTTCCCTCATGTCTGCCATTGACAATGGTCAAAGAGAAGAAAATGCGGGGGCTTCTTCCAACAGCCGAGGAAGGAAGATGAGCAGACAGAGGCTTTGGCTGTTGGAAGAAGCTCCTGCACTCCCTTCTCTTTCACAACCACTTCACTTCCAGTGAGGTGGGGAGAAATCAGGGGGAGAGAAGGAAACATGGGGGCTTCTTCCAACAGCCGAGGAAGGAAGAGGAGCAGACCGAGGCTTTGGCTGTTAGAAGAAGCCCACGTGGCGCGTGCTTCCTTCTCTTTGACAGCCGCCTGGATTCCAATTGGCGGGGAGAAATCCATGTGTTAGAGAGGGAGGAAAGGCAGTCCTTAGCAGAAGCTCACCCTTCTTTTTTTTAAAAAAAACAACAAGTTTTTTATTGGTTTTTTGATGTTTTACATAGGGAAATGTAAGGGAAAGGTTACAAATTTTGGCAGCTGCGAAATGCGGTAGGTGCACCCCCACTCCAAACTCATAATATACATTTGCATAAAATTCAAATATTACATAATAGCATATAGTCAGTGTGGTAAATTCAATTGGTAATTTCGGTCAGTTTATATCACGTGGATTTTCTTGCTTATTTGTGTGATCTGAGCTTTCTTGATGTCGCCCCATCTCCCCCAGCTGGCAGTGCTCCGGCCCCTCCCGTGTCTTGTACATCTACTGAAGTGTCTTCTGGTTTTTCTAGAAGTAGTTTATTTTTTTCCATAAAGGCCTGAGCCTCTATGGGTGTATTAATTCTAACTCTTGTCTCCTCCCAGAATATTAACATACCTTCAGGCAGTAACCATCGAAACCACACCCCCTTCTGGTATAGTTTATTCGCCAATTGCGAATAAGATTTTCTTTTCTCCCTCACTTTCTTGGGGATCTGTTTCAGAATGGTTATCTCCTTATCTTTATATATCAAGGCTTGCCCCCTTTGTGCATTCAGGATTTCATCTCTTGTGCTTTTCCTAAGAAATTTAATGTGTACCTCCCTGGGGACATTGTGTGTTCTACCATACGCTGAGTTCACTCTATAGGCCAGGTCTATTTCCCACCCCATCTGTTGTTTTTCCTTCTGAATATACTCAGCCAAAATGGTTGTCATGATGTCCCTTATATTTTCATCATCTGTCTCCATCACGTTCTGGAATCTAAGATAAAAAGACATTCTCTCAAACTCTATTTTCATTTGTTGGGTGTCAAGTTCTTTGTTTCCCCTCTGCACACCCTCTATCCCTCCCTTCATCTCAGCCGCCCCATCTTCCAAAAGATCCAGTCTCTGTGAGTTCTTATTAATTTTATCCTGGTTCTCTTTAATTTCTTCTTTCATCTCCTTCAATTGTCTCTTTATTTCCTCTTGTCCCTGTAGAAGTTGTTGTAAAATTTGATGAAGCTCCAGGTCCGTAGATTTAGGTTGCTTGAAGGCTGTTAACGTTGATTGTGTGCTAGGACTGGAGGTTGCAGATGTTGGGGCTGAGGCAGCAAAGCCTGACTTTCCAGGAGGTGGTCTTTTAGATGCCATTGTTTATAAAGTAAAGAGTCCAGTCAGAATAAAGAAGGATCAGTCGGAGAGATAGAGCAGTCAAGAGAGTCCAGGAGGCAGAGAGTCCAGGCACAGGGGAGGTTTCTAATCACCCTGGCAAAAGAGCAATCATTTTTCACTCCAGGGGGTTCAGAAGCAAACAATCCACAAGAGAATTATCCAGGTAGCACAGAGACAAAGACCGGAAGCCTGAAGTTAAAAGGTGGAGTCAAGTCTCACATCTCATGAAGACAACGGAAGTGTGCCATCTTGCCCTACCAGCTTTGGGTATTGAGGCAACAAATAAAGTTTTCAAAGTTCAAAGTTCCCAAGGCTTCCAGATCTCATTGTCTTAAACATTAAAAGTTTAAATCTGAAAATCCATTTAGTAGGGGTGTGACATCTTTAGTTTGGCTCTCCCCCTCCTCCTTCCCTTGGGGCTGCGAGCTCACTTGTTTCCAGCCACTTGTCCAAGGGTGGGGGGGAAATCCCCCTCCCCTCCAGCCGCACCTCTCCAAATCAAGCCAAAAGTTCAAGTTTGCACAGCTGACAGATTTTATAGTTGGTAATAGGAATGAAGGGAGTCTACACCTCACCGCTCCGCCGCTGCATCCTTCAGCTTTCTTTTTTCACTCCGAACAGCCTGTCAGCGAGGACACGCCCACGCGCCCTCCTATCTGCTCCCCGGTGCCTTGAGTGTGCAGGGGACCTCCCGCCGGCCGCCGCCGATGCAGGGATCCCCCGCGATGCCGCTCCTCCGGCAGGACGCCTCTACGGGGCGTCCTGTGCCCCCCAAGAAGTGGGGAAGCCCACCGGGGAGCCGGAGCGAGCAACGAGTTGCCCGTCGCCGTCAGCCGCCGGAACCGGAAGTTCGAAGCTCACCCTTCTCTTTCCCTCTAATGCAAAGGGGAAAGACGCCAAAGAAGGAACAGGAGGGAAGGATTCGGCTGTTGGAAGCAGCCCACGTGGCATGTGCTTCCGTGTCTTTGACAGCAACCTGGTTTCAAATGGGGGGGGGGATCCATGTGTTAGAGGGGAAGAGAAGGCCGAGCTTCTGCTAAGGACTCTAACACATGGATTTCTCCCCCTCCCATTGAAAACCAGGTGGCTGTCAAAGAGAAGGAAGCACGTGCCGCATGGGCTTCTTCCAACAGTGCTTCTTTCTCTTTGACATCCACCTGATTTCCAATGGGGGGGGGATCCATGCATTAGAGGGGAAGAGAAGGCCGAGCTTTTGCTAGGGACTTCCTTTCCTTCCTCTCTAATGCATGGATTTCTTCCCCCGCCCATTGGAAACCAAGTGGCTGTCAAAGAGAAGGAAGTGCAAGTCGCACGGGCTTCTCCCAACCATCAAATCCTCTGCTCTGGCAAAGGAAGTGGCTGGGCGCAGCACACCTGGTGTGGACAGGAGAGGCAAGAGAGTGAGCAAGCGGTGCCCGGGCGGGCAGGGGCAGCAAGCAAGGGGGGATCAGGCCAGAGGAGGGACCGTTCCATTACAGGAACGGACACAAAGTTCTTTCAACAGGTACGCGTGTACTGGACCGTATTGCCTGAAACCCACTTCTGCAGCATGCCTACCATCCCTGTCCTAATGTCCCCATTTATTCATACCCATTTCCTGTGTCCATGTCCATGTTTATACTTATACCTGTTATCTTGTACATGTTTGGCAACTAAATCAATCAATCAATAAATATGATGTTCTCACATGGGCAGTGTTAAAAGGCAGGAAAGGTGGAGAAAGCCTTGAAATGCTGAGAAACATCACGGAGGAGAGTCTAAATCAGTCTTAATGCAGTCTGTGCAAGCCTTTTTTTACGCTCAAAAACCTCCTTCAAAACTTCAGCTGATATTAACATTAAGCCTCTTATGTTTAAGCCCGAGAGGGTTCAAGGGTTTTACGGTATTACATATATTAAATATTCTCCCTCTTCTAAGGCAGAGATAAGTGAGCTTAGGAACGGCCAATTCAATACATTTCCAAATTGCCCGTTACTAACAATGAAAGAAATTGGATGAATTAATACAGTATCCTACTCCAGGTTTAAAACCTAAACACCTAAAATAGTTCATTGGCCAAATTCTCAAAGCAGATTTTCCTGAGTCCTTTGATAGCCTTGATTGCTAACATTTTTGTGATAGTAGCAGAGCTGGCCTAGTTACCAGACAAGCTTCATCTATCTTGGGATGGATCTATCTCAGTGTTGGCTTCAGAGGGTTGGTTGGCTTGAGGAGATTGCGATGGCAATCTTTGACTTTTTCAGAGCAGAACTTGAAAAAAACTATATACAAAACAGATGTGATCTTGTGAGATTCTATAGCAGTGATGGCGAACCTTTTAGACATTGAGTGCCCAAAATTCTGGCCGGTGGGAGGTGGGGCATCCCAACACCGGCAGCTTGGCAAAAGGTAAGATTTTCCTTTGTGAGCTTCTGATTCGTTGTTTGCAGGGAAGCAGAAGCTCAAGAAAGAAGCGCCATGGAGATCTGACCTGGGGCGTGCCATAGGTTTGCCATCATGGTTCTATAGCCGTGATGGCGAACCTATGGCACACGTGCCAGAAGTGGCACGCAGAGCCATTTCTCCTGGCACGCGGAGCCATCACCAGTTCCTCTTCTGGGTTCGGGCTCAGCAACCAGCTGGTCTTGGCATACCAGGAAAACGATCTTTTTGTTTCCAGGGTGCACATGCGTGTCAGCCATTTGGTGATCTGGTTCCTGCAAGCATGCACACCAAAAACCAGCAACAGGAAGAGCAACAGCCGCGCGTGCCAAAAGACACAGAGAGTGGTTCCTGGCCATCGCTTCTTAGTAGAGCTGTGGTCGGGGCTTCCCTCCCTCCCCGCCTGAGCACGCTTCTTACATAGCCCCAGCCCTCCAGCCCATGGCTCATCTGCTGTCCGAAGTGCCTGGCCGGCTCGGGCGCCCCAGAAAGCAGCGGCAGCCACAAGGGGAAAGGCAGGAGCGGACAGCCAGCCCCTTCAGCCACTCCCACACCAGCCAGAAGCAGCACTGTGACAGCCGCCAGGAGCAAGGGGGCGGCAGCAGCAAGGACTGGCTTTCCTCACTCCCCATCTGAGCGGGCTACGTGTACAGCTCCAGGCCACGGCTCTGATGAGGATCCACAGTCTGGAGTGCCTGGCTGGCTCGGGTGCCCCAGAAGAGCAGCAGTTGCAGCCACAGGGGGAAGGGCAGGAGCAACTGGGCAGCCTCTGCAGCTGCTCCCATGTCAGCAAGCCAGGCCCTTAGTGGCATCTTTATGAGGGTAGCTCATCTCCCTGCCAGCAGCTTGTCCAGTGTCCCAGCTGGAAGCAGCAGTGCAACTGTCACCGTTATCAGGGGCGAAGGGGTGGCGGTGGTGAGAATGGGTGACCGCCGCCCCTTCCTCTCTTCCCCAACAGTGGCTGTTGTGCTTCCGCTTCCAGCTGGGATGCTGGTGGAGGAGCTGCTGGCGGGGAGGTGAGCTACCTGCATAAAGACACTGCCAAGGGTCTGGCAGAATATATCCTGGCTGGAAGCGGCAGCTCTCCGGACCACGGATCCTCATCAGAGTTGCAGGCTAGAGCTCTGAAGAAGTCTGCTCGGGCGGGGGGGAGGGAGGGAAGCCTGGGACCGCCCGTCCTTGCCATCGCTACTCCTTTGCTGTTGTGCTGCTTCTTCCAGCCAGCATATATTCTCCAGACCCTCGGTGGCGTCTTTATGCGGGTAGCTCACCTCTCCGCCAGCAGCTCCTCTGCCAGCATCCCGGCTGGAAGCAGAAGTGCAACAGCTGCTGTTGGGGAGAGGATGAAGGGGCAGTGGTCACCTGTTCTCTCCACCGCCACCCCTTCGCCCCTGGTAATGGCGACTGTTGTGCTGCTGCTTCCAGCCGGGATGCTGGATGAGCTGCTGGCAGGAGGCGAGCTACCAACATAAAGACGCTGCCAAGGGTCTGGTAGAATATATCCCGGCTGGAAGTAGCAGCGCTCTGGACTGCGGATCTTCATTAGAGCCGTGGGCTAGAGCCGTGCAAGTAGCCCGCTCATGTAGGGAGGGAGGGGAATCCTTGCCCATCCTTGCCACCACCGCCCTCACCCCCAGCGGCTGTCACAGTGCTGCTTCCGGCTGGGATGCTGGAGCAGCCAGAAGAAGGAGAAGCTGCCGTGGGGGAGGTGGACAGGGCAGACACCGATTGCAAATGCTTCTCCCCCAGTGCAGTCCGAGAGACAGCAAAGAGCCTCGGGAGGGTGGGGGAGGCTGTTTTCACCCTCCCCAAGCTCCTTGAAAGCTTCTCGAGCCTGGGGAGGGTGAAAAATGGGTCTATTGCGGGCCAAAAGGGAGGGGTCACAAGCATGTGCAGGGCGTGTGCACGTGCATGCACAAGGGGATTACACGCATAGCATTATGGGTATGGCACGCCTGCATACGACCCCCTTGTGCTCCCCCCGCTTTTGGCACAGGAGCCCAAAAAAGTTCGCCATCGCTGTTCTATAGCATTGCTGTTTTAGACCTCAAGTTTCTGTGGGATGTTTGAAGGGCTGGTGCTAGTTGCTTGGAAAGATTAGCCTCTTCTAGGAAGGACTATCCCAAAGTGGGTCAGAGTTCCACTTTGCTGATAATACTCCATGGTAGTTAATTACCTACTATACCAAACAGTAGAAACGATGCTATGGAAAACAGGCTGGTGTTAGAATAAATGACATCCAAAGCCTTCTCTCCCAACCCCCCATTGACCCCCATGTGTCTTAAAAGCTCTACATGTTTGGACAAACGCCTGTCAAGGTAAGCTTGTTGTATCTTTCCTCACTGTAGGATAGCAATAGCAATAGCACTTAGACTTATATACCGCTTCCCAGTGCTTTACAGCCTTCTCTAAGTGGTTTGCAGAGTCAGCATATTGCCCCCAACAATTTGGGTCCTTATTATACCGACCTCAGAAGGATGGACAGCAGAGTCAACCTTCAGCCTGGTGAGATTCAAACTGCCAAATTGCAGGCAGCCGGCAGTCAGTAGAAGTAGCCTGCAGTACTGCATTCTAACCACTGGGCCACCACGGCTCTTAAATAGTCATTCCTTCCTTCCTTTCTGCCTTCCTGCCTGCCTGCCTTACTTTATAAGTAACTCAAGATGGCAAACAAATATAATACTCCTTACTCTTCTTGTTTTCTCCACAACAACCCTGTGAGGTGAGTTGGACTGAGAGCAACTGGCCCAAAGTCACCCAGCTGTCTTTTATAACGATAGCAATAGTATTTAGTCATACATTCTGTCTCGTAGTTCTTTTCAGCACTCTTTGAGTGGTTTACAACGTCAGCATATTGCCTCCAACAATCTGGGTCCTCCTGTTACCAACCTTGGGAGAATAGAAGATTGAGTCATCCACAAGCCCCATTAGGATCAAACTCCAACTTGTGGGCAGAATTAGCCTGCAATACTGCATTGTAACCACTGCACTATCAGAGGTCCTGAAGGTATGACCTTGTAGGGATTCTGTGTATTGGGGTCAGAATTCACAGTCTCCTGGTTTGTAGGCCAGCACCTTAACTACCAATCCAAACTGGGCCTCAGTTTTAACTTTACTCTGTTTTACATAAATAAATAATAAATAAATATTTATTTCTTAGCCGCACCCTCTCCCGAAGGACTCGGGGCGGCGTACAATGAAACATATGAAATAAATATGTGGACAAAACAAACATAACAGAGACATATACCGAGACATACACAAGGAGGAGATCGGCTGATGAATAAAAAACAATTAGAATACAGTGATTAAAAAACCCCTAAATAATTAAATATAATTAAAATACCCAATTAAAAACCTGTCAGGAGCGATATGGTTAGATCAAAGTTGAGCCAGGCCAGCTACTTGGAATAGGTGGGTCTTAAGCTTAATACGAAAGGAGCGGAGGTCAGAGGTATTCCTAATATCCGGAGGGAGGTCATTCCACAGGGCTGGGCCCGCCACAGAGAAGGCTCTACTCCTAGGCGCCGCCCCCCGACACTGTCTAGTGGACGGCACCTGGAGGAGGCCCTCTCTGTGCGAGCGGATTGGTCGCAGGGATGTATGGGGCAGAATACGATCCCGCAAGTAACTAGGTCCTGAGCCATGGAGCGCTTTAAAGATTGTTATCAAAACCTTGAAACGCACCCGATAGACCACAGGAAGCCAGTGCAGCTCACGCAGGAACGGTGTCACATGGGAGTACCTAGTACTCCCCATAATTACCCGCGCGGCTGCGTTCTGGACCAACTGTAGCCTCCGGGTGCATTTCAAGGGAAGCCCCATGTAGAGAGCGTTACAGTAGTCCAAGCGAGACGTCACCAGCGCATGAGTGACTGTGCGTAAGGCGTCCCGGTCCAGTAGGGGGCGCAATTGGCGCACCAGGCGAACCTGGTGGAACGCCCCCCTTGCCACGGCTGTCACATGGTCATCCATGGACAGCCGGGCATCCAGGAGGACGCCCAAATTGCGCACCCGCTCCACGGGGGCAAGTTGAATGCCCCCAATGGCCAATGATGGAGTTAATTGGCTGAACCGGGGAGCTGGTACCCACAGCCACTCCGTCTTGGAGGGGTTGAGCTTGAGTCGGTTGTCATCCATCCAGATCCCTACGGCTTCCACACACCGGGACATCACTTCTATGGCCTCGTTGGGGTGGTTCGGGGTGGAAAAGTACAGCTGAGTATCATCAGCGTACAGGTGGTATCCCACCCCGAAACCACGGATGATCTCACCCAGCGGCTTCATATATGTGTTGAACAGGAGTGGCGAGAGGACCGACCCCTGTGGCACCCCAGAAGTAAGGGGGCGTAGGGTCGACCTCTCTTCTCCTGCCAACACACGCTGCGTCCGGCCAGAAAGGTAGGAGCCGAACCACCGCAAAACGGTGCCCCGGACCCCCAACCCCTCCAGCCGGCGCAGCAGGATACCATGGTCGATGGTATCAAAAGCCGCTGAGAGGTCTAATAGGACCAGGATAGAGGAACAACCTCTATCTCTGGCCCTCCAGAGATCATCCACCAACGCGACCAAGGCCATCTCCGTGCTGTGACCGGGGCGGAAGCCGGACTGGCGCGGGTCTAGATAATCATTTTCCTCCAGATGACGTGGAAACTGGTAGGCCACCACACTCTCTACAACCTTCGCCAAAAAGGGAAGGTTGGAGACAGGACGATAATTGGCCAGCTCCAAAGGGTCCAGAGAAGACCCCTCCTCCAATGAAGCATTCACTAGGCCCAGGAGCCAGTCTCGTGTAACCTCCCAGGATGCCAGTACAAGCCAGGAGGGGCACGGGTCCAATAAACATGTGGTGGGTCGCAGTCGTCCACGCATTCTGTCCAAATCCTCGATGGCAACCAAGTCAAACTCCTCCCAGATCGATTCCTCAAGACTCGCCATGGACGTCTCCATTGGACCACTGACAGGGACCCAATCCCTCCGGATTTGAGCGATTTTATCCTGCAGATATTTACCAAATTCCTCTGCCCTGCCCTGTAGAGGGGCCTCCCGCGGCCTCTGAAACAAGAGGGAGCGGGACACCCGAAACAGGGCGGCAGGGCGGTTCTCCGCGGATGCAATGAGAGTGGCACAATATTGGCGTTTGGCCACTCTCAATGCCACAAGGTACGTCCTTAAATGGGCTCGTGCCTGTGTTCAATCAAATTCGGAGCGAGAGGATCTCCAACGACTCTCTAGACGTCTCTTGCGGCATTTCATCACCCTTAGTTCCTCGGTAAACCAAGGGGCCAGGGTGGATCGTTGCCGCCGGAGAGGCCGCAAAGGCGCCCCCCGGTTCAAGGCCCCGGTAGTCACATTATTCCACGCGACCACCAGGTCCTCTACCCGGGGGCGGGTCAAGGTTACAGGAGGTGGCCCAAGCTCCGTCTGGAACCTATCAGGTTCCATCAGGCGCCTGGGGCGGAACCATCTGGTACTTTCCGGTTCCGCCTCCCCGCAGCGGGAGGTAGCACCAGGGAAGTCAAGACGAAGGAGTGAGTGATCTGACCATGACAGGGGAGTGATGGTTAAGTCCCCTCCTCCCAGATCACTCAGCCACTGGCCAGAGACAAAAACAAGGTCCAGAGTGTGTCCTCCCTCATGTGTCGGGCCCTGAATCATTTGAGTCAGGTCCATGGCTGTCATGGAAGCCATGAACTCCCGAACCCCCTCTGATGCTTCTCCCATCGATGGCAGGTTAAAATCCCCCATCACTAAAAGTTTGGGGGTCTCAACCGTCACCGATGCGATCAGCTCGAGGAGTTCGGGCAGGGCCGCTGATGTATAGCGAGGAGCCAGGTATACTATCAGCAGGCCCAACTGTCTCCCAGGGCCCCATTTCACAACAAGGGATTCACATTCGGACGTCTGTGGCACAGTAGACTCCCTCGGCTCTAAGTCCTCCCGAATAATTACTGCCACCCCACCACCCCTTCCCTGGGCCCGGGGCTGGTGAAATGCTCGGTAGTCTGGTGGGCACATTTCCACGAGGGGAAGACCTCCCTCGTGGCCCAACCAGGTCTCCGTTATTCCCTGCAAGGTCCGGCTCCCCCTCTAAAATTAGATCGTGAATGAGGGGGGCCTTGTTAACAACGGACCTCGCATTGCATAACAACAGCCTCAGGCCTTGGGTCTGTAACTCTTGACCACCTAGAACGCGGGGGTTGGTACAAGCGACATAGTATAGAAATAAGAAACCATCAAGAAAAGTACTACCAAATTGCTTGGCCTTGAGGTGCTTGCAGAGTACTAAGAGCTGAGGACCAGCAAAAAAGAAATTTTATTTTCCACTAGGACTGGAGATGGCAAAGTTTAGGCTTATAAAGACGTTCTGAGTCAAATCACATGAACAAAGCCTTTTAAAGCAAGGTTAGCCTTGTACCCTGAAAGAGCTTGGAAGGGGAGGGTGTTTAATAAGGTGACAAATCTCAATGGCAGCTGCTTATAGAAATGTCAGAGAGACCTTCCTATCAGTCAGCCAAATACTTTCCACCCACCGAGCAGCCTCCATATATAATACTGAAGTTACAACATTCAATATTGTCTGTGAGAATCTCAGAAATAACAGAAAAGCCAGTGAAGCTGGGAAGCCATCTGATTCAATGTGTTGCTTCAGAGCAAGCCCCCCAGTTTGATTTTCTAATCTGCACTGAAGGCTTTGATTTGACTGAAGCTTGTTTGCATTCATTCAAAGCTTCATGCAGCCCTCAAAAATAATTCTGAACTGAAATGGGGAAATTAATTAATCCTATCTCATTGTAGACTATGGGAAAACAGTGCTGAGTTTTTCTGAATTATGCTTGGTACCGTGACACAAAATCGCTTTGGTTTAATATCGCAGCGATCTATTGGTAGATTTCCCATTCAGATTACAGTATATAGTCTGTGCACAGTCCTAATATTTTGGTAGGGATTAAATTTTCTGCCTAGGTAACCAGAGTAACCTGCCTTGCTTTGGGTATTATTTGACTGGATGGCTTCCACATTTATTCCTTTGCTTCAGGCAATTGAGTATCTTGGATTAGTCCCCAGCTGTCATTTTACATGGGAATGAAATGCAAGAATGAAAGGATGATCAGGGTTATAAAAAAAAAACCCAGCCCAACTCAACAATTAGGCACCATGAGACAATAAATTCTTGTGTTCCAAAGTTTAATGAATTGTTGTTGAATTTTTTATTTTTGCATTTTGAATGTGCCAGGATGAGGATAGGTGCTTTGGGATTGTATGCATGAAAATATCAAGTTGCTTAGCTCATGTTGGATACTAGGCACCTTTAAGGGGCTGTAGCAAGGCAAAATCTATGAATTACAAAAAGTGCATCAAAATGTTTTGCATTAGTCCAGGGCATGAAGATTTTCAAAACGTAGTTCTTGTTCATTAAAAAATTGCCAGCAACACAAAAAAAAGAGAGACAGCTTTCACAAATAAATTTTAAAAGCCATTATATTCATAACGTAATAGCTGAAGTGATTACATCATTGGCTTATAAATGGGAGGAGATGATGCGCAGAAATATTTTACAACTTTCATTTAATGTTATAATAATAATAATAATAAGTTTGAATTTATTAGCCGCTCCCTTTCCAAGTAGGACTCGGGGCGGCGTACAATGGGGCATATAAAACACAGAAAATATATAAAAACACATAGGCATACATACAGAACATACATACAGATACACAAACACGGACTCGAACTCGGAGGAGGTAGACAATTTACATCATATAGACAGTTAAAAAAACCCGCATTAAGATACCCCAATTATAAAAACCCCATATAGAATTAAAATTTAACGTTTAAAATACAATTTAAAACCAGTTAGGAGGAATAAGAATAATTACGATTGAGCCAGGCCAGATAATTGAAAGAGGTGGGTCTTCAGCTTATAGTGAGACTTCACCAAACACCCAGAATACCAGTTTTCAGCCATTTCTGAACCACAAAGCATTGCAAATGGGTTACTTGTATCACAGTGAGTAGTGCAAGGACTGGTTGACTATCATTAAGATATAACATGTAATGATGGAGAGCCCGGCAGACAATGTATGTATTATTGACAATTTCAGTAGATTTTTTTTAGTTCAGACATGTGGATGTAGACTATGAGACGTGGGGATACCCATAGGCCACATGAGAAGGAAAAGAATATGATAATTGTCAAACATGTTAATTACACCACATAGAAGAATATATACAAAACTCAACTGTGGACTACTTTCCAAGCTTGGTAGTTTGCTTTCAGGTATTTCATTATCCAACTGGGTAACATAATCATTGCTATTGATTGTGGAATATTTTTCCCTGTTTAGATGTGGTACCCCACCAGTGTTGGTTGGGGTGTGGTTTTTTCCTTGCTAATTCTTTAATTAGCCTACTGTTTTCTGCTTGATTTTTTTTTGTCTGGTGTTAATCCCTGCTTATCTGAGCATTGACTGCTGGAGGGGATATCTTCACACCTTTTTGTTTCCTTCTTAGCTCTTTGTTGTTGCTTTTGAATGCTGTGTAAATATGGTTTATTTCTATGTGCCTATTGACTGATTTCTCTGAATGCCAAGCATCCAGGAATGCCCTAGGATTTTTGGATTTGGCTTGGTCTATCAATGAAGCAAAAAACAATACCCAGAAACAGCACCACGGACTCCAGACATTATCCTTTCATCCCACCTGCCACATCAGAGACTGGTATTAATCTTTTATATACCAAACAACATGAGAGAATTCTCTGAGGTGTGATTTTCAAATAGAGAGGGAAATAGAAACTTGTGCTGAAACCAAGGAAAAGATGTCTGACTACTTAAAAATCAAGAAGCCTTGAACTAAGAAGAGACCAAATTTTGTTTCCTTGTTAGTTGCTACTGTGAATAAGCGAGAAGGTTCAATCCTTAAACCAAACTCTAACAGCCTTGAAATATTTTACCAAGGATTTGCATTTCCTTTTTAACACTGCTTAACACCTTTTTTAAAAAAAAAAAACACTTTAACACTCTCAAACACTGCATCCACCCTCATTTTCCTCCTTTGTTTTAAAATAATGGGAAGATTTAAGATGTGGGCCATGGTTTCTACAACTGGCCCAACCATGTCTACCTAGCATTTATATACGTCAGAAACAAAAATAGTAGCAGTGTTAAATGTCCCTAAAACTGCAACCAAGAAAAAGAACATATGGTTGCTATAGTTACAGAGAGTGAATATATCATGAAGAGTATGACATAAAATACTGGCAAAAGATAATTGTCTGATGCTTCATAAAAACAGTTGAAACTTGTCAACATTTGGTAAAGGGTTTCTGAAATTTGACAAAAAAAAAAAAAAGCTGAAACCCAAACGAAAGAACAAGATCAGATTAATAAATATAATGCACTTGCAGATACCTTCTAAAACAGTAGCTTCACCCTTTAAAAAAACTGCTAAGGTCTCTAGATAGGACGAGGAAGAACATATTATTTTTATATTGATAACCTGGCACATGAAGATGTTGATAAAATATTAGCGAGTGTATGACAATTTAGGCTTTGGATAAACCACCTAAGTGGTCAAATACTTTGTGGAAAATTACCCCCAAAGTACAAAATAGAGATTATACAAAACTAAAACTTTCTTTATATGATTAAAGCCAACATCGTCCAGGAGACACAGTATACGTGTACTAAAGTGAAGAGCAGCCTGCTACTCCAGAAGGTTTCACTCGTTTTCTGGCTGTTATTGATGGATTTAGCAATTCAGGTGAGATTTTTCCCTACCAAACAAAATACTGCATTGGTACTGTTAAAATATTTGATCAAGAATGTAACAGGTAAATACAATTTGCCTTATGAGTTGAGGTCCAACAAAAAGTCAACATTTATTTTTTTTAGATTCTGGGAAATATGTCATGAATCCTAAGGTGCATTAATAAAGGGATAGAATCAAGATCACATGAAGTTCTAGTACTACTTTACAGAACCTTAGTAAGACCACACATTGAATATTGCATC
The DNA here is from genome assembly GCF_964273705.1 of Natrix helvetica. Classification (NCBI taxonomy): domain Eukaryota; kingdom Metazoa; phylum Chordata; class Lepidosauria; order Squamata; family Natricidae; genus Natrix; species Natrix helvetica. Next base: position 95,440,166 of record NC_138552.1, read on the forward strand.
CAGTTCTGTTCAACACAACAACAAAAATATGTTGAGACTCTAGAAAGAGTGCAGAGGAGAGTAACAATGATGATTACGATGCTGGAAACTAAAACTTATAAAGAACAGCTGCAGGAATTGGGTTTGTCTAGTCTGATGAAAACAAGGATTAAGGGAGACGATATTCAATATTTCAGGGGCTGCCACAAAGAAGAGGGGTCAAACTATTTTCCAAAGTATCAGAGGGAAAGATAAGAAACAATGGATGGAAATTAATCAAGGAGAGAAGCAACCTAGAACTAAGGGGAAATTTTCTGATTGTGAAAACAATCCACCAGTGGAAACAGGTTGCCTTAAGAAGTTGTGGGTGCTCCATCACTCAAGGCTTTCAAAAAGAGACTGGACAGCTATTTGGCTGAAATGGTATAGGGTCTCCTGCTCAACCAGGGGGTTAAACTAGAAGACCTCCAAGGTCCCTTCCACCTCTATTATTCTACATTCTGTCTTCTCCAGGAGCTCTCTCCAGGGAGGAGAACTGGAATTTTGGAAAAGCAGAACACTTGAATGGTATAATCAAAACTGCCTTTAGAAAACTGTAATGGACAAAACTGAAAAATGCTCCTTGCCTCAGCACCCTTGAAAAGTTCAATTTTTGGTGACATGACTATAATTCATATGAAATACTTACCGGATTCTCCATGCACTTCAGGGAATGAGGGGAAACCAAGAGGTGGAGAAATGAACAGCAATATACCCAAAATGTATAGGGAATGAAAACTCTGATCATAAAATGAATTGTAGTAGTTCAGAAGACAAATCAGACACTGAAAGAGAGAAAACCTGACCATAAGAATGAAGGCAGGACGGATGAAATGAAGGCAATGAGCAATACATTGCCTTAGATTCTGATTTACTTTTGGATGCTATTTGGAACCCTGACAACAGTTAGTCCTCAACTTACAATAGTTTTGTAGTGACCATATGAAGTTACAACGGCACTGAAAAAAGTGACTTACAACCCGTTTTCACTTATGATCACTGCAGCATCTCTATGGTCTTGTGATCAAAATTCAGACTCCTGGCTGAATTTTTATGGCTCATATTTATGACAGTTGCAATGTCCCAGAGTCATGTGATCATTTTTTGCAACCTTCTGACAAGCAAAGTCAATGGGGAAGCCATATTCACTTAATAATCATGTTATTAATTTAATAACTGCAGCAGGGGTGGGTTTCAACTGGTATGGACTGGTACGGCTGTACCGGATGGTGAAATTTAGCATGCCTTCCCATACCTGTTGGTCAGGAGGCCCCGTACCGGAACCCTCCCTCCCCTCATTCGCTCTTTCACTCGCCCCTCTCATCCGCACCATGTTGCTGAAAAGTTCTCAGAAGAAGAACCAGAAGAAGAAAGAACTGGTGAGTGGCTGGGGTGGGGTGGGGATGTTGGGGAAGAGGGAAGAGGCAGAGGTACTACTGGAAAAGTGTGTGCGTGTGCACAGGCTGTGGGTTTTAAAAATGCCTGAGTGAATCCAGGAAGAGGGAAGAGGCAGAGGGGCTGGAAGATACTATAGGAGCACACTCTTCCAGCCCCTCTGCCTCGTCCCTCTTCCTGGATTCACTCAGACATCTTTAAAACTCACATCCTGTGCCCAGCACACACTCTTCCAGCCCCTCTACCTCTTCCCTCTTCCTGGATTCACTCAGACATCTTTAAAACTCACATCCTGTGCCCAGCACACACTCTTCCAGCCCCTCTGCCTCTTCCCTCTTCCTGGATTCACTCAGAGGTCTTTAAAACTCACAGCCTGTACACAGCATGCACTCTTCCAACCCCTCTGCCTCTTCTCTCTTCCTGGATTCACGCAGACATTTTTAAGACTAACAGCCTGTGCACAGCACACACTCTTTTAAAAACGTCTGAGTGAATCCAGGAAGAGGGAAGAGGCAGAGAGGCTGGAAGTGTGTGTGTAAGGTGGTCAGTAATGTTGAAGACCAATAAGAACAGCCACATTTCCTCTGTAAGTAGCTGTTTTATTGTTTTGTGTACTTATTTTATTCTTATTTAAGTAGTAAGTGCACAAAATAATAAATTTTCTTTTTTATATCTTCTTTTTGTAGGTCATTCTTTAGGGCAAAGAACCCAGTCACATGATCACCAAGCCACTCCCACCCAGTCATATGATCACCAAGACACTACCACAAAACAGGCCACACCTATAGAATAGGTTCTAAAAAAAATTGAAACCCACCACTGAACGTGATTCAATTAGCAATGATGGCAAGAAAGGTCATAAAATTGGGCAAAACTCACTTAACAAATGTCTCACTTAATGACAGAAATTTGGGGATCAATTATGGTCGTAAGTTGGGAATCACTCATAGCAACTGAAAACATTTATACCAATTCAAATGATATAATTCCAAAACCAATTCCCAAATCTACTGACAAGACTAATATATACTTTTTTACAGAAACACTCTTTTGTTTCAACTTTATTTCCATAGAATGAGCTGGAAAATGCTTTGGCAAAAGTATTTGTTGAAAACAAGAAGGTGCTCGTAATATGACAGCCTCTAGTATTAAGTTGCTAGAGTGTGAAATAGAACAACTGAGTAAAAGATTATTAATCAAAACCACTTAGCAGTTGGTCTGCTGTTTGCATCACACAGGGAGATTAATTCTTGTTGCTTTTATGACAATCAACCTGGTGTTGTATAATTTTCCTTTGCTGGGTCAAACAAGCAAACGGAAGGTGTGAAAGTAGATAATGGCTCCAATACCTGATCTCTGCCTGGTGAAGAGAAAGATTTCTAAAAGTATACAGATAAGTTAAAGGGAAAAGACATTTAAGAAGGGAAATTTAATCGTATGTGATTGGCTTAGAGAAAGTCTCTATAGCACAACTCTGTGCATAAGAATGAATATTCTGTAATCCCATAAAAAGCAATGCCAACAACTTTCTGGGTTCCCTTCTGTAAAAGCTTGACCTAAGGAGGGCATCTCTTGTACAAAAATCCAGCAGAAAAAAAAAACTTATATTGCTTTGTTTCCTAAGTCTGGTTTATTTGTGCATACAGATAGGGACAAACTCTTTCTGTAGCTAGAGATTTTCATGACAATACTCAGTTTGAATATAATGTGAATGAAATATATAAAAAGCTAGACTTCTCCATGCAGTAAGGCAGAGCCAGACAATAGAGATGAAGTCTTTTTAGAATCAACTTGCCTTTAGCTTTCCCAATTTATCTTTTCTTACTGAAAAGTTTGGGCTCTACATTTTCTCCAGATTATTTCAGTTAGTGGCCTTGCATACTTTAGTTTCTGATTGCATTTCTCTTTGTACAAGACCCTTAACTTTTAGCAAACTTTTATATAACTCAGTGTATATAAAGAAGTTCATACAATTATTGAGCAAGTGGGTTTGTGCGTGAATGAATGCTGATACCTGTTATTTGCTTTATACTACAAGCATCAAAGGGAGGAATCTGTTGTGAAATTTATAGATTCCATGTGAATTTAGTAGCATGGCATATCGGCAGGCAAAACAGCAAAACAAAACAAGAAAGCAATCTGAGAAACGCAACACTGGATACGTAAAGACTAGTGAGTAAGCCAATTTGAAAGCAGATGACATTGGAAGCTGGCCATTAGGTAAAAATTGCATACAAAGTAGTGAAAAATTGCAGGTCAGGTAGTATCAACATCAACAACAGCAGTGATCAAGCAGAGAGTAACATGTTTAAGAAAATGGGGACATAAAATCACAGAATAACAGAATTGGGAGGGACCTTAAGGTCTTCTAGTCCAACGCCCTGCTCAAGCAGGACATCCTACAACAGTTGTCCAGTCTTTTTAAAAACCTCAAGATGCCCATTTGTAGCCATTTCTGAGCTATGAAAGATTGCAAGTAAGGAAAGCAGGTTAAGTGTACCTCAGTGGGTGGTATAAGGAAGGCCGATTGCCTACCCATCTTATTTAACACTTCCTCCAACCAAAAAGACTGCCAGGGATTGTCTGCCTTTTGTACATCCATGAACTAGTCCCCACTTTTTTTGGCTCTTGTGATAGAACAATCGAATAGCTCCATTTCACAGAAAATTGTCACATCTCTTTGAGGATAATGATGAATATGCTACCTGCTCTTCATAATTTCTTAGGACCTAAGAAGATTTCTTTCCTTTGGGCAGCACTATATCTCACATGATCATCTGAAAGCCTACATAGTGAAGTATTTATGTATTCTGAAGTTAAATCATGACTTTCCCTGAAGCCTCCTAGGTGAATAGAATATATATATATATATATATATATATATATATATATATATATATATATATATATATATATATATATATATATATATATATATATATATATATATATATATATATATATATATATATATATATATATATATATATATATATATATATATATATATATATATATATATATATATATATATATATATATATATATATATATATATATATATATATATATATATATATATATATATATATATATATATATGTCAGTCAGTGGTGGGTTCCGGATCCCGGTGCAACTGGTACGGTGCAATGGGGACCAGCATCTCCCACATACATGCGTGCAACACACACACAGCATGCGCATGCGTCCTTACCTCCACAACGCCTCCGCGACACTCCAGTTGCTCAGCGGAGCGTCACACAGGTGCCATATGCTCCATGCACATGCGCGGAAGCCCCGATGAGCTCAAATACTTGTAAGGAGCTCGGGCGGGCAGGTGGGCCCTCCAGAGCACCATACCAGAATGGTACCCGGTGCTCCCGGCAGGCACCCATACGCCCGTACCAGGGCGTACCGCCTGCAACCCACCACTGATATATGTGCCTTAGGGTTGACTTATAGCATTCCTGGTGCTCCCTGAGCTTGGTTGTTTGCTTGCAGATATTTCATTATCCAACTATATAACATCATCAGTGCAAGTGAGTGGGGCATTTAGTCCGTTTATATACAGTAGCTTGGCCTGCCAGGGTTGGTTGGGGGATATGGTTTTCTCCTTTTTATTAGTGGCCATAGTTCCATCAAAATTAATTTAACTTTTGCATTTGTTGAATTTTCCTGTGGTGAGTTGTCCCATGGGGAGTTGGCCATGGTGAATTGGCTGTGTTGAGTTTCCCATTCCAACTTAGACTCAACTTTCACACCACTCTATCTGGATGGCTGAAAATTTAATTTTTATTGTGTCTTTCGACTGCTAGTTGATGTTCATAGATGTCTCTATTAGTCTTCTGCCTGCCTGTCATTCATAGGGACTATTACAGTCCTTACCCTGTATGTTGTAGATTTTTAAATTCTTGGTCTCCTAGGTCTTTTGGTTTACTTACAAGATTTTGGAGGTTATGTCTCCTGGCTCTAATATCATTTTTGTTTCTTAGATAATTTTTATGTATGATTGGGTTATCCTTTTAATATCTTCTGCTCTGTTCAAAAATCTCAGAAACAACTATTCACCTTGTGGCTATTCCCAGCTTTCCCAGCATTAGAGTCTCCTCTAGGGTGCTAGGTAGTCACAGAATCTGCCCAAAGTGAGATCGTTGGAGCCTGTACATTGGTCTCCCAAGTGAGAATTTTCTTCCCATGTTTTCTTTCTTGGTTGCCACAATATTCTCTGGAGTCTTTTCTAAAACCAAAATTACATATATATGTATGTATGTATTAATAAATGCAAGATACAATTGGAAAAAATCATAATGTATTGCAAATTGCCTTCATGCCATTCTTCTGCTGTAGTCACTGAGTGATAATTACACATTATAAAGAAAGATGAAAAAAAAACTTACACATAAAGGTGTGACATTATTTGAAAATAACTTTGTCACAGATTATTAAAAATATTACCTGCTGAGTTTAGTAAGTACATAGGGCCCATTATGCTCCTTATTCACATTTTATTACAGCAGTCACACATCCCAGACTTACAAATATCTCAATTAATTTTACCACTGATCTTAATGTGTCCAAAATAATGTTGCTTAATTCCTGAAAATTGTTCAGACGTGAATATATATGTTTCCCCATAGTAATATTCATTTCAGATTTATTCATTTTTTCTTAATAGATTTTTTTCTAGATTTAATCATAATGAGGTGATGATGTAGATCTATAAAAATAAGGTGTATGAACTATAAAAATTCAGTATTGTTTTCAATCTTCCTGGTTTCAAAATACTAACATTAAACTAGGGTATATCTTTAATTAAAAGGAAAGCATATGAGTAAATTTAACACATTCTTGTTGTTTTATCTTCAGTTTTTAAGACTTGAAATTGGTTTGTATCTCCTTTTAGAACTAAAACCCTCCCAAGGTGGCTTCCCAATTAAAGAAAAAGAAACAGCAATAAAAGTATAATAAAATAAAATGGAGTTAACAAAAGCAGCTGCATTGACAGCTGATTTTATTACAAATCTAATGGAAAATATTGAGTTGAAACATCAGCCAACACAACATACTTGCATACTTCAAACCCAAGAATACACTAAGGTAGAAGCCTGTCCACTCCAAGGATAAAACACCCAGACACAAATTGAACAACGTGGTATATGCAGTACAATGTAGTGACACATGTGCAGATCTGGAGAACCAAAACAACCACTTTATAAATGCATGGCACAGCACAGGAGAACAAACCCATCAAGACTACATTCAGCAGTCCATCTGCATTTAAAAGACAAAGGCAAAATCCACATTTGAAAACAGCAAAATCCACATTTCGGACAAAGAGGACTGGTGGTTTGAAAGAGGGGCCTTCTATGTCAAAAATAAATAGCCTTCTCTCAACAGGGGGAGTGGGAGGAATTTGACATCATCTATCTCCAGTCTATAGCATAGTCCTTTCAACAGTTCCAAGGGATATAAATCCTTCCATTTTCCACCATTTAGTCAGAGCTGAAGAAGTTTGGATGAGAAGCGAAACAACCAGAAAGTCCAATTGCCTCTTGAAAAAGCACTTTTGGGACAACCATGATCTGGATGACTAAGAATCTCCATAGTCAAGAGATGAAGCTGTAGTTTATATCAGAAATCAACACCATTATTCAGCTGAAAGTTGACTGAAGGATGCTGGTTTTTAATTCAGAATATTGGCAAAGGTTTAGACATGTGTCCTGAGGATGCACGTTTCAAAAATGATTAAGCCCTATTCTTCTTGGAGCCTTACAACTAACTGTTAATTGGTTGACTGGTTATTTGCTTGATTGTTCATTTGTGCTGTTCAGTCAGTGTTGACATCTTGGCAAGTTTTTGGGAGTGATTTGCCATTGCTTTCTTCCTAGGGCTGTGAGGGAATTATTGGTCCAATGTCATGTAGCTATCTTTGGGTCCAAGGTGGTCCAGAACTCATGAACTTCCAGTTTTGTAGTCTGCTGCCTTAACTATTACACCATATTGCCTGTCTGCTGATGACTTAACCTCTACTGATGTGTCTTTACCATTAGATGAAACTGTTATTGATATTGGTGGCAGGGTCTTAGTTGACCATCAAGACTTTCCTTTAAATAATTTGCCCCAAGTTGTTTAGGACAGTTTAGCTGGGCATTAGTGTTTAAATAATCCCAAAAATAATCTGGCACCCAAATAATCAAGATCAACAGAGAGATCTAACCTGACGGCATACCCACTTAGAGTACATTTCAATAGACAAGGGTGGATTTATGGAGAGAATAATAATTAACAACCTTTGAAGAACAACACAGTTGGCAGATCAGATACCTTTGATAAAAAGAAATTACTGATGGTAGTAATTAGCAATGCATCTAAGAGAAAATCCTGCAATCTGTTTCTTTTTAATGTTTGTTTATTATCAAAATACAATGGGGAGTATTTACTGCAACCCTACACTCCACACACACACACACACACACACACACACACACACACACACACACTGTCATACGCATGCACAGCTAACTTTACTGTGCAATTCTTCCCTACTTTCTTATTACAAATATTGTGATATACCCAATAGAAAAACAATTGATGTTATGCCTCCGTAACATCATGTCATTTCATGACATTAGCTTGTACAAAAATACAGAAGTAAGAACCAAGCTGTCTAAAACCAGTTGTTGAACCTGGAGGGAGAACAGGCAGATGATAAAAACCAGAGTGTGGTGTTTCTTTTGAGCTGAAAGGAGGCAATATGTGAGTGAAACACATTTCATTGTTCAGTGGTGTTAGTATTTGTAATTGTAATTTGTAAGAAGAGAGCAATGTGGGGACACTTGGATAGCCACAGTAAGGTCATCCCATAATATTATCAGATACTCTGTTCTAGTAATAAAGGTCATAGTATGATTTACACTTTTTTCTTTATCATTCCTATGCAATAGCTCAGAGTTTTCTTGCATGTAATCTATAATGTTGCTGTGTTTAGGACTCTTTTTGTATTCTCTTGATCAGGAGCCCACTGATCACTGTAGTTGTGCAGGCTGATAAAAGAAACTTTGCTTTAGCTATTCTCTAAATACTTTGGTTCATTATTTAAGGGGATATTTTCCCCCAAACTGCTTGGCATAGTTGGCAGGATTTGAATCTGCATAGATTACATGCAGTTGTGTATAAATTTTAGGAGATGACTTATTAATGGAGATATTTGCACTGCTAACATGAGCGGTATGGTGGCCTAAAAGTGGAGCTCTTGCCTCACAATCAGGAGGCCATGAGTTCGATCCTGAGTAATGCAGATATTTCTCTCTTTGGGCAGAAAGAGAATGAACTGCTATGAACTCCACGTAGGTGTCGGGAAGGGCAATAAATGCTCAGCTCTATTTAGCTGCCCCGATTTCAATCTGATGCAAGGGATTGCAGGGTCATTAAAAGAAGAAAAAAAGTGCTATTAACATGTGTGTGTGTGTGTGTGTGTGTGTGTGTGTGTGTGTGTGTGTTTTAAATCTATATAAACTAAAAATATGAAAGGAGAAGAACTTCACTAAAAGGGCATTCTTGCATTCACTTTTTCGTTTTCACTGGAACCATGGACTGTTCCTAAGCACTGCTAGAATTAGAAACATGAATGCTTTAAGTTAGAAATCTTAAATTTCCAATTTCTAGGGAGGAAATTCAAAGGGGGGGGGGTGAATTTCACAGTTATCCACAACCCACAGTTTTTATCTCAGCTCAGCCAACTCAAGCTGGTCAGTTGATTGGTTAACCTTTGACAAGATTCTGGCTCATCATTATTACTATTCGATTATGGCCATCATAATAAATAATACTGATATTATGGGGCTGTTGTAAAGATCATTGAGACAAGATATGCATAGAACATTTTGAAATCTGTTAGCTGAATAATGATGCTCCATTCTATGGAGTTGACATTTATGTTCAATGAACCTAGCTTATATTACAATGTATTTCTGTTCAATACTTTAGAAATGTGGTAAGTAAGCATTTTAAACATAGAAACTCATAAGAATCACAACAGCGGTGTTCTGTTATCAAATGGAATCAGATAAAATTGTCTTTGTGGTTATTTTTTTAACATTAATGTTTCGATTATGGTTCATATAGATCAGGGATGAAATTCAACAGGTTATCACAGGTTCTGGAGAACCGGTAGGGGAAATTTTGAGTAGTTCAGAGAACCAACAAATACCACCTCTGGCTGGCCCCAGAGTGGGGTGGGAATGGGGATTTTGCAGTATCCTTCCCTTGGAGTGGGGTGGGAATGGGGATTTTGCAGTATCCTTCCCTTGGAGTGGGGTTTGAATGGGGATTTTGCAGTATCCTTCCCTTGGAGTGGGGTGGGAATGGGGATTTTGCAGTATCCTTCCCTTGGAGTGGGGTGGGAATGGGGATTTTGCAGTATCCTTCCCTTGGAGTGGGGTGGGAATGGGGATTTTGCAGTATCCTTTCCCTAGAGTGGGGTGGGAATGGGGATTTTGCAGTATCCTTCCCCTAGAGTGGGGTGCAAATGGAGATTTTGCAGTATCCTTTCCCTAGAGTGGGGTGGGAATGGAGATTTTGCAGTATCCTTCCCTTGCCATGCCCACCAAGCCACGGCCACAGAACCGGTAGTAAAAAAAAATGAATTTCACCACTGATATAGATACAAGAGGCATTCAGCAATGCTTCTCCATCAGTGGAGAGTACATCTGTGAGAAAATAGATTATCTTTCTCTCACCGTCTCACATATCCCTGGAAAGCAAGGAGCTGCTAAGAAAACAGCAGGGAAGAGAACATTTAAGTGGTGCCTTTTCTTCAATATTGCTTAATGCACATGTTTTATCAAGCTTTTTGTATGCAGCTGAAATTATCCCAACTCCCTATAGCCATTGAATCAAACTATTTAATCAACTCTCCCTCAGGGTTTTGAATCTGGCATAGAAGTATGTTTCTTCTTTAAAGTGGCCACTGTCCTTTCAAAGTTGCAATAGTATTCTTCCCATATGATTTCTGGGTAAAACACCCATTAAATTGTGTTGTCGAAAAAGGGAAAGTGCTGTTATTTTGGAGAGGATTGTTGGCTCTGAAAAGCAAAATCCATGCAAATGGGATTCAGTTCTAATCCATCAATATCCATGCAGGTGAGGTATGTCAGTGAAGAAACTTCTTCATTCATACAGGTGTTTTGGGGTAGGAAAACAAATGGGGGCAGACATTGGCATTTATTTGCTGATGTCACAATTACTGATTCATATATTGATTGATGCCGTCACTAAAGGTTGATGCCAGGGCTAAAAAGTGGCTGGAATTAGTGGCACCATCTGAATAAACACAGAGACACGTTTCCATGAATTTGTATTCCTAAGCCTCCGTTGACCAGAAATGCCATCTCACTTTCTTTCCTGGTGTTTTTGAAATACACGATTATCGATTTAAAACTTTTTTTTAAAAAAAAAACTCCTTCCCCAGCCATGGAAGGAGAATTACAAACCCTGAAACTGATTTTCGCTGTAGGCAAACAATAGATTTTAAAGGAGTGTGGAAGCTGGTGGAAAAAGTCAGTGTTGCTTGTAAAGTACCTACACATTCCTTTTATTGGAAGTCAAAAATGACTCCAGGCTGATGTTGGAGCCTTTCCATCATAAGGCCAATGGCAGCTGTGTAAATAGCTTTTGAGTTCCTTGGGACAAGTTTGACTCTTGCCCAGAGAACCAGCCAGTGAAGCATTATGGAAGTCGGAATAGGGAGGTTAATAAATATATTTTTATGGGTTAGTCATTCTGCATCTTTTATTTATTTATATGACAGCTGGCTAAGGAAAAGATAAGGAAAGATTGTAGAATGGCTAGAAAAAAGATGCGCATTGAGTTGCCTTACTGGTCCAGCTAGAGCAATACTGTCCAGATTTGATTCCCAGAGGTAGTGGCTGTACAATTTTTCAGATAACTTGTAAATGACAAAGCTCTGTTTCTTGTTTCTTTGGCTTTTTTATTTTATATTCATTAGTCTTCTATATAATGTATTACTATTGCTGGGTGGGCGTGGCCATTGTAGGCATGGCCTAGTTGGCCTCCTGCACCACGATTGGGGGGGGGGATTTTTACCCCACCTGGGCTCCAGAGGCTTTCGTCCAGCCTCAGGGAGGGCAAAAATGGCCTCCCCAGGCTCTGGAGATCCTCTGGAGGCCAAAAAATGGGCCTGTTTCCAGCCTTCCTGAACTTCCAGTAGGCCCATTTGTCACCCTCCCCAAGCCTCCATGCACGCCCTGCAATTACTTGCATCCAAAACGGGCCGTGTGGGGACTCCTGGGAGGGGAAGTGTGGCAGGGGTGGGGTCAGCCAGGAGTAAGATTTGGGGGTTGTATGAACTGCACAGAATCTTAGCTAGAGGTTCTCCTGAACCCCTGCAACCCCCCAGCAGTCAATCCCTGTTTGGGCATGAGGGAGGTGTCACATAGCTTTTCTAAATTTTACCTGTTTTCTTTAAAATAATAAAGTGAAATCCAAATTTATAAAAACATACAAAATAAAAGGCCACCATATATAAGTATGTGCAGGGTGGCCCAAAAGCTTAAAATTGCACCAAGAGTTTTGAGATTCTCTCTCTCTCTCTCTCTCTCTCTGTGTGTGTGTGTGTGTGTGTGTGTGTGTATGTGTGTTTGTGTGTGTGTGTGTATGTGTGTGGTCAGCATCATAAAACAACAGAAGCTATAATGATAAAAATAGAATTAGCCTTTTTAAAATAAGAAATTAAAACCAGCCAAAGAGGCATAAAACAGGCTTTAAATTCACCAATGTGTAATAAGTATTAAAATCACAAAGTTGTAGAAGAACATAAAGCAAACAATCTGGTCTAGTACCGGGGGGGGGGGGGGGGAGAAAAAGAAAAAAGTGACATTTTAGGGGAAGAATATTCCAAAATGTAGAAGAAACATCGAAAAAAATGTATCTCTGCAGTAGCTATCCTTTACTTTACTTACAAGCTTTAGGAAGAAATTTAAATCTCAAATTTATTGAAGATTAAATTTAGGAATTATCTAGACAAATTAGGCTACTGGTACAAGTTGGTTGTTATTATTATTTCTCTGTGATTTGATGGTGGTGGATTGAGGCCATTAGCGCCCAACAGCATTGCTAAAGTTGAGAAGCTGCATAACACATCAGCGCCTCCACACATCCAGATATCCAAGAAAAATAGCAAGATCTTTCTATTTTCTGTGCCTCCAATCCAAAGCTCTACCTTACTAAATTGAAAACCATTCACTTTGAAGAACTGCATACAGTTTTGGTCGCCACAATGTAAAAAAAGATGTTGAGACTCTAGAAGGAGTGCAGAGAAGGGCAACAAACATGATTAGGGGACTAGAGGCTAAAACACATGAGAATGGTTGCAGGAACTGGGTATGTCTAGTTTAATGAAAAGAAGGACTAGGGGAGACATGATAGCAGTGTTCCAATATCTCAGGGGTTGCCACAAAGAAGAGGGAGTCAAACTATTCTCCAAAGCACCTGAGGGCAGGACAAGAAGCAATGGGTGAAACTAATCAAGGAGGGAAGCAATTTAGAACTGAGGAGAAATTTCCTGATGGTTAGAACAATTAATCAGTGGAACAACTTGCCTCCAGAAGTTCTGAATGCTCCAACGGTGGAAGTTTCTAAGAAGATGTTGGATAACCATTTGTCTGAAGTTGTGTGGGGTTTCCTGCCTAAGCAGGAAGTTTGACTATAAGACCTTCAAGGTCCCTTCCAACTCTGTTATTCTATTCTAACTGGAGTCAATTGAGTGAAAGGGTATATTTGACCAATAAGAAAAAGGGGGGAAATGGTCTGATCTGAATCCAATTTCTATCCAGATCAAATAGCTCTTTGGACAAAGAATAAAACTGGAAATTAATGCAAAACAATATTATGGCATTTATGGATTTGCTTTCTCTGTCCTTTATGTGTCAGGAGGAAGACTTAATTCCTTGCCTGAATTTGCACCCCATATTAAATATGGTTAGATTTACTGTAATTGTAATGAATTGATTTAAGTTTTTGGTTTCCTCAACCTATTAAACCTTAAGCTAATTATACTGAGTTCTATAACACATGAAGCTACAAACAAACAAACAAACAAACAAAAATGTAATCAATTTTAAAATTAATCAGGACCATTAGCCTTATTACTAACTGGTGGGAGAATATAGACAAGAGCCAGGAACAGGTCAAAAAACTTTTCTGTTCATAATTACATCAATAATATAGTAATACCAACAATGATGCTACTAACAGCATTGTGACAACAACTCAAGTTACCTAGGCAGAATTCAAATATCCCAGGTCAATCTCTCTCCAATATAAAAAAATCAAAAGGTGGGTAAGGCAGATTTGCTTGTGACTCCTCCCTCTGCAACAAATTAAAATTGAAACTGATTGTTGCCTATTTTACATCATAAAATTATTATTTTCTATGCACATTATTTGGGCTGTATAGAATATATATCTTTTCGGTGGTAGGAAGTAAGCAAAATATTAGATGCATGAGGAATTTCCTTTCTATGTGTTTATTCCTGAAAACTGTAATCGGTTTTTTAATTTCTTTACACAACATGAATGACTAGATGCCACTGCACACTGCAATCCTAGGATAGATCAATATCTGTTCTTTTTCCTGAATTATAAATAGAATTTTCAACTTAGGCTGATTATGAAAATCGGGCAGAACATGTTAATTCTAATTACAGCAGCAAGTCCTAATTAGGTCAGGTTTATGTCTTTCCTAATTACAGAGTTTTCTTGCCATGCTGATCAGTAGAGATCAACCAACTACAAAAGCCTCACTTCTTTTCTTTCATGTTCCATCCCGGAGTGGGGTGTGTAATTATTTTGCTTTGATTTTCATAAGATTTATAAAAGATCTATCTTGTGACTCAGGTAAAGAAACCAAGATAATATTTAATTGCTTGGTTTCTGTACCCACTGGATCCTAAATATAGAGCAGCTCAGAGGAACTCAGACTTAGCAATTCAGAGTTAGCGGTAAAAGGAAACCAAGCCGTCAAAGAACAAGGTGCCTGGACACCAAAAAGTTGACAACAGCCAATGCACAGAACTACTCAAAGAAATAGTGCAAGATGGGAAGATGTGGAGAGACCTGGCCCATAGATTTGTGAAGAATCAGACATGACTGAATGGATGATATCATCACCATCATCTATTTACATTCTCCAAGTTTTTGTTAAAACTTTGTTACAACTTTGTTAAAAGTTGTGCTTCAAAAAGTCCTATGGATTATTGTGTCTAGCACTATTCTTAATTTGTCCAACCTCTTGACCATCAACTCTGCCATTATTTCTTTAAGTTTGTTTTATTGTCTTGTCCTTATGTACAAGAAAGATTAAAAACCTGTATTATCCTGCGCTACACTTCCTTACTTCTAAAATTTAAGATATAGTACCATTTCCTTTTGCTCTGTTTGGAAGGGTTGCACATTTCCATTTGTCAAGGAAGAGAGAGGAAAATGAAAAGGTTAATACTTTACAAATATCTTTGCAAGATATTTTAAACCTGCCATCCTGGGCACAACGTTTGGGAAGCCAGGCTCTGCCTGTCACAAGCCAGGCTCTGCCTGTCACAAGCCAGGACAAAGGGTGAGTGATGGAGGAGTAACACCTCCTTAAAAATCCTTGGTCCAGCTGGCCTGGCTGGTAGCATCTTGTAAGGGCCCCTTTCCAGGGTTACAGGAGAAGACGGTCAACGTTTTGAAGGCGGAAGAGGTCTCTATGCCCCAATGGCAGATAAAGTGACAGAACCATCTTCTAGGAGAAGGGAAACTCTGATTACAAATCTCCACTGCCTTGTGGCTATATCCACTACTGGAAAAGGCTTCAGAAGTCAACCTCAAGGCAAAATCTGGAGCTGGAGTTCTGGAAGCAGTTCGTGACTGCTTCTACTTTCTGATAACTCCTGTGACGCAGCTGGAATCAATTGTATTGGCTCTGCTGTACCATTGGACTATTTCAGCGATGTGGAGAGGGTGAATCTGCTGCTTGGGTAACAGCATATTTTCCATATTAATCTACCCAGGCCTCGAGCTGGAGAGGACACTCCAGCTTTACCTTTTTCCAGAGCAGGATACCATAGTCTTTTGAGACTGAAGGATGCCAATGCAATCTTTGCAAAACGTGGTAGAATTTTGATGTGCTACAAATATACAGGCGATGAGTCAAAGCTTTATATTCACAGAATCTCCCTCTATTTCCCTTCTATAAGAGATTCATGCCAGGAGTCAAATATAACTATAAAACTGTTTGCATTAAGATGCTAAGACAGCACATTTGCCTTCCTTCATTTCTTTCACCAGCTTTGCATATTTTGTAAATTTGGCATGAGCATTTTATCTATTGCAACTTTTTTTTAAATGTGAGAATCCTTTCTTCTGCATTTTTGTCTCATTTTTGTTGGAAACAATTTCAAGGTCATGCTGCTTTTTATGGTCATCGGACTTCCGTAGCAGTTTGGTTACATCAGAAAGGTTGGAGATGCAGCTTTCTATAAATTAAATAAAAAACAGAAATGAAACGATGTATCCCTGGCAAGAAAACAGTAGAACATAAAGATGGATTTTAATTGTGGATTTTTTTGCAATACTTCCAGGCTGGCATACAGGAACAATTTAATTCAATCTGATTTTTATGTTTATGGATTATTGCAGGTTTACCTACATGCTGTGATGGAAGTGGCATTGTAAAAAATGGGCAGAAATGTGCGTCCCACATGAAGAAGTTATGGGAGGATTCCATGTTTTAGTCACACATTACTCTCTCTCTTTATTGCTTCTTTATGGAGAATGTTGCCTCTGTCTTTCTTCTCTTACTTTATAAGCCTTGGCCTTACCTTCTAGTAACCCATTTTTAGTTTAATTCCTAGATTATTCTCCCCCCCACCGTCCCTTTGGCTGCATCAGCTTTCTATAAACTTAGCTGAACTGCCAGAAGCAAAACAGTGAAAGGAAAATAAAAGATTTCAATAAATCAAATTAAAAGCTTTTCCAGGGACTCTAGATCAGTGATGACTAAACTTTTTGTCATGGCATGCTAAAAGCATGCTCCCGGACCCATAATGCAATGCGTACATGACCCCTCCCCATGCCTCAACCCCGCTCATGCGTGCACAACCTCCAAGCTTCCCTGAACCCCATGCGCATGCACTCTGTCCCCCTTCGCCCATTTTTGGCTTCCAGGTTGGTGCAGGAGGCTTTCCACGCCCCAAATAGGGTGCGTCTCCCACGCCCCATGTGGGCCTGGAAGGCCTCCTGCACCAACCTGGAAGTTGTACCTTCTGAGCAAAGCAAGGCTGTAATAATCCTTAGTTTACAAATTTATTAATTCTGTTTCTTGGAGTTCCAAAGTGTAAGATATAAGGTTTTCCATGCTTTCTAACATACTGTATGGGTTATCAGATGTGGGGGAAATCTTGGCTGTTTTCTGCTGTTGTTGTTACATGAGAGAGAGCAACTTAGTTCCCACGGCTGGTTAAAACTCTCCCCCCCCAATGAATTATTTATTTCACCAATTTCATATCATAACAGAGTTCATCCCACACCGCAGATCAGTGTTTAACTTTTCTTGACATTGTCATTTGCATATAATAAATGACAGGCACATCAGTAATTAGGAGTTGAGTATGAGAATCGTAGTCACTCAATGATTTCACAGTGGTCAGATTCCAATTAAGTTGCTTGAAATATCAATCCCTTTCAGAATGGTTGCAAAACTCAATTAGAGATGGGCACCCATGGCATTTCAAAATTCTCCTTCAGAATTGAGGGCAACATCATATCAGGGGAGGAACAGATTCTATAGCAATTTTTGCAAGGACAGGACTCTGCTTGGCAGCAGCTCCTGATTTGCTACTGATAAAGCTGATTTATCTTATTTTTAATTTTTTGCTTTAAAAAGATGCCATGCATCTTTTTAAAGATGGCAGGCATGCTTTTCATGATGTGTCCCCTTGGCATTGAGCTGAGATGTGAGAAGGGAACTGCATATCAACTGAGAGATGATTGTAAGGTGAAAATTGGAAATACATAAACATATACCCTTTTGGCTATTTTCCGTCAAGATCACTGCTTTTCACCTATTGCCTTTTTAATGAAATTATGTTCTTATTTGAAACAATTTCTGAAGCAAATTTGTTTTCATCAACCTGAATGAGAACTGACATTAAAACAACTGCAGGAAAAAATGTACTACAGTCATTCCCTGTGGAATATTGAAATCTTCTAAAAAAGTTAATGGCTCTGTTCAGTGGTGAGATTCAAATTTTTTACTAGCAGTTCTGTGGGTGTGGCTTTGTGGGCATGGCGTGGCTTTGTGGGAGTAACTTTATGGGCATGGCAGGGGAAGGATATTGCTAAATCCCCATTCCCTCCCCATCCCACTAATCTGCTTTCCAGCTCCGTTCTCCTGTTCAGAGCAACAAAAGAAGATCAGCTGGAAGGCAGTGGGGGCGGGGCCAGCCTATTTGCTGGTTCTCCAAACTACTCAAAATTTCCACTACCGGTTCTCCAGAACCTGTCAGAACTGGCTGAATACCACCTCTGGGTTTGTTTCTTGAAATTGTCAGTTTTTCTTGTTATAATTAAGATCCAAACCCTATTTGGGATATGTTTTTGGAAGTCTTGGATTTTTTTTCTTTAAGTGGTTTGCTCATGCAGTATACACATGCATAGAGTAGTTCCCAATCTTTCCAGCTTTGTGGACTAGAGGTAGTGGCAGGTGTGTGCAAGTTCCCATTTCTAACGCAAATGGAGCTGCACTTGCCCGCCGCTTAAATGACCCAGTTCCAAACAGGCCACGATCCTGTACCAGGCCATGGCCCTAGGGTTGGGGACCCCTATATTACAGAATTAACAGCAAAGGAGACAATTCCAAAAACAAGGACAAACACAATTTGAAACAGGCACGAACCAGCCATATAATTCTTCAAGAGAAACACAGTTCTTTCTCTGAGGTGTCCAGTAATAGTCAATAGAGATGCCTTGCATTCATCCCCCAGTATGTGATTCAAATACAAGTGAATGTCAGACTGTGATGGGTCAAGTAGGCCAATGAGATGTTGTTCACCAAGCTGCCCATTCATGGCCATATTCATGCATCAAAATCAGCAAGATGGCAGATGAAACACTGCGAGGCAAGCTTTGCCCTTTTGGAATAACCATGCAATGTCACACACACACAAAAGCAATGGGCTTTCCCTTCTCACTCATCCTACCATCTTGCTCATTTGAAGCCACACCCAGATGTTATCAGCTATACCGTATGAAGAACTGATGGAGTTGAAGTCCAACTTGGGAAGCATCATACTGGACATTTTAAGTATGATGGTGGAGGTTTGCTGTCCGAGCTTGTGGTTTGGTTTCATTACCAGGCTAGGAAACATTAGGGCAGGGGTGTCCAAACTTGAGAACTTTAAGACTTTATGCTGGCTGGGGAATTCTGGGAATTGAAGTCCACAAGTCTTAAAGTTCTCAAGTTTGGACACCCCTGCATTAGGGGATGTCTGTGTTCTTCTGCTTACAAAGGCTTTGTGTGGTCAATAGGTCTTGTGATGGGTCAGGTGTGGGTGCATCAAGTGAAGGTCTTATGATGGGTCAGGTGTTGTTGTGCCAAGTGAGGGTCTTGACACCTGAGCCATCACAAGACTTACTGACCACACAAAGGCTTTATAGGCAGAAGAACACAGACATACTCTGCTGAAGATGTTACCAAGCCTGGTAATGAAATGTTTGGAAACCAACCCACAAGCTTAGAAAATGAATTCCACCCTCATCCTACATCTGAGCTACAGATATTTGCCACTATCACATACCTCAGTATTTTTGTTTTATTACTGTGTGCCACTTGGGTTTCATAATATACCAAGTGACGTAGTTTGATTCATAGATATTATAAAGGGAAAACATAAGCAATAACCATGCACTATTTTCTATCATATTAGCAAAAGAAGTTTGAAATCTAGCACTACAGTGCTCCATAAGTAAGATAACCCATCACACCATTATTAGTACTAGTAATACTAATAATCACCATTTGATGTTTCACTTTTCCTTCCAAATTCTGGCTAATGTAACTCTCACCTGTAGCACAGAAAATAAAATAATTGAATGGACAAAATAAATACTACTCCATGTTAGAATTGATATAAAATATGATGGAAAGGCACTTATTCCACTGAAATAAAGCATAGCCACTCTTGGTAACCTACCTAGGAATATTTGTATGATTGCTAAATGAATAATTTGAAAAACAGGATATAAGAACAGATGTTGCTAGAAATTTGCAGTTAGAACTGGTAGCTGTTCCAACAGACAATTTCCTACGATGTGACATAAAATTACAATATTCATTGTAATTTGACATGTTGTAATATAAGTATGAACGAAATGGCAATTCCTATATGTATTAACACTAGAAATAACTGGTTTAAACAGCAATTCAAGTAAAATGTTCTCATTTCTGACATGGTGAATGTTTCAGTCGAACTGCAGAAGATATAGCTGTCTGTATATCCATTGATATTTATACTCAGAACATAATTTTCATCAAATCCAAAATATTGTATATGTTAAATTTGGTTCCAGTATCGGAATATGTCTGTTTGTATGCCTGTATAAATTCTTTAATAATTCCATTATATTGACATACTGCCAAAATAATTGAATTCACATTGTTGTGAAGCCATAGGGACTTTTTCTGGATTTATGGGGTTGTCTTTCAATGTCAAAAGAAAATATGTATTGAAAGTTGCCATCTACTCTCACTATTATTCAAAATAGAATCAAGAATTGTGGCTTTACAGATATTGCTGAACTACAATTCTTAGTAGTTCCAGGTGATATGTAAACAGTAAGGGATGCTGGGAGTTCTAGTTTAGCAATCTCTAGAAGATCACAATGGAACGCGGTGGCTCAGTGGCTAAGATGCTGAGCTTGTCAATCAGAAAGGTTGGCAGTTCGAATCCCTAGCACCGCTTAATGGAGTGAGCTCCAATTAGCTGTCCCAGCTTCTGCTAACCTAGCAATTCGAAAGCACATAAAAATGCAAGTAGGAAAATAGGGACCACTTTGGTGGGAAGGTAACAGTGTTTCATGTGCCTTCGGCATTTAGTCATGCTGGCACATGACTACAGAGACCTCTTCGGACAGCGCTGGCTCTTCAGCTTTGAAACGGAGATGAGCACTGACCCCTAGAGTCAGGAAAAACTAGCACATATGTGCGAGGGGACCCTTTACCTTTAGAAGCTCACATGCCACTATTTCTATTGCTCATTTATCATTATAAGATTTCCTGGGGAAAAAAGACATAAATCTTTCCCATTGTCAGACCTGGAAGCCATCTTTTACATTGGGCCTTCAGGCCTGCCACATTTTATACTGTGGGAAAATGGGAGGGGGTTTATATAGAGTATGGGTGATATATAGTCAAAATAACATTCTTTTCTCAGAGAGTCAAGGACACCTTGCCCTGCAGTTGTGATGATGTAACTGGAAGGTATCTCCATTTTGGATGGTGCCTGATTGGGCCATGTGATGGACATGTGGGTGCTGGGCAGGGACTTGAACTTTCTTTTGGGTGGGGAAAACCTGGAAGGTTTCAGATTCGGGTTTTCCCAGATGTGCCAATATGACATCTCTAATAAAATGGAACTTTGAGGAACCTCAAGCCTCGGAGTCTTCTTCCATTACATGGAACCCTGACATTAATCCAAATCTGACACCCAAACTTGTTTGGGAATGCATTCATTCTATGTTCATGGTAAAACAAACAAACACAAAACTCCAATAGAAGATAACTTAAGAAAGTTGGAAGAAAATATTTTCTGTACTTCCTTATTTAATCTACTTAGCAACTTTAAATTTGAACATATTTAAGCAACTGAGATTATTATAGTTCTATGCTGCTGTCAGCTTGACCTTTTTAACTTGTCCCATGAAACCCTCTGGGGTTAATGATGCCCAAGCAGGGTTAGCTATCATAATTAAAAAGCTAAAATAGTGCATTTTCCAGAAGCAAAGCAAATGACAATAAATGGAATTCAAAGCAAATGACAATAAATGGAATTCTCAGGTCCCTAATGGGAATGCATCCCTCTCCCTTGGAAGAGCTAGAACTGCAGACACAAACTGCAATCAGATTCTCGTTCCCCAATTCGATATTATCAAATCATAATGGAGACATCACCCGCAGATTCAGAATAACTGATTGCAACCTGAATGTGACTCTGCCTCTGTTAAAAGACGATGGCAGTAAGATAGGAAATCTCCAGCAAGATGAAGGGGACAGTGCAGCCTTCGGTACGACACAAATGAGGCTTGTAACATTCAGCTGATCCTGAAGTTAACAGCAAGATGGAAATGTCTTCAGGGATGAGCTTGTTGAAGTGATCAGATATTATCACCTGGAAGTCACTTTTGATTTATGCTGCCTTTTTCTTGTATTCATTTTAGGCTCCCTATTAAGCAGGATTGCTCTCGCCAGTAGAACAGCAGGGAAATAATGTTTGTTCACTTGTCAAGGAAGTTCTCTAAACTTGTTGGATCTGATTTTAAATTGTTACACGTAGATAACAATGACTTTGGAAAGGACACAAAAGATGCTGGTGACATTTGAGTGTGTGTGTGTGTGCGTGTGTGTGTCTCTACAGTTTCAAGTCACTCTTGACTAATGAAAACTGCTCTGACAAGTCTCCACAATTTTTTTGGAACTGGTTTGCCCTTGTCTCCTTCCTAGGGTTGAGAGAGAGCAACTGACTCAGGGTCACCCAGCTGGCTTTGTGCCAAAACTATAACTCCCGTTTTCTAGCCTGGTGCCTTAACCGCTATATCGAACAGGCTCTGATGAGTTCGTTAAAGAGAAAATTCAGGGGCATGGATCCTCATTGTTTTTGAAACGGCATTTTTCCCCAACCAGGACTACCTGAAAGGGCCATTCCTTTTTTGAGCCTTAGGAGAGGAGGTTCTATCTGTTTTGAGAGAGAGAAAAATCCCTCTTGTTAGAATATTTCTCCCCCAAACCATGAAATTAGATTGGCCTAATGATGAAGACACTGGTAAAGAAGTTGGGAGATCATATGTTATAGTCTTGTCTTAGGCTTGGAAACTAGATAGGTCAACTTTTTTGGCTCGCGTGCCATAAGTGGGGGGGGCAGAGGGGTCGTTTGCGGGCGTGCCGCACCCATAATGCAATCTGCAACACACACCCCAGTGCGCATGCGCTGGCACTGCAGGCGCTCCCCCCCCCCCATTTTTACATGCTTTTTTCGCCCTCCCCAGGCTCCAGAGGCTTTATAGGAGCCTGGGGAGGGTGAAAACAGCCTCCCCCCGGACGCCCTCCGGAGGCTTCAGGGACCGTCAGGAGGCTTCCCTGACGCCTTTGGAGCGCTCAAAACGACCCTCCAAGCAAACCGGAAGACTTCCAGTTTGCTAGGAGGATCGTTTTGAGCGCTCCAAAGGCTTCAGGGACCGTCAGGAAGCTTCCCTGATGCCTTCGGAGTGCTCAA
Source organism: Natrix helvetica (assembly GCF_964273705.1). Classification (NCBI taxonomy): domain Eukaryota; kingdom Metazoa; phylum Chordata; class Lepidosauria; order Squamata; family Natricidae; genus Natrix; species Natrix helvetica. The sequence goes on from NC_138552.1 coordinate 95,463,121, forward strand.
AATCACCCTCCGAGCAAACCAGAAGTCGGTCATTTTAAGAGTTCCGAAGGCTTCAGGAGGCTTCCCTAAAGCCTCCAGAGCAGTCAAAATGACCCTCCGAGCAAATCGGAAGTCAGTTCCCAGACTTCCGGTTTGCACGTAGGGCTGGTTTTTTGCGCTCCGGAGGCTTCACGGAAGCTCATGAAGTCTCCGGAGGGCCTTAGGGGGGTGCGGAGCAGGCTGTTTTCACCCTCCCCAGGCTCCTATAAAGCCTGTGGAGCCTGTGGAGGGCGAAAAATGGCTTTTAAAAAGTGTGAATTCAGTTGGCCAGTGCGCGCATGCGCCCTGGCCAGCTGACAGGGCAGCACCTCACATGCCCTGACAAATGGCTCCACATGCCACCTGTGGCACGTGTGCCATAGGTTTGCCATCACTGAGGTAGGTAATTTTGGCCCAACCCAGAGGTGGTATTTAGCCATTTCTGACAGGTTTTGGAGAACCGGTAGCGGAAATTTTGAGTATTTCGGAGAACTGGCAAATAGGCTGGCCCCACCCCCACTTCCTCCCAGCCTCCCACCTGATCTTCTTTTGTTGCCCTGAACATGTGAACGGGGCTGGAAAGCAGGTTAGTGGGGTGGGGAGCGAATGGGGATTTTGCAGTAACCTTCCCACAGGAGTGGGGAGGGAATGGGGATTTTGCAGTATTCTTCCACTGCCATGCCCACAAAGCTACTCCCACCAAGCCACACCATGCCCACCAAGCCACATCCACAGAACCGGTAGTAAAAAAAATTGAATCCCATCATTGGCCCAACCAGTCATGCTCACCCTGAGGAAGAAGGCAGTGGCAACAAAACATTGTATATATCCCTGTGCCACCAGAATTCAGAGTTGAAAGCAGAGTGAATCATAGCAATGCATGCACACAGGTTATTGCATTATTAATGAAACTATATAAATGTTCTTTCATTCATCCTGCACAGGTGACCTTGAGTGGAAATCTTCCATCTGTGGACATATTTGGTGATGGCAAGCAGGGTAGAGAGGAGATGATGATGGTTATGTGTATGAATCAAGGGATGGGCTGCTGGGGGTTCGCAGGGGTTCGGAAGAACTTCGTTCTAAGATTCTGTGCAGTTCAGAGAACCCCCAAATCCCACTCCTGGCTGGCCCCACCCACCCCGCTCCTCCAGGAGTCTTCATGCAGCCCATTTTGGATGCAGGTAAGTGTATGGCATGCATGGAGGCTTGGAACGGTGAAAAATAGGCCTACTGGAAGTTTGGAAAGGCCGCAAATGGGCCCTTTTCTGGCCTCCAGAGGGCCTCCAGAGCCTGGGGTGGCCGTTTTTGCCCTCCTAGAGGCTCAAGGAAAGCCTCCGGAGCCCAGAAAGGGCAAAAACGCCCCCCCCCCCACTGTGGTGCAGGAGGTCGACTAGGCCACACCCACCATGGCCACAGCCATCCAGCAACTGGGCAGAGAACCCCTTGCTAAAAATTTTGAAGCCCACCCCTATTTATGATGACATACATAAATACCATGATATCAGTCTCAGCAACATGGTAGTCACCCCTATTTAACGGAGAGCTATTTTTGCTAGATTGGAACCTGATCCTGGATGGGCGACAACAGACTCAAACTCAACCCTTCCAAGACGGAATGGCTGTGGCTACCGGCGCCCCGCTTTAGCCAATGTGTTCCATCTCTGGCCATTGGGGGGGAACAACTGCCCCCAGTGGATAGGGTACGCAATTTGGGCATCCTCCTAGATTCCCGGCTGTCGCTAGATGATCATGTGACGGCCGTGGCTAGGGGGGCGTTCCACCAGGTTCGCCTGATGCGCCAATTGCGTCCCTTACTGGAGCGGGACGCCCTTTGCACAGTCACCCATGCCCTATTGACTTCTCGCCTTGATTACTGTAACGCTCTCTACATGGGGCTCCCCTTGAGATGCACCCGAAGGCTCCAGCTGGTCCAGAATGCAGCCGCGTGGGTTATTATGGGGAGTACTAGGTACTCCCATGTAACACCTTTCCTGCGCAAGCTGCACTGGCTACCTGTGGCCTTTCGGGTGCGTTTCAAGGTGTTGATCGTCATCTTCAAAGCGCTCCATGGCTCGGGACCTAGATATTTGCGGGATCGCATTCTACCCCATACATCCCTGTGACCAATCCGCTCTCACAGAGAGGGCCTCCTCCGGGTACCATCCGCTAAACAGTGCGGGCGGGCGGTGCCTAGGAGTAGGGCCTTCTCTGTGATGGGCCCAACCCTCTGGAACGACCTCCCCCCTGATATTAGAACCACCTCTGATCTCCACTCCTTCCGCAAGAAACTCAAGACCCACCTGTTTCGAGTAGCTGGTCTGGCCTAATTATAATTATAATCGTAACTGTATTTAACATCTATTACAAACCTTCCTGGATGGCTTTTTATATTTTATATTGGGGTTTTAAACAGGTTTTAAAATTGTTTTTTAAGTATTTAAATTGGTTTTGGGATTTTATATACAGACAGTGTGTGTGTGTTGTTTCTGCTCTATGTCTTATGTTATTTTTTGTTGTTTTGATTATGAATGGTCTGTACACCGCCCCGAGTCCCTACGGGGAGAGGGGGCGGTCTATAAATTAAATAAACTAAACTAAACTAAACTAAACTGATCCAATGCGACAAACATAATTTAGGCATAATACACAGTCAGGGGAATCTACCAGTTTATCTCCTCAAGGAAGTCAAATTCAATTCTCTTTAAAAAAAATTAAAAACCCCTCAGTGTAACAAATGTATGAAACAACTCCATCCATACTCCATATGGATTGTTCTTTCAATACAACACATCGTTTAATTAATGAAACGGATGGCATTTTACAACTGACATTTCAAAGTGTAAAATAAGGGATATATTGAAAGTTGATTAGGCAATACGTTCAAGCTAAATTACTGAATCAGCTCTTACTTCTGAAACCGCAGTTAGAATGAAATTACTTCAAGTTGTCTGAAAAAGATTGAAACTTAGTACAGAAGGGGATAAAATTCAAAAGGATGGGAAGATTATTGTACTAGAAATATGGCAAATGTATGCGTCGTTTTAGCAGTAACATATAAGAGCTATAGCATTTAGACTTATATACCACTTCATAGTGCTTTACAGCCCTCTCTAAGCATTTTACAGAGTCAGCATATTGCCCCCAACAATTTGGGTTCTCATTTTACCCACCTCAGAAGGATGGAAGGCTCAGTCAACCTTGAGCCACTGCTGGCAGTCAGCAGAATTAGCCTGCAGTACTGCATTCTAACCACTGCGCTTACATTAGAAAATTGAACACATATAGTTTAGGAAAGAAGCAAACGTTTCATATTTCTTTCCTTATTTCCCCACTGAGGAAGTCTTTTTGAGTCTGGAATTTAAATAACAAAATCCAATGATACCCTGAGATCTTTACCTCCCTATTATATAGCCTGTTGTTTTTTGAACTGGCAGTGAATGAAAAGGAGCAACAATTGGAAATCCATATGTATTGAATAAAAGAACAGACAAACATTCAGTGGTAGGGAAACCCTTAGTATCACAGGTTTGTCAAGAATGAAGAAGTGGTTAGGACAAGGACTTTGAAGAGTACATGACAGCATCATCATAAGTAAATGCACTGTCAAATATAGATAGGAAGCATTAGAATGAGGAAAGCAGGAGGAGACACTAAAAAGCTTAAGCCTAACTAATTAAAATTCTTCTAGCTGGTTATACTGAACAGCGACAAATCACTTTACAGAGAGTGACTCTATCCATTTACCTCATTTCAGGTCCACATTTGCAAATAATGAATTTGAAGAATTTTCAGGGAGGATTATTTTTGAGTAATTATGTCTACTCAGTTTAGTTTTAAATGCTTACCACAGCCAAACACTGATAATCCTCTGAAATTTGTCAGAAGTCTACTATGTCTTGATGCACCTGTGCAGCTGGTTGAAAGTTTGCATTGCTTTGATCTAGACTAGACAGGTAAAAAAAGAGCTTAAGACTCTTAACACCCTCCTCAGAAGAAAATGATATTGTATTCTTCAGTTAAGTCCCCCCAAAGCTGCTAGTAGAAACATGCTGCTGTAGAAACATGTCAAATAGATAAGTACAGCTGTCAAAATTAATGTAATTTCATAAAAGGCTGGCAAATCTACCATCTTTCAAGGTGCTGAGGAAGGAAAACAGTTTTTTTCAATACTGCCTGATCTCTCCTAAGTGCCACATAAAGTGCTACTTTCATATAAAAATGTTCTTCATTTCAGTGAGCAAATGAAACGAAGCTTATATGACCAACAAAGATACTCAAATCAATCATCAACTTTTGGTGATCTCACACCAGTAGTCAAAATGTTTTCTCGGAAACTCTATGGAAATGGTTGCCACTGTCTTTTACTGAAATCTTTTTTGACTTTGCAGTCTAATCTATAGTCCTAGGATCAGGATTGTCCACAGCAGTGGCCATTGTCTTTAAAATGCAGGGGCAACCAAACAACTGAAGCTCTATCTCTTTGTATATAGCTACAATGCATCCAGGGGTGGGCTGCTATGGGTTCACCCAAGTTCAGGAGAACCATAGCTAATGTTATGGCCGGTTCAGAGAACCTCCAAATCCCACCTCTGGCTGGCCCCGCCCTCCGTGCCCTGCCGCCGCCGCTGCCACTCCACCACACCCATCCCAGGAGTCTCCACGTGGCCTGTTTTGGATGTGAGGTCAGTGCAGGGCCCATGCGAAGGCTCAGAGAGGATGGAAAATGGGCCTCTTGGAAGGTCTCCAGAGCCCGGGAGAGGCAATTTCTGCCCTCCCAAAAGCTCGAGGAAAGCCTCCGGAGCCTGGTTAAGGCGAAAATGCCACGCACCCACACACACATGCCATAGTGCAGGAGGCCAACTAGACCACGCCCACCATTGCCATGCCTACCCAGAAACCAAGCAGAGAACCCATTGCTGAAATTTTTGAAGCCCACCCCTGAATGCATCTATATTAAAAAGGGGCAAGGCTTTGGCTGTCCAGCCATAGCATCCTTGTGAGGTCAAATGACTGTCACTTAAGATCCTCGGGTGGTCAAATGATGACCTATCCAGGAATTAACCAGGACGGACTGCTTAACCTTCACAGCCAGATAAGGTCAGTCAACTCATATGATGTCTAATCACGTAGCAACTAAATGATTACCAAAAAGAAAAAGCTGAATAGTAGATACATTGTAGACTTCCAAAACATTGAACATATCATCTATATGAAATTATATCTTTAAGCTTTTTAGCCTACAAATAGGTGTTTAAAAAGAGAGAAAGTTTTGTTTGTTGAAATATTGGCCTTAATCCCATGGATTTGGAAACAGGTAGCATTCCGAACATCCCAAGAATATTAACTTCATATTAGGAATGGCAACCCTTCTAATAGAACACATGATAATATCGAAGTCTATTCTGACCCGCAATGGATCTAAGATATACAAGTAGACTAATAACTTTCTCATCCATAAATGCTGCTCACAGAAGAGGTTGAGGAATTTGCAATGCTTCAACTGCATTATTACATTATTGTTACTAAGCTGTTGCACTTCCTAAAGATTTAGTTTTGATTTGGCTCTGGGAATGGGAAAAGATAGATGAACATAGGATGAGAATGTAGAGCATATTTCAGATACATTCAGTATATTTGCAGCAGGGGTGAAATGCTACCAGTTTGGACTGGTTCACTAGAACCAGTAGCAAAGATGCCAGCTGTTTGCCTGAACTGGTAGTAAAAAAATTGTTAGCGGTTCGGGTGAACTGCTGTGCCACGTGATTTATATTAGATTTATATTAATCTAAATCACATGGCACAGCGGATCCCCCCCCCCCACGATCATTCGGTGTTTGCTTACCTCATTGATTTCTTACTCGCTTGCCAGGCATGCTTGGTAATTCTCCCCCCACCCACCCGGATGTCATTTTGATGCTCATGTGCATGCACGGAAGGTCCTGCACATGGGCAGAGGTAGGGCATGTGGAGGTGGTGCGCACCAATGTGCGCATGTGCTCGCATTGCTACCGAACCGGTAGCAAAGGTAAGTGGATTTCTGATTTGTAGTCAGAATCTGTTGGTATATGTATTTCAGTAAAAGGCCTTCTTCCCTAATGAGCCTATTCAGAATAGATAAGAAAGGAAAAAACATATGAAGAAGCAATTTGGATAAGTAGTTAAACCAACAAGAAAAGAAGTCCAGTTGCATTGACTCAAGTTCCAAACAACTCTATCTGGATGACGAAGAACCTTCATCAACATATTTCGGTAAAAATGGAAAGAACCAAAGAACAAGCAGAAGGAGAAAAAAAGTTAAGTTAAGCTACAAAAATTTCTTACACTATTTCATATTTTCCAAAAGAGTCAAGAAAAATAATTTCTGGATTTCCCTTCTCCTACCTCTAAGAATTGTTATTATATTATTTATCACGTATGAATACACTGCTTTAATCTTTTAGGTGTCATTCCTAAATTTAGATTTTCCATAATTCTTATGTTTTGCTCTCCTCTGGGTTTTTTCCCCTTCTCTTTCACAAAGACTAACATTTTAGAGAAACACATCTAATTTCCTACCCTTTAAAAAAAACATTTCTATGGGAAAACCACTGTGTATTCATGCTATGTCATCTGTAACATATCTGTATTAGAGACCACAGGCCAAATAGCCTAAGTGTGTGTGTTTAAATCAAATCAAATCCCAATGGATTTCTAACAAAGCAGAGGAGGGATCCTGCTTGTGAAGATGCACAAGCTAATTGCAATATACCAATAGTTATTTTCATAAAGAAATCTTGTCATATAATTAAACGCATATAGCAAGAAAGATATAGCCCAAGTGGCTCATAGAAATGGGCACCTCATAAATTTGGATTACTCTAAGCACATATATATTACAATGGAAATGCATTTCCTAAGGCGGCTTATTAGCAATACTCGTAAACATCTGTCATTTCCCCCTTTCTATAATGAAGTGCACAAGTGTGAATGAAAAGCTCAGGCAACAGCATATACAAAAGAATGTAGCAGCATATTAATGGCAGCTGTGTATCTTTCTTGCCAATATATTCTGCAGTAGGATTGGGTCAGGAGTGAAATCAACTTACCTTTACAAATAACACCTCTGCGCATGCGCAGGCCCTTCCACGCATATGCAGAACATCAAAAATGGACGTGATGATGTCCGAGTGAGTGGGCGGAGCCTGCAAAAGTAAGTAGAACAGCGAGGTGGGGGAATCTGCTGTGCCACGCAATATAAATTGCACATCAAAACTGATCGCCAGAAATATAGGTTCGCTGGAACCGGTAGCAATGTTTTACTACCAGATTAGCTGAACTGGTACAAATCGGTAGCATTTCATCCCTGGATTGGGTACTCTCAATCAGAAGGGGGAACACAGAGGTATGTAGCTTAATTCAGACTGGACCCTTTCAAAGTCCATCAATAGCTGACTGCACTTTTGACTTCTGTTGTCAGGTGGCTGGCATGACTATATGCTGAGGCACACGGAATGCTGTTATCTTCCCACCAAAATGGTACCTATTTATCTACTCACACTTGCATGCTTTCAAATTGGTAGGTTGGCAGGAGCTCAGCCAGGAACAAGAACTCACCCTGTCATGTGGTGCTTGGCTCTTTAACTGCAAACCACCTGGTTGACACCTGGCCAACATCTTAACCGCTAAGCCATCTTGCCCCTTTAAAACATATTAATCATATTTAATTGATTTCAATTCAAGCGATTGAATCCAATCTCATTAAGTCCATCAAGTTATACTTACTTTGGATCATGGTTCAAAATTCTTCATCTTAGCTTCAACCACTTATTGAACTTTGTCCTTGAGATGCTATTCCTCTTTGGACCAAAACAAAATTGTGCATCCCTGGACTTAATTGCTAACTGGAAGAATTAAAAATATCTCAGATTTTATGTCAAATGAAACTTAGGTCAAAGGTGATGCTAGGGGAGAAGCTAGTTCACTTATATACCAATTTTAGTATGTTTTACTTTATGGATAGGTAAGTTTCTTTTTGGATTACAGAGCCCATTTTAAAATCAGTGACCATAGGGAACTGAACTGATTGACGTCATTGTCCAGAACATTTGCCGGATGTCACTTTCTTTCTTCTAGACAGTGACTGCCAACAGTTTTCCAAATTTTCTATTGCAGTGGTCAGCTCTGCAATGGTTTGGCTTATTGCTTTCCAATCACAGATTGATTGTGATTTGACTATAGGAATCGGTCATCATTGAGCAAGTACCACCAACAAAACGTGCATATCTGTCAGTTACAGTATCAGTTCACATGCTAAAATCTAATAGGCAAAGGATAATCATGTAATGGATATATTGGAAGCAAGTAGTAAGAAAAGAAATGACATGTATGTATGAACTTTCCTTAGCTTAGTCTGGAAAAGGCAGGAGATAAAACTTTACAGATCACACAGAAATTAGATCTAAGATAGATAAGAGAAGGACTACTACTAGCACCGTGATGGTGAACCTCTGGCACACGTGCCACAGGTAACACACAGAGCGCTCTCTGCGGGCACATGAGCCCTCACCCCAGCTCAGCTCCACCGTGCATGTGTGTGTGCCTCCCGCTAGCCAGCTGGTTTTCAAGTCTCTGCCGTGCATGCGCAGCGGGGTGGGGTGCATGTGGGGGGTCGCACACACGTGTGGGGCAGCAGGGGGGTCATGCACTCATCCACAGGGTCACACATGCATGCACAGGGCACATGCAGGGGTCGCATGCGCATGCGTGGGGGGGCGGGGGTGCAGGTGGATAGTGTGTGCATATACAGGGGGCGAGGCATGGGGTCTTGCATGAATTGCATTATGGGTGTGCATGCACAAACACTTTTGGCACGCATCAACAAAAAGATTAGCCATCACTGTACTAGCATCTTGTTTGAAGTGAAACCAAAAATGAGCTTTAAGAATCTTTTTCAATAGAATTAACTTTGAAGTGCTATAATACTATACGGCAGTAGGAATTAAGGTCTACTTTATTTTTTTTATTGTTTTAATTAAACAAAAAACACACACAAAAACATTCTTCATTACATCTTCCAGAAAGCATGTCGATTGGTTACAAATAAATTTTGTGCGTTACTACAATCATTCTTTATACTTCATTCATATTGAATTGTACATTTTAAATCCAAAAATCTTTATACCATCAATATACCATCATTCTCATTTAACTATATTTGTTTAAACGTGCTTTTGTCTAGAATCATTTATATTTATATTATAATAAATCTAGGCAAAAAATTTATTACTAGAATTTATAAGTACCCAGGAGAGATTACATCTTTATAACAAAATCTAAACAAAAAACAATATTAATAAAATTAATAAATCTTTTCCCCAGGTCCCATATTATAGTTTATATCCAAATTGTTTTTACCAGTTAGAGTTATTATTTCATTAACAGATAACCCATCATGACAATAATAAGTTCTACTTTAATAATGTTGGTACCATGTGACTCTATTCTTCCCACTCATATTGGTATCTATTACTTTTTGTTAGAAATTGTCACCAGCTAGCCGAAGTGTGGGACTATGTTTATTTATTTTATTTATTTTATTTCAAGATTTATAGACTGCCCCCTCTCCCCGGAGAGACTCGGGGTGGTGTACAGGCACCTCATTAAAAACCAGATACAAAAAATAAATACCCTTAAATACCCTTAAAATTGAATTAAACCTAACAGCTGTACAAGATGATAAAAGTTAAAAATCAACCTAAAACCAACCCCTAAAAATTTAAAAATGCAGACTTGAGGGACTAAACTGGGATTAGGCCAGGCCGGCTAAATTGAACAGGTGGGTTTTAAGCTTCTTACGGAAGGAGCAGAGATCGGTGGTGGTTCTGATATCAGGGGGGAGGTCATTCCAGAGGGTCGGGCCCATCACAGAGAAGGCCCTACTCCTGGGCGTCGCCCGATGGCACTGCCTAGTGGACGGCACCCGGAGGAGTCCCTCTCTGTGAGAGCGGATCGGCCGAAGGGATGTATGGGGCAGGATACGATCCCGCAAATACCTAGGTCCTGTGCCATGGAGTGCTTTAAAGATGATAACCAACACCTTGAAACGCACCCGAAAAGCCACAGGTAGCCATTGCAGTCCGCACAGGAGAGGTGTTACGTGGGAGTACCTAGTGACTCCCGCAATTGTCCGCGCGGCCGCATTCTGAACCAACTGCAGCCTTCGGGTGCATCTCAAGGGGAGCCCCATGTAGAGAGCGTTACAGTAGTCCAGTCGGGACGTCACAAGCGCATGGGTGACTGTGCAGAGGACGTTCCGGTCCAATAGGGGACGCAATTGGCGCACCAGGCGAACCTGGTGAAACGCCCCCCTTGCCACGGCCATCACATGGTCGTCCAGGAGGACGCCCAGATTGCGTACCTGATCCACGGGGGCCAGCTGTTCGCCCCCAATGGCCAGTGATGGGAGCAACTGGTTGAACCGGGGTGCCGGTAGCCACAGCCACTCCGTCTTGGATGTTGCTGGATGGCTACATATAAGATTTTCTTTACAAAGTTTCAGCCAAGTAAGTACACTTTCAGTTTAAAACTTCAGCTGAAATCTCTTCACTGTCATCCAGAAATAGTAAGTTTTAATTTGCAACACTCTTCAAGTGTAGGAATTTAGGTGTGGGGGGGGAGAGAATAGAGTACTTAGCCAAAATAATAATAATAATTCCGACAAGGTACTTACTCAGAAAACTAATTGAATGTGGATTTCAGGGATATGTTGATGTTTAAAATTGAAGAGATATGGATATACCTTTAAATTGTAACTCTGAAAAATCTGGAAGGTTAAGAGAGCACAGTTTCTATTAAAGCTTTCCCATCTTCTGAAAACATCTGACTTACAATGAATTGAGGGCAATGATAATGGCAAACAATGGAAAAACTGTTTTGGCTTCAATATTACACAGCAGCTCCTTCTGCTAAACACACACATTAATATTCATCTATTTAAGTCAGAAGTGGGCCTGACTCTGAACTGTGTTGATTATTTCCGTGGCACTATAATGTCTCTCAATGTGTTACTCAGTTGGCCAATCTCAAGAGAAGAATATGATTTATAAGAATATGGTTTACAAAATAATGCTAGAACAGAAGCCAAAACGGAAATGCAAGCATCAATGAGCAGGCATGAAAAGGTGAAGGTTGGCTTTAGGGGATAAATATTTCATCTTCTCCCTCCCTATTTCATATTGCAATGATTGGTTCTGGATGTTTGGATAACATCCTCGCTTATTACTTCATCATCACAATGTGGTAGAGATTTTAGTATGTGAATCAGCCTTCATTGATCGAATATCCCAGATGGAACTTACGCATACCTTCCTATTACATTAAAGCAATTACAGAGATGAGATAGTTCATGTTTTCAAAAAATGATAAGCAAAGGATGATCTTGTAATGTAAAATGGATAAGGAACTGATGGGAAACGGAAGGATGCGGTTGCGTATGTGAACGGAACTGATATGTGAACTGAACTATCCCAGAGAGGAGAATTGCATAATAAAATTCACATGCGGTTGTTCACAAAGGCATTTGCAGGCTTACGTGCTGAAGACACATCCAGGCATTAGCAGCAAAAATGGGCCCAGGGCTCAGCAGGAGCCTAGTAATGTTGACTAATGGTAATAAAAATGAAATAAAACCCAATACAGCCGTAAGCATGATTGCATTTTTAGAGAAGCATGCTGTCGGTTTGCTTTTGCTGAAGAAAAGAGAGGTGTCACATAGGCTGACCCAAGTGTTTATTGCTCAAATATTAACTGTGAAGGCAAAAACATTAACATAAAAATAGTATATTGGTGTCTAAGCAAGCTGGGATGTTGAAATTTAAGAGATGGATTATTTCCATTCTCATCCCCCCCCCTTCCCCTCCTGGATTTCAGTTTGTCTCCTGTGCCCTTCCCAATATTAGGAGACTGATTTGGCAGAGATTAGAAGAGGTATCTTTCATTTCCTTGGACCCTCTGGAAGTTGAGAATGTGCACATCAAAGCCAAATGAGGTAATACAGCAATGGCCTCAGAAGGATGTTCATGTAATAGAGACTGAGTGTGTTGCTTCATAATCCTTTCCTCTCTTGGAGTAGTGGCGGAAGCAGAGATCATCTGGGAAAGATCTTATGAAAAGATGGAACTGAACATTCAGCAGTGAGACAAAACAATGATGATTAGCAGACTTTTACTCGTGTTGCCTAGTAGAAGCTCTATTGTGATTCCCCAAACATGATTCTTTCCTAACTGTCATTGACAACTGTCACTGTCATTTCTGCTGTGTTAACTGGGACAGACAAGATTTGACCCTGGGAAATTCATGTTACAATCAAAGCTAGTATAATATTTCAATCAAAATACTGTTAAAGGATGAACCTTATCCATCACCATTATACTAATGTTCTTTATTTGGTTAATAATAATGGAGGGGCCACTACATTAGAAAATTGCTTGCTTCTTCTATTGTGATCACGCTTTACTTCTTTAAACTTGACTTCAGGCATTCCTGTTTTAAAAGGTGATTAGTTTTCTAATGCAATATTCTCCCATCTGAAATCTTCCAAAACTATTAGGACTACAATCCCCGGTATTTTTAGCTAGCATGGCCAACTGGGAATTCTGAGAAATTTAGTTTAGGCTCCCTTCAAAGGTCCAGTTTTGTATTTGACTATCATTCATATTTTCCATGTATTCAAAGCTGTGAGATCATCATCACTGTCAATATTATTGTCACTACATTATATCACCATAATTATTTTTATTTACGGTTTGAAACATCCAGATCATAGAGTTCCGGGTATACAGAGTTGTCAGAGTTGACTTAATATTGATTGGCCTTAGAGAATTTAGCTGCACTTACTTTCCATTCTTAGCACATGTATCTTCATGACTAAGTTATCGAGTTGACTTTCACCAGTTCAAATCTGCCTCTAGTTACAGAAATAGCCAGCGCGATTAACCATCTTACTATTTGTATGTTTCACTTCCTTTTTCTCTCTCCCCCTAATTTTAATCTCTGCATCGAAAACAGTTGGTATACTCAGGAGGTTTATATAATGGAATATTCTTTATTGGCCAAGTGTGACTGGACACATAAGGAACTTGTCTCTGGTGCATAAGCTCTCAGTGTACAAAGGACAACAAACCATAGGATACCAATAGGAGAAGGTAATAGGAGAAATGATAAATATAATAGTAATACAGACCTACTACATAGGTAAATATTCTTAGGTATAAAACAGTGCTGTGAGAATTAGGTGTTTAGCAAAGTGATGATGGCATAGGGGGGGGGGAACTGTTGTTTTGGCATGCAATGCCCTATAGTGGTGCCCTGAAGGGGAAAGTTAAAACAGTTTTCAGTATTTAGAATTAGAATTATTTATTGGCCAAGTGTGTTTAGACACACAATGAATTTGTCTCCAGTGCATAAGCTCTCTGTGTACATACAATAATGATAGTGATAGATCATTATCATGGACATTGTAAAAATACATTCATCATAAAACCTCTTATTTCAAACAATTAGAACCCTAGACACTTGCTATTTATACAACTATTGTTTGTTTTGGCAACTGAGCCATCATTAACAGTGGGCAGCTATGTTACCTACTAAAACAGAAAGCCATTTGAGAAAACCATCCAAATTAAACAGACATATTCTTACTATCTTCTTCATTTATGGAGATAGGACTTCATTCTTCTCTCTGAGCCCCATCACACCACAGGCGGTCTTCAACTTATGATGACAATTGAATTTCCATTGCTAAACAAGGCAGTTGATATGTGAATTATGACCTTTTTTGCTTGGATTTTTAAGTGAATCATGCAAATGTTAAGCAAATCCGACTTGCCCCATTGACTTTGGTTTTCAGAAGCCAGGTGGAAAAGTTGCAAATGGAGGTCACATGACCAAGCACCTGCCTTTTGATCCTGTGACCTTGTAGATGCTGCGACACCTGTAAGGGCGAGGACAGGTTTTCTGTCAATTTTTTTCAATGCCACTGTAACTTCAAATGGCTCTTAAATGAACAGTTGTAAGTTGAGGACTACCTGCACTCACAAGGAGCAGCTGTCTAGGATACAAGAGGCCAATTTTACAGTCTCTGCTTTTGCCACTGTAACTTCAAATGGCTCTTAAATGAACAGTTGTAAGTTGAGGACTACCTGCACTCACAAGGAGCAGCTGTCTAGGATACAAGACGCCAATTTTACAGTCTCTGCTTTTGCCAGAGAGATTTCACCACCATAATTTACCATCTAGCTGCCGATCTTGACTGTCATGCTATCCCCACTTTTTTACGGATGTCTAGTTCACTATGAATCATCACCAGAAATTGGGTCTCCAGCACTGCTCACATCTAACAAGTCGCGGTGGCTCACTGGTTAGAATGCTGTACTGCAGGCTGCTTCTGCTGCCTGCCAGCTGCCTGCAATTTGGCAGTTCGAATCTCACCAGGCTCAAGGTTGACTCAGCCTTCCATCCTTCCAAGGTGGGTAAAATGAAGACCCAGATTGTTGGGGGCAATATGCTGACTCTGTAAACCGGTTAGAGAGGGCTGTAAAAGCACTGTGAAGTGGTATATAAGTCTAAGTGCTATTGCTATCTCACCTGTTACCTCTATGGAAGGCACAACAAACTTCTAAAGATTTTAATAAAGTATCTAGTCAGTCAGCCAACTTAGCCATGGATAACTGCCTCAATCCATATATGTAAAAGGCTTCTGTGATCTAGGACACTATAAAGTACTATACAAATAGTCCTTGACTTACAACCATTTGTTTAGTGACCATTTGAAGTTACAATGGCACTGAAAAAAGTGATTAATGACCGATGTTCACACTTACAACCATTGCATCATCTCTGTGGTTACAGGATTAAAATTTAAATGCATGGCAAGTGGTTAACATTTATGATAGCTGCAGTGTCCCCGGGTCATGTGATCAGCTTTTGTAAATTTCTGACAAGCAAAGTCAATGGCAAAGCCAGATTCACTTAACAACCATGATACTAACTTAGGCACTGCAGTAATTCACTTAACAACTGTAGCAAGCAAGGTCATAAAATGGAGTCACAACTCACTTAACAACTGTATCACTTAGCAACATAAATGTTGGGCTCAATTGTGTTCGTAAATCAAAGACTACCTGTATATCATAATGTCATTCTGCTCTCACCAAGAATTCTGGGCAGGCATTCTGGGAGCTATAATTCTAGATGTTGCAAAATCATAGATCATCTGTTGAACACCTTCCTTATTAGATCTCATTTTCTTTCTCTGGTTCTTTGGGGTTCATCTGAGAGGGATCTAAGAGTACTATCTAATCTATCCTTCTTATGTTTCGAGACAACTTTTCCAAACATTTTGCATAAAGTCCCTCTGGGTCTACTGCCGGGCCCAATGGCTACTGTTCAGTCCAAGAAGGAGGCAACTGTTATCATTCGAATCGCTGCTTGAGCAATAAATTTTGGGTAATTTAATGTAATGGCACCCCATATTTATTGGACATGTGCTTCTCGACAATTTTTTACGAGACGGATATCGGTGATTGCATACAATGCGTAAATCTGGAAGGACTCAAAATCATTCTGCCTGAAAGCTTGTAGCCTTTTAAACCAAATTGAGTTTCTCCTCTCGCTCTTATAATGTGTGAGTAGCATTTTTATTGCCAAGGTCAGTGTGTACATAAATTAAGAGGCTAAGTTGATTAATTCCCAGGACTTCTTAGTCCAACATGCTAAAATCATCCAAATATATGTTAGGCTTAAAAGTGAAAGATTTACAGCATCATCCACAATCCACTTACTTCAGAGAAAGCTTCACTTATGTTTTGAATAGACAAGCACTCAGTTGTATCATTTTAACACCCCTCTAAATAGCTTTACCTAGCCTCATGCCAGACTGATTCAATACATTGCTCTAAGCCATAATGCAAATTATTTGATTTTGGCTTAATATATCGCATGAATTCAGCCTATATAGTTTGCAGGTTATGTTTGGGGATTTAGGAAAGGAATTTGCTTCAGTTTTCTCTTTCACACACACACAACACCTCATACACACAGAGGAGGAGAGGGGAATGCTGTTACAATGGTACTTTGGTACTCAAATGCTTTGAAGCTCATTGAATGTGGTACTCAATGCATTTTGACGCATTTTCTCCCAGTACTCAGCTTTTGTTTGGTACTCAATGCACAAGCTAGAACATGTCCATGTTGGCTGGTTTATGACTCACTACATTATTCCTTATGGGAAAAATTTGTTTGGTTACTCATTGCGCCTCCCAGAATCAATTAATGATGAGTACTAAGGTACCACTGTACCTGTATCAGTGGTGGGTTGCCAATATTTTTACTACCTGTCTGGCGCGCTTCCCCGCTGCTTCTGCACATGTGCAGAAGCGTCCAGGTGGGTGGGCGAAGCCTCCCGCCACCTCTAGTACTGGTTTGCCCCATCTGGGCCAAAACAGGAGCAACACACCTCTGCACTGTATATAAATACATGAAAAAATAAAAATATGATAGAATAAAAATAGGAGGCAGTAGAGTTAGATAAATGAAGCATAGTTCTACCCACTTTTGAGTTGTAACTCTTGACATTCTCCACAAAACTGGATGAACTTCTGAGCTGATAGAAGTTGATTACCTCTAACTAAGTGTGTTGACTGAACTCAGAACACTTGCCGACACTGAGGATATTAGGATCGGAAGAGCAAATCCCTTGGCCAAATTCTTGGAAATAAATGTCACCAGACCTATCTATCAAGCAGTGAGATGTGCTAATGCTTGAGGCCTAATAATTCCCAGATATTCAAATAGTAATGATTTGGTTTCTATGGTTGTCAAAGCTTCCATGAAATTCCAAAAGAGTTTGTCAAAAATGAATGACAAGCTAATTCAATTTCAGGATTATTTTTTTCCCTCCTCCTATGTCAGTTTAACATGATCTACAGTTATCTTGTCAGTTTCTCAGGCTATTTTTCATAAGCCTCTGAAGAAAGACAGAATTCTCAAAAAAAAATTGTTCAAACATCATTGTCTCTGACTGTATATTTCCTTAACTTCCCTTGCTAAAATGACTATATTATCTCAACAGGCATGTCTTGTACTATGGAAATCATTGCCGGATGTTCCATTGCACCTCCCTGAAAGTATAAGAACTGCAGAATCTCAGAAGAAAGTACAAGAGTTTCCAAAACTGAGGTGCAAATTATGAATATTAGGTAGTTCTAGTAATAGGATAGTTCTTTTGTGCTATAGCTGCATTCTTGTAAAACAATGTGCATTGATTCCTTTATTTGTTATACCTGCCTTCTCTCCAGTGGTTAAAAATGGGGTTCTTTGCAGCCTCTACTTTGTTCCAACATAGAAATCCTATTGGATAGGTTGGACAGAAAAAACAGTGACTGTCCCCAAGGTCACAGAGGGACTTCCATGGCTGAAGGTAGACTTGACCCAAGGTACTCCGGGTTCCTAACTACAATAGTAAGTCTGACTTCAGGTTCAGGCTACTAGACATCAGTTTTGAGATGTCAAAGGTTAGGAGGCATCAAAATAGAAAAGGCTTTCAAGAAACACAATTTAAAAAATGAAAAGCTGTAACAATGTACTCTGTGCACCAGCACAACCAGAACTGGTATTCAACAGGTTATGACTAGTTCTGGAGAACCGGTAGCAGAAAGCTTGAGTAGTTTGGAGAACCGATAAATACCACCTCTGACTGGCCACGCCCCATCTATTCTCTGCCTCCTGAGTCCCAGCTGATCGGGAGGGAATGGGGATTTTGCAGTAACCTTGCCCTGCCATGCCCACCAAGCCACGCCCACAGAACTGGCAGTAAAAAAAAATTGAATCCCACCACTGAGCGCAACCACTTGAGGTTGAAATATATTTCTGAAATATAAATAGGATGAAAATGCCAGAGAAAAGGTGGGGAACCTTTTCCAAGGCTGAAAATTGTAAAGCTGAAAAACTAGAAGGGGGGAAAAAAGAGAAACTAGAGGGTGCCTTTTTGACATTCCTAACCATAACTTGACTTTGCCTAAAGCATCAAAATGCCTAAGGCCAGCATTATATCATACCATTTCTATGAGCAGTGTGTATCTCATTCATCATTAAACAAAAACAAACCATGCACTTGTATATTTTACCTTATTTTATATTTGTTGAAACTCGTTTGAAAAAAATATCATCTCTACCCAATTTCAGATTAATTAATTTCTGAAAAACTAAATAAGTGGGAGGGGGAGTTGAAACAGGGGAGAGTATTGTGCTTGCAAATATTGCTGAACTACAACTCCCAGCACCCCTTCACAGTTGCTACCTCAATAAATCTTCATGACTAATCAAAGGAGAACTTGTTCTGGCACCTGAGTCTGTATATGTATGGCAATGATCAGCTGAATATATTAGGTTAAACCATGATTTATTGAAGTAGCATAAAAGGCTGAGGAAATGTAACATACTAAACCACAATTTATAAACTAAACATGCTTATTAATTTACAATTAATTTTAGCCCCCTCAGAGAAGGCTTGCAATCTGGGAGTCCTCCTGCATACGCGGCTTAGTTTAGAAGAACACATGACAGCCGTGACCAGGGGGGCCTTTTACCAGGTTCGCCTGGTACGTCAGTTGCGCCCCTTCCCGGATCGGGATGCTCTGTGCACAGTCACTCATGCCCTCGTCCTTTCTCGCCTGGACTACTGCAATGCTCTCTACATGGGGCTGCCCTTGAAGAGCACCCGGAGGCTTCAGCTGGTCCAGAATGCGGCCGCGCGGGTTGTCATGGGGGTACCTAGGTGCTCCCATGTTACACCCCTTTTAGGCAGCCTGCACTGGTTGCCGGTTGTTTTCCGGGTGCGATTCAAGATATTAATTATGACCTTTAAAGCGCTCCATTGCTTAGGCCCAGGGTACCTGCGAGACCACCTACTGCCACCAGTAGTCTCCCACCGTCCAGTACGATCCCACAGAGTTGGCATCCTCAGGGTTCCGTCGGCCAGACAGTGTTGGCTGGTGACCCCCAGGGGGAGAGCCTTCTCTGTGAGAGCGCCTTCCCTCTGGAATGAGCTGCTCCCGGAGCTTCGCATAATCCCTGACCTCTGGTCCTTCCGACGTGCCCTAAAAAGTTGGCTTTTCCAGCAAGCCAGCCTGGCCTGTTAATTTTAACTCATTTTTAAATGTATTGTCCTATAAATTCGGGTGGTTTTTTTTTTGGATATGTATTTAATTTCTTTTTAACTTTTGGGATGTATGTTTTTTAATGTTGTACGCCGCCCTGAGTCCTTTGGGAGAAGGGCAGCATATAAATCCAATAAAAACAAAGAAACAAAACAAACAAACAAAGCAACAACAACTATATTGGCTTGCACCTATATATTCTTACATATTATTAACCCTTTCAGATGCAGTATGGAAGGGATCAGAAGTGGAGTTGTGTTCTCTTTCCATTTTCCCACACATATCAAAGTGATAACTAGTAGAACAGTATGCTGAACTGGATAAGTGATTTTATTTTACCCTTTCTACCCAAAAAATACTATTACTGATCTGCCCCACATAGTCTTAAACTATATTCTTATAGTCAAAACGTGTTACAAGCAAGAAAAAACATTTATTTGGGAATCTGTTTGCCACCACAATTATCTAGGTCACTGTAGCAGTTAAAATGAATGACCCCAAACTAAAGTTATTGTCTTTTTTTCAAAAAAATGTATTGAACACAAATTGACAGATAGGAAGGGAGGGAGGATTGGGTGTTTAGTACTATCATAATCTGGGTAGAGGCATCAGAATATGATGGTTGTTTTCAGCAATAGGTCACAGCTAACCAGACTTTTTTTTTGGCATATAGCCTCAGATCCTGGCAGAAATTCTGTATTGATTTTCATATTAACCCAATATTTTATTTCAGTTCTATATACCACATTACCAGTCACTGTCCAAGCTGTTCCCCAAGCTGCTGAACAACTCATGTTTAAGAAACTGGGTGATGTTGATGTTACTCATTTGCTCATTTGACTTTCTCAAAATATCAGACATTTTTCTATTGCTTTGCTTTAAAAAAATAGTTTGCAAGAAAAGCTGTGCTCATTTCCAGGCAGTTTTATCCAAATATGCTTTGTGCTTGTTTTTCTAATATAACCATCCTCCCCGCCAATCATTTTCTCCAAGAGAATGCATTTTCTATGCTAGATTTTTTTAAAAAAAATTTACTCTTTTTTGGTATGAACTTTAAGTAAACATACTTCTGTGCACATTATTTGGAGAAAGAATTACCTGCAAATTGGTGAATGTCAAGCTACAATTGCATTTCAGATCTCAATTTGGTTCTGGAAGTGCAATTTGGACAAATTTGCATTAACATTATGGCTACTTATGAAACTGCATTTTGAACACTTAACAGCTAGTGAACACTGGGGAGGTGTCTATGGAGGCATAAAAATGTGAAAATAGCAGGTTTGATTGTGCAGTCGTACCATCTTAAGTTTTGTTACTCCCCTATTCTGCATGGCTAGCCATAATCATCACTCCTACAAAAGCCTCTGAGTCATCTTTACCTTGGTTCTTCTCCGAAGTGTATAAAATTTCACAAGAACTGACTTCAGAATTCCATACACATTCTTTTCAGGAAATAATTTTGCAGGACCAGTGGTAGGATTCAAATTTTGTACAACTGGTTCTGTGGGCATGGCTTGGTGGGCATGGTGTGTCTTGGTGGGTGTGTTAGGAGAAGGATACTGTAAAATCTCCATTCCCTCCCGATCCACTGGGACTCGGGAGGCAGACAATAAATAGGGACGGGACCAGAAGTGGTATTTACTGGTTCTCCAAACTACTCAAAATTTCCATTACTGGTTCTCCAGAACTGGTCAGAATCTGCTGAATGCCACCTCTGGGCAGGCCCTACAACTAACTATCAATTCAGCCATTGTTGTATGTTTGGTTTGGTTTACCTTTATTATTCCCATTTTTTAAAATAAATACTGGAACACTAAATAGTTATGTCCGTGTAGATTCTCAGTCATCCAGATCACAGTTGTCTTATAGGTGGTTTTTTTTTTTCTTCAAAAGTCAACTGTACTGTTTATTTTTTTCCCCTTGAAGAAGAACAAAACATTTAGTTTCTCATCAGTTGGGATGGCAGGGGGAGAGGGGATGACAGGATAGGTATCCCCAAAAATAGCAACTGGTGAAGTTTCTTGAATAAGAAATGAAATATTTTGTTTCTCTTCCTCAATTCCTTAATCAAGAGAAATATCTATAATGGTATGTGGGGGTTATCTTGAGAAACACGGCTACAAACCCCAGCCAATGACATGGTCAGATAAAAGATAGCTTAGTCCACAGCAAGAATGTTAGTAATGCAAGAGACCTCCCCTAGTTTCATGGGATGTGAAGCAGATGGGGAGAAAAGAAGTACTTTGAGACATGCAAAATTCTCTTAATATAATATTATAACAAAGTAAAATTAGCTGCTCAGGTCATAATTCCTACCTCATAAAGTGACGGAGAATATGACACCCCCACCAACACTGGTAGGGCAACCTATTGTGTATAAATAGGGAGTAAATCCCACATTCACTAGCACTGATGATGTTAGCTAGCTGGTTTCCTAATGAAACAACTGCAAGCAAACAATTAAGCACAGAGAGTGTCAAGGGCGCCATGTACTTTTCATCAGTCTCTGAGTGGTGGATCTTAAGGCGTTCATCAAAACAAAGCTCTAAAGTCTGTTATTGTGGTGTAGAGTTTCAGAGAGTTCAGTTATAGGTTCCAGTAATTTATTTCCAAGTCTAGTTTCCAAATGCTTAGGATAATTACAACAAGAGCATAATCACTCTCTTTTCATCATTTGCATTATAAGAATTGTGAGGAAAAAAACAGGTCAAGAATAGGGAAACATTCACAATGTTATATTGTGATAATGCAAATTATAGCCAATTTGGTCTGTTGGTTTCAGGTGCTGGATTACAATTGTGGAATTCTGAGTTCTAGTTCTATTTCAAGTACAAAAAGCAGCTTGGTGACTTTGGGATAGTGACTCTCTCTCAGCCATAGGTTGAAAGCAATGACAAAACCACTGCCCAAAAAACCTGGATGGACGTGTCCATATAATCAAAGTCAAATGGTGATTCTAATAACCACAGTAACATAACAATCCTGGCTATAAGTAACTCTATTTTTCAATATTATTCTTTTAATTTAATTAGTAAATCATTAGTTATTATAACAATCCTTTTTTTAACTATATAGTCCTCGACTTAGTGACTGTTCGAACTTGCACTGAAAAAAGTGAGTTATGCCCATTTTTCACACTTATAACCAATGTTCCCTCTAATTTTTTTTCAGTGTGAGCAGAAAATTATAGTCTTTGAGCGGCACATTTTCATGCCTGAGCAGCACCTGAATTTTTTTCACAGGTGTCACCTAAGACAACAACAAAATCAGTATTATTTGAAACTCAAAGATATGTTTATTCAAGGTACCCACTTAATTAAAAGTGTTATATAGTATCACTTAACAACGCTCCTGCTTAGCAACCAAAATGTTGGCTCAAAAACTCTGGCATTTGAAGCACGCAAGTCTTAAAGCTGTCAAGTTACAAGATCCTTGCATCCCTAACCCTTTAGGAAAAAAAACCCTAAGGGGTCTTCAAACCTGACAGCTTGAAGACTTGTGGACTTCAACTCCCAGAATTCCTCCTCCAGTCATGTTGGCTCAGGAACTCTGGCATTGAAGCATGCAAGTCTTAAAGCTGTCAAGTTGCAAGATCCTGGCACCCCTAACCCTTTAGAAAAAAAAAACCCAGGGTCTTCAAACCTGACAGCTTGAAGACTTGTGGACTTCAACTCCCAGAATTCCTCCTCCAGTCATGTTGCGGCAACGTCATCAGCGTGGATCTGCTCCATCTTTGTTTTTTTCACAGCGGGCAGGGCTGCCGCTGAAGATGCCGATGAGCTCCTGCCGCCACCAGAATAACAGCTGCCTCCTCCTCCTCTTCCAACAGCACCACCACATTTGCTGCCCAGCGCTGCGGCTGAGGTAAAGCCGGCAAAGCTCCTGCTGGCGCCCCTGCCTGTGGCGACGGTGGTGGCGCATCCCCCTCCACTCAGAGCACCTGAGCTGGGCACTGCATTACCCCTGCCGCCTCCTCTGCCACCACCATCCTTTTGAGAAGCCATGAGGTCTTTTCCCCCTGCTCCCGCCCCCTCCGCCGCTTTCCTACTGGCTCCCGTGGCCACATGGCTCCTCAAAAGCACAGCAAAGGAGGAGGGGGCAGGGATAACGCGGGGCTCAGCTCAGGTGCTCTGAACGGAGGGGGAGGCGCCGCTGCCACAGGCGGGGGCACCGGCGGGAGCTTTGGTGGCTTTTCACCTCGGCCGCAGCATTGGGCAGCAAATGTGGTGCTGTTAGAGGAGGAGGCGGCGGCAGCAGATATTCCGGTAGCGGCAGGGGCTTTGGAGCTTTACTTTAGCTGCAGCGCCAGGTGCAAGCAGCTAGGATTGGCTGCCCACAAAGGACCTCCCCGGGCTTGTTTTGCTGAACTCAGTCACCCCGCGCTCATCAAAACAAGTCCGGGGAGGTCCTTTGCGGGCGGCCAGTTCTAGCCCTCTGCAAAGGACCTCCCCAGCCTCCGGCGCCTGTGACTAGAAATCACTGCGTGGCAGTTGGAAACTGCTGCACGGTGTTTTCTTGTCACCTGCGCGGCCGCGCAGCCACGCACCTTAGAGGGAACAGTGCTTATAACTGTTTGAGCATCCCTATGGTCATGTGATTTACATTCAGATGCTTGACATTCACTTAACACCCATGTTACTAATTTAACAACTGCAGTGATTCACTTAACAAACGTGGCAATAAAAGTCGTAAAATGAGGCAAAACTCACTTAATTTCTCACTTAGTAACATATATTTTGGGCTGAATTGGGGTCCTAAGTTGAGGACTACCTGTATTTTTTCAGGAAAAAAATAAATTTACACTGATTTGATTTGTTACTTACTTCAGGGATCGTCTTCCAGCAGTCAAAAGCATTTATCATAGATGAGGCATTTCTATAGGAAATATTTGTTTATAAAAAATATACATTTCAATAAAAAGCAGGGCTAGGAAAATTGTAATCCTCTAGATGTTGGACTTATCCTATCCTACAAATCTTTATCCTACAAATCCTATCATCCTTCCAATTAACCCTGCCAAATTAAGATAGTAGAATTAAAAGTCCAAATGGAAAATTCAAGAATGCAGGATCTCTATCCCTGGTTTAAATAATCAGAGGTCAGTTCCCACTAAGTGTATGCCTGACATATTAAGATGCAATGAAAAACTAAAATTGTAACCCCATCAATCACAGTAAAAGATGGCCGACAGGAGAGAACTGGAAAAGAGAGACATTATTACACCAAATATACAATTCTCTGTGTTTGATGTGTCTCTTTCTCCTCATGATTGCTTCTCAGATCTGTTGACTGCTGTTTAGTTAATATGTATAATATTCTTTTTTTTTGTAACTAGCAGATTTTACTCTTTTTAAAGTTACTAGGTAAAGAACCCTGGAAATTCCAGTATTTAAATCCAAGCCAAAAGAGTTTCACATAAAACCACAAGCACTAGAAATGCCAATCTGTGATTTAATATTTTCAGTAAAATAATCCTCCACAGACTCATATTGATCTGTGATGGCTACATTCCTTCAACCCATCAAAGGACAAATCAATTTCTCTTCATTTTCTTCTCGTATACATTGACAAAATATTAGTTCTCCTTTGAGATGATAAATTGAAATCATGATCAATTGAAGACAGCATAACATTAATCATGCTATACATTATTATTATTGAGGTTGGTAAACATATTTTTGCCTCTAATAACTTCCAAATAAATCTTTATTTCATACAGTATTTGCAGGTTTATATTGTACTTTTGTCTATTCGTCAAACTTCATCTCTTTTCCCTTTCCAAAATAAGTAATAAAGAAATAACATTAGAAATGAACCATTTTCAGAAAGCTTCTTTCTAAGACAAAGTCTGTAATAGCCTCCTTCCTTAGAACAAGGTAGCCAGTATTTTTATAGTAGTCCTCATACACCCCCCACCCCAACAATTCACTGAATTTTTGTGTTGTGAACAAACAAGCTGATAGGCTTTTCTTTTCTTTTTGCCAAATTTGAGCTATGTATCATCTGAAGAGGAACAATCTCAGACTGCTTTGGAGCAAACTCTCAAGCAGCCATAAGAAGTCAAGCTAGATACAAAGAGACTTGACTTTATAAAAACCAGCAAAAGAGGTTCTCTCTCTCCCACCCTCCCATCTCTCTTCTGTCTGTCTGTCTGTCTGTCTGTCTGTCTGTCTGTCTGTCTATCTATCTATCTATCTATCTATCTATCTATCATCTATCTATCTATCTATCTATCCAGGGGTGGCCTTTAAAAAATTTAGCAATGGGGTTTCTGCCCGATTGCTGAGTGGGCATGGCCAAGGTGGGCGTGGCCTAGTCAGCCTCCTGCACCAGGGCAAGGGGGGCTTTGCACCCTCCCCAGGCTCTGTAGGATTTTCTAGAGCCCCCAGGAGGTCGAAAACGGCCTGCTCCGGTCTCTGCAGGCCCTCCGGAGCCAGGAAACATGCTCATTTCTGGCCTTCCGGGACTTCAGGGAGACCTGTTTTTTTTGTGCCCTCCTCAAGCCTCCGCATGGGCCCTGTACTTACCTGGCATCCCAAACTGGCTATGTGGGGACTCCTGGGAGGGGAGAGGCAGGAGGGGTGGGGTAGGGTGGGCAGGGCCAGCCAGGGGTGGGATTTGTGAGTTCTCTGAACTGGGCAGAGTTTTAGCTAGAGGTTCTACCGAACCTGTGTGAACCCGCAGCAGCCCACCTCTGTATCTATCTATTTATCTATTTATCTATTTATCTATTTATCTATTTATCTATTTATCTATTTATCTATTTATCTATTTATCTATTTATCTATTTATCTATTTATCATCTATTTATCTATTTACCTATTTACCTATCTATCTATCTATCATCTATCTATCTATCTATCTATCTATCTATCTATCTATCTATCTATCTAACTATGCTAATGCTATATTGGAAAGAAGATTCAAACAAAGTGGACCATAAGGAGTTTTTGCAGGATGCATTCACACACACACACACACACACACTATAGATAGATAGATAGTGTGTGTGAATATCTTTCTATCTATTATCTATCTATCTATCTATCTATCTATCTATCTATCTATCTATCTATCATCTACCTACCTACCTACCTACCTACCTACCTACCTACCTACCGTATTTTTCCCTCACAAAAGAGGCTGAAAATCTGGGTGTGCCTTATACACTGAATACAGCATTTTTTGCCTCCTGAAACCCTGCCCCTTCACCAAAATGGCCGTGCATAGCTTGTAGGAGGCTTTCAGAGAGCTCCTGGGGGATGGGGAGGCAGAAATGAGCAAAAAAGGCCCATTTCTTGCTCATTTTTGTCCCCCCAACCGCCAGGAGCACTCTATAAGCTTCCTAATGCCCCCTTTTTTACAAAAAAGTGGCCCATTTTCGTGAAAATATTACAGCAATGTTCACTCTTGAAAGAACTGTAAGATTGAGGAGATATGACCCTGGAATGATCTTGCTAAGAGTCAACACCAGTGTGGCATAATACTTAAATGTAGGGCTCAGACTAGGAGTCCTAAGTTACAGTCAGTGGTGTGTTTCAAAAAATTTTGGAACCTCTTCTGTAAGTGTGGCCTGCTTTGTGGGAGTGGCCTGCTGGCCATGTCACTGGGTGGGAGTGGCTTGCCAGCCATGTGACCAGATGGGAGTGGCCAAGACGATGTCACTGAATTCTTTGCCCCAATGGATGATCAATAAAGATATAAAAAAGGAAATTTATTATTTTGTGTACTTACTACTTAAATAAGATTAAAATAAGTACACAAAATAATAAAAGAGCTACTTACAGAAGGAAGATGACTGTCCTTGCCAGTCTTCAATACCACTGACTCCAATGAATGGCCTGCACAAAGAAGAGTCACAGAAATGAACTCTTTCATTGCATGCACTGCATTAGGATGAAACCAACACACAAAATAATAGAAAAGGAAGATTACTGTCCTTTGGTGTGTTGAAGTCACCCACTGACCACCTTGCTGCAATGAATGGCCTGCACAAAGAGATACAGAAAGGAAGACTTTAACTGTTTCCACTACTATATTAAGGATGAAACAAGCACACAAAGCAATAAAACAGCTACTTACATAGGAAAGATGACTGTCCTAGCGGTCATACTTTGTTGCCTCTTCACCCTGTTAAATAATACTAACTGCAGAAGAAATAAAACAATATTGGACTTGATTATGGTTGTAAGCTGAGGACTACACTACAGGTAACAGAAGGGACCTCTGTTTTCACCCAACAATGTACAGTCTTTTCAGGAAGGATGTCCCCCAACAAACAGGAAATATATAGTTTTTCATCTAAGAAGTTAGATCAAGAATGAATGTCATAGGTAGATTCACAGAGCAATACAGATTTCTTTTTCTGAAATTTATTCCTCAGTTCAAAAAACAGGAATATATGAATTAGGTTCAGTACTTAGGACAGACCAAGTAGCTATTCAAGACTTAGTGGTTAGAAGCAATGGTAAAGCAAGATATGGATTTAAAACCAGTAATATTTGGTTGCACATTTCAAAGGGAATACAATATATATTTAATTTTACACATGTTAACAGCTGCTGGAATTGTGTTTGCACAACAGTGGAAAAACAGAGATATGAAAATGAATAAATATTAGAATGTGTAGGAATGAATAAATTGACAATTAAAATCAAGAAGGTTTCGAATACTTTTTCACGTGGGATTTGTTTTATCAATTGCTAACTAACTGAAACAGAAATTAGAAATCTTAAAGTATGAAAGAAAATAGCAATTATGTAAGGAAAGGTCACTAAAATGTATAAGGAAATATTATTAGTACTTGATCATTATTAATATGAAGATAACTGCGAGACATTACACACTCACACACACAAACTATGACAGTGCCAGGAAAACACCAAAGAATAACAATTTTCCCCCAAAAGACTGCAGATGAAGCCAGTTTTTTTCCCCTAACCCTAAGGACAGGAAAGACAAAGCCACTGGAATAAAAACCATCAAGGCATTGTGGGAAATTATAAAGGACAGTGCCAGGAAACTCACAGAACCAGCAACCACCTCACAATTACCTAAACAGCCAGGTAGCACACAAAAACACACAAAATCTGGCAAAGCTGCCTTGCACCAACCTGACCTACCCATAGAAAAGCAGCCACTTTGAGACACATAAACCATGCACCAACCTGTACACTTAAAAGCAACATATTGCATAACAAATAAAACATTTGTAAAAAGGAACATTTCTTGTAATAAACATATTCTATAAACAATAAATAAATAAAAATTCGCTAAAATAATATTTTTAAAAAAATATATTCTATAAATAATAAAAAATTCCTTAAAAGCCATTTTAAAATATTCTATACACAATAAATTAAAATAAAACCATTAAATTATTCTATACACAATAAATTAAAATAAACCATTTAAAAATATTCTATACGCAAAACTTTTAAATGTATTGTGGATAGAATATTTTTAAGTGGTTTATTTTAATTTATTGTTGATAGAATATTTTTTTAAATAGTCTAAAAAAAAGATTATACCAACAATAATTTAAAATAAAAGCATTTTAAAGTATTCTACACACAATAATTTAAAAGAAAACCAGTTAAAAATATTCAACAAACAATAATTTAAAATAAAACCATTTTAAAGTATTCTACACACAATAATTTAAAATAAAACCATTTTAAAGTATTCTACACACAATAAATTAAAATAAACCATTTTTAAAATTCTATACTAAATAAAATGATTTTAAAAAAATCTATACACAATAAATAAAATATTCTTTTTAAAAAAAACATTAAAAACATATAAAAAAACAGGTCACTTACCAGCAGGCAGAATCAGCAGCTCTCCGATGCAATGGATGCAGCAGGGAGCAGGCAGGCGACGAGGCAGCAGGTAAGCTGGACTGAAGGGGCAAGGGACAACCGGGTTAGCAAGCCAGGAGACGCTGGGGACTGGGGGCAGCACGAGACTCTCTTTTGGCCAAGCGGCATATGCCAGCCTTCCCTCGCGAAAGCCATGAACTGGCGTACGCTACCCTCCCACAGCAGCTACCGCCTAGCCCCTTTGGGCCACAAGCTGGCGTATGCTAGCCTTCCGCCACCGCTGCCGCCCACTCACTTTTGGCTGCGAGCTGGTGTACGCTAGCCTCTCACTGCTGACATCCATCCCCTTTCAGACACATGGCATACGCCAGCCTCCCGCCATCATCACCACCCACCCCCTTTCAGCCATGCGGCGTACACCAGCCCATGGCTTTCGCGAGGGAAAGCCTAAAGGCCTTCCCACATGAAAACCGCGGGCTGGCATACGCTAGCTTCAATCCGCCGCCACCCACCCCCTTTTGGCCACACAGCATACGCCAGCCTGTGGCTTTCACAAGGGAAGGCCTGAAAGCCTTTCCTCGCAAAAGCCGTGAGCTGGCATACGCTAGCCTTCTGCCGCTGCCGCTGTCCACCCCCTTTCAGATGCGAGCTGGCGTATGCTAGCCTCCTGCCGCCGCCCATCCCCTTTCGGCCACGCGGCATATGCCAGCCTCCCACTGTCATCGCCGCCCATCCTCTTTCGGCCATGTGGCATATGCCAGCCGTGGCTTTTGTGAGGGAAGGCCTGAAGGCCTTCCCATGTGAAAGCCACGAGCTGGCCTACGCTAACCGCCCACCGCCGTCCCCCCTTGCACTTAGTTGCTTACCTGAGGGAAGTAGCAAGCTGCTGGAAGGCAAAGCGAAGCGAAGGGAGGACCTGATCAGCAAGCGCAATGCGACAGCTGCTCGAGAACAAGAAAGACTCTTTCAAAAGAGGAATGTTGGCCATTGGCACTGCGCTTTTAAACGGGTGTTAGAGGTGGGCGGGTCGACTCCAGCCCGCTCACTGATTGGCTGGACTCCAGCCAATCAGTGAGTGTGGGCTGGGCTAGTTTAGTGCAGACGGGTGGGGGAGCGAGTAAGCTGCAACAGAATGGGCGGGGTGAACGAGTGACAGGGCCGGGGAGGCGCTCTGGAATTTACTTCCGGGTCCACCGGTGGAACCTCTTCTAACCGGGGGAACCAAATCTAACAGTATGGTAGATTTGATGAACCTCT
Organism: Natrix helvetica; assembly: GCF_964273705.1. NCBI lineage: Eukaryota > Metazoa > Chordata > Lepidosauria > Squamata > Natricidae > Natrix > Natrix helvetica. Next base: position 95,493,416 of record NC_138552.1, read on the forward strand.
TCTACCCAACCCGTTAGAACCGGCAGGGACCCACCCCTAGTTACAGTCTTCTCTTAGGCTCTTTGCACCAGCTACTCTATCTCAGCTCCAGATTGGGAAGTTGGAAGTTACCAACCTGCACTGGACCAGTATGGTAGCCTGCAGTCCATAACCTTCAGTGAAGAGGCTTTCATCCTACAGTGGGTTGATTTGGGCTGATATGCATAATATCACAAATTGTATCATTTTAAATTTCATTAATACATTTTTTTAAAAAAATATAATTTTTAGATATCTGTTTAAGGAATGATGGTGCTACCATAAAGGTGTGCTGGCTGAGGAATGAATGTACATGCACTTTTATATGCAGAGGATGCTATGTTGTTGACTGAGAAGCCAAATGATTTGCGGAAAATGTTACACTGATGGATACAATGAGGAGCATCGATCTGTAAATTAAAGCACAAAAGACCAAGGTTTGATGGAGAAAAGGGGTTAACAGCTGCAACCTACACAGGGTGAAGAACTGGAGCAAGTAAATGAATTTGTGGTTCTTTGTAGAAGGTTTGTTAAATACAGGAAAGGGGATGCAGAAATCATAAAACGTGAAATTGTTACTTTAAAGGTAATTATGTGTATATTGTGAGAAATAATGTTGCAAGAAGGGAACATAGGAAATTCTAATGCACAGTAAGAATGTGTTTCTGCCTCCTTTATTATGCATTAGAATATGTGGACATAATGAGTGAAACAGAAAAGTAAACAGAATGCAGTGGGAACGTGTTATTGAAGAATTGTTTGTGGTAAAACAGGAAGCAATAGAGCCAAGAATGAAAGGGTACTAAGCTACGTTCCCTCTAAGGTGCGTGGCTGCGCTAGCGCGCAGGTGGCAAGAAAACACCGCGCAGCAGTTTTCAACTGCCGCGCAGTGATTTCTATTGCCACAGGCTTTGGAAGCTGGGGAGGTCCTTTGCAGGCAGCTAGAACAGGCCTCCTGCAAAGGACTTCCCCAGACTTGCTTTGAGGAGCACGGGGCGACTGAGGCTAGTTGTGAAGCCCCAAAGCCCCCACCGCCACCGGAAGAACTGCTGCCACCACCTCCTCCTCCTCCTCTAACAGGCAGCACTGCCGGATTTGCCGCCCGGCGCTGCGGCTGAGATGAAGCCGGCAAAGCTCCAGACGGCATCTCTGCGCGTGGCAGCGGCGCCTCCCCTCTGCTCGGAGCACCTGAGCTCAGCGCTGGGTTACCCCTGCCTGCCCCCTCCTCCTCCTCCGCCGTGCTTTTGAAGAGCCATGAGGCTGCGGGAGACAGTAGGAAGGCGGGGAGGGAGCAGGGGGAAAAAAAGCCTCATGGTTCTTCAAAAGCATGGAGGAGGAGGAGCGGGCACGGGTTACCCAGCGCTGAGCTCAGGAGCAAATCTGGTGGTGCTGTTGGAGGAGGAGGAGGAGGTAGCAGCAGTTATTCTGCTGGCAACTCGTCGGCAACTTCAGCAGCAGCCCTGCCCACAATGAAGAAAGCAAAGATGGAGCAGATCCACGCAGATGACGTCGCTGCAACATGACTGGAGGAGGAATTCTGGGAGTTGAAGTCCACAAGTGTTAAAGCTGTCAGGTTTGAAGAGCTCTGCATTTTTTTTCTAGGGGTGGAAGGGTCTTGTAACTTGACAGCTTTAAGACTTCCATGCTTCAAATGCCAGAGTTCCTGAGCCAACAGGACTGGAGGAGAAATTCTGGGAGTTGAAGTCCACAAATCTTAAAGCTGTCAGGTTTGAAGACCCCTGGGGGTTTTTTCCCTAAAGGGTTAGGGGTGCAAGGGTCTTGTAACTTGACAGCTTTAAGAGTTGCGTGCTTCAAATGCCAGAGTTTCTGAGCCAACATTTTGGTTGCTAAGCAGGAGCGTTGTTAAGTGATACTGATATTATATAACACTTTGAATTAAGCGGGTACCTTGAAGAAACATAACTTTGAGTTTCAAATCATACTGATTTCGTTGTTGTCTTAGGTGACATCTGTGAAAAAAATTCGGGTGCTCAGGCATGAAAATGTGCCGCTCAAACACTATACTTTTCTGCTCACATCGAAAAAAAATTAGAGGGAACATTGGTACTAAGGAATGAGGTTGTAAATGAAAGAATTATGCTGGATGAATTATTCTTATAAAATAAATGGCAAAAGAAAGAGTAAATGGAAGAAAGAAGCAAGAAAGTCATGGTTGGAAGGAGCTGATGGAATCATGATAAAGAGCTTGGAAGTTTATTTTAAAAAGGTAAACAACAAACCACATTCTAACAATTAGTGCACAACTGTGAGGGAGGCCAGGGTGCTTTAGAAGCATTTAAATGTATGGAGAGCTGTAGACAACAATATTGATCCAAACTAGGTCTAGATATATTTCTTTCTCTAATCTCATGCCTCTAATTTCTTTTGCATATTATTTCATACTCTTTTTCTGCAATTTGCTTACTCGTGGAACAGGACTGTTTATATAATTAACTCAGCCTGATTTGTATGGCCTGATAGTTATTTTTGCTATGTCCTAAGCAGAGGAAGGCAGACATTTGCTCTTTCTCAGCCTGTATGCAGGAGGTGGCTGTGGCAAGATGTAGGATCCTTGCAAAGAATGGAATGGCTCTCCACTTAGTCCTTGGTGGAAGATACAGGCAGCAGGCTTAGAATGGCAAAGAGGAAGCAGCAGAGCCCTGCCCGAAATACATTATGGTATCAGACCAGTAGCACCAGCAATTAAGTATATGGAAGTTCTCTGTCCCTCATTACTTGGTGACTTGAGTAGAAGAAGCAATCTTGCCCTTCCAGGAAGCCATCTATCTGTGTGAAATGCTATTCCTCCCATTCCCCATTATTATGTTTGCTCTGGTGTTTTTCAAACTGGGCAACTTCAAGGACTTCAACTCCCAGTCCTCACATCTTAAAGTTGCCCAGTTTGAAAAAACATTTCTCTAGACTTTATCGATCCAGGAACCAACTGTTAGCAAATTTAGATTACACTTTCCTCCCAAAAAAAGAAATAGCATGCTCAACACATACATTATTATTAAATATTCTGTTTATATATAGCACCACAGAGCAAACAAAGAGTACAGTCACCATGTGCTTTACTGCTCAACTGTTTTGTAAACTGTAACAGGAAACTCTACTTAGAACAAAAAAACATAGAGCATATACCATAGATCCAAACTTGTAAACACTGCCATCTACTGGCTGAATGCTACTGTAGTTGTTGCATAGAAATACATTCCAACAATGAATTCAAACAATTATGCACATAACTTTGAATGTCCACATGACTGAAGAAACTAAGAAGATGTTTTCCCATTTTACATCCTTCCATGATAGCAAAAAGGGAGCCAATTTGGATTATTCTTCTCATCATCCCCAGGATTCAGGTTCTGATAAAATCATGGTGTGAAATAAATCTGTGGATTAATTTACATGCTCTTGAGATATAACCATAGTATGCACATGCACCCACCCACATTGTTTTGTTCTTTTCTTTTCCAAATCAAAAGATTTTGTTTCCATGAATGAATGCAGTCTTGTAACAAAAATACTTGAAATTAAGCCCTATTGAATCTGACAAGACTACGTTCTATTGAACAGGCTCAACGTGAGAAATACTTTGGAGACCTTGGGATAACCTACAGATTATAGGTACACTATAAAATGATATTATTAGCTTAAAGCAGCTATTTTTGAGTGTTCCTGGAGTGGGGGAAAGGAAGCAGTGGTTGTGAGCAGAAGCATTATTGTAATATATGTGGGAATGATCCTGAGACTGGGGTCAGCGAGGCTACCTAGAGAAAGACACAGCAATCTACAGTTGGAGAGTGGGAAAAGTAAGAGGCTCAAAAAAGACTCACCCTAATTTCTTAGGTTGTAAAGGACACAGTGAAGATTTGTTCTTTCAGCCTTGCAAGATTCCATGAATGTAACCTTACAAGAAAGTAATATTAGCTCACCTGGTTGTGCTAGACTTACCTCTTCTTACTTGCCCTCAGCATTTGGAAGATACATGTTTATGCTTCCAAGTCAGTTTTAGACTCTGGGAACTGCCTGGTCCGGCCTTCGTAATTTTGTTGGCAATATTTCAGAAGTGATTTGCCAATACTTTCTTCCTGGGGTTGAGTGAAAAGGACTGATCCAAGACCATCCAGCTGACTTTGTGCCAAAAGCAGTAGTAAAACTCATGATCTCCTGCTTTACTCATAGTCTCCTGCTTTCTAACTTGGTACCTTAACTGCCAGACCAAGGGTCTCCACACTTGGCAAGTTTAAGACTTATGGACTTCAATTCCCAGAATTCTCCACCCAGCATAGCTGGCTGAGGAATTCTGGAAATTGAAGTCCAAAAGTTGCTGGCTGAGGAATTCTGGGAGTTGAAGTTCACAAGTTGCCAAGTTTGGAGACCCTTGCGCTAAACCAAAATGGCTCTCTAACTGGGAGTTAACAGAGTTGGTAATTTTGTATTACTAACTAGCAATACATTATATTTTTAATGAAAATGTTTTTATGAGCCAACACTGAAAGTAACTCATGTTACATAATGTTAAATCTCTGTTGCAAGAATAATTGTGCACAAATATCCATATAAATGTTTTAAAAAGTAAGAAATATTGGGTGTTAAAACTCAATTTAGACTGGTAAATCATTGCAAGTCTAATTAAAGTGCAAGTATTTTCTGATATTGCAGTCTATCATACTCCATTTTTACATAATAAATAATATCATGAACTTGCAACAATTTACTACATTTCCATGATATGAGCAAACTTTGGTACAATATTGGATTTATTTTTGCCATGAATTTCTCATAATTTGTCTTCATTAATTTTCCTTCTGTATTAAATCATGGCATGATACTAAATTGATTACTAAATTTTGCTTTAATTTTCTCACTGCTGTCTATAGCTCACAGTATGAGTTGAACTTTTGTGGAAAAAAGACCAATATTTAAAAGAACAGCAAAGAAAACTCATCAAATTTAGGAGCTAAAGATTGTTGAAAATGGGTACAATTATCAGAATAAAAAAATAAGAGTTGGAAAGGACCTTGGGGGTCTTCTAGTCCAACCCCTTGCTCAAGAAGGAAACCCTATATCATTTCAGACAAATGGTTGTCCAATCTCTTCTTAAACCCCTCCAAAGTTGGAGTATCCACATCTGGAGACAAGTCATTCCATTGATTAATATTGTATTTTTCAGAGTATAAGACGCACCAAGGTTTTGAAGAGGCAAATTGAAAAAAAGTGGATAGGTAGATCGAGGGATAGAGAGGGAGAGAAAAAGAGAGAAATACAGTAGGTATGTAGGGAGAGAGAGAGAGAGTAGTTAGGTAGGTAGGTAGGTAGATAAATGGATAGAGAGAGACAAATAGAGAGAGATAGAGAAATACAGTAGGTAGGTAGGCAGGGAGAAAGTGTGTGTAGGTAGGTAGAGGGATAGAGAGAGAAAAATAGAGAGAGAGAGGGAGTGAAATATAGTAGATAGGTAGGGAGAGAGGGAGAGAGAGTAGGTAGGTTGGTAGGTAGAGGGATAGAGAGAAAGAGAGAGAAATACAGTAGATAGAGAGAGAGAGAGAAAGAAAGTAGGTAAGTACATAGGTAGATAGAGGGTGGACAGAGAAATATAGTAGATAGGGAGGGAGGGAAGATATAGGGATAGAGAGAGAGAAATACAGTAGGGAGGGAGGGAGGGGGGAGAGAGAGAGGGTAGGTAGGTAGGTAGGTTGTTAAATCCTCGAGGCTACTACATCATTGACTATAATTGCCGGCTCCTGATTGGTTAAGACACAAGCAGCCAGCAGGCGGGAGAATGCAGCCATTCTATTGGTTCAGTGTCTGACAGCTCTGGTATAAAAAGGGCTGTCAGCTATCAAATGTTGCTGTTCGGCGGTTCGAGGTTTGCCTTACATTTTGCCTTGTTAAATAAAGGTTAATAAAGGTTGTGCTAGCTTCAACCTGCCTTGCCTCAGTTCCTGTCTGCCTCATTCTCCCTACAGGGCACTGGCAATGAAGGTGGGATCAGGACTGAGGTAAAGGAAAAGCGAAGTCACTAATAAGAGCTGCCTCAAGTCACAGGCGACGAGACGTCGCTCCAAGGCTAACTCCTCAGTTTCCATCTTTCTAAGGATGGCTAGTCTACCGGCATTCACAGCATTCAGCCCGGCCACTGAAACATGGGACGCCTACCTCAAGCGGTTCAAGTATTTCCTGGAGGCAAATGACTTCACCAATTTGTCCAGTGGCCGTAAAAGAGGATGTTTTCTCAGCGCATGCGGCCACGAGATGTTTGGAATGGCTAGGGCTTTAGCAGCCCCTCAATCTGTCCATTCAATGCCATGGGAGACTCTTTTAGAGAAACTTAAATATAATTACTCTCCAACTCCCTCGCACATAGCCAGACGTTATGCTTTTAGGCAAAGAACCCAGAGAGAAGGAGAATCTGTGAGCGACTACATGGCTTCCCTGCACTGTGACTTTCCTGTACTGGACAATGCCCTGTTAGAACAGCTGGTCTGTGGTATCAAAGACCTCAGACTTCAGCGACGCTTCCTGGCACAAAAAGAGCTGAGCCTTCAGGCAGCCATGAATGAAGCCACGGCATATGAAATGTCGGACAAATCCACCACAGAAATTCAGAGATTTCTGCCACTGGCCACCCATGCCAGCAGGGGCCATGCTGTCCATCACAAAGAAGATGACAAAGAAGACTTCTCTGATGAGGAAGAAGAGATTAGCCACCTCAAACTGGCCACCAGAAAAAACCCGACTCAGGCTGATTTTTTACCTCAGGCAGGCTGCCTGAGTTGTGGCAGGAACCATGCAAGGTCAATCTGCAGGTTCAAAGCCACAATATGCCGTCGATGTGACAGGAAAGGACATTTAGCCAAGGTCTGCAGAGTGGCCATGCCAATCTCTGAACCACCTCCGGAGCACGCCTTGTCTAAACAATTCACAAAAAGACTGCGAAAACTGCTTTGCTGTCACAGGTGACCAGCAGCACCCTGAATGGGCTATCAGCCATGCTTCCCTGACCATGCCTACCCATAAGATATACCTGACCATGTGCATCGAGGGAGAGCCCTGCAAGATGGAAGTGGACACTGGCTCTTCCAAATCTCTGGTCTCTTCGGCTACTATGACAACAGCCTGACCAAAGCTCAACTCAGACAGTGCCCACTTCACCTCAGAGATTATCAAGGGCAGCCAATACCCATTGTGGGTTACGGCACATTCACCATAGCCAGCAATAATTTCCTGGGGCCTCTTCCCCTCATCATTGTAGATAGCCATCTGCCCAGCCTCCTGAGGCATGACTGGTTCACCGCATTGGGGCTCAACATCTCCGGCATCCACTCCATTGTTCCAGATTCCTTCGCCGCGCTGGCCAGCGAGTTCGTGGACATATTTGACAACAAGCTTGCTAAATATAATGGGACCCACATTTCTTTTAACTTGGACCCCCAGATGGTGCTAATACATCTAAAACCCAGGAGAGTGCCTTTTGCTCTTCGCCCCAAGATAGATTTAGAGCTAGATAAATTAATAGCACAAGGAGTGCTCAAAGCAGTAGATCACGCTCCCTGGGAGATCCCCATAGTAATACCTATTAAGCAGGTTGGTAGTATTAGAATTTGCGGGGATTTTAAATGCACAATTAATAAAGGGTTGCAAGCCAACTCTTACCCGGTGCCAGTGGTTCAACATCTGCTCCATTCATTAGGCCAGGGAAACATTTTTGCCAAGTTAAACTTGCCACAAGCGTACCAGCAGCTCCCAGTAGACGAAGCCACTGCCATGGCTCAAACCATCGTCATGCACCGGGGAGCTTTCAAATGTAAATGCTTGCAATTTGGGGTTAGTGTAGCCCCAGGTATTTTCCAGAGCCTAATGGAGTGGATGCTCCAGGGGCTGCCAGAGGTGGTACTCTATTTCGACAACGTGCTTATCTCCACTTTGGATCAAGCTGAGCTCATTGGTAAATTAAGAGCAGTCCTGACCCGTTTCTGCCAAGCAGGGCTGAAGCTCAAACAAGAAAAATGTAGGATAGGGGTTCCCAGTGTAGAATTTTTGGGGTATCTAATTGATTACTTCATCCAAGGTAGAGGATGCCTGCCTCGTTCTCCCTACAGAACAGAACTCCCTACAGTTTCAGAGGTATTTATCCATGTGATGGAGAAAGAAATCTCTGACAATCTGCAGCACCTAAGACTTTGTTTCTGCTGACACAGCACTTGATCAATGTAATTCTCATCAATCAGTTAAAGAGCTTTCCAAAAGGAAAAAAAAAGTTTTTGCACTCTGCAAACCTCCAAAAAAACGGCCCATTTCTCACGAAAAAAACGGGCCCATTTTTTAAAAAAAAGGCATGAATAGCCTGGGGGGGGGGCTTGCAGAGTGGTAGGGGGGAAGCGAGCAAAAAACTGTCCGGTTTTGCGAAAATGGGCCTGTTTTTTGTCAAAAAAAATTGCATGCATAGAGTTATGGAGGCTTATAGAGTGCTGCTGGGGGCTAAGGGGGCAACAAACAGCCAATTTCTTTGCTCATTTCTGCCCTCCCCAGCCTCCAGGAGCTCTCTGAAAGCCTCCATAAGAGTATGCACAGCCATTTTGGTGAAGTGACGGGGTTTCAGGAGGCAAAAAATGCTGCATTCGATGTATAAGATGCACCCAGATTTTCAGCGTCTTTTTTGAGGAAAAAAGTTGTGTCTTATACTCCCAAAAATACGGTATTTGTAGCTGTCAGGAAATTTCTCCTTAGTTCTAGGTTGGTTCTCTCCTTGATTAGTTTCCATCCATTGTTTCTTGTCCTGCCTTCAGGTACTTTGGAAAATAATTTGACTCTCTCATCTTTGTGGCAACCCTTTAGATATCGGAACACTGCTATCATGTCACCCTTAAGCCTTCTTTTCATTAATCTAGACATACCCAATTCTTGCAATTGTTATTCCCAAGGGAGGGAGGGGGGAAACTTCTATAAATAATTACCATAGGCCCTATTTGTAAGTATTTTTTAAACTCAATTTATTAATTCACTTTTGGCTCCTTATTTAAATCCATTCATAGGTTCTATTGTTTCCAAAAAATGCTGAAGAGTCACAACATTGTTATAGATGACAATGAGGGAGTAGTGTTGGTGGCAGGCTTGCTTTTGTTCCACCAATCAAAATGCTCAGTAACATTAAAATACCCAGATGGCAGGAGTATTTAATCAACTCTTGTTAATTTCCAAAGGCTAGCAAGATGTAACCTGGTTAGTATTTGGAAGGTGGCTCAGTGGCTAAGACATTGAGCTTGTCAGTCAGAAGGGTCGGCAGTTCGGCGGTTTGAATAGTGCCGTGTAATGGAGTGAGCTCCCATTACTTGTCTCAGTTTCCGCCAACCTAGCAGTTCAAAAGCATGTAAAAATGCAAGTAGAAAACTAAGGACCACCTTTGGCAGGAAGGTAACAGGGTTTTGTGCACCTTCAGCATTTACTCATGCCAGCCACCTGACCACGGAGACGTCTTCTGACAGCGCTGCCTCTTCGGTTTTGAAATAGAGATGAGCACCGCCCCCTAGAGTCAGGAAGGACTAGCACATATGTGCGAGGGGAACCTTTTACCTTTACCTTTAAAAGATGATGATGTTGATAATGATGATTTCTCGATGCATGTCAAAATGTCAGACAAGCACAAACCACTCTGTTTTAGCTCCACTCTTTATCAACAATCACTGGATTGGAAAAATTAGGTCAGTGGCAGGGACCATTCAGTGATATCTTTCCATCTTTGATTGTATCAAGGTTCTCTCCCATTTTCCATTCATTACTGACTGAATCATGAGAATCTTTCTTCTATTTTTTACTGAATGAATACACGGCTTAATAACAAATTTTCCCTAATGCTAGTCATCAATTAAGCCAACAACACATCATTAAGCCAACAATTGGAAGAATCCTCTGTTGTACCTTTGAAATTAATGGTTGAATTGGAAAAATATTTCCTGGTTCTGTATTGGCCTGGTTCCTGGAAGGAGGAGCTTTTCTAAGAACTATCAAAACTGACACAAGGCCTACACAATTGACAACAATCACACCATTTTTACAGGGAATTCAATTTTCTACATAAAAGGCTTTTTTAATGCAGTTATTTTACTTTATCCTCAATTTGTAACCTGGCAATTCACAAAATAAGCAACTGACCTTCCTTCTTGGTGCTGAGCTCCATTCTTCTTCTATAAGAGAGATCAGCAGGAAACCCTTGAGCGGTAGACTGGGAAGGTTAAAGCAATAATTTTTCAGGAAGGCAACAGTAAATTAGTGCTGCCAAGAAAACTGTACGGACATGTTCTTCTGGTCGCCAGAACTTCTGTTTGACCCAAGAGAGTTAAAAACAGATGCAGAAATACTTCTCCACAAAGCAAAAGGTAAAATAAGACTGTAGCTAAAAACTTTTAAGGGCATTGCACAATCTGAGTAAACCTTCAATATTGTGTTAGTTTTCATGGAACCTTGACTACTATATCAGTTTTGGATACTGTATTGGAAAGAAGATTCAAACAAAGTGGACCATCAGGAGTTTTTGCAGGATGTATTCTCTCTCTCTCTCTCTCTCTCACACACACACACACACACACACACACAATGTGTCTGTGTGTGTGTGTGTGTGTGTGTCCATCCGTCCATCCGTCCATCCGTCCATCCATCCATCCGTCCATCCGTCCATCCGTCCATCCGTCCATCCGTCCATCCGTCCATCCGTCCATGGTGGTATGATAGATAGATAACATATTTTTCAGAGTATAAGATTCACCAAGATTTTGAAGAGGCAAATTAAAAAAAAAAAGTTTTTGCACTCTGCAGACCTCCCCAAAATTGCCCATTTTTAAAAAAAGGACATGAATAGCCTTTTGGAGGCTTGTAGAGTGCTCCTGGGGCCTGGGGGGGGGGGACGAGCAAAACATGGCCCATTTTTCATGAAAACAGGCCCGTTTTTTGTCAAAGAAAATGACATGCATAGCCTTTAGGAGGCTTATAGAGTGCTCGTGAGTGCTGGGGGGGGGGCAAAATCGAGCGAAAAATGGCCCGTTTTTTTGCTCATTTCTGCCCTTTCCAGCCCCCAGGAGCTCTCTGAAAGCCTCCTACAAGCTATGCATGGCCATTTTGGTGAAAGGGTCAGGGTTTCAGGAGGCCAAAATGCTGTATTCAGTGTATAAGACACAACCAGATTATCACCCTCTTTTTTGAGGGAAAAAGGTGTGTCTTATACTCCAAAAAATACTAGCTAGCCAGATGATGATAGATAGATAGATAGATAGATAGATAGATAGATAGATAGATAGATAGATAGATAGATAGATCAGACATGTCAATCCATCGCCTGCCTGCCTGCCTGCCTGCCTGCCTGCCTGCCTGCCTGCCTGCCTGCCTGCCTCTATCTATCTATCTATCTATCTATCTATCTATCTATCTATCTATCTATCTATCTATCTATCTATCTATTACTATCTATCTATCTATCTATCTATCTATCTATCTATCTATCTATCTATCTATCTAATCTATCTATATATGTAGCCATGGTGATATAATAGAAATTCCATCTGATTTTTATATTTTGATATTGACCACACCCTGCAGATATCCCTAAAAAGATAAACATTCAAATCAATGAGTTTAACATGGATGACCAGTGTTGGAAGAAATGGCCATCTGAGTTCAGTTCCAAGTGGGGAGAAAGACACTGGAAACGTGGCGGCTGCTAGGAAGGATGGTTTAATGGAACAGAACCATTAAGCACATGGTCCTGGTGCAGCTGTACAAATGGAGTGGAGAGGGAGTGTTATTATACCCTCTCTTGTGCCTTGTCCTAGAGCTTCCTATTCCTGTGCAAGAAATGTATCCTATGGGCTGTTGTAGGGGTCAAGTGCAAATCCTAGGAGTTTGTCTGGGATAAATGAGGAGGAGCTTCCGGCGATGGCAGTCGCCTCCTGAGCTCCCGAGAACGTTATGGAGCTCCCGACGGAGGAAGGGACTGTGGCCGGCCCTCATTCCATCGGAGGGCTGAGAGTTTGACAGCTCGACCACCCTGGCTTGTTTTGGGCTCGTTTTGGTCCGCCAGGGTGGTCGGGGGAGGTCGGAGAAGAAGGACGAAAGGACGGCAGTGAGCGGAAGGCGGGGGAGAGAAAGCTGGGAAGCAATGGCGGCGGCGCGCGGCGTGAGGATTGCTCTGGCGGAGAGAGAGACACCGGTGAGGAGAACGAGGCTGAGAGCAAGGCTGAGAGCGAGGCTGACAATATCGGAACAGTCGGGAGAGGCAGATGGGGGCGGCGGCGGCGGCGGAACGAGTGGGAAGAGTGACGCCGCTGCCAGGGACTCCTCTGCGGTTTTTCTATCGTCTCCTGGTGGCTCCTATGCCTCTGGGCCGGCCGGCGCCAGCAGAGGACGCTGAGTGTTTATTAAGAACTTTGGAGCGCCAGGTGGGGGCCAGGGTGGAGTGTGCCCACCGGGCTTTCTGGATGGGAGCCAGGAGTGAGGATGAAGGTACAGGACAACGGTTGGGGGTCCTGGAACATCGGAGGCCACCGGAGGCCCTGTTTCAGGGCCATGGATAGGCCAGAGTGGTTACCTAGGCCAAGAACGACTGGGCCAAGAACACCCCCCCACCCATTAAGGAACTCACACTCACCTGGGACCACCTTGGACTACCACCCACCTTTTTGTCATCTCTGCCATCTTTCACCATTTGGAGACATTCGATCATTTCCCGCCTCCCCCCCCCTCATCCAAGTACTAACTGGACATTGAAGCCTCCTACTTCCTACTGAGACCCCGACCCACTGTCTACTAACTTTCCATCACCAGCACCCTGACCCCACCGGGTTTTTAACAATCTACTCGAGGTCAGACTTGCTCCGCCTGCGGGAGGCCCCTCTCTCGCAGGCATGGCCCTTGGCTCTCTCAAGGGCCTGCCTTGATGACGGGTTTGTGAACCCCGAGAGGTGGAAGAAATGGAAGCTAAGGGGATTTTTAAGTAAATGTTTTGTATTGTTGTTAGGGGGTTCCAGGGTGGGGGGGCGGGTTAACCAGGCCGGGAGGGGAGCCAGTGCCAGACGAATGGGTGAGTCCAGGAGGGAAGTGAGTGGGGGGGAGGGAACAAGTTATTCCAACAGAGGGTTGTTTTATTACAACGGTCGCGGGGAGGGGGGGATGCGAGGACAAGAGAAGATCACAAGGTCGGTTGGGAGACCGTGGCTGCTGGCTACGCCCGGTCGTTTGTACCAACCCCCGCAGTCTAGGTGGCCAGGAACTACAGAGCCAGGGCCTGCGGCTGATGCTTTGCAATACAAGGTCCGTGACCAACAAGGCCCCCCTCATTAGTGAGTTGATCTCTGAGGGGGAGCTGGACCTTGCAGGGATAACGGAGACCTGGTTGGGCCACGAGGGTGGTTTACCCCTCGTGGAAATGTGCCCACTGGGTTTCCGTGCATTTCATCAGCCTCGGGCCCTGGGTAAGGGTGGTGGGGTGGCGGTAGTTATACGGGAATGTTTAAAGCCGAGGGAGTTCACTGTCCCTCAGATACCCGGGTGTGAGTCCCTAGGTGTGAAATGGGGCCCAGGGAGGCAGTGGGGTCTGCTGATTGTATACTTGGCTCCTCGCTATATATCAGCAGCCCTGCCCGAGCTCCTCAAGCTGATCTCAGAGACGGCAGTTGAGATCCCCAAACTTTTGGTTATGGGGGATTTCAACCTGCCGTCGACGGGAGCAGCATCTGAGGTGGCTCAGGAGTTCATGGCTTCCATGACAGCCATGGACCTGACCCAATTAATTCAGGGCCCCACACACGAAGGCAGCCACACACTGGACCTTGTTTTTGTATCTGAGCAGTGGACGAGTGATCTGTGAATAGGGGACTTAGTTATTACTCCCCTGTCATGGTCAGATCACTCATCTCTCCGGCTGGACTTCCCTGGCGCTACCCCCCACCGCGAGGAGGCGGAGCCAGCATGTCCAAGTTGGTACCGCCCCAGGCACCTGATGGAACCGGATAGGTTCCAGATGGAGCTTGGGCCACTACCTGTAGCCCTGACCCGCGCTCGGTCGGAGGACCTAGTGGCCGCCTGGAATAGGGCGGCAGCTGGGGCCTTGGACCGGGTTGCGCCTTTGCGACTTTCTTCTACAGCAGCGACCCACCCGGGCTCCTTGGTATACCGAGGAGCTGAGGGTGATGAAGCGCCATAGGAGACGTCTAGAGAGTAGGTGGAGGTCCTCACGCTCCGAATCGGATCGAACACAGGTAAGAGCCTATTTACGGACCTACCTTGTGGCATTAAGAGCGGCCAAACATAGACATTGTGCCGCTCTTATTGCATCCGCTGATAACTGCCCTGCCGCCCTGTTTAGGGTAACCCGCTCCCTCTTATCGCAGAGGACGCGGGAAGCCCCGTTGCAGGGCAGAGCAGAGGAGTTTGGGGAATATCTGCAGGACAAAGTTGCTCAGATCCGGAGCGGATGGGCCCCCTTCAGTGGACCAGGGGAGCCGTCAACAGTGAGTCTTGTGAGTCCATTCTGGGAGGAGTTTGACTCTGTTGCCCCCGAGGATTTGGACAGGTTACGTGGACGGCTGCGTCCCACCACATGTTCAATGGACCCGTGTCCCTCCTGGCTGGTACTGGCATCCTGGGAGGTGACACGAGGCTGGCTCCTGGGCCTGGTGAACGCCTCGTTGGGTGAGGGATCCTTACCAACTGCCTTGAAAGAGGCGGTGGTGAGGCCCTTACTCAAGAGGCCTTCACTTGACCCGACGGAACTAGCTAATTACCGTCCAGTCTCCAACCTTCCCTTTCTAGCGAAGGTTGTTGAGAATGTGGTGGCACAGCAATTTCCGCGACACCTTGACGAATCCGAATATCTAGACCCATGCCAGTCCGGCTTCCGACCCGGGCACAGCACGGAGACAGCCTTGGTCGCGCTGGTGGATGATCTCTGGAGGGCCAGAGATAGAGGCTGTTCCTCTATCCTGGTCCTATTAGATCTCTCAGCGGCTTTTGATACCATCGACCATGGTATCTTATTGCGCCGGCTGGAGGGGATGGGAGTCGGAGGCACCGTTTTGCGGTGGTTCGGCTCCTACCTCTCCGACCGGACGCAATGTGTGTTGACAGGGGGGCAGAGGTCGACCCTGAGGCCACTCACTTGTGGGGTGCCACAGGGGTCGGTCCTCTCGCCCCTTCTGTTCAACGCATATGTGAAGCCACTGGGGGAGATCATCCGTGGTTTTGGGGTTGAGTACCATCTGTACGCTGATGATACCCAGCTGTACATTTCAACCCCAAACCACCCCAACGAGGCTGTCGAAGTGATGTCCCGGTGTTTGGAAGCCGTCGGGGTCTGGATGGGGGACAACAGACTCAAACTCAACCCCTCCAAGACTGAGTGGCTGTGGTTACTGGCATCTCGGTTCAGCCAGTTGACTCCATCACTGGCCATAGGGGGCGAACAATTGCCCCCTGTGGAACGGGCGCACAATTTGGGCGTTCTCCTAGATGCCCGGCTGTCAATGGACGATCATGTGGCAGCCGTGGCAAGGGGGGCGTTCCACCAGGTTCGCCTGGTGCGCCAATTGCGCCCCCTACTGGACCGGGATGCCCTACGCACGGTCACTCACGCACTGGTGACGTCTTGCCTGGACTACTGCAATGCTCTCTACTTGGGGCTTCCCTTGGGACGCGCCCGAAGACTGCAGCTAGTCCAGAACGCAGCCGCGCGGGCTATCATGGGGAGTACTAGGTACTCCCATGTAACACCTCTCCTGCGCGAGCTGCACTGGCTGCCTGTGGTTTTTCGGGTGTGTTTCAAGGTTTTGATTACCATCTTCAAAGCGCTCCATGGCACAGGACCTAGCTACCTGCGGGATCGCATCCTGCCACACACATCCCTGCGACCAATCCGCTCTCACAGGGAGGGACTTCTCCTGGTGCCGTCCACCAGGCAATGCCAGCGGGCGACGCCTAGGAGTAGGGCCTTCTCTGTGATGGGCCCAACCCTCTGGAATGACCTCCCCCCCGACATTAGAACCACCTCCGACTTCCGCTCCTTCCGTCAAAAATTGAAGACTCACCTGTTCCGATTAGCTGGCCTGGCACATTCATAACTGCTTCCTCCTGGCAGATATATTTCAACTGGTATTTTAGGGGAATTGTTTTTAAATTTAACTTATGGGATTTTTTAAGGGTTTTTTAAAATTATATTTTAGATACTTTACTTAGATGTGCAGTTCTTCTTTTAACCTCCTCCATAACTAACTAATTAACTATTTAACTATTTAATTATTTAATTATTTAACTATTCATGTTATGTATTTTTATGTATGGACTGTACACCGCCCCGAGTCCCTTCTGGGAGAGGGGGCGGTCTATAAGCTCAAATAAAGTAAGTAAGTAAGTAATAAGCCTGGTTGAACTTTGCTGGGTGAGGCAATATGCCCAGGTGCCATGTGGTGAGCTCTGCTGCTAGATGGGTAGAGGGCTAATCCTATTATGTCCTTGAGGGTTATGTCTTAATCCCATCACCCTGGAGCTGGAGATCTTTTGTTTTGCAGATAGGATGGTCCAGTCTTTCTGGGGCAATTAACAAAGTTGGGGGCTGCTTTCCAAGAGCATGTTTCTCTTTTTCTCACCCAGGGAGTTATAATAGTCTGGCTTTTTAATATTTCCTAAAATGCTTCATTCTTCTAGGAGGGGGGTGGGTGCAAACTTTCTTCACCGGGACCAATGTATTAAATCCCAGAACAGGCTTTATTTAGCCTCAAGAAAAGATGACTTGGGTAATTGTAATGGTATGTGGGAAAGACCTTGGGAAGTGGGGTTGCCTAGGGAAACTATGGAAGTTTTGGATACTATATTGAAAGGAAGATTGGATCAGATAAAAAAGAATATAACCCACAGCTGCATGTGGGTAGAGTAAGATGCTTAGAAGGGACCCTGCCAGAGGTGGTATTCAGCCAGTTCTTACATGTTCTAGAGAACCAGTAGTGGAAATTTTGAATAGTTCGGAGAAGTGGCAAATATGTTCCCTCCGCCCCTGCTGCTTCCCAGCTGATCTTTTGTTGCCCTGAACAGGAGAACAGAACTGGAAAGCAGATTAGTGAAGTGGGAGGGAATGAGGATTTTACAGTAACCTTCCCCCTGGAAAGGGGAGGGAATGGGGATTTTGCAGTATCCTTCCCCTGCCACGCCCACCAAGCCACGCCCACAGAACCGGTAGTAAAAAAAATTGAATCCCACCACTGGACCCTCACTAAGTTTATTATTTATTTATCAAACTCCTACATCTCATCCACATGACTTATTTCTTGAGCTATAAAGATGATTGGCAGATTCTGTTAATGTAGCTTTACAGTAAGATAGAATTAGCTTATCATGTTTCCTGGCTGGTCTACCTAGTAAGTCTGACAGGGATATAATAATAAAAACTTTAAAATATGGCTGCTTCTGGTCTTTTCTTGGGGGTGAGAGTTCCTGTGATTGGTAGATGGGTTTGCTTGTTCCTTAATGCTGGGAAATTTTATACATTGACACATTTTAATTTTTAGCTTTATGATTGTTTTGGAGGTCTGCAAATTCTCTCTTTCTTTCTCTCTCCCTCCCTCTCCCTCTCCCCCCCCCTCACACAAATATGCAGTAAGTGCTGTTAAATATCTTGCCTGCTTCAAGATGGTTTTTCCCCTAATGGGGAAAATATGTCAGCTTGGAGAGTGAACAGGAGCATAATGATTTTTAATTGCATCCCTAATGATATGACAAAACTCCTCTCCAAACTTACTTTACTGTCCCTGTAAAAGTTTTTCATTTAGTCTGAGATTCTGTGAGACCAATAAAAGATGAATAATGGAACTTACCTTAAAGCTTTAGAAGGAAAGTTTTTTTATTGCATTCAATAAACATGCATAATTGCTGAAATAAAATTCTTCATCAACTTTCCAATTAGCCAGAAAATAATTAACTTTATTGTTTTTGTACTATGCCTGGGAAGTTCTCCTCTCCATTAGATGCACTTTCTGAAAACAATTGAGAAAAAAAAATGCAACTGATCTTTTTTTTAAAAAAAAACCACATTCATTTCATTTACCATGTGACCAATGATATGCGATGGACATGTATGGAATGACATCTGAAAAATAAATTTTGCAATCATACATAATATTGGATTTTATCCTCCCACCCCCCAGCAAGCAACATCATTTTTATTTACCAATTTATTTTATTATGCAATACATGTCATATTTTATTGACACGTATCTGACTGAAAAGATTGTGCAGACTACAAATCTGCGGGAAAGCACTGGTTCATAGTATAAATACATTTTAATATGTTTTTTTCTCTACTTTCTCCTCTTCTCCAAAATATGTAGGCACAAATACCGAATCCCTCCAAGTTAACAGAGATGTAAATTCTGTTGAGAAATCAATAAGGTTTACTTCCTCTTAAGAGGATTTAAGAGTCAGCCTCCAAGTATTCCATTAAAAAGCCAAACATAATGTTCCTTTATTATTTCTGCCATCTCCTAACTGGCCTAAAAAAAATAAGGCAGTTTGGCTTGTCTAATAGCCTTCTATTTCTTTCTTCTATCTTTCCAAAATCTGAATACTGTTTCTATGGAACTTTTGGTCCTTCCCAGGAAGATTTTTTTTTTTAAAAAAAAGAAAAGACTCAGAGCAAGTGATAAATGACTGCAAGTATAATAGAAAACAGTTTGGACAACAGAGTTTTATTTTGAAAAAGAAAAATATCATTTTTTCAACTTCAGAATTAACAGGACAGAAACCTCTGTCATGTCTAGGTGCAGGGAGGGAAGATACACACCTTGATTTGTTAAAGGAAATTTATTAAGGACTAGATGACCCCGTAACCCTTTGGGTCATTCAAGAGAAAGGTACTTCAGTCTGATGCGACCAGAATGAATATTAAATTTTAATCTGACCATATATTTTGTACCTCAATGCTGGATGGTACCATGATTAAGCAAGAAGAGTAAATATCATAAATAGGAAAAAGATTGTAGGGGTCCTTATTTTTTTTTTCTTTTTATGACACTGAATCCATTGCTTTGAGGTGGTGCCAGGGCATCTGAATGGAGGTGAGCATTTACTGGCTGGACCCCCTTCCTGATGCCTATGTGGAGTTCACAGCAGATGTATTTTCTTTGTGCTCTGATAGACAAACATCTGTTACTGCCTAGGATTGAACTCTCAATCTTCAGAGTGTGGCCCTCAATAATAAGCCAATATTTATTAATCTAAGCAAATAAACCAAATGACCAAGGGAGGGCAAAAAATCAGTGAGAGGGAGTGACTTCCAACTTTCTGCTGGCTTCCCAATTGAATTTACTTGTGGGAAGCTTGCAGAGTGTGTTGGAAATCATCATCACATGACTGAGGGGAACACTGCAATGGTCACAATTTTTCAAAACGACGACAACAACAACAACCCCAAAACCTGGCTTGAATATTATGGAAATTTCAATGCCGCAGGAATAATGAGTCCTGAGTTTTTTATGCATTGTTTAAGTTAGTAGATTTTAGATTTTTAAATCCAAAAATTGTTGCAATAGAATGCATTGTTTGGACTAACTTGTGACTACCAACGAACAGTTAAATACAATCAGTTTTTTAAAACTTTTGGTAGCATATAGATAGATAGAAAGCAGAGAGAGCAGCACAGGGAGAGAGAGTAGCTTACAACCAAAGCAATACATGTGTGCGCGCACACACACACACACACACACACATACACACACACAGCAAACCTTCTGAATTATGATAATTGCCTTCCATTTGCTCTGAGACAATGGACTGGCTACAACCAACCTGCAGGTAGTAATCTGTATAACTAAAGGTTTTACGAGTTAAAAGTGCAATGATACTTGTAGAACAGAGCACTGATATTATGTAAGTGTACCTCCAAGCAGATTCCAGGGTATGATAGATGAACATAGCACAAAGCAAAAGCTAGTGACCCATGAATGGTTGCCCTCAAGGACATTACATCTGTAATTCTTATTTGTCAAACCATTGCTTGTTTCAATATTGAACCTATTGAGTGCACCCTCTAGCAAAGGTAGACTGTGGAAAACTTTTTTTAAAAAAACCCGACTGGTCTATTTTGGAGGGGGAGGGAACTGCTGATGACAGGAGCAATAACTCCCTGGTCCTTTTTCTAAAGGAGTCGCCTGAATTCATTGTTTCTCAAACACCTCTGTAACTGCAGCCATAAGTCGGTGTAGAATGACTCCATAAATGAAATTCAAGACCAATGGCAGACTATACACAGTAACTTTTGTCACTGTGACAGTTTATAAACTACTATGCACACATACATACATATACAAGAAAGCCAGCAGAAGATGGTCTGCACAGCAGCTGTTATTAACTAACTGTGTGGACAGGACTGGGGTCTTTTATGCCTTATTATGTCTTTAATGATGCCATCTGGAGAAGCTCACTATCAGCAAATATGTTGTGTCCATATTGGAGTAATAAACCTTTATAATCTAGAGTGCAAACAGGAAAAGAAGAACATTAGGAGAACTGTGTGAGATGTGATCAAAGCAAGACTTTGTATTCTCAGTGTAGCAATTAGGTAGTATTATGTCTATCAAAGACTACATACATCCTGTGGCTGGTATTTTTCAGCAACTTGTAGTGAGAGACATACCACTGCATGTAAATTAAGTCTGTCAGGTTTCAGTTTTCTCCATTTATTCCCAAATTTTGATTTCTGCCACTTGGTGACTTTGTTTTTTGTTTTTATAAAGAAATCTACATGGGTACTGGCATGCACTTTCATGTTTATCTCTTTTAATATACTGGCAATAAGAGTTTCTTCTCACAGCACAAATTAGAAGAGCCTTTTGCTGCTACTTTTATTCAATCATTAAACATAAAGTGCTACCTTAACTTTGGGGGCAATAGGAGTTGCAATGCCACTCATTCCTACATGAACTTAACTTGACTTATTTTGGAGTCATTTAAAGGAGCAATTTTGATCAATGACCTTTTGCAGTCAAGTTGACAGAATGAAGGACTATGAGTATTTGAAGCAGGAGACCTGCTCAATCTTTTGACCATCGATATGCCATAAATAGGCCTTGAATCTTTTGGCAGATTCTATGATGTGGATATTCTGATCCTTAAGTTCCAGAATATCTTCCTTGCAATACAGTGTGTAGCAGATGATCAGGCTGCACTGAAGGAGGGGTCAAATGTATCATCAGTCTCGAGTCCCTTCAAGCCCACAAGAGATCTAAGTCCAACCAACTTGAGTTCCATTCCATCTATTTGCTTTGACCATTAGTAGTTCAGATTTTTGTAGAGAGCTTTAGCATACAATAAACCTATATATTCATTTGAATTGCCCGGATACCTGATTTTCTGCACTTGCCACCATTCAAGGAAATGCTCTTTTAAAACTAATTATTTTGGGGAGTAATGTGGCCCTGTCTCAAGTCATCACTAGGTCAAGTGACATATGGAGAACCAACTGAAATTAAATGTTCTGTTCTCCACCAAGATGGACTTCCTCAAAAGAGAATATATGCCATATTGGGAGAGCTCCTTGTGCCCAAGTAATATTGGATTTGTGCTTATTGTGGTAAGAAGCAGGTTTGCATAATCAGGTTGGCAACTAATTTGGTGACACTTCCTGTGCCTTCTTAGTGGCTGCTATGCACAACTTAGTTGTAGTCTCTCAAAAATATATATGAGATATATGGTTAGACAGTAGAAACAGAAGTTAGAAAGGAGGAGATACAAAAAGAGGAAATGTTAATGTGGAGAGAATTTGACAATGAAAATATTATGTATTATGGTAATTTTATTAATATATAGTTATATTATTAACATTATTGTGACGAATATAATAACAAATATGTGAATTATGACTGTTCAAATAACAGTACCCATAAATAAAACAAACAAAACGTGTGTGTGTGTGTGTGTGTGTGTGTGTGAGAGAGAGAGAGAGAGGGGGGGGGGGAGAGAGAGAGATAGGTTTCCCTCAGTTCCTCCTATTTTCATTTGTACCTCTCTACCATTTTCATATTCACTTGTGAATGGTATACATTTTTGGTGAACATGTTTCCAAATATTTATTTTCGTGCAATTTTGTCAAATGACCAGTTTGGTAAACTCCCTTTTCATTGTATAATCCATCATGATTTATTCATTTCGTGAATATGTGTCCTTCAGTGTACTCCTTTCTGAGGTCTCATTCAAATGATTGGATTAAAAGAACTAAATTTCTGCCCCAGTTGTGAAACGTCAAGTATGCTAGCCCTCAAAACACTTTGCATAAGCTGCAAGAACTTTTGTCATTGCTGTTAGGTACTCATGAATAACTAAACAAAGTGCAGAGTTATTTAGTTCAATGAGCAACAGCTTAGTTAAGTCTTATTGGAAACAGGGCATCAATGACTTCCATTGGTTGCATGGGTAATACTCAGGAGTCGGCAATCCTAGACACTCAAAGAGCCATGTGGACCCATTTTCCACAGAAATAAAAAACACCGGGAGCCACAAATCCCTTCCCGTGCCTGACTATTTCCTGAGTGGCCACAAAATTAGAATATGTAGTTGAATTAAATGTTCTGTTTTCTTCTGAAACCTTTCTTTTCTTGGATTTATCTATGGTTGGCCTACTGGGGGTCAAAAAGCTCAATAAATCACATGCGGCAGGTGTTACACTTTGGCAGTTGTGATGCATATTTTGAGTGACAGAGAGCCGCAGGGATGAAAGGGCCATGTGCAGCTCCAGAGCCACTGGTTGACCCCTGGTATAACTGATAATGAAATTTAAGTGGGACCAAAGTTTTCCACTGAAATGAAAAAAGAAAAAAAAGGTTACTGCATGCATCTAGAATAGATTAATAAGAAATAGTGAGGAATGGATCTGCTTTTGAGCAGCACTTGACCTCTGAAAATCCAATCCAGCATCACCGCAGATGCATTAGGAAAGGTCATGGAACAATTGACTGCCCACAAAACGGCTCCTTTGAAGAATTCCAGGCTTTTGCTGGTAAGATAAAAGTACTTTGAATCAAATCCCATCCCTATTAATTCATAAGTTAATATTGATACTCCAGCTTATCCCAGATAAACAGGGATTGGATTGGGCAATGCTTCAGAGAGTATCTTTGCTTCAAGAAAAGGTTCCTCTGAAGCCCTTTCCCCAGAAATAGAACCATCATTCATGGTTTACATGGTTCTGAAAATAAAGCTAACATGTTACTTCAATTCATATTGTTCTGCAGCCTCCTCTAATAGTTCTAGGAACTACAAAAGGTTCCCAACCATGGAAGACACTTTCTTCTGACTATTAAGAGATACCAGCTGAGCAGAGCTGGGGTTCACTTACCTTTCCGACCAGTTCGCAAATGTGAGCACGCACCTCTTCTGCACATGCAGAGTGCTCGCCCATTATGTCGGGGTGGGTGGGCGGAGCTTTACATACATCCTTAATGGCACAAATTTACACTTTACATACATCCTTAATGGCACTAATCTCTGAATATGCATGCTCATTCTGAAATTCAGAACCTTTTCTGTATCCTCTATTGAGCTCTCAAGGGTATAGTAATTTTAAAGAGGATTAAAGATTAAAGATTTTAAAGATTCATATTCACCTCAGAGTATAGCAAATCATGGAGGTCATGCTTCCATTGTTCTTTTTTATTTGACAGGAACTTGCTATTTCCTCTAAATAAGTAAGCATCAAATTTCTTAGAATATCTAGTCAATGAGTCCTCCTTTACTATAATGTAGACTTTAGCTGTTTAAACTGGATTTAAAAAGAGGTTTTATAAAGGAATGAAAAGAGGCGTCTCAGAATACTAAATGTTCCTCAAATAGTATATTAATAATGCATTAATTCATCCCATCCAGAAAACCAATAAACAAAGATATAAGCAAAATTACATCCACAGCAGATTGTTCAGCCATACATTTATATTAATTTGCAAAGATAACCTTCATCTTTTCATTCAGCATTTCTCAGTTGAAGAAATCAGCACTTCTGGCTAATTGTTAAAAATGCTTTATAGATTTTAGCTCAGAATTATCATTAAAAATTATCATATATTCCAAAGAAGCTCTGTCAAATGTTAATTATTTTTCCTCCGTTTGTCTTACTCATTAGAAACTGGTTAATGCCCTATAGGGCAAAGTAACTATCAATGGAATAAATAAATACACCAATAAACTTATTGGTAGCAAAAAATATTTAGAAATTGGGGGGGGGGGCGTTATTGAAGTAAATCTGGTTTGAATCTTCCAGGCAATTGATTCATAGACTGAAGGACAAATCATATCTATGTACATAGTGCTAACATTTTAAGAATGTCTAGTGTTTTTCAGTGTGGAAAAATAGAATAAAACCAAAAGGAAAAGAGAATCTGTAGCTTATCCCTAATGTTTCTAGTGATCAATAGAGAACCAATGGGGAATAATGATTAAGCTGTTAGACAAAGAGAAGGCAGATTGAAGTTTCACCCTCAACCATACAATCTCATGGGTTACTTTAGTCCAGTCATCAATAGCGTCACCAAAGGAGGTCAAAATCCACAAGATAACAGGTGTGATTTGCAAAACATGTATGTGAAGTCAGAATCAGGGGTGGGTTCCTGCCCGTTCTAACCGGTTCGCTAGAAGAGGTTCCACAAATCTAGTGTGCCGTTTAGAACCAGTTCCACTGGTGGAACCGGCCCTGCCCCCTTGCTTGCTCACCCCCAGGCCCCACCCATCTGGTCGCTGCTCAGTCCCCCCACCCATCTGCACCACACCTCTAAGAGCTGCCTGCCGAGGAGGTAAGTAAGCTCTTTGCTGGTGGAGTGGCTTTTGGGGCTAATGGGGCTTGGGTTTCCATCCTGACAGCTTCTGGACATCTATTGCAATCGCGAGGAGCCAAGGAGAGCGCGGAGAAGAACACAAAGGTTCTTGGCGCTCCGGGAAGCCGCAAAAGCGACTGGGAGAGGCGTGAGGCTTGATTTAGCCTCCCTGGATGTCGCAGCAGCCCCAAGAACACCGATCTCTGTGTTTTTCGCATCGGGACATGCTGCAAGAGGGAGTGAAGACCTTTTCCCTCTTGCAACATGCTCTGATGCGAAAAACACTGAGATTGGCACGCTTGGGGCTGCTGCGATGTCCAGGGAGGCTAAACCAAGCCGCGTGCCTCTCCCAGCTGCTTTCGTGGCTTCCTGGAGTGCCGAGAACCTTCGTGCCCTTCTCCACGCTCTCCTTGGATTCCTCACGACTGCAATAGATGCCAATCTTTTACATCCAGAAGCAGCGGGGGGCTGTCAGGATGGAAACCCAAGCCCCATTAGCCCCCAAAGCCTTTTCTGGACGTCTATTGCAGTCGCGAGGAGCCAAGGAGAGTGTGGAGAAGAGCACAAAAGTTCGTGGCACTCCGGGAAGCTGCGAAAGCGGCTGGGAGAGGCCTGAGGCTTGATTTAGCCTACCTGGATGTCACAGCAGCCCCAAGCACGCCGATCTCTGCGTTTTTCGCATCAGGGCATGCTGCAAGAGGGAGTGAAAACCTTTTCCTTTCACTCTGATCAACCTGTTTTCTATCTGTATCAAAAGTTTATCTAATATTGTGTAATCTTTGGCAATACCTTCCTTCTTCCTATCCTGTGCAAACCTTGATTGTATCTGTAAATAAGACCACCATTCTACTTGTACCCCTTGTGATGCCAATTCTAATCTAGTTTTAATCTCCCCCTGTCTATTCAATAACTCTTTATATGTAACAATATTTTCCATATTAATTAAATTTGGGTGTATATATGCTTCCATCTTAGATAGCCAAATGGGTATTTCGGAATAGTGGTTGTGTTTAATTTTGTTCCATATTAATAACAGGGACAGTCTGATATAGTGTCTATTGAAATATTTATGTGCAGATCCTTTTTCATACCACAGGAAGGCATGCCGTCCTGCTTGGAGGTCATGACCTTCCAATTTGAGTAATCTTTTATTTCTCAACATTATCCGTTCTTTTAACCATGTTAGGATGGCCACAGTATAATAAAGTTCCCAATCTGGTATGCCAAATCCTCCTTTTTCCTTAGTATCTTGCATAGCTTTGAGTTTTATTCTTGGTTTTCTTCCCTACCAAATAAATTTTGAAACCAATTGATTCAAATCCTTAAAAAAACATTTTTCTAATTTAATTGGGATATACTGAAATAGGAAAAGAAATTTTGGTAGGACATTCATTTTTATGACTTATTTCTTCTTTTTGTAGATCATCCATTAGGGCAAAGAATTCAGTGACATCGTCTTGGCCACTCCCACCTGATCACATGACTGCCATGCAACTCCCACCCAGTCACATGTCTGCCAAGCCACTCCCACCTGGTCACATGGCTGGCAAGCCACTCCCACAAAGCAGGCCACACCTATAGAAGGTGTGCACATGTGACACCCCCGTGCCCCATATTTTTGGCCTAGCAGGCCTCCCTGCAGCCTCCTGGAACCAAAAACAGGTCAAGGGGAGGGGGCGCCCCCCACATTCCACCCGTATGCACGCACAACCCCCTCCCCCCACGAATGCATGCATGTGTCCTGCATTTGCTCCTTCCCCATGCATCAGCTGTCTGGCGGCAGGCGTGTGCCCATGCGCGGTGTAGCTGAGCTTGGGTGACGGCTTGCATGCCCACAGAGAGGGCTCTGTGTGCCACCTGTGGCACATGTGCCATAGATTCGCCATCACGGCTCTACATGTTTTACAGAGTCAGCATTTTTTTATCCTATAAAACTATTGTTTAACCCCAGAAACTCCTAGCAGTGCAAGCAGCAGAATACATATTGCCATGATCTCCCATGGATAAAAGCAAGAAATGAAAAGGGCTAAGAAAGAACTTAACAACTATCCTCATCCCAAATATAAATGAAGCAATGAGGCTGAAAGAAATTGATTTTTTATCTCTGACTGCCCATCCCTTATTATTATGGCAGATTGCTCTTCTTCTCTTTGTCTCACCCATTTAAAGAAATATAGTTGATGTTTTGGGAATAAAGGGAGACAACAAATGAGATGGAAAATACTCTTACCAGTAATAGTGTTATAGTAATAATGCTTGAGAACCAAGAAAGAGTTTAACCGTCCTGGCAAGGTGATAGAATGATTTATTTTCTATTTTTAAAAGGAATATTGAGAAATTCCAAATAATCGCAGAAAAAGAAGAAGTGAGAACTAGAGGAAAAGATATTGAACTTCTGGAGTGATCTATGAATGACTGGCTATTGCTTTTCTCCCTGGACTTTCTGATGAATAAAAATATGTTAATTTAATCCCTACCTTTTCTACAAAGCCTTTGCTTTGTTTGTTTGTTTCCTCTGTATTAAACTTTGTTATCCCACAATGGGACATTGATCCTAGAAGGAAACTATATTGATAGTCACAACGGACACTTAAGACATTTTTTGAGGAAAAAAAAAATCTCTCAAAAACGGAAAAGAAATAATTTAGGGGCATTGGATCAGACCACAGTAAGATCATCCTACAGTATTATCAGATGTTACATGTAGAATATGATGTGTGTTGATCAGATGTAACAGTTCTGGGAATATATAATTTCAGGTCTGTTTTGAAGTATTATGGCTGAGACGCCAGTGATCCCATTAGAGTTGTGCATGGCAATACAAGATATTTTGTTGCATCCATCTCCAAATACTTCATTTCCTTATTAAAAGTGGGCATTTTCCCCACAACAACATAAATTGACGAAAATTTGGAGAGTTTATTAATCTATTCAGGAGTATCCATATCAGAGGTAGTATTCAGCCAGTTATGATAGGTTCTGGAGAACTGGTAGCGGAAATTTTGAGAGTGTGGAGGGCAAGGGGATTTTGCAGTATCCTTCCCTGTCACACCCACAAAGCCATGTCCACGGAACCAGTAGTAAAAAAAATTTGAATCCCACCTCTGATCCATAAGTTCCCTTGATTTCAGTATTCCTTTGTTGTCTTTAACATTTGTTGTGGCTATTTTAAGGTTTACGGTATAATTTACTCTGTGTTTCCCAACACAAAATGATTATAATAACATGGGATTCAGCCGGTTTGGGCCAGTTTGGGCCAATTTGAAGAAACCTATTGTTACATTTCTGGCTGGATTGCCCCACCCCTTCCAGCTCAACCCCTCCAAGACCGAGTGGCTGTGGATACCGGCACCTCGGTTCAGCCAGCTGACACCATCGCTGGCCATAGGGGGTGAACAACTGTTCCCTGTGGAGCGGGCGCGCAATTTGGGAGTCCTCCTTGATGCCCGGCTGTCAATGGAGGACCATGTGGCAGCCGTGGCAAGGGGGGCGTTCCACCAGGTTCGCCTGGTGCGCCAATTGCGCTCCCTACTGGACCAGAGTGCCCTGCGCACAGTCACTCATGCGCTGGTGACGTCTCGCCTCGACTACTGCAATGCCCTCTACATGGGGCTTCCCTTGGGACGCATCCGGAGACTGCAGCTAGTTCAGAACGCAGCCGCGCGGGTTATCATGGGGAGTACACGTTACTCCCACGTAACACCTCTCCTGCGCGAGCTGCACTGGCTACCTGTGGCCTTTCGGGTGCGTTTCAAGGTATTGATTACCATCTTTAAAGCGCTCCATGGCATAGGACCTAGTTATCTGCAGGATCGCATCCTACCACACACGTCCCTGCGACCTATCCGCTCACACAGGGAGGGACTGCTCCTGGTGCCGTCCGCTAGGCAATGCCAGCGGGCGACACCTAGGAGTAGGTCCTTCTCTGTGATGGGCCCAACCCTCGGGAATGACCTCCCCCCCGACATTCGAACTACCACCGACCTCCATTCCTTCCGTCAAAAGTTAAAGACTCACCTATTTCAATCAGCTGGCCTGGCACTCTCTTAGTTTTATCTCCCGGGGATTTATTTTAATGGGGTTTGGGTTTTAATTGGGGATGCTTTTTAGGGTTTTAGAATATATTTATTTCTTGTACAGCCTATCTCCTCCATCCAAATGTATTTAAGTGTTTTATGATTGTATTTTTATCTGCATTGACTGTACACCGCCCCGAGTCCCTTCTTGGGAGAGGGGGCGGTCTAGAAATCCAAGAAATAAATAAATAAATAAATAAATAAATAAATAAATAAATAAATAAATAAATAAATAAATAAATAAATAAATAAATCCCCATGCTCCCCATTTTGGCTCCCATGTACGTGCAGGAAGGCCTACTAGGCCCAAAACAGGGCAGCACTCCCCACGGCACGTTTTTTTCTCCCAGGGCGGCCTACTAGGCCCAAGGGGGGGGGGTGCCCTTTGTGGCCCATTTTTGCTCCCAGCAGTGTGCAGGAAGCTGATTGCTGCCTGTCACAGTCCTTGGCCATGCCCACCATGGCTACACCCAATCACCAGTCATTAGGGCAGAGAACCAGTTGTTAAATTATTTGAGTCTCACCACTGCACATAATCAAAACCAGAGTTGTCCCTAGCAGTTGCGACCTGTATCCAATTCCTGTGTCATTTTACAATGAAACAATTTAATGTTGTTTAACACAATATTTTAATAAAGAGAAAGCACTTTGATGGCATTTTCAGCTTATGCCATCTTATTTATGTAGGTAAGAAATATACTTACCTACACAAGTAAGGTACATAAATAATTGTATTTAGACTTTGCACTTAGTCATATAATGAAATGATGAGAAAATGAGAAAGCACACTAATTTTGCATAGGCCCCCAACCATAGGGTCAATTATGCAAATGTCCCAGCCAAAAATGTCTCCTTAAGCTGTCTTTCACATCTTGCAGAAAGAGCTCTGGTCAATTATTTTAGAAGAGACACGCTGAATCAATTTAACAATCTGTCTAATAGGTCTAGTCTCTATATTTCAGGAATCTGTTATTCCAAATTCAGATGAAGGGCCAACTCCTCTTACCAAACAACAATTGAATTTATAATGTGCAATGGGGTACATTAAAATTAACAGATAGAATAAGAAAAATTAAGTAGCAGCTAAAAATTAAGCCGAAATATAAAAATCTAGATGCAACATGGTACACTTACAATCACTGAAATAACTGACATTTATATAACTATAAAATCCCAAATCAATAAACCTGATAACATAGCCATCTAATTTTGCTAGTAAGGTTTACAACGAAACAGCTCCCTATATCTAACTATGCAAGCCATCATTTGCTCACAAGTAAATGAGCAATCTGTTTGCTTTATTAATAAACTTTTCTCATTTTTCTTAAATATGTAAGAAAGTTATAAACACTTATTTAAGAAAGAGGATGTGTGAAGCTAGAGTAGAAGGGGAAGACTATTCAATGAACAACAAAACAGTTTCCAACTATCTAACTTTAAAAACATAATTCTCATCATTTGCTCCCAAGTGCTTCCAGTAATCTGTTTGCTTTGTTAAATAACTTTTCACACCTTTCTTAAGTATTCCTTGTAAACCCACTCAGAGCAAAGTGAAGTGAAGCAGAAAACAAATACAGACTGGGTTTCCATCATATGGTTATAAACAGAATGTTAAGCCTCCCTTTAAGCTTCCAGCAATATGAAAAATAGATGCTCTTGAGAGGGCCATCATTTTAAATAGTCATGGAGCCAATGAGTCTCAGTGTTTTGTATCTTGGGTCCTACTCCATCATTCTGTGAAAGAATTTGTGCCTCACTGTGATAGAAACAAATGCTTCTTCCAAGAAGCAAATAGATATGTTTACAAGCGTTCTATTCTATTTATTAGTTACCATATTTTTCAAACTATAAGACGCACTTACATTTACAGGAGGAAAGCAACAAAAAAGTTTTTGGTCTCTGAGTGTTGTGTTTTGGCCCTCCCCAGCCCCCAGAAGCACTCTGCAGTGCTCCGCATGTCCCGTTTTTGCCAAAAATGGCCCCATTTTTGGGCTCCTAAGCCCTCCATGCACTGCTTTTTCGCCCTCCCCAGTCCCCAGAAGCACTCTGCAGGCCAAAAATGTGCACATTTTTGGCGAAAATGGGATGTGCAGAGTGCTTCTGGGGGCCAGAGAGGGTGAAAACATTAGGTGGGGTGGATTCAGGAGGCCAAAAGCTCCCATATTCAGTCTGTAAGACACACCTAAATTTTCACCCATTTTAAGGAGGAAAAAAGATATATCTTATACTCTGAAAAATACGGTATATGCATTTTTAAGGACGTAATAGTACTTTATACTTTGCAAGGCTTTGACAATAAATTGTATTGCTATCATTGTTAACATGGTAAATGAGAGCTATCTGTAGCCCAAGCAATAACTCATTCTGTACAAATAGGTTTTTCCAAGTTCCAATTGAAGAAATGCATCTAAGTAGACATTATTAATCATTACAAAATCATAACCATTGCTTTATTGGGCTTCTGCACCCAGATTATTCAGAGAGTGCTCTAAGTTTGGACTTCAGGAAAAAGTGAAACTAAGATGAAGCTTGATTCAAATCTCTCTCTCTCTCTCTCTCTCTCTCTCTCTCTCTCTCTATCTCTATCTCTATCTCTATCTCTATCTCTCTCTCGTTTATATATATAAACTATTAATTGCACTATGGCTCAATCAAACTTTGAATTGCGGGTATATAAGACAGTAAGTGCAGTTCTTATGTTCTAATAGCAATGTTCACTGATCTTTTGTTAATACATTAGATATATAAAATCCACCACAAATTACTCTATGGCCAGATGAGGGATTTACATCAAAATAGACCCTCCCATATCATAGAAATATTGACTTGAAGCCATTCATGACTCTGGGAGGAGCAGGAAGATGACTGCATGCATATGATTTTGATCATATTACTCTGATTGTAGCTGCTTTTGAAGCAGTAAAATAAATTCCGGCTGTTTCAGAATATTGCATCAGTATTTATCATTATTGCGAATAAGAGATGAGCATTTTGATTCTACTACAATCAAATATCTTTTTTAAAAGATTTTTTTTAAAAAAATAAACCAGAATTCTAAGGGATTAATTCACAAATATTTTTACACTTTTTTTTAACTTAGTGGGCCAAGTTTACTCTATGGATGAACAACTGGGTGAGTACAACACAAAACACATTAAAAATATTAAGGAAGATTCTTTTACTCCTCAGTATAATTCCCTCAATAGGTTATGATTAGACTGACCAAGACTGTCCTGATCAGAAAAAACCATTTGATATGAGAAAGGATTCATCAGGTTGAATCTAATACTTTTCCTTCCTCTTTCTTCTGTGGTGTTTTATAAAAATATCAAAACCCCATTTTCAATCCTTGTAGATTTCAGTTGTATTACTTAGACAGTTCAAATACTAACATGTTAGCTAACTTTGCAATGTGTCCTAATTGACAGCCTAAACATCCAAAAGTATACATTCTACTTTTCAATATAAAAATAGTTCAGAAGAATCCTGAAATGCACCTTTATTATAGATATTGGCTGCTAATAGGAATGGGGAGGTAGAAGGCATTGGTTGTAATCCAGTTGTTTCTGGTACAATATGGTATTAGAATGTTCATTTAGAGTTTTTGCCTTCATTCTATTATAGATCAATTTTTTGCAATTTCAGTCATGGAACATTTGATAAACTTTCATACCACAGACTAGTTATGCTTTATTAGCATGAGAAACTTCCTTTTGTACAATTTGTACTTCTCCAGCAAATGCATAATTAAGGTGTATCATTTCCATGGATCCTAATGTCCGCATCACAGTGAAAACAGAATTCGCAAAGATCATGCTTTCTTCTTCTTGGTTATAAATGTGTGTTATTTGAACTGTTCTGAATGAAATGAAATCTTTCTGCATAAATTGGCTGGCTGCATAATCTCTGCACTTTCTAATATAAATTGTCCGTGTGTTTCTGGGAAATTCTACATTCAGTCTAAATGAGCACCTGACATTTTAAAAATATAGGCACTTTCTTTTGTCACCTTCCTCTCCCGGGCACATAAACTTCCCCTCAGTCAATCACTTTCTCTATTTTTATCTGTCATCATTCACATCATACACATATTAGGCTCAAAGTATCCTACTTTGGCCATATTACGTGAAGAGCTAACTCTCTGAAGAAGAAGAGGAAAAGGTAGAAGGACTCTTCATCCATCCATCCATCCATCCAATTTATTTGCCGCCCATCTTGCCACAAGGACACTGTGGGAAGCTTATACTAAAACAATAAAACAATAAAACCATAAAAATATACATATATACATATACACATACACACACAGAGACACACTAAAATGTGTGTTATGATTAAAAGATGGGGAGGGAGGATGCAGGAGGTATACAGGGGGTAGTTGGGATCTATATTGGTTCATCAATCACCTCCAGTGTGATACTCCCCCATTGGGCCCCCAGGCCAACTGGCAGAGCCAGGTTATCAGGCTCTTACAGAAGATCAGGATGGTGGGAGTCAATCTCACCTCATGTTCTGCTTCCCACCCTCCAAGAGAGAGGGAGAGGGAGAGAGGGAGGGAGGGAGGGAGAGAGGGAGGGAGGGAGAGAGGGAGATCTACAGATGTTTATTTAAAACTCCCCAAACAGGTCTTCAGAAAGCACTGCCATTCTGCAGGTTCAGATTCTGAGCTTAGCAGGGAAGAAGAGCAAGGGGCAAGATTGCTTCCTCGCAAATAATCTAGCTGGCAGGCATTGTGCCTCTCTCCTCTCTGCCCTAGTATCCTTGGATCAAAAGGAGGAGTGGACTTCACCTCCTTCTCGCTGCTAGAAGGAGACCCACCACATGTTTATTGGACCCGTGTCCCTCCTGGCTTGTACTGGCATCCTGGGAGGTTACGCGCGACTGGCTCCTGGGCCTGGTGAACGCCTCGTTGGGTGAGGGGTCCCTACCGGCCACCTTGAAAGAGGCGGTGGTGAGGCCCCTGCTCAAGAAGCCTTCCCTGGACCCAACGGACCTAGTCAATTATCGTCCAGTCTCCAACCTTCCTTTTTTAGCGAAGGTTGTAGAGAGTGTGGTGGTACAGCAGTTCCCTCGTCACCTGGAGGAAAATGATTATCTAGACCCGCGCCAGTCCGGCTTCCGACCCGGGCACAGCACGGAGACGGCCTTGGTCGCATTGGTTGATGATCTCTGGAGGGCCAGAGATAGGGGTTGTTCCTCTATCCTGGTCCTATTAGATCTCTCGGCGGCGTTCGATACCATCGACCATGGTATCCTGTTGCACCGGCTAGAGGGGCTGGGAGTCAGGGGCACCGTTTTACGGTGGTTTGGCTCCTACCTCTCTGATCGGACGCAACGTGTGTTGGCAGGGGAGCAGAGTTCGACCCGGAGGCTACTCACATGTGGAGTGCCACAGGGATCGGTGCTCTCGCCTCTCCTGTTCAACACATATATGAAACCGCTGGGCGAGATCATCCGTGGTTTTGGGGTGGGATATCATCTGTATGCTGATGATACTCAGCTATACATTTCCACCCCGAACCACCCCAATGAGGCCGTCGAAATGATGTCCCGGTGTCTGGAGGCCGTACGGGTCTGGATGGATGGCAACCGACTAAAACTCAACCCTTCCAAGACGGAGTGGCTGTGGCTTCCGGCCTCCCGGTTCAACGAGGTGCTTCCATCTCTGGCCATTGGGGGCGTCCAACTAGCCCCCATGGAACAGGTGCGCAATTTGGGTGTCCTCCTAGATGCCCGGCTGTCCATGGATGACCATGTAACAGCCGTGGCAAGGGGGGCGTTCCATCAGGTCTGCCTGATGCGCCAATTGCGCCCCTTATTGGACCGGGATGCCCTACGCACAGTCACCCATGCGCTAGTGACGTCTCGCCTGGATTACTGCAATGCTCTCTACATGGGGCTTCCCTTGAGATGCACTCGGAGACTACAGTTGGTCCAGAATGCGGCCGCGCGGGTGATTATGGGGAGGACTAGATACTCCCCTGTAACACCTCTCCTGCGCGAGCTGCACTGGCTTCCTGTGGTCTACCGAGTGCGTTTCAAGGTTTTGATTATGATCTTTAAAGCGCTTCATGGCACAGGGCCTAGTTACATGCAGGATCGCATCCTGCCCCACACATCCCTACGACCAATTCGCTCACACAGAGAGGGACTTCTCCGGGTGCCGTCCGCCAAACAGTGCCGGGGGGCGACACCCAGGAGCAGAGCCTTCTCTGTGATGGGCCCAGCCCTGTGGAATGACCTCCCCCGTGACATCAGGATTACTTCCGATCTCCGCTCCTTCCGTGTACAGCTGAAGACCCACCTCTTTCAATTATCTGGCCTGGCTCAATCGTAATTTCTCTTATTCCTCCTAACTGTTTTTTAAATGTCTTTTAAACGTTAAATTTTTAATTGCATATTGGGTTCTTACAATTGGGGTATTTTAATGTTGATTTTTAACTGTCTATATGATGTAATTTGTTACCTCCTCCGTGTCCGTGTCCGTGTATGTGTATGTGTGTTTTGTATGTATGTCTATGTGCTTTTTATACATCCTCTATGTTTTATATGCTCCATTGTACGCCGCCCCGAGTCCTACTTGGAAAGGGAGTGGCTAATAAATTCAAACTTATTATTATTATTACAGCTGCTCCAGGCGAGGACTGCCTGGAGCCTTTTGGCCAACTCACTGTATCTGCAGATCACCTTGCTTAGCCTCAACATATCGCTTGCCCAATCAACCCAGATGAGGCTACTCCATCAGGCTAGCACTCTCCGAGCCCAATCTGTGCCATCACTTGGCCCCGTGCTTTCCTCTGCCAACTCAAACTCATCTGTCTCCTCCGAACTCACATCCGGAGAGGGATTTGGGAGCGAATCCATGATACCTCTGGGAGTTAGATTTGCAGTGCTGAAGAGAAGGTTAGGGATAAATCATCACGGAGAAAATCTTATGTGGTTGCCAAGAATATGGTTGGTAACCATACATACAAACCTTTTTCTTTCACATATACTGTAACTTTTGTTGTTAAGTTCTCATTAGACATATTATTATCTATATAGGTGAAACTCAAAAAATTAGAATATTGTGCAGAAGTTCATTTATTTCAGTAATGCAACTTAAAAGGTGAAACTAATATATGAGATGACTCATTATATGCAAAGCAAGATAGTTCAAGCCGTGATTTGTCATAATTGTGATGATTATGACGTACAGCTCATGAAAACCCCAAATCCACCATCTCAGAAAATTAGAATATTACATGCAATCAATAAAACAAGGATTGTACACAGAACAATATCGGTCCTCTGAAAAGTATAAGCATACATATGTACTCAGTACTTGGTTTGGGCCCCTTTTTCGGCAATTACAGCCTCAATGCGGCGTGGCATGGAAACTATCAGCCTGTGGCACTGCTGAGGTGTTATGGGAGACCAGGATGCTTCAATAGCGGCCTTCAGCTCTTTTGCATTGTTTGGTCTCATGTCTCTCATTTTTCTCTTGGCAATGCCCCATAGATTCTCTATGGGGTTCAGGTAAGGGGAGTTTGCTGGCCCATCAAGCACAGTAATCCCACGGTCATTGAACCAGGTTTTGGTGTTTTTGGCAGTGTGGGCAGCTGGAAAATGAAGTCAGCATCCCCATAAATTTCGTCTGTGGAAGGAAGCATGCAGTGCTCCAAAATCTCCTGGTAGACAGCTGCGTTGACCCTGGTCTTAATGAAGCACAGTGGTCCAAAGTCCTGTTGCTCAGTGGTCCAAAATCCTCTTTTCTGATGAGAGCAACTTTTGCATCTCATTTGGAAACCAAGGACCCAGAGTATGGAGGAAGAATGAAGAGGCCAATCAAGCACAGTAATCCCACGGTCATTGAACCAGTTCTTGGTGCTTTTGGCAAAAGTTTCTCTCATCAGAAAAGAGGACTTTGGACCACTGAACAACAGGACTTCCATAACACCTCAGCAGTGCCACAGGCTGATAGCTTCCATGCCACGCCACATTAAGGCTGTAATTGCCGAAAAAGGGGCCCAAACCAAGTACTGAGTACATATGCATGCTTATACTTTTCAGAGGTACGATATTGTTCTATGTACAATCCTTGTTTTATTGATTGCACGTAATATTCTAATTTTCTGAGATGGTAGATTTGGGGTTTTCATGAGCTCTGCGCCATAATCATCACAATTATGACAAATCACGGCTTGAACTATCTTGCTTTGCATGTGAGTCTTATCTCATATATTAGTCTCACCTTTTAAGTTGCATTACTGAAATAAATGAACTTTTGCACAATATTCTAATTTTTTGAGTTTCACCTGTATATCTGCTTCATCTACTTTACATAGTT
This sequence comes from Natrix helvetica, assembly GCF_964273705.1. NCBI lineage: Eukaryota > Metazoa > Chordata > Lepidosauria > Squamata > Natricidae > Natrix > Natrix helvetica. The sequence goes on from NC_138552.1 coordinate 95,530,675, forward strand.
CACATATAAAATTAACTGTATAAAATTCTTACCCACTCTACCCAAAAAGGAATTAAAAACAAATTTAAATGCTACTTTAAGAAAACTGATAATGTAGTAATTACTAAGCTACCAATGACTTGTTTAATTGGTTTGAACATGTAGATGAGATAATGAGAGAAGCTGAAATCTTTTTGTTATACCAATTTTTTTTAAGAGATGAGGAGGAACATTTCTTTAATGATGAGTCTCCTATGAAGATTCTAATACACAAGACCTAATTAAATAGAAGCTCATTTAATTAATTCTCTTCAAAGTAATAGTAGTTGCTGTTCTTTGTCAATTTTTACATGGAGAAGTTCATTTGTTTTTTTGGCAGCACCATGGCATAATGCAAATATATTGTTTGAAAAAAGTATTGTGAAGAAAAGGCTGGGGAGAAGATGAATTTAGTATTGAGTTTTGCAGCATGGGGCAGAAAGTAAATTCACACTTAATATACCTGTAGCATGTTCTGGGTTGGATGTAGTCAGAGATTTGGCTAAATCATTTATTTTTTTAAAAAAACTGAACATGTGTTTTGTATATAAACATTGTATATAAACAATGACCAAGTAGCCTGTTCATTATAGAAATTGATAAGCCAGTACTCTGGCTTAGTAAAAGGAGACTTCTCATGTTCTTTATAAGGAATACACAGGATGGAGTATGCATAAATAAATACAATTGTGTATCATCTATTATCCTTTTTAACAGGGCAATATTCCAGTCAAATATTACATATAATCACTGCATGCATGCTTTTTCTAAATGGGATTCTTTCGATGCAATTTCTTTTTAAGGATGTCATTCTTAATGTAAATTCCATACCAAATATTTTTAAGGCAAATATTTCTTGTTTCGGTGCTTCTTTTCACCTGTATTTAACCAATGAAGACATTTTTTCCCCTTAGTAGTAAGTGCTTTTAAAAATGTATCTATCCTTTTTGAATGGAACTTTCAGGATGTATGATTTTGAGATGCAATTTTCATCCATAATTTTTGATGGATGTTTCCTCCTCTTCCTCCTGTGCCATTGCACTATGTGAGGTATCAACTATAAAACGTTCAAGCAAATGGATATCGATTGTCCTTTTCCTAGCAGCTTCTTGATATTCTCCAGCTTGAACAACACAGAATTATACAAGTAACAATTATGACAAATGCTTCTCTAAACAATTCTGCCTTTTTAATAAATGATCTTTTCCTCTAAGTGCTTCATGGAAGACCATCAACGCTTCCTAAACTCACTCTAAATGGTCTATAAGGAGTAGTTCTGATGACAGCCCTGAATGAACACTTTGCAGTTTGAAAAATACTCCTTTTTGGCTGTTATCTTTACAGAAAAGGGTCTAAAATGAGATCCAATTTTATGTTCAATCAGACTTTTCTGAAATTGAAAAGGAAAGAAACCTTATTGTCCCACCTGTTTCATTGCCTATAATTCCTTGATGTGAACAAGATGTTGACCATATTTCAATCAAAGGTATCTGATTTGTAATCTAGGTAGTTTTAGATCAATTAAGGTTTCATTATCCATAATGAATATGATCACAGGAGTGATTTATAGGAGATTGCTCCTTTGACAAGTTTTGATACAACTTTAAAATTATTTCAAGTTTTGATATAAAGCTGGATCATAGAGGAAGTGACACACAAAAAAGCACTGAGTGTACTAGACAATTCCCTCCTCAAAAGGTATACCAATAATAATTAAATTATAGTCTTGGCTGAACAAAACTTAGTGGTTAAGGCACCAGGCTACAAACCAGTAAACATTTATTTTTTAAAAAATATCGTTTTTGACATGAAAGCCAACTGGGTCACTTTTGGCCAGTCATTTTGTGTCAGCCCAATTCACCTCACAGGTTTGTTGTTTTATGGAAAATAGGAGGAATATACCTCAGGTAAGTTCGCCACCTTGAATTAGTTATAAAAATAATAAAGGAGAGGTTAAAAAAAAGTAACACCCCTCCCCATATTCCATAATCTTTCAAATGACAAGATGGAGGGAGCTTTATGAATACCTCAGAGTATAGAATTTCAGAGTGTTAGGGCCACCACCAAGAGTTATCATCTTCTCCATGTTCCCATAACTTCAGAGAGGTGGGAACTCTAACAGGTTTTCCATAAATGCTGTCGCTGGATGGATTTCATTCCGGCAAGGCAATCTCTGATATCAGCTACTGCTATATTATATTGGACCTTTCAGGTCATTACCAGAACTGTGAGTTGGGACTGGAAGCCTACTGTTAGCCAATAAAACAATTCCAGGAAATACATTGTCCTTCAGTGACATATCCCAAAGCTGCTTTTTCATGACTTTCTGGTTTTTCTTTGAAGACATTTTGCTTCTCATCCAGAAAAGCTGAAGAAGCTTCTTGAATGAGAAGCGAAATGTCTTCCAAAGAAATCCCAGAAAGTCCAATTGCCTCTTGAAAAAGCACTTTTGGACAACCATGACCTGGATGACTGAGAATTTCTATAGACTTTAATGGCATGGTTGATTCACCAATAATATCACTACCATATTAGTACCAAAACTTTCAGAAGTTGTAGTTCTGTGTCATTTCCAATGATGCTCCAATTATTTATTTATTCATACTTTAGTTGCATAAGACCAGCCAACTGAGCCCTGACTCTTGGCAGTATACAAATTAAATAACGTACAAGCAAAATATCCAAAAGCAAATAAGGAAAATAAGCCTTTGTAATGGACCAAACATACATTGTGTATGAAATTGACAATACATTTTTAACAGACACATCCTAATTTTTTTTCTAGTGCTTTGAATATGCTCTGAATTTTAAGTGGAGAGTAGTTTAAAGTATTTCAGTTGTTACTAACAATTGTATCCCCATTTGGTATTTAAGATAGAGGAAAAACTTACAGAGCCAATACCACCATCTATAAAAAGTTCTCTCCAAATGCAGGACCTCACCCGTAAAAATGATGAGAAGCCAAAAGTGACTTAAAAGGAAGTAAATAACAGTTATTTCTTACCATGGATTATTATTTTTCAACAAGTCTGTTGGAATAATAAATTTAGACAGTGTTATTTGCAGTTCTAATGATGAGATCTTAAGCGTGCAAAGGAGGGTAGGTTTGGATTTTTGTATCAAACCTAATGAGAGATATAAATCATCAAATTCCTTGAATTTGGGAGGCACTGATTTTCTTCACCAATCCTTTGAAGTATTTCTCATCTAGTTAATGCTTGAGAAGAAACAGAGGGAGGAATTCTTGCAGAATTAAATGATGGAGAATGGCACTCCTATGATGCTTACAATCTTCTAGAGCAAATTAGTCAGAGATAGCAAAGTAAAAGATGGATCTGAAATCTCATCAGGGTTCCAGGGGAGAAAATGTAGCTGGGGATATGGCATCATTTTACTATTATTATATAATAAGCATATATGCACACCATTTGCATAGCCGCAGGTCCAGTCCCCAGCAAATTGGAGATCCTCCCAGCAACATTAAATAATATCAAATGAACTGGGAGGGGATTTGTGGCAGCTCTTTTCAAAAGGAACTATTGTCATGCAGACAAGTTCCACCTGTGAGATGCCGAAAAACGGGTTCATACATGAAAGTTCATTTAAATTGATTTATTGCTACTCATGCCTATGCATAGGTGTAGTCTCAACCACTGGTTAGCAACTGCTTGGAGTTAGATAAGAGTCCACATAATTTAAGGGGACTGGGCTTTATCAGCTTATGGTTACATACAGTTTCTAGGCTGATCACTCTTTTAACCCAAGCCCCAGATTCTGCCACTCGTTCTCCTACCCATCCCCACTTCCCTTCACCATTCATCCACTCCTTCAGAATTGTACCCATAAGAATTCAAGCTGGTGTTGCAGCTATCTGGCCAATTGAGCCACAGCCTGCTGTTTTCAAAGACCCTGGCGCTGATATCTAGAGGCAGCCTCATCCCACCCAAACTTTTGACTTCACAAAAGCAAATCCAATGAGAGTAGGAAGAGAGGTGGGTGAAAGGTGAAGGAAAACAGCCTACAGACGAGGAGGCAGAGATGACCTCTGTAGATTGGCAGCTGTTATAGGCATGCAAGAGGATTTTCATTCAATTGCCAGGACCATAAGTTTATAGGAGGCAGCACATCCTTGTGGGACACCTGCACAGACCCCTTGGAGCCCAGTAGCAATTATATGAGGAACAATCACACAGAAACAGGACCTCATCCTAACAAGTGCTAGAACCTTTGAAGAAAGGCAAAATGTCAGACCTGGAAGACATTTTTTACATTTGGGACTTCAGGCCTGACACATTTTCTACTGTGGGAAAATGGGAGGGGGGATTATACAGAGTGTGGGTGATATATAGTCAAAATAAAATTCTTTCTCTGAAGTCAAAGCCATCTTGCCCTGTAGCTGCTATGAGATGACTGGGAGGTATCTCCAGTTTTGGA